>NC_132887.1:34463170-35088170 GCF_030463535.1 Salminus brasiliensis | reverse complement strand
TCTAGCTGGATTTGACAACAAGTAGCATTAGCTCGATAACTAGCTTAACTGTTAGTTATCTGACATGTGCTGGGGGGTATTTCACAAATTAGAATTTCTCACTTAGCCAGAAAAGCTCATTATAACCAGGAATACAGCATATCTGAATATAAAGCAGTGGGAGGAAAGCCATAATCCATTATAATTTGAATTCGAATTCTGGAAAAAAATAAATAAATAAAAATCAGTCTTACTGAAGCATCAGGGAGCGTCAGGGAATGTTATTCCTGGTGCTTTATTAGGATTTTTTGTCTCTGTGAATTTACAAGCATCACATTTCTATAGGCATCTACTCACAGACTGAAGTATATAAACTTTAGCCTATGAAACGGCAGACTTTCTAATGAAAAATAGCCTGAGATCGCTGGTTTCCGGTAGAACACCTTTAGAACTCATTCGAAAACTAGAATCTAGAGTCTAGAGTCTAGAATCAGACACATAACCTGGTAAGCCATTATGGTCAAAATCCAATCTGCATCAAGAGCCCACCATCCCTCAAAATCCACAGAAGACAAGCGTCCAGACTTTTTTTTGTCCTGCACCAAAGTGGTGGAACGAGCTTCCCCTGGGTGCCCGAACGGCAGAGTCCAACACTCGCTGTCTTCAAACGCAGACTGAAGACCCTCCTCTTACAAGAATACTTGGACGAATAGCAGAGTACAGCAGAGCAGAGCAGAGTGGTCTCCTTATTGACTTGTGTTTAGTAGTGTCTAAATTTAGAGGTATCTTTAAACTATTAGTCTATTTTAACTAGCTGAGGTTTTTCTTGGGTAAATAGCAAAGCACTTTTGTAAGTTGCTCTGGATAAGAGCATCTGCTAAATGCCTTAAATGTAAATTAGGGTCCTTTACCCATACCTACATTGTGATATTAATGTTTTAGGAAAACATCATATCATTACTGACCATTAAATTGCATTTCAAAACCGCTAGGAACCTCTAAGAGGATCACC
Source organism: Salminus brasiliensis (assembly GCF_030463535.1). Taxonomy (NCBI): domain Eukaryota; kingdom Metazoa; phylum Chordata; class Actinopteri; order Characiformes; family Bryconidae; genus Salminus; species Salminus brasiliensis. Next base: position 35,087,179 of record NC_132887.1, on the reverse strand, counting down.
AATGGTTTATGGCCAGCAGGGAGGCTGGGCAAGTCCAGATGGAGTTCCCCTCTATAGGAGACTCCATGACACTTTTTAATCCATGTGGTGTCTTCATGTTAGTGGTCACCAACCAACCAACCAATCTCCTGCAAGTTTTACCTCCAACCCAAATCCAAGGGTCGGAGGCTACAGGAAAGTCGACCTCATGCAATTAGGAGGTTTATTTCCTCAGGTTATTTTATTCTGGACAATAGCTAGAACTCAAACTCCCTCCATATGTGATGCTGTTTATTGTAAATAGGGCCCTGAGTCTATAACGTAGTCCAGAATATCAGAACAATGATGGCCTATTTCAGACGTTAATGGAGCAGCAGCTCCTCATCTTGAGCACGTTTTGCATTTTACATTCTCTTCTTTTACATTTTTCTCTGGGTATTATCCTGCCTTTTACATTTTGTTTCTCAGTGTAAAATCACTTCTCTCGTTCATCCATCACTCCTGTTTGCCTAAACTCACTTCCCTGATCCCACTCTCTCCCTTCTTTCTCCCTCCCTCTCTTTTTGTAGCCTGCGAGCTAATGAACCAGGGCATCCTGGCATTGGTGTCGTCTACTGGCTGTGCAGCTGCTAACGCTCTGCAGTCGCTGACAGATGCCATGCACATCCCGCACCTGTTTATCCAACGGAACGGAGACGGCACGCCCCGGGCGGAATGTCAGCTCAACCCCAGCCCCGACGGAGAGAGGTATACGCTAGCTGCCCGGCCACCGGTGCGGCTCAACGACGTCATGCTGACGCTAGTCTCGGAACTGCGCTGGCACAAATTCATCATGTTCTACGACAGCGAGTACGGTGAGTGTCCAGCCGAAGCCAGTATTGAATACGTGCCACCATATATGGACACATCAAGTCAATCACGTGGATCGGAATAACACAGCGGCTTTATAAAAGGGGCTATAGCATTTACATTTTCCGTGCATTTCTTTAGATACTGTGTGTAAATTATTTTAAAAGGTACGGTTCACTCCACAGGGTATATCCTGTCCATTAACTTCAAGAGACCATTTTGATTGGATCACTTGCGATGCCACAACAAGGACATTTAGTATTTTAAGCACTTCATAAGTGTTGAAAACATCTTTACAGTGCAGTTGAATTGATTTATTTCATATTTATTATTTAGTATATATTTTTAATAAGTATGTCACTTTGATTGGGGTGAAGAATGCATAATTATGGTTTTACAACCCTGTTATCTTGCATCAGTATGGAACACGCAGCTGTCTAGACGTTTTACATTCTGAAAGCACCATCTACCTACCCAGAGAGCACGGCCAATTGTGCTCTCTCAAACTCTGGCTGATGCAGACAAAGCGACATGGCTCAGGATTCGAACTCGCCACCCCCATGCCATAGTGGTAGTGCATTGAGCCACCCGGACCCTCGCTGAGTCATATATTTTTAAGATGCATTTTTATCTTTTCTATTCTTTTCTAATTTTTGTTAGACTTTCATACTTTAAATACTGATAAGACTTTAAACTATACATTTCCTGCTTACACCCATGCTTCCATGTGGAAGGGGACAATATCCACATCCACAGTCAGATATTCCCTTGACCTAATAAATTGCCAAAAGTCATTAAGATCCTTTGGCAAAGATTCATTTAATGTCTCCTAATAGAGATGGTCCTTCAGTCTGAGGTTAAAAAAAAAAAACTGCAAAGAACAGAAAAGAGTCTTGATGCTTGTCCTCCAAGTATATTGGAGAATAGTGGATCAGACACAGGCTGGCTTGTGACCTCTAGGTGCGAGATGCAGGTCCATTTTGGTGTACGTGGGCCAGCATCAGAGCTTTAATTCTGATTCATGCAGCGAAAAGTTAGTAAAGGGACGAAGTGCTTGCTTGGTCGGCTTATGATTGAAATGGAGCGAAACTGTTCGAGGCATTGTTTTTGTAGAAGCTGTGGGTGGAACAGGCGATATCAACCTTGTGCTTGATGGGAATAAAGCATCCGCAAAGCTTTACATGGGATTAAGGACACTCAATTGATACAAACCGAGGAGAAATTCTAGCAAAGTACATGTAGATAATGGCTATTCATAGGGTCTACTTTGTGCCCACAAGACCAAAATTAAACTAATTAAACAGCGAAACAGAGAAACGGGTTCCTTGGGGCTTTACGTTTTCTACACCAGTGCTTCAGCATTTATTGTAATTGTCCTCCAGTGAGGCCAGCTTTACCCTGTAAAGCATGCGGACACTGATTAAACCGTAGCTTGACCTCCGCTTTCTTTTATTCCTGCCTGTCTCGCTGATTACCCCAATCCAGCATTCTTACATTTCATCATCCTCTCTTAAAAATCCCTAATTCCCCAAATGAGGAGCGTCAGAGCACAGCGGTGTCCTTCCTTCTGAGCTGGTATTTGCTGATTGATGGCAGCTTACTGTGCTAACATGCAGCCATTACCAAATCACACACCTGGAATGAAGGGACTCACAGCAACAATGGGGGTCTTTCGATCAACTCAGTCGATGCAGAACTCCACTTTGATTGGCTCAGTGTGGATCTATAGCTGCTGAACAGGGCTCCGCATCTCTTTAAACGGCTCTGCTTTTGTGAATGTGCGCTCAAGCTGTAACTGCTATCGGATTTGGGCTTTCAAGGGAGAGGGCTGTGGATTCAGACAACAGGATAGCTTTCTTTCCAAGGGGCTAGCATCTGATGTAAAGCTTCCGAGGATTAACTATGCTATGGCACCTGTTTTGTAGCAGCGCATTTTGTAGCAATTACGATTGGGGTTGCTTGACACTGCCTCTGTGTATTCCCTGTGCTCTTGGATGACGGTTTCAGAAGTCTCTCTCTTTCAGAAGTCTCTCTTTCAGATAGATAGCCTGATATAAATGGGCTAATGGGGTTAAGTCCCCAAACTCACTCTCTATTTAAAAGGGCATCAAAATACAGGTTTCATTTTGGGCATCTATGCCGTTTTTGGGCACCCACATTCAATCATTGAGTGGAAGCTGATTTTTCTGGACCTGAGAACAGTAGTGCCACATAAAGGTTGTATGACAACTATAAACTGCTAAATGCCTTAAATGTTAATGTATAAACTGTCTGAGATAGAGCTGATTTATAATAGATAGAGCTCCAGAATCTGTGAGGCAAAGTTGGTCTAAAATAATCTTGTTTAAATTGAGAGACAGATGCCATTTAATTGTAAATATCTTATTACATGGTGGCATTAAATGCTGATTTTTTATATTCCTCATAAAAGCCCAGTGAGTTTAGCTTTTGTCAACTAAACTATATTCATTTTATTGTACAAATTTATGATGACAAGCTTTGGTGACAAATGTGTGCCCTTAATCAGCAGTACTACTGCTAACCCAGCCAGGAGACTGCAGTATCATCTTTAATTTTGTAATTTTACTGTTTACAGTTAAAACTAAAACACCCCACTGCCACAAACCACAGCAGTTATCTTACTTTTATGTACTAAGACTAAGAGTGTGCAGAACTAAAGTAGTGAGTGTAGTGAGTATACAATTGTCTGGTATCAACGCTTTGGAGTTGTTACTGTTTATGGTAGCCACGTTAGCAAATTGCCGCCAAGCACAGCTTCACGCAAATGTTACAAGTCTCTGAGGACTGAAAAATGGCTCCAGTGAAGTTGCCAAAACCTTGAAATTTTGAAAATGTCTGTTAAAGGAAACATTTTAGGAAAATTCTATTCATTTGCAAAGAACATCCTGAGAACATTCAGAAAACTGGAGCTATAAACCTCAAAAAGCACTCAAAGAAAATGCCCCTAACGTAGAAACGTTAAGAAAACGATGATACAATGATAAATCATTGCACATTTCTGAAAACGTTTCAGGGAACGTTCTCGAGTTAACAAAACCATTAGATTCCCTTTGAGGGAACATTTTAATGCAGCATTCCCACAGTCAACATGGAAGGTTATGGGAATGTTCTGAGAACGTAGTCCCACCCATCACCTCACTGCTGCCAACTACAGCAGTTGTACCCATGACTGGGTGTTCATCACTATGCTTTTATTGTTTTAAAATGGGCATTTCGAGTCATATACACATAGAAAACTGTGTCACGCCTGTTTTACAAAATGACACAAACTGTTTAAAAAGCCTGTATTTATTCAGTTTTAAATAAAAAACTAATATAATAAAAATATAAAAATATATAATGCTATGTTAGGCTAGAACCATGCTAAAAGTTCAGCGACATTTGGCGCGTATAACATGGAGATTTGAAGCTTATTACAGTTTATAATATAGGTAAGATATATTTTACTTTGTATTTTATATTACTTAATATTTCACTTTGTAGACAGCCACCACTGTCTACCTTTAGCTTCACTTTGTGGCCATTTTATCAGAAACACTGACCATATAGATGCACTTTGTAGGTTTATGATTACTGTACCTCAATATTAAATAGAAATAGGCCATCCAAAGAGAAGGGAACACAACAAACTTGCCTGTATGATCATTAAGAAGTTTCACCAGGGTCTCCCAGCAAACAGCATCCGCAATCCCATCTTTCTGTCCATGGACATATTGATAGCATCCCTAAATCTCTTACTGTAAAGCGTTTTTAAAAAAAACAACAACTTTTATTTGAATGAAAACCGGTTGGTTTATCTTCAGATTGCTTAGACGTGCAAAGAGGGACAGCTGGAATAATTTGCCATGCTTGTACTCCAGAGAGTTTCAGATTTCACTTTGCTCTGTGGTGTGTTGATTTAGTAGAAGCTGTTTTTTAATGAGCAGATTTGTACCCATCTTATGGAGCACAGGCATGCTCTGCCCTTAATTAAACCAATCTGAGAAGTACTTAGGCTATTCATAATAACACATATAGAGAGTGTAAGAGTGCTAGTTTTTCCGCCCTATTAAACCTATATAGGCAGTTTTCCTATACCCTGAGCTTAGACTAGGACTGTCCTCATTGGCAGTTTGCAATTTAGTCCAAGACCAGCTTTAAACCATGCATGCTAAACTAGTTGATATAGTGAATAGCCAACGAGGACATGCAGTGTCATTAATGCAAAGCACCAAAAACTATTTGAGTACTATTTGAGAACCATGAGCGCCATGAATGAGTGGGTGAGCGTTTGAAAAAAGGTGCAGCTGAAGCCTACTTGCTAACCATTAAAAATCAGGATTTTTTAAATCCTGGAAGTGGTGTGGAAAAAAATACTTTTAAAAGGAGCATTTTACATTTACATGAAAATTCTGAAGCTCTCACTGCTATCTGTCAGAACACCTCTCTTGAGGTAAAACCAGCCGATGCCTTGGCGGCTAGCTGCCTGACCTCCAACAAGCCGATCACGCCATATCCATGAGATAACAGAGTTGATGATTGCAAACCTGTAACTTCAGTCAGGTAGTTGACTGAAGTCACAATCCATGCCCCAATAGTGAACCCTCTTCCAAAGCTACTTAGATCTTTTTTTATTACCATCATAATGCAAAATCTAGGTCAATCTGCTTAGCATTTTTCTGCTGTAGTAACAGAGAATGCAGTACATCTATCTGGAGACATCTGCACTTGTTATGTTTCTCCACTCATTTATTCAGGGTTTATTCATATATTTGTTTACATCCTCTACTGTGAAATTATTTTTTAAAGAGATCAAACCATTTCATTGAACTCCTTGACTTTTCAAGCTAGGCTAATCAACTTTGATACCTTTTTGATAACTTTTGACACATTCACCTAAGCACCGGACCCCATACTTAAAACATTTGTCTAACAGGGTTATCCTTTTTTTCTTTTATTCTTCCAGCCTACCGTAGACATACATTGATTTTGATGAGCTTGGATTTTCAAGCTAGAGTCATCAAACTTGGTGCAAAGATCCAACTGCTGACCCAAAGCAAATCACTGCACTTCATTCCTATAGTGCTTGTTTAGCTAATCCTGCTGGCCTTCCTTTCATCTCTCCATCCTCCCACAGGAAGCCATTGATTTTGATTCTCATTGCATTTACAAGCTAGAAACCACCTAATCTGATGGACATGTTCAGCTGCATTGCACGCTTACATATCAATTGCCTGTCCAACCGTTGTTTCTTTTTCATTTCCATCCCTCCATTTTTCCTAAGAGCCCTTTATAAAGAACTCTTTATATGTCAATTTGAAGCCAGATTCAGCAAACTTGATAGAACAATTCAACGGCCTGAAGTACAGGTCTGTGTACTAAATCTAATATCTTCATCCCACCATTATCTCTGAGCAATAAATAGATTTTTTTCTAGTCTTTGAATCCTAACTAGGAAGATTCAGCTTTTAAGGTTGAAATCCTTCTAGCTTGACGACTCTTCTTAGTTTCCAATGTCTTAAAAAAATTCTAGAAATGGAAACTGTACCTCATTTACCTTGGAATAGCTGAATGAGGAGAGTTTGGTAAATGGAAGTCATGTATTGTGAACCTCAAATGCTGTTGTATCTTCATTAAAAAGAAAATCCAGGATAAAAAAAGTTACATAACAGTCGTGACTCATTTATTTACACCCTAAAAAGTCTTACAACTAACCAACAAGCCTTTCAAGGCTGTACACAACTGTTACTTATAGTGAATATGGAGGTAAGGCTAGAAAAGCTGAAGCAAGGCTGATTGGAGATGTCAGAAGTGCTAACCAGAGGAAGCTGTGAAAACAAGTGGGTGCTAGGCTAAAAGCTAATGCTGCATCGACCGGAGAAGTCTTTTGTTACAGTTCTGGGCTAGGGTATGCTAGACTAGGCTCCTAAAGCCTGTTGCGATGACATAAATCAGCCAATAAAAGCAAAGCTTATCATTTTCTTCCCCATACAAGGCCTATGTAAAAGGAAAATGAGCATGTTTCATTCTGAGGCAAAAATAACGGGGTTGTAAATAGGCGTGTAGAACCAAATCTGAGTGATTTTCATCCCAACAAAAGTCCCACACTTACTATTTATACATCAAAAGAACAAGTGGAAATACTCATGCATTTTTGGCACCTTTAATGAGCTTTGGAAAGGCAAGTTGTAATTTGTTCTTTCTAGCTTTGAAAGATTCCATTTAAAGTACGATGTCATTAAAATATTCCAATGTAGGGGTCAGTTTCTGTAAACTCCTCTGAGAGCAGCTGTTTAGTAAGAAAGCTCTAATCAGGAATGGATAAAGCTCAGTCACAGTACCAACCCGAGTAAGATCCCAGCATCTTTAGCAGATTTCATTCCTCCAGCGTTTCATTCACCCTGAAGACTTGTGTCAGCAAGCGGAGACAGTAGCACAGGCTGAGCTAGTGTTAGAATACTAATAGCCCAATGTCCAGAAGCTAAGAGGAAGCTGAAACTGTACCATGACATAGATTTGAATACATTTTCCACGGGCGTTAAAAATATACCAGCGTAAATTCATGAATCTAATCTGGAAACACAGTCATGTGAAAAAACAAGCCATAGGACACACCATTAAAACATTTGTCTTAAACATATGGACGTTTAACCTTCATGCTAACAATATTAAGAGATGGAGGTAATATAACTAAAAACATACAACTGAAGTAAAGTCTTTTAAACAGAGAGGCAGTTTCCTGTGTGTGAAAAGTTAGGACACCCTGACAATTATTACTATTATAAATGCCTGAAATCAGAATCAGGTGCTGCACATCAGCTGCAGATGATCAGATACATGGTTAGAGAGGGTTCAGACATTTCATTTGGTTTGCTCTTGATTGTTGAAGCGAGTGGAGAAGAAGATCATGGTGAGATTCAAAGAGCTCTCTGAGGCCTTCAGAAAGAAGGCTGTAGATGCAGAGGAGTCCAGGAGGGATTTAAAAAGGTCTCAGAACAATTAGAAATCAAGGCCTAGCAGGATCAGCCCAGGATCAGACTGTAAGGAAGTCTCCAACAATCCTAAAATGTCATCATGGGAACTAGAGGTAGATCATGCCACAGATGATGTTAAAGTACAGCTTCTGCCATCGGAAAGAGACTGCACGAGTTTGATTTTCATGGCATGTGAATAATGCATTTTCTATATGAGTTACAACAAAGTACTATTCTTGAAATGGTCAAATTAATCTGACATGGAAAAGCCCATTTCCTACATTCCTCAGGGGCTTGGTTGCCCCTGACCCTGTCACTGGTTCATCAGTTGTCTCTCATTGAGCTACTTTTAGTCTGTACTGACTACTGCATACAGGGACCCCACCCCCCACAATACCTGCAGTTCTGGAGATACTCTGACCAGCCATTATAATTTGGCCAACTAGCCAAATCTCTACTGCCAAAGTGTCTCAGATTCTTCGTACCCATTTTTTTCTGCTTGCAACAGAGCAACTTGAAGTACTGACTGTTCACTTCCTTATATGTAGGTCCCACCTTTTGATAGGTACCGGAGTCTCCAGATTATTAGTCCAGTACACTTCAGTTGGCAGTGATTTTAATGTCTTGGCCATTGTAATGAGAGTCTATGTTCTTCGCTTCACTTGTCAGTGTTTTCTAATCCAAACCTTAACCTTAATCCAAAACCTAATCCTGACTCTCATCTTGACCCTTATCCTTTTTTTGTCCTTTCTTTGAAGGCATGAGAAAGGAGGGTGCCCATGCTTTCCCAAAACTGGTTGGCAGTGTTTTGGGTGCAGTGCGTACACATTGCAGAGTCTGTAAATGTCATTTTAAACATTGTATGTGGTGTAATGTTCTCTAAGGATGACTTCATACTGAATGAGTTGTAGGTTAGTACTGCTGGGTGTAGCCCAGTCCAGAAATCTGACCCTAATCCTAAGGTAGGACTGATACAGGATAAAACAATGAATTTGAAACTAGTTGTTTTTCATCATTTGTATCTTTCCATCCCCTTCATAACATTGCTTGTCTCAACTTTCATGACGCAGAGGTACAGGTCTATGTATTCAATACTTCATTACTTCTTAGCTGGCTTCCCCTTGAAACCTCTGAACAAAGTGTAAAAGACACAAAACTGCTTACTCCCACCAGGAAATCCTCTCTGGCTGCCAAAACCAGCCTGTATCCACTTCATGGACCTCATTACCTCTCCAAACGTTTAGTCTTATGCACACCAGCTGCTGTAGCTCACATAGATAATCTGATACAGGTCTTCTTACCATCTCTTTTACTTCATTCTTTACAGTCGGAGCTCCCCCAAACTCTGGGTTTTATGCCCTCCACATCTCAACATCTTGCACAAGTCTTTTCTGTTTTCTCAAAACTTTTCCACCTACTCTGTTGTATTGCTCATATTTTTTGGCTCCTATGGACTGGGAGGTAAATATTTTATGAGCTCTGTATACTCCAGGCTTTTTCATTTAGAAATGTTGCTTTGTTTTTATTTAATACATTTATGGGACAGTTTTAACCAAATTTTCATTGCAGTGACATCAGTAATGTCCACTCTTCAAATTAAGTTCCTATTGACACCACAGCATATATTAAATGCAAACTCAGTCCTGGTCAATTCAGAATGTCTGCTGTTTTTCATTAGCAAACTTTTTTAAGTACAGCACAAAGGAAAATTTCATTAGCATTTCTGCTGTGTTTATTTATTAATAAAGCACTGTGTCGCTGAACGAATAATCCAGTAATTGTTGTGGAAATGACATCAGCAACATATCAATGCAGTAACAGCAGTGAAGCGTCTGAATACACTGAGGTAAAAAGCTGGAAGGTGTTCTGTTGATGCATTAATGACATTAAGTAGATTTACTGTTGCATCAAGCAGACTTAATATTTTACTTCCATTAAGCAAAACCTAATTCAGCCCTACCCAAATCCTAACCTTAACCTCAACCCAACACCTAATCCTGACACTGTGGTCCTAATCCTAACCTTAATCCAAAACCTAATCCTGACACCCTGGTCCTAATCCAAAACTTAACCTCAACCCAAAACCTAATCCTGACAGCGTAGTCCTAATCCTAACCTTAATCCAAAACCTAATCCTTACACCCTGGTCCTAATCCAAAACTTAACCTCAACCCAAAACCTTAACTTTAATCCAAAACTTAATCCTGACACCCTGGTCCTAATCCAAACCTTAACTTTAATCCAAAACTTAATCCTGACACCCTGGTCCGAATCCTAACCTTAACCTTAATCCAAAACCTAATCCTGACACCATGGTCCTAATCATAACGTTAACCCTAATCCAAAACCCAATCCTGAAACCCTGGTCCTAATCCTAACCTTAACCTCAAGCCAAAACCTTATCCTGACACCCTGGTCCTAATCCTAACCTTTACCTTAATCCAAAACCTAATCCTATCTCATCTTGACCCTAATCCTTTTTTTTGCCCTTTCTTTTGAGGCATGAGAAAGGAGGGTGTCAATGCCTTCCCAGAACTGGTCGACAGTGTTTTGGGTGCAGTGCACCCGTACACATTGCAGAGTCTGTAAATGTCAATTTAAACATCTGTATGTGGTGTAAGTCAAGTCAAGTCAAGTGGGTTTTTATTGTCATTTCAACTACATACAGAGTGCACAGTGAAACGAAGCAACGTTCCTCCAGGACCATGGTGCAACATAGACGCGGTGCATACAGAACACAAGTGCAACACAATACAAGTGCTGACAGACAACACAACACAGTACAGACAGAATAATAAATAGTTGGCGGTAGTATACAAATTATGCAGTGTGTAATAATAAATATTGAGTCCAATGAGGTAGTAAGGTTATTAGTGCAAATGCTTTGTGCAGAAATGCTTCCCATTCTATCAGGGGTAACTTGGTTGGAGAGAGAGAGAGAGAGAGAGAGAGAGAGAGAGTGAGTGCATGTAGCAGAAAAAAAACATCAGTTCAGTCTCTGGAGATGAGAAGTCTGATGGCTTGGGGGAAGAAGCTATTGCAGAGGCTGGTCGTGTTGGACCGGATGCTGCAGTACCAGGAGGGAGAACAGGCTGTGTGAAGGGTGGGTGGAGTCATCCACAATGCTGGTTGCTTTGCGGATGTAGCGGGCAGTGTAAATGTAAATGTACTCTAAGGATGACTTCATACTGAATGAGTTATAGATTAGTACTGCTGGGTGTAGCCCAGTCCAGAAATCTGACCCTAATCCTAATCCTAACCCAAAACCCAATCATATAACCATCACCCTAACCCTAATCCTAACTGTAAACCTCAACCCAAAATCTTTTTTTGACTCCCATTTTCATTCATGGTTCATGGTATTCTTTCTGTTGGTCTGAGATGTATTTTTAATCCCTGGCTTGCTTTTAGACCTGATCTCTTAATTTATCTTAATGTGACCTGTAGAAAATGTTGGGCAATCCCTTAGTAGCTAGTGGTGTACATTGACAACCTAGTGTACATTCTGACTAGTCCATCATGTTAACCCCTATACTGTATACATCACATTCACACTTTTGAAAAAAAAAAAACCTGTATCTCCAAAACTGCAACTTTACAGGAGAAGAAAATAACTTTCTTACCTTTCAATGAAAGTCAGTGGAAACCTATTTCATCTCAAAAAGCTGTGCTGTTATTACAAATATTGGCGCGGTTGGAGTGCTTCTCAACCAATCAGGTTGTGAGGTCAGAACTACCTGTTATATAATGTTAAATATGCATCAGCATTTTTTTTTTATTCTGAATGAGTCAGCTGTCACCGAGTCAGCCTTAATCTTAAAGCAAAGCTCTAAGTTCTATTATTTTCTTTGAAGAAAACCTTCCCATTCTCTTCACTGTTGAGCAGTCTTGAAGTGACACAGTTAACCCTGCAGTCACTCTCGCCGGTGTAGACAGAAGTAATGATAGGGCTCTTGTTATAATTTCCTACTTTTGTGTAAAAGAATGATGACCTATCCTTAATTGGCTCTATAAGAGAAAGAGAGAGAGAGAATCCGGTCTGTTCTTGGTCTATGAACTAATGGGTCCGTGGGGTTGAAGTGAGAGCCACTAAAAGGCAGATCTGTCTGGGAATGCGCAGATTCTGGAGCGCTGCCAGATGGAACCAATCAGTAGCCGGTCACCCAAAGCACTGTGTGTTTAATGCAAGATAATTATTCCATCTAACACTAACTAACCAAACCCCAGAGGATCACTACACCAGCCGGCACAGCATGATCAACGCATACTCCTACTGCGGCCTTTGACATCTTTGAATCCGAAAGGGAAAAGCGGATCAAAAGGGGCATTCGATTTTTTTATTTTTCCGTAATTAAAGACGACCCGAGAAGATGGTTCTCTTCTAGTCTTGTTTTGCTTCTCTTTGTCCAGCTCAGGGCCTTTGGTAGGCTTTTTAGAAGGTCGTAGTGGACTGTAGCATCTTGATTCCCCTGTAAATCAATCACCTCGACCTATACAATTCTATAGTCTTCCGACGATGAAAGATGATGAAAGAAGACGGAGCGATCAATCTTGTGCCATTGTGTTCCTCGGCCTCGGTGTGTACATGGCATTACACATCAAAAGACCTTGGTGTGTTTATTCCTCCTCTCCTCTGAAAGGCATTTCACAAAAAGTGCAGCACTTGTTCAAGGCTACCATGACATTTAGGCCTACATTGATAACCAAGAATATTGCTCAACTTAAAGCTTGTCAATTATGTCTGCTCTAACGGTACAGTCTTGTGTTATTTTGGCCAAGGGTGCCTAAACTTTTGTGGATTTCTTTGACTTGAGAAGTGGCAAATAGTATTTGTAGAGTCCCCAATGCACACCTGCTTTGTCGCCGGTGTGGCCAGTGGAATAGTTTGACCATCCAAAGCATTGCACATGCTCATACTATTCTCATAAGGTACCAGACCCTGTTTGTCAAATAGTCCCAGTTTGACCCACTTGTTCATAACTCCCCCTAGCTCTAGCAATACTCCCGACACGAGCAGGTTAAGGAAACATGTCTCCTCTCATACATGCAAATACATACAGACACTGCCTCTTCTGCAACTGCTGGGCAGCTGACACACTCAGAGCAAGTTGCCAGGTCCCCAGCTCCTTAGCTGCACTAGCTAACAGATGCCTGTGCTGGCCAACAACGCTTAAGAGCGCAATCTACTCACCTGCAGAGAGCATGTACAATAGTGCTCTCTCAGACTCCGGCCTCTGATGGCAAAGTGGCATGGCTTGGGATTCAAACACGCGACCCCCATTTAGCTACTTTACGTTGCACCCATTCCTGACACAGATGTGCAAATGCACTATGCTTTACATAGTACTGCCTTTACATAGTACTGCCAATATAACAGGACTTAGATTAACATGAACTATTGGCACCATGTCTAATGTCTGGCGTGGGCTAGAGAGGTATATCTGCGTTATCTGTGGAGCAGTGGAACTGTGTTCTCTAGAATGATAGTTGGTGCTCCATCCAATACTTTTGGGATGAGGTGGGAAGGTGATCATCTAATATCCTGATAGCTGAATGCATAATCCAGTGGAAAATCTTCCAGTAGAAACAGTAGAGACAGTTACTCCAACAAAAGGCAAGGGAAGATGGCTGCTGAAGTAAAAAACAGAACTCATTCTTTGGTCACAATCAACAAAGTTAGATGTAGAAAACAACAGGAACTGCATTTATGAAAAGAACAGCCTGCCAACTGTTAAGCATGGGGGTGGATGTGTCATGTTCCTATGATTAGTATTCGCTTAAAATATTGTGTTTAATGTTGGCCTGATAACGACACACACTGATACTGTTATACCAGTTCTGTGTTCTGCGATGTAAATTTAGAGGCATTAAACTCTTCAGATATTTGTGTCACCACTGTGAACTATTCCTACAGAGAATTCCTACAGGTGTAAGATAATGAAAAAATGGGAAATTGTTGAAAGGTAGTTTTGCCAGTTTATTGGATCAAGACAAAAATCATGCTAAATATAAGAAATATAAAAAATAAATATAAAAAGTAAAAGAAAATAAAGGAAATTAAAGATGAATTAAAGAGTCCATGACCCCAGTAAATACTAAGTATGTTCTCCCCTTTACTCTCTCTCCCAACTCCTCCCGACTATAGACGTATCTCTCAAAGTCTCAATAAAACCTTCCTTCAGCCCGAACTGCCTCATTTTTCTCCCCTATGTTGGAATTTACTCTAGCATATCTGAAATGGCCCAATCAGCATTCGCCACCACACACTCAGCTTTCATCCCCTATATAGAAACATAGAACAAACATTGTTAAAAAAAAAAAAAAATAATAATAATAATAATATGAGATGAAAGGTGTGAAATAGTATGTTTAATTGTGCTGTGTGACATGGATAATGTATATATGTGTGTGATCTATCATCTAATCTGTCTATCTATGTTCTACTACTAGGTACATTATGATCCATGCATATATATGAACTTTAATAACACTCTTTTTAATGATTATATTTTCTGATTCTGTGATGACATTAAAAAACAAAGTTGGCTGGGCAAGATCCCCAGATCTCTTACACAAGTGTCTCCAGAAGGACCTTCTTTTTGTATGGTATCTATTTAATTATGCATTTAGAAACATCAATCCAACAGTTGAACTCCTCTTTAGCATTTCTGTTTCAGAATGCACAAAGCCCAGGAACATAATGACTTGTGATTCTCTATATGTGCTCCTTCTTATTTAAGAAATTGAAGGGCTTAATCTCACTTATTAGGCTACACTCTATTAACGCCTTGCGAGTGAACAACTTCAAATGGGTTTGCTCTTATTGTTGAAGCATAGGGGATCAAACGCATATCGGTTGTACATCCGTTTGACCCTTTCATGGCACAGCAGGAGGAAGAATAGGCTAAAGACGTGAATTATTCTCTTTCATGCCGGTTATTCTGCTGAGACTTACAGGCTTTCGTTTATTCACTCTGCTCTCACCCAGTGGAGCAGGCTTGTTTGTGTTTGTTTGGAGAAAAAAAGATGCCTTTAGATATATAATTAGGCTATTAAACAAATCCAATTTCTGTCCCAAGGGACGTCTTTCAACTGTTTTCTTTTTTCCCCACTCCGCTCTTCGTTAGTAATTCATATATTGCAGTGTTTGCCTCTTCCAGGGACTTGCTTTGTCCTTTTAAATTTGCAGTTGTGATGGTTAGATCAAAGCGGAATAGCTAAGGTCACAGATCGGACGATGTCAACAGTGAGGACTAGGCTTGAGATGGCAATCAAAAGGTTTGCCACTTCACTGCATGTGCATTTTTAACAATAGGATAGAAGCCATCCACAGCCTACACCCAGAAACACACAGCCATTATCAGAGCATTTGGCAAGTCTAAGCGACGGTGACGAGAGGCGTATTGGTTTCAGATACCAAAGGACACCTTCAGAGGTCCACACCTTGTAGAGTCCATGCCTCGACAGGCCACACCTGTTTTAAAAGCACGAGGGATGGTGCACAGCATTTTGATGTTATGGCTTGTCATTATATAGTCAGTGTCAAATACATCATCGCTGTCATGCAGTAATGTGGAAACGTTTACAGGAGAAGACATTTACCTTCCTAACCTTTGATGAAAATCAATATTAAAAGTTATATAGACTACATTATGAAAGTCTGGCACAATCTGAATAACAACTGTCAGATTCTAATTATGTAAAAAAAAGTGAAAAACATCAGAAATTTAGATAGCCGATTACCCAACCCACTCATTAGTACTCTCCCCCTAAGATTTTTGATGCTGCCCACTCTGGGATGGTGAAGACTGACACATGCCTCTTCCAACACATGCACCATCAGCCACCGCCAAACTGCGATTCCGCCAAAAGCCATTCATCGTCTACATGGCCAGCTTATAAAATTAAAAAACAAATCAGCAAGAAAAATAATATTGTCCCTCCCTTAGACCAGCCATCTAATCTTTTTCAAAGCTCTTGAAGGCAGAGGTGGAGCTAAAGGGGCGGTAAGAAAGATTCTACAAATGTGACATGACAAATGCTCTATGTTGGTTACATGAGTTCCATGGCATCCCCTGGCCCTGTCGTCTAGCCATTACAATCCGGCTCTTCTCAGAGTGGCTCAGATCTTCCAGCTTGACTGTTTCGAGAACCTAAAAAATGGACTGTTCACTTGCTGCCTAATATGTGGGTCCCATCCCCCTGATAGGTACCACTGTAACCAGGTCATCAGTGCAGTGCACTTCAGTTGGCAGTGCTTGTAATGTCATGGCTGTTGTGTAGATTCCTACACTGACCTAGGGATTTTACGTCCAGTTTGTTTTGATTATGTGTTCAATTACTTATGTTCTTGTCCTTCAACCATTTCAACTGTGTTGCTTTGGCCTTGTGCTTGGGATCACTGTCCTGTTGAAAGACTCCATAAGAGTCCATAGGTTGTCTTGTAGTATCTCCTGCTTGGGAAAACCACATGATGCTACCACCTCCATGGTGATCTACACTGGTTTACACTGTTCTAAACTAGTCTATGTTGGTCTAGTTTGTCTAAACTAGTCTATGTTTGTCTGTTGGTGGACAGAAGACTGGCCATTGAGATGTAGAGGCGGAGATTGGTTTTGAGTTTAGATTAAATGACTTAAATTCTTGTTGTTCAACTGCAGTAAGGGCCCATTCAGCAAGAGAACATTTAGAGTAATGTGTTTTTATAAGCACAAATATTAGTGCCCCTACTCTAAATTAACCTAAAAGACATTTTCATCAATGTTTCAGTTGGGCTACTCTGTTTGTTTTCGCAAGTGGGCTTTTTTGGCCTGTGAGTATGTGTGTGTGTGGTGGTGGGGGGATTCGTTTAAACACTAATTATTTAGTGACTAGATTATGGAGTACAAAGGAAGAAGGAGGATGCAGAAAATGAAAAATAATACAACCACCAACAGAGTAGAGGGACCGTGGAAGGCAGTCTAATTATTCCCTGTGAATTTTGGGTTAATTTGTTTTGGGAGCACAACAAAGATTTGTTTTCTTTGATTCGTCGAGCGTTTTGATGGTTTCTTGTAAAGTCAAGGCTCAGAAACACAGCAGTTGAGTCGGCTTGCATAAAGCCACACATGCATACACATGTTTTTAGCTTGTTTTTCAAGTGAAAGCTGTTGCTGTATGAATGGCGTGAGCCTTTGGAGTGGAGTGATTTTTACTGCAAACCAATATGGTCTTAAATATGGTTAAAAGGTTCAAATGAGTGGGTGTGGGGTCACAAGTTCGAATCCCAAGCCATGACGCTTTGCCATCAGCACAATTGGCCGTGCTCTCTCCGGGTGGGCAGATGGCACTCTTTCCACTGATCACTATTGAAGCAATGTTGGCAGGCACATGTATCTGTTAGCTGGGGTGCTAGAGCTAGGGACTTGCCGCTTTCCTCAGAGCGTGTCGGCTGTCTCTTTTCGAAGAGGTGGTGGCTGGCTTTGCCTTTATAGGAGGAGACCTTGTTAGGTCCTTACCTTCCTAGTGTCGGGAGCCTTGCTACAGCTAGAGAGAGATATATGAACAGGTGGCTTAGTCGGCAGTACCAAGTTGGGAGAAAAGGGGAGGAAATTCGCTAAACAAATTTATTGAAGATTAATTGTTTTGTGGTGTTTGTTCCTCCAGGCACATCTTCTCCAGGTTGTTCAGGTGCTTGTGGACTTCAAAGTTCAAATAATGCCACAGATTCTCAATTAGATTGAGATCAAGACTGACTTGGCCATTGCAGAACATTCAGCTTTTTGTTGTTCAAGCAGTCCTGTGTGGCTTTGGCCTTGTGCTTGGGGTAACTATTCTGCTAAAACAGTTTGGCCCAGTCCCAATACTCGCCCTAAGTCCTAAACCACTTCTAAAAGTACACTTTTATGAAGTTGTTGAAGGGCGGGAATATTTAAGGCTTAAAGCAGTATTGGGACACACTTCACCTTGTCCCTTTACCTGTGTACGACCACACGGCTACTTAAACTCCCCAATACTGCAGTTGCCACAACGCTGGAAAGGGGGTGCTAAAAGGGGGTGCTGGTGAAAATGGGACAAGGGTGCAAGTGTGAGTAATGGGACAGGGCAGATGTCTTGCATATTTGCATAATTGCATATTTTGCACCATTCATCTACTCTTTAAGATAATGCTCAGCTGAGGAAAAGCATCCCCACACCATGATGCTAACACCACCATGCTTAACTGAAGAA
Organism: Salminus brasiliensis; assembly: GCF_030463535.1. Taxonomy (NCBI): domain Eukaryota; kingdom Metazoa; phylum Chordata; class Actinopteri; order Characiformes; family Bryconidae; genus Salminus; species Salminus brasiliensis. The sequence continues at coordinate 35,069,168 of NC_132887.1, read as the reverse complement.
TGGGCGTTCCAACTACCCTCCCATACAGGCCAAATGTGAGCAGGCCTCTTGATGCAGCTTCACTCCAGCCTCAGCCACTGAACTGTGTAGCTCTTAAAGTCATTGTCAGTCTCTCTGTGGCTTCCATCACAAGTCCTCTACATGCTCAGTCACTGAGTTTTGTGGATTGCGCTTGTGTGGACAGTGCTGTGGTGGTATAGTGAAGCTTCCATTTTCTCTCAACAAGTCCAGCAGTGCACACTGGGATCAATTTTGAGACACTACATTACACTACACTACATTATCACAATGGTACTTGTATCAATGGGTTTTGATGTCCTAAAGAAGTGAAAGTTCTTAACTCACCAGTAGAAACTCACCAGTAGAAATCAGTTGTAAGCCAGTTGTGACCTTGTCAGACTGATATCTTTCATCTGGCTAAACCTCCACATCTTCCACAGGGTTGAATATTTGCACAATCAGCATTTTTTCCATTAATATTATCTTCACCAAAAGATTCCAGCACAAAACCTCTATCACTTCAAATAATATGACATACTTTACAGTGCATTCCTCCGGGGTGATGAAAATCTCAGCGTGTTAACAGCCATTGTCACGAAGCAAAGAAAATTCATGTACTTTACAAGAAAGAACTAACACGGAGTTCATGGTAGAAGGTTATCTCTGGCAGCGCTGAAACAGGAAAACTGGTAAAAGCCAGACCCAGACAGAAGTCTGAAAGGCCTCCTTTGTCCTTTAAGCCTCATTTGTCTTCCCTTCAAGGACTGATATCCAGTCCTTCTGCCCGTTTTGAGTGGGTGACCATCTTATCATCCACGCAAGGAGCTTCGCCACTGCACTTCATAAAGCCTCGACGCACCATTAAGCCATCAAATGCCGACACTGGCTTTCTGGACGGCCCCTGATGTGGGGCCTGGGATGGGCGGACAGCAGAAATGAACAGTTCTTATCTCTCAGACTGCTCTTTAATTGTCCTTCCCACCTGTCTTACACTTCCACCACACTACATCATGCCTCAGAGGCCAGACTGTGGAAAGAAATAAGGAACCAGCTTCGGTTACATAGTTTTGAAATGATGAGTACTAGTTGTGCTAGACTTTTAAATATATACACTGCTCAAAAAAATAAAAGGAACACTTAAACAAGACAATATTACTCCAAGTAAATCAAACTTCTGTGAAATCAGACTGTCCACTAAGGAAGCAACACTGAATGACAATCAATTTCACATGCTGTTGTGCAAGTGGAATAGACAACAGGTGGAAATTATTGGCAATTAGCAAGACACACTCAATAAAGGAGTGGTTCTGCAGGTGGGGACCACAGACCACTTCTCAGTACCTATGCTTTCTGGCTGATGTTTTGATCACTTTTGAATGTTGGTGTTGCTTTCACACTCGTGGTAGCATGAGACGGACCCACACAAGTGGCTCAAGTAGTACAGCTCATCCAGGATGGCACATCAATGCGAGCTGTGGCAAGAAGGTTTGCTGTGTCTGTCAGTACAGCAGGAGACGTGGAGGAGGCCGTAGGAGGGCAACAACCCAGCAGCAGGACCGCTACCTCCGCCTTTGTGCAAGGAGGAACCAAAGGAGCACTGCCTGGTCTGGGAGGAGAACCCTCAGGAGACCATCCGCCACCTCATCAGCATACCCAGGCGTTGTAGGGAGGTCATACAGGCCGGTGGAGGCCACACACAATTCTGAGCCTAATTTTGACTTGTTTTAAGGACATTACATCAAAGTTGGATCAGCCTGTAGTGTGTTTTTCCACTTTAATTTTGTGCCCATTATTTTTTTGAGCAGTATATACATATGTATATGTTTAGTGAAAGGCTGCATTGTTAGCTTAGATATAGGACAATCATTGGGTTATTTGCCATCTCAAAACAAAAAAGGGGGGCAAATATTAGTGCCAGGCCTAAGAAAAGCCATGTAAGCGGCTAATAATTTTATGCAGTAAGATTTTAAGAAACACCAACCATGCACATGTCTGACTTTGTGGATTTCTTTCTGATATTTCCAGACTTGGTTTCCCCACCACACTGGGGTAGCTTGAAAATGTAGTCATGGGTGGAAATGATCAAATCGCAGGGTGCATTATTATACATTGTAAATTTCATACTTTGAATACAGACATTTAATCTGAATCAGTTCATTTATCTATACTGATTCTGTTGCTGAATAGCTGACACTCGGCATTAGCTAAGTAACATCTAAAAAATAAGACAAATTTTATATGCTACAAAGGTTTTCCACCATAGAGAACAATTGTTTTACCAGACTTAGAACCATTTAAACATTCACACAGAACAGTTCTAGTTCTATATAGCAGTGATTCTCAAAGCAGTTCTTAAGGATCTCCAGATTCAAGATACAAGTCCAGATTTAGCTTGAACCCAACTAATAAAACACAAAGGCACAGAGCACAAATGTGACCGTCTGGGGCTCCCAGAGGACAGGGTTGGAGACCATGGCTATAAAGAACCATTCCCTTTACTAAAAAGCCCTTGAAGAATCCCTTTTTGCATTTTTCCCCACCGTCATGACACTTGGGAACGCATGAAAGGTAAAATATGGCTGCTTGAGCACTGTATTACTTTACAAAGTAGATTGATGCATTTGATACATGTAGAAAGTCTCAAAATATCATTCACTTTTTTTTGGTTGGCCCACTGATGCTTTGTAGATGCATAGCTTAGTAAATATTACATGCAAGATACAAGATTTGATTTCTCAAAGCCTAGCCCTAGCCCTAACCCTTCCCCATAAACCACAGCATTACCATTAACACCCTAGCCGAGTTTCTTCAGATAGTTTTTTTGAACAATTTGAACCCATATAGACAATCCACTGGGGGCTATACACATGAATATGGTGCAGGCCAAACATCTTGTACAGGTTTGTCAAAGACAGATCTTTGTGAATTTCTGTCGTGAATGAACTCTCTCTCACCCCCTGTTTAACAGATGTGCGTGGTCTGAGGGGTTTTCTGGACCAGGCGTCCCGCATGGGTTTGGATGTGTCTCTGCAGCAGGTGGACCGGAATGTCAGCAAGGTGTTCTCCACTCTATTCAGCACCATGAAGACCGAAGAACTGAACCGCTATCGGGATACACTGAGGCGGGCCATCCTGCTGTTGAGCCCTCGATCGGCACAAGTCTTCATCCACCAGGTCAGAAAAGTCTCCATATATTCTTTCTGTGATCAGATTGTAATTGTAAAGACTTGTGACACCGTAGCAGGATTGGTTTAGAAAGTGAAAAGGATGATGACAACATTGTAAGGCTGCTTGTGGAAGCCAGGCAAGGTGCTAACAACGAAAGGGATCTGATGCAGTTACATAAATAAGGTTTGCAGAAATGCTCCTCAGACCAGAAACAGCGTTCCTAGATTGAGAAGAGGTGGTAAAGTGCGGTGAATGTTTTGTTGGATGTGTGGAAAATGGGTGCCAAAGCAGATATCAATTATTGGCAAAAAGAAGTGATTGCATTTAGGCGTGTCAAAGACTCTAGTGTAAAGGAAGTAGCTGAATTTGAAGGTGTAGTAGCAGTGGCAAGGATCCCAGTCTACAGGGAGCAGAAGTGCTTAAGACTTCTAGAAGCAATTCTAGATTATTAAAATGATCATTTCCTGAGGACTGGGATTTTTGCCACTGCTGGTAGACCCGTATGACCGTACGCTTCCATACACCTGCAAATTCAGCTACTTCCTTCACACTATGGCCTTTAGCACACCCAAATGTAATCCCTCCTTTTTGCCAATCATTAACATCTGCTTTTGCGACCCATCCAATGAGACATTCACTGCACTGTGCAGCCTCTTTTTAATCTATGAATCTCGCCATGCACCCTGCAGGTATTTATAGCCAAACATCCTCATGCAGGAGTCTGAAGTTACTACCACCTTGCAGGCAAGGTGACAATTTTTTTATCCACTTAGTAGCTACACTATATTGCCAAAAGATTTTGGACACCTGCTCATCCAAGGTTTCGTCCAAAATCAAGTGTATGTAAGTTTGAAACATTAGTTCTGCAATAACGTTTCCCTGGAAGCATTGCTGAGAGGATTTGACTGCATATCGCCACTAGAGCATTTCTATGGTGAGGTGCTGATGTTGGATGGCTAGTTGTGGATCACAACCACCACTCCAACTCATTCCAAATGTATTGGATTGAGCTCAATCGCTCCAGAGAACACAATTCCACAGCTTCACCTGCTTAAAGCTGGAGGGCTTTCTACTCCTCTTGCCCATGCCTGGCTTTAGGCATAATAACCGTAGGCTTCCATGCAGCCATTTTAGAGGGTCCCATTCCATTGGCAGTGCTTTAATGTGGAGATTATGATAGCTTTTTATAAAAGCTTTGAACAGCTGTGTCAATAGTGGATGCACCCCAGTGCAGCTGAATTCACTCATAAGAAGGGGACTCCACAAACTTTTGGACATATAGTGTAGAGGTGTTACATCTCAGGGAGCCGTGCTAGCTAGCTTGGTATACATGGCACCTACTGAAGAGCTGCTTCTGGCAAGCCTTCTGAGAGTATTTTGGCATGGTAGTGGGTATGGAGACATTTGTTAAGTTGATATAGTAGTATAGTTTTATATTTTCAGTGTGATAAAAATGCAGGAGAAAGTGATAATGTGATATACCACCACAAACACCCCACATCACGGCTGAAGATGATGTGTTTTGACTACTAAAAGGACAGAAATCTGTGGTCAGACTTTGCCTCAGTCGCTCTAGCTTGTGCTCTCAGTGTTAGCTTGTGTTTATTGACTCGTTTCTAGTGTGATAACAGTGGTCTGCACATTACATCTGCATTGCGTCTGCTGACTAGCTTCAGATGGGAGTGAAATGGAATGGAACAAAGAGCAGAGTGTTGTTTGTGTGTTCTAATGGCTGCAGCAAGCCATTATTGTTCCAGATATTGACGAACTTGTTGATTGTATTTTCAATTATTTGATTATTCTAAAAGCCCAGCTTTGGCTGTTTGTCTTAGTTTGGAAAAGTACTATAAAATAAAATAAAAAAAAGTTTAGCTGGATAGCCGGTCTCACAGACTTCACTCAAGTTTACAATTCCCACCTATGCACAGCAAACTATGGCATAACCAATCAGCCATGAAATAAGCATTGATTATTAGCATTGGTTACCTTAAGCCCTATTTGGACGGGATTCGCTTTCCATGGGGAGGTGGGGACATCAGTGAAGACTTAAGAATAACAGCAGGTTACGCGGGTAAATATCCCGCCATATCCGGGACAGTGGGGTAAAAGTAAATTCCCCATATATAATGAAATTTAGTGCAGAAAAACTAGCAATTCTCACAAAATTGAAACACGATCTGATGTTTCATATAAAAACAATAAAAGCACTTTCCACACAAACTCAAACACTCACACATCCCGTGAAATGCCCACAGCCAACTCACCCAGTTAATGCTACGCTTTACTGTGAATTAAATGATTGTTTATATTAATGTCAGTCGCTAGATTTTAGTGGTTTAATACTTTTTTTGAAGGCAAATAGCAAATAAAATGTTAAATGTTTTCATAATATTCAGTTTTTTTGTTTGTTATTAAATAAACACCTTTTTTTATCAATGTGAGGGCAAGCTTAAATGGTATAAAATGTACCCATTAAGCATTGGCAGACTTTTTTGCTTTTACAGCTGTAAATAATACAGTAATATAATGACTATAAAATGGATTCATTTCATTTTAACACCATGTATGCTGCTGAAATCTTGATCAGAGAATCTAAAATGTAAAATTTGTGCCAGTGTAGATTTTGGTGAGCATAATAGATACGTTTACCCTAAACAGCATAGTTTACCTAAGCTCAACCCACACACAAGAACACTATCCTTGTTGTAATAAGTTTCTCAGACTTCTCTGAACAGGCCTAGTGTTATGACTGTTAACCCTTAAATCCACCTCTGAACTTTTCCTTCACCGCGCTAACAGCAACTGAGTGTTCTTCAGTAATGTTTAATTAGGTGTAAAAACACATGGCAAATGGTCTGGCACCTCCAGACTATCTTCAGAGCTCCTGAAGTCATTGCTCCTCTCTCCTAGACTACAGGTTTTCACACCTACCTCTTTGGTACGTCTCACAGGTGCACAGTTAGAGACTATAGCTCATCTTTTTCCTTCACACTTTGTGTTCGTCATCGTTGTGCCCTTACATCTGAGGTCAGCCTCTGACCACAGGTCCACTATTTGTCTGAATAGTTTTAGCTTGGCGGACTGTCCGCAACTATTTGCCGGGTGAGAATGATCCTTCACCCATGGTCAGCGGTGGTCTTGTAGCGATTCTTTCCTATTGACAGACAAGATAGAAGGTGGCGCACCAACAGATGGGCTACTGTGGGTAACTGTAAACCTACAGAGTGTATCTGTGTGATGCATTGAGTTTAATTCTACAAGTTATTTGAGTGTTATTTTTTTTTTTCTGGAGGAAACGACAGCTTCACCCCCTGGTAAAGAGCAAGTCGATTATCTTGCTGCCTGACATGGATGGTCAAGCCATAAAAGTTGTTGTAGCACCATCTTTGCTTCTATGCAAACCCCTTCTATGATTGAGGCTAAAAATGCCAAATGCAAGTGCATCTCTTTCCAGTCAAGAAATCAGAACATTTGCAGGAGGTTAATGCAAGGGTGCTGTCAAGAAATCTGGGCCTGTTAAAAGCTATAACACCTGGCCCACAACTCTTAACAATTCTGCCACAATACTTTACTAAAACATTTTCTAGGGCCCCTGTCAGTCACAGGCCCTGAGAATTGTCCTAACTCCTCCACACGCAAGTTTGTAAGATGCTGTTGTCGACGTTGTTGTGACTTTTTCTTGGTTTGTTAATGACTTACATGGAGCTAGCTGAGTGTAACAGCGCCGGTGGAGAATCTTGAGCCTGCCTTCCCTGCATGGCTGTAAAATGGATGTGGTGTTGTGTTTCTGTCTGTTGCTAATCGAGGGTGCTAATAGCAATAATCACAATAACATGTATAAGCTACATTTTATATATCCTGTCACAAACATATCAGAATATTCACCCTTGTTTTGGAATAAAATCAGCCTGGGGCATCACAGATGCCATGTTACCACAATAGTCATGGGCAAAGGATGCGATTTGACTAATGTTAGAAAGGGCATGATAAAAAGGTAACAGACGTGGGATAACCTCATGGGATGTTCTTGAGCTGCCGTAGTGAAGGTGTACCAAGAATGGACTTTGATGCCAGAGGGGAACGGTCGAATCCGGTGAGTGGTACAGTGCAATCCATGCACCACTGTAGAGCAGCTTACCTCTATAATGAACACCCTCCCTCACCTAATACAGTCCATGCCAAAAAGTCTCACCAGTGTCATCCGAGCTGAGGGTTGTTATTCCCACTATTAGGTAGAGGGTCATAACATGCTGATTTGACAGTGTCATGATGAAAGGACCAATAGGAATGCCCCAGAATCATATTTTATGTTGACTTACAATGAAAGTTAAGGTTTTTCTCTTCTCCTGTAAAGCTGTTATATTGGAGATACAAGGCTGTTTTTTATCTTGTAGTTAATGTGTTCTAAAAGAATAGGTGGTGTATAATATTAAAATCAAAACTGAAGTCTAAAATGCATGATGTATGAATGCATTCTGTTTTGGGTCTTTCGCAGCACAGACGGCTCTGAGAAGCAAGGTATTGAAAGAGGGAGACAGAAGGAAATAGACCGAAACTAGTTCATCTTCAACTGAACATTCTTTTCACAGTTTACTGCTCTGTCAATAGTGTGTGCAAAACATTCCTGATATATATAAGAGAGCTCCTACACTGCTGCAAGTGAAAATGGATTTGCTATAGTTTCTGTTCTGGGAGGCTAAACAACAACACAGTACAACTAAACTCACTTTAGTTCTCTGTTTCTAGACAGACTCTCTGTGCATCTGTATGTGTGTGTTTGTACAATCCCAGATATATTGTATCTGGGGTTATATTAAGTTCTATCTCTGCCACCTTAAACCCATTCGCAAGTGGGTTCGGGCTGTCTGCAGTGGTCTGCCCAGAGTGAGTTCTTTTGGCTTGTGTGCAACCAATAGTCTAAAATGACCATAAAGCAGCATCAGCTGTATGTCATCTGCAGAACGATGTGGGGCATCAACAGGATATGCATGCAGATGAGTTCAGATCAGGCATGCTGTGATAGTTTTTGTGGTTATAAGTGGTGACATTTCATGACTTTGGTTCCTAAACAACATGAAATGTTTACCTCTTCAGAAATGTCACATTTCTGTTGAATGAGGTGGTTAAATTTCCAGCACAACCAACATATGACTGTGAAAGAATTTATATTGCATTAACTGCTGTTTCGAATTGTCAGACTCCGTATTATGGGATTTAACCACAGTAACACACGCCCACACTGCCCAGCATTAACAGATTATTAACAGATAAAGTATTTTCATGCCTTCTGGCTCTGTCCTCAAATTCTTATTTCTGGTCGAAGGTCATGGGTAAGTTATCTGAGATCCCGGGCCTGAACCATTACATCACTACTTAACGATATCTAAACATATTAAATCCTTTCTATTGACATCTTTCACCATTGCCAAAAAACAAATCTACTTAGTTGCAAAGATAGAACCCACATCTCCATAGAACACAGGGTTTTACAGGGTTTGATGCACATATAAAAACAAGCAAGCACACCAGTCAGTTGTTGCACAGTGCAAAACTATCATAATTGGTAAAGGATGCAAAAGGGCCTGGTAATAGAGTACCGCTGTAGCAAAGGTGTACAGAGAATGAACTTCTCACACACTGAGTGCCTCCCAACGCCATAACAGTGGTGTCTCATGGGCCATTAATGCCAGAGGGGACTGGCGACTCGGCGAGTGGTACAGAACAATCGGTGTTCCACTGTGGGGCATTTCACCTGTATAATGAACACCTCCCACCTGGCTAGTGTTGTCCGAGCCAAAGGTGGTTATTCCCACTATTAAGTAGGTGGTCATAACATTCTGATTTGACTGTGTCAAAATGTCACAATGAATGGACCAAAAGAAATGCTCCAAATGACTTGAAAGTGAAGTTATGTTTTCCCCTCCTCCTGTAAAATTGCTATTTTGGAGATTGGAACCTAGAAAACATTAAAGGGTCATATTTTCTATTATACTGAGAGCTAACTAGCTGCCCTCGTCCCACACACTTTTTGAAAGAACACCAAGGTCTACTGTATATTATGTAAAACATGACTCTTTGATTGCTACAGCATGCAAATGAGGTATTTCCCGCATTCTAGTGTTTGCCTATGTCTGTCCACTCTTGTCAGTGTATGTCTATGTTTGTTCTAGCTCTGTCTTCTGTGTCTGGTCAGTCTGTTTGTGTAGTTCACCACTTAGAGTACTCATTTTGGGAATGTGGGTGGTGGGAGGGAAGCTACATATATACATATATACATATAGATAGATAGATAGATAGATAGATAGACAGAAAGAAAGTGCTGGTCCCTGGTTGGGAGGTGGCTGTCTCTCCAATGGATAGCGGCCTGGGGCTTAATAAAGAAGAAAAAAAAAAAACAAGGAGCACGACCAACACAGAACATTTCTGCGCTGCTCTAGTGAATAATGAGGGAAGGACACCAAACAGTCCATACCGTACAACTTTAAGACTCTTACCTTCATGATTTTAGGCTCCCTTCATTTTCCCCATTTCATTTGCTGGGCTTCATCCTAACTTTAGTTAATACAACATTTTTTTAGTTAAACATAAAAAAAGTTTCTTCTTCTTCTTAGAAACAAGTGAACATCTATAAAACTGCCTTCATATATAATTTAAACCAGCAGAACAATGAAAAACACAAGTTTACCCTACAAACACAGCTGTCCCAAACTGATAGAACTGTAATTAGGTGGGTTATGACAATATAAGCTTAAAGCACTGCCGCACTTTGGCACACAAACTGTTCCACTTTATCCAAAAACTGCTGAAGTGAAAAACAGTAGCTACCATAATTGTGTTCCAGGGTCTGCAGCATCCAAATAATACCTATATCCAGTACAGTTTTAACACAGAGAAGGTTATGAGGCTTTCATGAGGCCCATTTTTGCCTACTTACTTTGTATTTATGCCTGAATTCTGAGGTGTTTCTTTTAGTCCAAAGTACACAAAAGACCAAAAGAACTAAATTCAGCCATGTCACTCCACTGCTGCGTTCTCTCTGCTGCCCGCATCAGATAAAAAACCCTGATTCTGGCCTACCAAGCCCAGAATGGACCAGCCCCTCCGTACTTGATGGCAATGGTTAAAAGCCCAATCCGCACCAAGAGCCCTTCCAGCTTCAAGTACGGCTTGGTTCGACCCGCCATCCCTCAAAATCCACGGAAGACAAGGGGAAAACGTTGGGGGGACTTTTCCAAGGTGCCTCTCTTTACCTTTAAAAAGGGCCCCAATGGTTTCAAGGGTAAATTAAGATCAATGGAATGGAAAATGATGGTACTTTTATGGTACGTTTTCTTAATGCTTAATACACAAATAGTAAAACTTGCAACTTTAAAATGATTACAATAAATGACGTTTAAAAACACTTTCTTAACAAAGCATTATAGAAAAGTTTCTGCATAAAGCTGCTGGTTAACAACTCTGGATGTGGACAAAATTGAAGACTCAGATTTTCAGTGACGTGATGTATGATGGGTTATTGTGTGATGAGCTTTCAAAACACCTTCTTTTCTTAAAGCCTTCTTCTGCTTTGTGGATGTATTTATTCATTTATTTATTTTTTAATTAATTTTTTTGGACTTGGAGTCTTGGAGATCAGTTCATCTTCTACTCACTTAACTGTTCTGTTTCAGAAACTTTGACCAAGGGTGCCCAAACTTTGGCATGCCACGGTACAGTTGATGCATTACAGGTATCAAATAATTATGTTTGTACAGTTAAAAATTAACTTTTTACTTACTGACATATTCATTTGAACTCAAAACAACAATAGCTTTTATTAATGCATTTATTAAAACCATGCATTTATTAACAAATCATTTCAGAATGATTCATGCGCGGTTCATTAGAACTGTATAGGAGAAGACTGGTCTACTTCATGTAGAGTGCTGGGCCAGCAGTTCAGTACAGTGTCATGCACAGTTTATAGCCATCGCCATCTCACTGATAATGGAAGTAGAGCTGAAAGGAACAGGGGTTTGACACAGTGATAGATGTGAATCCAATGTGAGTAGTGCCTTGCTGTTTCAACACTCCATATAGTCAATCTGAACCTTAATTACTCTTTTATAGGATTCATTTGCCTAAATCTGATTTTCTTACTGCTGTCACTGCTGATTAATGGGAACTTAATATCTTGACCTGAAAGTACAAACTCTGGCATAATACTCTGCTAGATGCCTTTAATCAGTATGGATTTCATTGCATACATGTCAGTCTTAGTTGCTTGGTCCCTAGGTGATTGGTAAAAGTTTGCCCCAGGATAACAATGCGCCAGATTCATGAAATTCAAAGCCAGATTTACTGCGATGTTAAAAGGCACAGTAACGTGTTTGCTCATTTATGAATGCAGATTACCGGCCCGCTTCACTGTTTGCATAATATCTGGCTTTAGTGCTGGCTCTTTTCCCTTATTTGCATGCGCCATTAACAAGTCAGGGCACAGAGTAACGCCAGTGTCACACCATAGCCCTAAAAGGCCTAAAAGATCATTTTAATCTTGAAATCAACAGTTCAGGGGCATGCGAGTGTGTTTTGTACTTAGCACTAATGTGAATTGTATAGAAACTTCCCATTCTTCCGCTCTATCAGCACAGCTTGTGGTGTGATTGAGTTTTGTGGTTGTTCTGAAGGGTAGCCCCAGGCCCCTGCACTGCCACACACTACAGCAAAAAGGCAGACTGCAGGGGTTGCCTAAAAGGTATATAACATCTGAACACAAACCCACTATTCCATGTTCCCTGTGGACCTTTAGCACTGGAGGAGCCACACCACCATGTTGTCTTCTTTCTCTAAGCCTGGTGGGTAACAAGATCTAAACTCATGGGCTGCTGTTCTTTGCTGCATGCCTGAAGGCATAAGCTGAATTAAGCACTGCAGTTGTAATAATTCTAAAACCAGGGCAACAAAATAGTCTCAAAACGAGTTACACTTGGTTTTACCCAAAGGAGACTTTAAAAAACAATATAAATACTAATACTTTTTCTCAGTATATCTCCATGATTTAATAGAGATATTATCCTAGCAGTAGAGCTTACTTTGGTAAAGGGACACATGTATACAGTACAAAGAAATGGGCGATATCAAATGTTTTCTGATAATTTACTGTGCTGAATTATTTATCTCAGTGTTACTGAGCTCTACTAAAGCCTGAGTAGACTAATAAATCACTGTGCTGATCAGTTATTTATCTCAGTGTTACTGAGCTCTACTAAAGCCTGAGTAGACTAATAAATCACTGTGCTGATCAGTTATTTATCTCAGTGTTACTGAGCTCTACTAAAGCCTGAGTAGACTGATACATCACTGTGCTGATCAGTTATTTATCTCAGTGTTACTGAGCTCTACTAAAGCCTGAGTAGACTGATAAATCACTGTGCTGATTAGTTATTTATCTCAGTGTGCTGAGCTCTGCTAAAGCTGAGTTATTAATCAGTTATTAATCTTAGTATTTATTTATTTAGTACTTATGCACAGTATTTAGGTTTCCACATGTTTCAAGCATCCCACGTCTCAGTGTTTCAGTAATGTACTTAGTAGAACAGCCTTATGTTATGCACATACTGATTACTTTGAGCAACCATTTGTGGAGAAGGGGGAGCAAGTTTCCCAGGATGAGTTTTACAGAGCTGGACTTGACTGACCATATTTCAGATTTCTACACCTACCCAGCTTTAGTTTTAAATGAGAAGCCGGTTAATGACTTGATTAGTCTAGCCAAGGTTTCCCAAGCCATTCGATATCTGGTCGCCGCGGGCTGCATGCTGCTCAGTGCCCGTGTGTAGGCCTGATGTGATAGTGCTGCTCTGATTCCCTGAGCAGGCAGAGCTGCTGAGCATATGGGCCGATAATGTCAATCAAACAGTAACCTACAGAGGCTTCAAAAACACCAGGGAAAACTACACAAGGCCTTGGCAGCGAAGTTATCATGCTCTTTTTGCGCTGCACGCCCTTAGATATGAGGTGGGGTGCGTGTCTCAATATGTCCATCCATATTCAGCAGGTGGGGTGCAGATCTCTGACCACAACAAATCGATTGCAGTGTTTAGAAATTCTAGCAGTTCTTACATTGAAATGATTCAATGTGTGAAATCTCACTATACAGAATACTTAAATGTGAGTTTGCATAGTAGTGGAGTAGTAGACTGCCCAAGAATTATTTAAGGCCAATACAATTATACACAGGCCAGTATTTCTGTGAACTGATTTTTTTCTGGGGTAGGATGGATGTACAACATCATGTTTAATAGAAAAAAAACAACAATGTGGAATTTTCTAAAATCAACATAGGGTTCAAAATAAAGGTATAAAAAGGTGAGGCTCTCAGCCCCAAGACCACTGTACTGACCGTTGAGCATGGTGGTTGTAGTTGGGTGGTGGGGTTGTTTTGCTGCCAGTGGAACTGGTATGTTGCATAAAGTGAATGGAATAATTAAGAAGGACAAACTCAGAATTGTTCAGCATATCCTCAGGCCATCAGCTAGACATTTCAGACAGTGTGGTCCTGACATCAACTTTATTGAAAGTATTGGTACTGTGCTTTAGTGTGTGTTAATACCTGTAGTTCAGTTCTCTTTAATTAAGGTGAAAGGGTAACATATGATGCACAGATATGACAAAAGGCTGCAAGTAGAGTTCTGCACAAGGCGGACGTGTACTGCTGTGTACGTCTGGGCTTACTGCCACAGAAGAACGTCTTTACTGAGGGAATTGTCTTTACTGAATTAAATGGGATTGTAATGGTGACTAATGGAGACTATATGGAGATATACTACTAATGCCCATAACATAACCATCAGATATGCCTTTGGTTTGTACTGTGTTCATACCTCAAACGAACAGACCGAGGCTAAAATGGACTGAGACCCACCTGCTGACAGTCTCGCTCCGCTTGAACTGTACTAACAGACCAATAGCACCAGGGTTTGTTTTTAATCCAACCAAAGCTGACAACTATAAACACACCAGGTCAAGTCAGGTCTGTACCAGGAAACCAACAAATTTAACTGAACTCCAACACCAATGCTGTAACTCATCCAGTCCCCATATCAAGGACAGTTGAAAGAAAGCACTGAATGGGCAATATTGCAATGACATTCATGCCCATGATGAGAGCACGTCAACAGCTATTAATAACATATTAATAACATATTAATAACGGAGAGCTAGGCTAAGCACAGCCTCCACCCCATGGGGGTAGTTAGTGTTTCCACAGTGTTACTGCAGAAGCTTTTAATTAAAGGTTTGTCAGAAACATACTACAGATGTCCAAAAATAAAGAAAGAAAATATAAATGCAGCTGCTAGCCTTCGTTGGCTGGGGGCCCAGAGAAAGAGGCCACAGTTGGCCTTGGTCTCTTCATGGTGGGTAGATGGCACTTTCCCCCCACGTCACTCCAGTGCAATGCCGGATGGCACTGGCATCTGCTGGCCGATGCATCAGAGCCAAGTACGGAGTCGGTACAGAGCCGGCCTTCTTCCGAGTACATTGTTTGCGTGATGTGTACAGTGACGTTGCCCCGGTGGCAGTTTAGATAAAAAGGTGTTGGTTCAGCAGTTGGTGAGAACATTGCATGTGATAGGGGGAGAATGTATGTATAGGTTGGGTAATTGGTGATCCAAATTGGGGAGAAAATGGGTAAAAATAAATAAATAAATAAATAAAAAAAAGATAATCTAAGTTTGTCAATGTCTTTTCAAAGGGATACAGAGGATTACATGCGTGTACACACACACACACACACACACACAATCACATATGCACACCTATGCCTCATCCATCACTGCCAGTCCTAATAAAGAGGGCCTGGGATAATTAAGCGTGTCCGATTGTGTTTTCAAGATTCAAATTTTTAAGCCCAGTGAATGCAAGCGACATGCTGATTAGAGGGGGAGACCCAATTAGCTGTTCACAGCATGCTGATGACTTTCTCTACTCCGCTGCTCATTGATTGTCCTGATCTGCAAGTCATTGTTTCAGACCAAGACCTGTTTGTTTTGGGGTGGGGGGGCTATTATGACTCCTTCCTTTAACTTGCAGGGTCTAATGGCTTTGTTCTGCATGCGTCAGAAAAGTGACTTAAAGGTATTGAAAACACATTCATACCATATTCTTTCCTTACTGGCTGTTGCATTTTCCCTTCTTCACCTGCTTTGTCTATGGCTAGCAGCGCTTTTGCTTGTGGGCTGGTTTAATCGTCTATGTATCGGCATCGGCCGATTTTTTTTTACCAAATATGTGATCGACCCTGAGACCTGCTTAACTTGTGATATTCTGCCAGTTGCTGCAGCTCTGTGCAAGGTCAAAAGACCCTGCAGTTCACTCCAGAGTAGAAATCCCTGCTTCGTGTGCTGATTGAATGATGGTGGCATTCATGTCTGGCTTCTTTTTTTTTTAAGCAGGATCAGACTCAAACTCACTCTTAACTTTTGATACCACTAGCAGGATACCACTGTCTAGAGGACATCACTTGGCTCAGTATAGTGAGTATCAGATCACAGCAGAGCTAGCAAACACACCTAACAACACTCTGAGCTACACAGCGCTGTTCCGGGCTCTCGTAGCTGCTCGGACTTCGACAAAGTTTTAAATGTGATTGATTCATCTTGAGAGACTTCAAAACACTTCGAAAGCCCCCGCCCTCGATTGGCATCGGCGATTGGGCGATCAGTATCCGCCCCAGAAACACAGATTGGTCCATCTCTAACTGGTTTTGGAATTTGCCTGTTTTGGTCAGTTCGGAGTTCATGGTTTGTCACTTCCATGTACCGAACTCTAATTAATCAACTATCTCAATACAGTGCTCAGTTCCACCCTCTAATGCCCTGTCTTAATGGAGTTTGGAAGAAAAACCTCTAGTATATGGTCCCACCCTTATCTTCATATTAATAACTCCTTCTTTTACTGAAGTAAATAGGTGCAGAAGGTCACTGCAGTGCTCGGCGACTTTTGCAAAGAGCAGGATCTCAAATCCTTCAGTGACTTACAGGCCGAATTCAGGCTTCACAAAAAACAATATATGCAAATATTTTGCATAGTTTGCAGAGAACCCCTCAACCCCTGCAACCTCTCATAACTCAGAGACTTATTTCAGGCCATGGTGGGATTCATGAGGAATCACTTAGCACTATCCTGAAAACTGCATGGAAATATGATTTTGGAATCTTGTTCCAGGAAAAGGAATGCGGTAACATCTTGCATAATTCGAAAAAGCATGTCACATGATACTCGAACTAGGTTAATTCTACTTAAGAGAATTAATAGAATGTATAGGACGCCCTCTAGACTCCACAGTGTTGGCCTTAAAAGCGATCCTGGGAGCTGGAAGTGCCCTGACATGAATATGTTAACTCATGTTCTGTGGTACTGCCCCAAAGTTCAGGACTTTCAGACCCTGCTTCATGATTGGATTCAGAGAATTGTTAGCCAGGAAGTCCTTTTTTCCAATCGCCTAGTTTTACTGGGGAAGCCGTCCACCCTGAAAGATACAATTCCAGCTATCTATACTGAATGTGTTCAGACCGCCATCATGTTGGGTAGGAGACTGCTCGTCCAACAATGGAATTCAGCTCACACGCCATCACTCACAGACTGGCAAAATCTGCTAACTAGGGTGGCAGCAGAAGAGCCTGTCTCCCTCTCTTAGGGGGGCAGAGTGGAACAGCATTACTTGAAATGGAAAAAAACTGCTTCAGTACATGAATAGTCCTTAAAGATAAGCATGACTTCGCCCCGTTCAGTGTAAAAGCACTATGTCCACACATACACACATGTACTTAGGCCATAGCCTCTTCGTATGTTGAAAGTTTGGGCAAAGTGTAGTGTATGTTAGGTATTGTGGTCTCCGTACTGACTTTTGTATTTAGTACCATCTAAGCTTAGAGGTATCTTTTGGATCCTAGCTGATCCAAACTAGCTAAGGGTATTTTCTAAGCAACCAGTGAAGCACTTTTGTAAGTCGCTCTGGATAAGAGCGTCTGCTAAATGCCTTCAGTGTAAATGCAAATAAAGCAATAAGCCATGAGAGAGCTGCGGTTTCATTAAGGGGAAGGGTGTTTTGGCTAAAACTTTATTCTCCTTGATAAAATCACAGTAACACATGGTTGCGAATGGTACTGCTTTTATAAAATAAAATATGATAAAATATGTTGGTGTTGAATTAATAAATGTATCCTATTTACAAAAAACATATACAATAAACTATTCTTCCGCCACACAAAGTAGTCACTGTTGTAAGTCAACGTGAGGGTGAAGGTTTAGCTATGATAATGTGGCGAAGCTGCTCCACAAACCAAAATATGTTGGTGTGTATATAAGGTTTTTCAGTTAAGTAGAAATGCCTAGATTTTCCCTCTTTCTGAAGGGACTCTTGCTCTAAAGGAGACGTCGCAGGATGTACAGTGCTTGGCTGGGGCTGTGTTTTTAGCCTTGAGCTCAAGAAGCTGAATGTGTAGCTTCAGCATTAGCTTTACCGAGCAATCTATAGGGCTGTATTTCTCTCCTGATCTCAGGCAATTCAGACAAACGAGAGACTTCAGTATTCAACTATTAAACTACATATGAGAGCTAACGTTAAGCAGGCTAATATTTGTGACATGCTGCCACTAACTGACTGGGCACAGTTTTCCATTCTGTGGCGCTTTAATAAGTCTTATCTTTGCCTAATACCGAATATGACTTCACCACATAGCTGTGTTTTGATTGATTTTTTGATTGAAGAACAATAATGAACTAACATTTCCGAGTATTCTCTTCACAAAAGCCTGCCCCAGACTCCCTAAGTACAAGCCTAGGCCCCTATTCATACATTTCTAGTGATACCCCTGCTGTCCATGCTGAGAGAAATGTGCTGTGCAACATCGCCGCTATTCAGAATTTTAAATGACATCACATTTGATTCGGCTTCCTCTCACAGCGGTTTTCAAACATGAGCATCACACAGTGGCTTATGAGCAACAGCATAATAAAATCAGTTCAGTCCATTGACGGCAAACTGAATTCATACTGGAGATAAAACACCATTGCCATTTCAGATATGTGATTAAACAGGCCAGCGAATAGCGGTGCTTTTGATTCAAATGTCACTTATTTGCCGCCAGACGAAGAAGGCGACTGTGCTGCTGAGGATCAGACAGTGGCTTCAGAACCAACTCACTGGCTTTGATCTTACTACCTTAAAAACAGACTAGCTTACGCACTGGGTCTGTTAGCTGCTCTGTATCTACACCTGCCGGACGTTTTCTCAGGTACACCTACCATACTGGTGCATTTTGCAGGTTTGCCATTACTGACTTTAGCTTATCGTTGCTGCACAGTTAAGCAGCCTCAACTCCATGTTCCTTAACAGAAAGGGACTGCCTTGAAACCACTGCCGAGAGACAGCACAGCAGTGACACAGGTATAGTAGTGTGTTGACGGTGTGTGATGGGCTGGAACAAGTAAATAAGGTAGTACTGGCTGTTTTGTTAAACACCACTTTTTTGTTATTGGCACAGTTTCTGGTAGTCGTCTTCTATCCAGGGTCAGTTTCTAACCACAGGATCGCTGTTGATGTTTTTGGTTGGTGGACTGTTCTTAACGCAGCAGTGATGCTAAGACGTGCACCAATCTCAGCATTGCTGCAGTGTTTTTCATTCAAGTCTGCTCCGCCCACACTTGCTAAGTGGGTTCCTGAGGAAGAACAAAGGACGACGCAAAGTGGTGGTCCTGAGGAAAGTGAGCCGACGCTGAAGGGCCGAAGCAAAAAGTTCAGTCTCTGGTTAACAGGCTTGACGACTTCCGGGCCAGGACCAAGATCCAGAGGGACATTCGAGACTGCAATCTTGGGATCAGTAAAGGAGGAGGAATATGAGATATCATTTCTAAAATACACTGGATAACCAAACAAGTCAACACGTGTTTCAATGATGACGGCCAAGCATGTGAGATTATGAAACATCCCTAAAAGAAATGGCTATACCAGAGTTCACACTATATGTCCAAATATTTGTGGCCATCTTTTCCAATTTATACATTCAGCTACTTTAATCTGCACCCATTGCTGACACTGGTGTGCAAATGCGCAGACAGACAACTTGTCTATTCCCTGTAGAGAAGTACTGGCAATAGAATAGGACTCTCTGGAAAACATAAACACAAACCTATTGGCACCATGCCTAATGGCAGGTGTGGACTAGAGGGGTATAAAGCCCCCCAGCATTGAGCTGTGAAGGTGATGTGTTACTGTGAGTGATGGTGCTACAATACTTTTGGGATGAGTTGGGGTGGTGATCATCCAACATCCTGACCTCAGTAATGGCCTTGAATGCAATCAAATCCTCACAGACAAAATCTAGCAGAAAGCTTTTCCTGGACATTTTTTTAATACCCTTGAGACAATAAATGAGCAAGTGTCCCAATACTTTTGCCCGTATAGTGTGTATATATAATATATTGTGCATTCACAGATCTTCTCTTAGAATTTTGGAGACCCATATGGTACAAGCGGGATGTTTACAGGTTCTCCACTTATTTGCGCTCCAGTAATTCTGTTGCTGCCAACAGTAACTGGGACTCGTATGGGTTAAATCACACGAACACCTTTGGTTGTCCTAACCCGCATTCAAACAGCACCTCCTTGCTGCTGTCAGCACTGTGGCACAATTGGGGGTGAAGGGTCAATGCTGCCTCCCATCCTGACCCTGTGCTTTTGTGTGACCTGTCTATATGCAGTGACCTTTGTTAGAATACAGGGCAGTGGTTACAGAGAGAGAGCATGCCTTATAAAATTGTACAGCATCTCTCCCCAGTCACACAGTAACACAGTGATAAATTGGGGCTGCCAGTGTGTTATCCATCACTGTCCTTTCCGCACTATCGTCTTCTTGGCCTCACACACATTCGCACCTACATTCATGCACATCAGCAAAGTCTTTTTTTTCTTTATTCTTGCAGACAGGCCGGTACATGCGTGCAGATATACATCAATGAGCCAAAACATTATGAATAGCATTGCCATGAGTGGATGTGCCTGAGATGTTTAGGGATTTGATTTCTACTATGTATGAATGCCTGGACCCAAGGTTTTCCATAGCACCACACTGCCTCCACTGTCTTGTTATCTTCCCCTGGTGCATCCTGGTGTCAATTCCCCAGGTACATGGCACTCATGTTCTCATGTATTGGACCAAAAGTCCAATTCTAAAGCTCACTTGCCCACTGTAGGCAGTGAGCTTTTGACAGCGGACAGGCGTTAGCATGGGCACTTTGACTAGTCTGTGGCTGCTGCGATTTTTGTGTATTGTGACACATTGTCACAGTGGCCTTTCTGTCAATTCGGACTAAATGGAATAGCCACGGTGGCCCTCTCGCATTGATGAGCCTTGTGTGAGCCCACGCTGTTACTGATTTATGGTTTGTCCATCCTTGAACCATTGCTGGTAGGTTGCTCACCACCACTTATTGGGATTACGCTGCAATCCTTGATTTTCCAGCTATGCTAAACCCTGTGGCCATTGTCAGATGCTTGCTTAGGTCTTCACATTTGCTCTTTTCACATTTTCACAGCCAAACATGTTGAGTCCCAACTGGCTTAACAGCCAAGAAATTCTAGACCTTAACATTAACTGGTGTTAAGACTTAATTTACATTTTATACAACCATAATGTTTTTGCTCATCAGTGCACATTCACTTAGTGAATTCTCCATGCACTCATGTCATATATCTGCAGAATTATCCATACATACATTAAAGTTCACAATAAAATTCCCAATAAAAATGTAGTTAAATGAAGATGCTGCACACCTACTATAACAAATTGCTATAGATACCAGCATTAGCTAAAACCCTATATATACTGTTTATAGCCCTTATGTGTGTCATTTTTTATTGTACAATACTCCCCTGCGCTCTTGGGAAAGCCTGAATATAGCTACTGGTGCCACTGGTCATTTGTTTTGTCTTATAAAACGACCAATTTTTACGTTCAGAGGAAATGTGACTTTGAGAGCGACGAAGAAAAGACCGAAGAGAGTCAACTCTCAAATGTGAATCGACTCACAACAGAGATTCTACTATTCAAATCCAATGTTACAGTAACAAGGCAAAAACTACAAAACTGTAAAATGTAATAGTATTATCTTAATCTACACCTACACCTAATCTGAACCTGAACTTTACCCAACACCCTAATTTATACCTAAACCTAACCATAACCATTATTTAAAAAATAAGCTTAATCACTTAATCCCTGAAATGATGAATCCTTATAGTTTCTCCAGTAATTTCGGGCCATTCATTGTTTTTAATCTCCCAAAAATGATAACAGCAGGATTCTCTCCAACACAATCTCCCAGGACTGTTTTATCAATTCTTCTTCATATATGTGCGAGCATGCGCAGAAAATTGTTTCCTTGGAGTTAACAAGTGTAGCAGTGGAAGTCAATGAGGACCTGTTATTTACTCAAGATATTTGTTCCTCACAATAATATCGATTTACTGTGTTGTGATGCATTGTCACAGTAGCCTTTCCGTCAGTTCGGACCAAATGGAATAGCCATGGTGGCCCTCTCTCATTGATGAGCCTTGGGTGTGCAATACCTTACAGATTACAGGTTACAGATTTATGGTTTGTCCGTCCTTGAACCATTGCTGGTAGGTTGCTCACCACCACTTATTGGGATTACGCTTCAATCTTTATATTTTAAAGACCACCCTAGACCTTCACAATGTCTGTGTTTAACCATTTGCTTAGTACTAACATCAATTCTAAGAGGCTCTGGAACTTATCACTAGCATTACTGTAGCTGTACAATCTGTGTATCCTGCATGGTCACCGGCTAGTTACACTGTAAATTAGCCTCTAGAAACTTACCCAGATCAGCTAAATTACCACAATCTGGATAAAATTCACTTTAGTCGATTTGAGTATCCCATTTATCAACTATTCAGCCAAGGAAAAATTCCTTCTATGAATGAACGAAGGTAAAATGTTCCTGAGGTGATTATATTGATGTCAAATGCTGCACGTTGCCCAAGAATAGCAAGACAAGCCTAATAGCACACAGCAAAGCAGCTTCAGTAGCTGTTTCCATTATCTTCCAAATATCACAACATTTCATCATGACCCTGGCTCTTAAAAATGATCATGCAGCTATAAACCTGGTATTCATGCATGGGCAAGCATTCACATTTTATGTTCTATATTTAGCACTTCATTATAAGTTGTGTGCAATTTAAGTAGACCGCTAGAACAGACTGATATTTAATATACAAGGTTTATACCTCATATACCTCCCCCTCCCCCAGCCACCCTAAATTCAGGCTCTTCCCTTCTCTCCAGCTCTCTTTTCTTCACGCTCCTTCTCCATGTTTAGGTTTTTTTTTTTTTCAAACTTTACAGCATTATTCTTCTGTGACCAAATCAGCTGGTGTGTGTTTTCTTTTTTTTTTTGAAAGACTGACCTTCAAATTATCCTTGGTTCCAGCCTGGTAGGGTTTCTGCAGTCAGTGCATTTGGTAGAGGAGAATGATGTACTTGTATTTGAAATGCCCTTTCCTGCAGGAAAAAAGGAAGAAAAAAGGGTCTGGTCAATATATTTGGCATATGAAATTAACTGATATCAAGGTTCCATGGATTTATGAGCATCTGTGGAAATCCATCAACACTGAGCTGGATACATTATTATTATTTAATTAACAGGTTTTTTAACTACTTGTTAAAGTTAAAGACATGTTTCTTAAATATTTTAGGATAGTATAATATAAAATAACAAAAAAAGAAATAAGGACTCAAGCAAAAAAAAAAAAAACACTATGTGGTCAGTGGTTAGTTACACCCTAAGCAGCTAAGACTCTTTCAGTTATTGTCTGGGATGATTTTCATCCATTCTTCATGGCCATTCTTCAAGGACCCGTAGTTCAGAGATTGTTGGCCCATCTTGCATGCACTGCTCTTTTCAGGCCCAATCACAGATATATATATATATATATATATATATATAAATCTATTCTTCCTTATACTAGGGAAATGTTCCCTGTGCCACAAGCCACAAGTTACTTTGAAAACATCAGCTGTATAATTCATGTTGAGGACACAGAGTTAGATTTTCTTATGATTACTCTTTCATGAAGGGCATATTTGTGCAGGTGTCGCTGCACAGTAGAACAGTGTGCCACCAGTCCAGATTCTGCTAAATCGCCTTGATAGTCTTTTGCAGTCAAACAAGGGTTGCACTTCTAGCAATCCAATGAGCGGTTCTCTCAGAAAGGTTTCCTGGTCTTCCAGACCTCCGCTCGAGCTTCCATCAATCCTGTTAATTGCCACTTGTTAATTAAATGGGAATGAAAGGAAGAAATGGTTGCCTGACACTGCTTTGCTATCGTCTTATCACATACATGCTTGTGCAGATGTAGCTGCTCAGCCAATCCTAACTTTATATTTGTGATCACATGAACAACCATGATGCATATGCATTTTTTAACAGTGCCCAATGACTATGCACCTGTTTAATCATGTCCATTATTTAGTTTTAATTACTTACAAACTATATATAAACCTTGTTATATATATATATATATATATATATATATATATATATATATATATATATATATACACACATACACATACACACACACTTTATGGACAAAAGTAATGGGACACCTGCTCAATAATTCTTCTTCTGAAATCAAGGGTATTAAAAAATGAAAATAGGAATTTTTCCTATTTTCTTGGTGTAACTGTCTCTGGTGAGGTCCGCAGAAGACTTTCTACTAGTTTCTGGAGCACTTCTGTGAGGATTTGATTACATTCAGCGTCACCACCCCACCTCATCCCAACTTCCTAACTCGTCCTAAACATATTGGATGAAGCACCATCATTCCAGGGAACACAGTTCCACTGCTCCACAGTTCAATACTGGGGGGCTTTATACCCTTCTAACCCCAAACATCATGGTCCCAATAGGTTCATGTTTACCTGCTCCAGAAAGTCTTATTATATTGCCAGTACGTCTCTTGAGGGACTAGTCAATCTGTGTTCACAACTTAAAGTAGCTGAATGCATTCATCAGCCCCTTCCTTCATTAAAACAGTGGAGGAAAAATGTCTGCCGTTGCCACGCAGAAATGAACAACGTTGCGTTGTGTTGAGTACAGTGACTGTGTACCAGGCCTAGAAGATGTAACAAGCAACCCAGCATTATGGGGAAAACCCATTCTCCATGGTGTAATGCACTGCAATAAATGAACTCCAGTAAAAGCACCTGCATGCCTACATCATCAATCAAATGTCAGAGGTCATACAGTCGGTCTCTTGTTATCATGACGGCTATATCATTTTGGCTGTCTATCAGCCCTGACAATACGGTTCTTGTTCAAAACATATCATAACAGGGCCATTTTACTCCCTGCAAAATTGTTCTCAGAGGAGTAAAGAGACACTGGTGTGTTTTACATATTTTACCAGGGAGAAACAGAAATGAAAAATGACTGTATGCATAATATGGTGTATTAAAGTGAGGAAAAGGCTGTGTCTTCCAAGATGGATGAATATTACTTATGGTAATACTTAACGTCTGGGGAAGAAGTTTAAGGCCATGGAAGAAATAAATTGCTCTTTCAGAATTCATTTCTGTGAATTAAAAGTAAACCGTGAAGCTAATTCTGCTTTTTGGGGGGGGGGGGCGGGATTACCTCAGATATGAGAATGGCAGAAGAAAGGCAGCCCCATAACTTAGCATGTAGCTTGTAGCACTTTTGAACACTGTGATTTAGAGATGGCGTATCGATGGGTATCGGTATCGGTAACAAATCTAACCCAATAGGCCATACTTGTGTGATGTTATGTTGTAGCTTTTCCTGTGGAGCAGCAGAGTGTTTAAGAAGCTTGAGCATGCTAGGCTACATGTAGACACTAATCTTAAGCAAAGTGCTTCAGTTAAAAGAAGCCCAGCAGAAATGTCATGTACAAAAATCAGCCATTACATTAAAACCAGCTAGTGAGTATCTCTCAAGATGAGGATCTACATATTAGGCATCCAGTGAAGAGTCAGATCTTAAGGGTTGATGTTTTGTGAGCAGGGAGAATTGACAAAAGTGAAGATCTGAGCCACTGTGACACTGTGACTGAGTCAAATTGTGATGGCTTATTGAAACATAAGGCAGGTCTTGTGGGATTTTTCTGGTATGCAGTGGTCAGTACCTACTAAAAGTGGTCCTAGGAAGGACAACTGTTTCATGAGCACCCAAGGGTCATTGATGCGATACATGGAGGCCCCATGTTGTAACTTACAGTCATGTGAAAACATTTATGACTACTTCAAATGCTAAAATGCTAAAAGGACTTTTTCACATGACCGTATAGGCCTTGTGGATAGGACTATAGGATCTTCTTCAGGCCACCTTCTGAGGTCTTGTGAAGTCTATGCATGCCTCCAGTGGAACATTAGAAATGCATTGGTAATCGGTAATGGTAGGTGGATAGAGATAGAGACCAGAGAAACTGCACTTAAGTGAAAATATGGGTAGTGTGTCAGATTTGCTCAACTCGTACCAGCGCAACACACACCAACACGCCACCATCGTGTCAGGGTCACAGCAGTGCTGAGAATGACCCACCACCAAATAACAGCTGCTCTGTGGTGGCCCACAGGGTGAAAGGAGGCTAACAAAGTATGCAGAGAAACAGATGGACTACAGTCTGTAATTATCGAACTACAAAGTGCTCTTATATGGTAAGTGGAGCTGATCTAATGGGCTCATTTTGAACCAGAGGTGGTCATAATAGTCTGATATGACTGTGTATATTTGAAAATTCAAGCAAACTCAATTTTTTTATAAGTCATTTAATGATCTCCAAAATCAACCGATATATAACTGACCTGAATACACTAAAGCAAACCACTGACAGACAGACTGTATTCAAATGCTTTATACACATACTATATGTATACAGTAGGACTGGCACTGATCAAATAGATCTTCTTTAACTGCATTAACTTCATTTTCAATGAAACTGTACGCCATTTAGTTTGAGACTCATCAGATACAAGGTGGGCAGAAGAGAAAAGCAGTTCACAAACATTTGAGGCAAACATATTAGACACTGACCCTGCTGGTATTGTCACTGGGTAGCGTCTTGTGGTTTAGTTCTAATGGGTTTTTTTAAAGGCGAAAAGTCATTTCTTAATTACTTTAGTTATTTTCCGTCAGCTCCCACTGAAGAGCTACAGTTCATGTCAAAAGCACTTAGCACAAATGAAAGTTATGAACATTTCCTGGGTTACAAATGACACTTTTCCCCATCATATTACATTGTCAACTGATCTGTAGATATTAAACAAAAAATGCTTGCATATAAGCTCACCTCTTTGAACCCTGGCGTGTTGAAAGCTTCCAGTGAAAAACAATTCTCTAATAAGGACACAATTGAGTCTTAATTGGACATAATTGGTTCCTGCCTGTGAAGCATTAAAGTAACTGCCACATTTTCCAGTGGAGAAATTCAGTCTGTTTAAGGATCATTGCACACAGACTCTAATGCTAAAATAAAGGTGCGAGAATAAAAAGAAATACAGCAAGAAAAGAAACGTCTTACTAGCGCCGCAGGTAAAGTCTGCTGGGTTCATAACTTGGAGCCAACTGGAAGCTGAAATCACACCACCTAAACACTAGAAATGCTAGCATCCAAGCAACATGCAGACTTGGAAGAGAAGCCACTTTCAATGAGCTAGAATGCACCAGTCCACAATATCAAGAATTCTGCATAACATTGGTCAGGAATGGCATTTATTTCCAAGCCTAGTCCTGGAGAACCACACATTTCCCTATTGTAAACAATTCAGGCTGGTTAATTAGTGGATTTGTTGGATTAGGTGTAGTGGGAAGAGGGAATTATGCAAGTCTAAATTATGCAAGGCACAAGGTACTCTTGAACTAGGGTGGGGAACTACTGTCATTTGGGAGGGGGGAAAAAAGACATCTGTGTGCAGCGTGCAAAACTGACACTGCCTCGAAAAATAGCATTCCAACAGAAAATAGTGGTGGAGGCAAAATCATGCATCCTATTTGTGAATGCATTCTAGGAATGATGTCCACTTCCCTGAAATGGGAAGTGAAAGTGGCATTAGATTGGCATTTGGCTGGCATCAGACTAGTTTTTCCCCACCCCGGTCCTTGGGGCTAACCTTTTTGCGCTACTCTAGTATTCTGAGACCTGGGACAAAGCAAAAATGTGGAAGCGTCATCAGGGCCCCAGTTGCTTCATGTGAGTTCGACCCTAGTGTTGAGTGTCTCGAGTCTCTGGACACACTCAGTCTCACACTCCAGGCAAGTTGCACCTCAGATACTTAAGAACTTGAGACTAGACTCAGACTTGCATTCCAGAGACTCAAGACTAGACCTTGACTCACCAGACTTGGACTCCAAAGTCCAGAATTCTCTCAGAAGGTTTTCTGACTGTAGCTCTCTGGGGTATTAATCTGAGCCTAATCTCAAGCCTCTGGAGTGCGTTGAGTTATAAGTATCTAGAGTCGGGTCAAACGCTTGGGGCACGAGTCCGAGTCCAATCACAAGTCCCTGGAGCGATTTCAGGTCAAGTCTTATACGTGAGTTGATTCCTGAGCCTCTGAGAGAGTCTAAAGTCTCTGCAGTCTAATCTAAATTCTATCAGTCTAATAGTCTAATCTCAGGTCTCTGAAAGAAATAACTCAAGTCTTGAATCAAATCAAGTTGATTCCTGAGCCTCTGCAGAGCAAGTGCGAGTTGAGTATGTAGGGTGCTGTCTAATGCCTGGGGTGTATGTCCGAGTCTAATCTAGAGCTTTTTAAGTGCGAGTTGATTCCTGAGTCTCTGAAGCGCAAGTGTAAGCTGAGTCAACTCTCTGAAGTGTAAATGTGAGTTTAGTCTCGAGTTTTGCCCATCCAATCTTGAATGCTTCTCTGATCTCAAGTGTCTGGAGTGCAAGTTGAGTCTCTGGGAGATGAGTTGATGCCTAAGTCTCAAGAGTGTAAGATGAGTCAAGTCTTTACAGTGTAATTGGGAGTAATGTCTCAAGTATCTAGGGTGCAAATCCAGCCTCAAATACTTGGGTTGTTGGGAGTCTCTGGATGGTGAGTAAAGTCGAGTCTTAGATCTCTAAAGTGTAAATGTGAGTTTAGTCTAGGGGTTATAGGATGCCCATCCGATCTCAAATGCTTCTCTGATCTCAAGTCTCTGGAGTGTCTGGGAGATGAGTCCAAGTTTTTTTAAATGCGAGAGTAAGTTGATTCCTGAGTCTCTGAAATGTGAGTGTGAATCAAGTCTCAAGACTCAATGGCGCCAGTTTGGTCTCAAACTTTGGGGTGCAAGTGCCAACCAAGGATGGCTAGAACAACGGCTAAACCTGCTAAAGTTTCAGGAAGTCTTAAATAAGCTGCAGTGAGCTACAGCCATGTCACTCCACTGCTGTGTTCTCTTCACTGGCTTCCTGTAGCTGCTGCCCACATCAGATTCAAAACCCTGACACTGGACTACAAAGCCAAGAACAGGCCAGCCCCCCCCCCCCCCCCCCCCCTCGACCCGCCATCCCTCAAAATCCACGGAAGACAAGCGTCCAGGCTTTTTTCTGTCCTGCACCAAAGTGGTGGAACGAGCTTCCCCTGGGTGTCCAAACAGCAGAGTCGCTCGCTGTCTTCAAACCCAGACTGAAGACCCACCTCTTCTGAGAGTACTTGGACGATTAGCAGAGTACTATGGTCTCCTTATTGACTTGTGTTCAGTAGTGTCTAAACTTAGAGGGATCTTTGAATTATTAGTCTATTCTAACTAGCTGAGGTTTTTCTTGAGTAAATAGCAAAGCACTTTTGTAAGTCACTCTGGATAAGAGCGTCTGCTGAATGCCTTCAATGTAAATGTAAGCTACAGGTGAACGACATTCAAATAATGACTGCATGAATGTGGCAAACATGGCTGCTCAAGTCTGAGTCGTTGACTCAACGTCCACCATATTTTTTTATTTCAGTAAATAATGATAATGAGCTTTTCTCCAGAACAGATAGTCCTGGTGACCCACTATTTACAATTCAGAAACTCTGGCTTGTCCAACTACTTGAATTTTGGAATCGCCTCTAAAGCACAGCCCTATTTTAGAGGTTTCCTAGATGTGGTAGATATACTGTGTACTCACACGTTTACTCTGAAATGCCTAAAGGGTATTTACTGAAGCCACACCAACCAAGAACAAAGTCCTTCTCTATACTGCGCTCACCTTCAATTCCCACAGCTTCTCTAGTGCCTCATTGCCCAAAGTCTCTGTCAATACCGAGCCCGAGGCCAAATGCACTCTGTGGCGTGCTCTCTGCCTGGGTGAAAGTCTTCTGCCAGAGCTCCACAGAGGACTGGAACTTTTGACAAATGCAACGTGACCGAGCGAGATGCGATATAATGCCAAACAAAAACCAAAACACTACAGTTCTAGAATTCCTGTACCAGGCATGGCTTAGTAACACTTTACATGACTGCAGGCCCTCTAGTAGTATGCCATTGACTGGGTATATTTTTTTTTCACTGGTTTTAATCTCTAATCTTAAATGCACTCAGTAAATAGATCAGCTTGTATAATCAATGTTTTCTGATTTCTACCACATTCTTACTGCTGTATTAAAACATTCTAATACTACTAATACTTCTTGTTGTATACACTGTGTTTTTGTCAGCGGGTGAGCAAATCCAGAGCATTTGGGTGCTTAAGAGCTTGTTGTTTTTGTTTGTTTATTTGTTTGTTTTTACAGTTGTAGAGTTTCTGATAATAGCAAAATAATCAAAAATATCGGAAATGCCGCTGGGTGGATAAACCAGATGCTCACGGAAGTAAACTAATACAGTTTATGTTCTGATCACATTTTAATAATTTTACAGGTATGCATAGCTTATATTCCTCTTCATCATGGTCACGCCACATAATAAATTTAGGGTGAGTTTTTTGGGCATTGGTCTAATGGTCTAACTGTAGCTGATTCAGCCTTCATCCAGAGCGGTGGGCAGCCAACTCCAGCGCCCGGGGAGCAGAGAGGGTAAAGGGCCCAACAATGGCAGCTTGCCGAGCCCGGGTATCGAACCCACAACCCTGTTATCAATAGCCCGGCGCTCTAACCGCTGCCCCTGCACAAAGCAGTACCCAAATAGGAACCCTGGCAATTTTATATCTTGAGTATGGTGTGTATACAACTCATACAATTTATTAAAGTTAGGTCATCCAAAAGATTAGTCGAGGCAGGCAGAGCCAAGAGAAGCCGAGAGAGCAATCAAAAGTAACATGGGCGACTCAAAAAAAAAGGTGGGACGCACAATCAAACAAGCAATCAAAGAGACCAACAAAAGGGGTCCTAACACAGGTAAGAGGCTTGGTATGCAACAAAGTCAATTGGAAGTACTTTACGCAGAATAGAGCACACACACAGGTATACACACAAACAGTGTGATTACAGATCAGACCTCTGGTGATGTCCATGATTGGTGGGCATGCAATTAAGCATGTGTCCATGCAGTCATCTGTCTATTAGGGAATTGTGGGAGTTTAAGTTCGTAGGAGGGTTAGAGTCCATAGATGGGCCAGGTAGCGTGGGACTTTATTGCATGGCAAGTAAATACAAGAAAAGTGACACATCACGTTAACAGAGAAACATAGATTAAAGTGGCAGCTTGTGGCCCTGTGGAAAAGGCTAAAGGTCAACAATTAATAATTTGACAACGCTAATAATGTATTGATTACATAACAATCACAATAATGAATAATTCATTAACTATGTAATAAATAAAGTACTTGGCCATGAGACCTTGAGTCCCCTTATAATTTAGTTTGTAATGAATGCCTTATGTATACTCATTAATTGTCGGCCAACTATCAGCTTTAATTTCTACCAAATCAATGTGTTCCTTAGGTGTAACTGATACGTAATGAATAATTGATTATTTAATTATGAAAAATCAATGCCTTGCATCGCATTTGCTACAGGTCACTGGATATCCATTCATTCTTGCAGATCACCTAGTATGCATATCCCTAGTGCTTAAAGGATAAAAGGAACACAATTTTTTCCCCAATTTAGCTGAGCCAATCAACCCACCGCAAGAACCCACCCCAAGGACAAGCCCATGCCTCCTCTGCTACATGTGAAGTCAGCCATGGCCTCTTTTTGAACTGCTGCCAGTGCAGCATCACTAGGCAGCCGACGCGCTTGGAGGAAATCACCGGATCCCCAGCTAGCTAGACAGCTCGCAGATGTCTGTGCCTGCCAACATCACAGTGGGAGTAATGAAGGAAGGGGAGCGCCATCATCCTACCCAGAGGGACCATGGCCAACTGTGCTCTGTCTGGCTCTTGGGCCAGAGTGTCAGTGCCTTAATCTGCTGAGCCACTCGCAGCCGCCAGCATGAGCTGGATTTCCTGACCTTAGGTCAACAAAACACCCACATAAATTCTTATCTGGAACTGTGGTTGGACTATTCACCACCTGTATCAATATCAGTACTGCAGAGGCCAATGTCACCATAAAGATCACAAAGAATATATCATGAAGCCCAGAGTAAAGCAAGGTACCTGCAATACTGCAGTCATCTTTGCATCACCGGACTAGATTTCTTCGTTTTGCCAAACATACTGATGTTTGTAGGCCTCCAGCTCTAAAGACACACTTTGAAATTGAGTTTTACTTAAATCGAGTGTGAGGTAGCTCTCTTTCACCAGCAGCATGATGCCATCTAGAAACGCCTATCTTTTTGTCACATTAGATATATCATCTCTGAGATTACTCTCCTTCGCTCTGCTTGCCGTCCACATCACTGTGCCACGAGGTAGACACAACAGCAGTGGAAAATCAATTCAGTTAATTTGTGTACAGACAATGCCCTCTTCCCTGCAGCAAATGACCTCTTATTGTTGAGTGCTTCAGGTGAAAAGCTGATCTACAACATGTAGTGTGAGTGTAACATGGAGTCAGGCTGAAGAGATTAAGAGGCTGGATATCACTGTGAGCAGTTTTGATTTACAGGATGATTAGGACAAAGCAGTGATGAGCAGGAACGTGGTGGGTAGGAAAATCCATGATGAAAAACCAGAAAGAAAAAAGAAGCAAACCGAGACAGAGATATCCACGAGAACAAGCACCATCCTAAACAGTGCTCAACTAGGAGGGACCGAAAACAAAGAGGTACTTACACAAAACAGGACAGTAAACACCTGGAGAAAATAATGAGGACGAGATTACAAAGGGGACACAGGTGGGAACACTAATGGCCAACTAATGACTGACTGAATTGAAGCACAGACAAGAGACTGGAGAGGTGACAGGTACAATGACTAGATAGTAAACAGAACAGGAGATGGGGCGTAAGATAGGACAACTGGCAGAAACGTTGACGGAACAAGACATGGGACAGGAAACAGGCCGTAAGATGGGACCAGTCACTGGAATTATGACTGGACAGGAGATGGAACAGAAGTCTGGAACACTGATGAGCCAGGCAGCAAACAAGCATAAACAAGAGACAGGGTGGAAGATGGGAGAGAAGACATGGATCTTAAAAGGACAGGACAGTTTACAATCACTAAAGCTTTCTCTGGACCCCACTACACCTCATCTTTTTCATTCATGCAATGATCTTTAATAAATATCACAACCCCCACTGGTACGAATTTGTAGGGTGAGAAAAAGATGCTGTGACAATTTTCTGGCGAGATGCGGGATGGTTGACGGACAAAATGTATGCTTACATTATGGATACCATTGTTTTTGGCATCATGCTAAGGTTGCAGCTAATTGTACTGCCACCGGATGACATTATTATTCTCTGTGCACTATAGAAACGTCCACAGGAGCACTGGATTGTCAGAAAATGTTCTGCCATCTGTAGCAGCTCTTTCAGTTACCTGATAAGATAATGGATTGCTTCCTTTTAATGAGTATGATTAATGACTAAATAGACATATGGCTTTATTAAGGATGACAGGAGATGTAGAAGAACTGTCAGATGTTTAAAAACTCTAATTCAAACTGTAATTAATATTATATATATATATATATATATATATATATATATATATATATATATATATATATATATATATATATATATATATATATATTATACATACACACACATACTCACACACAGGCTTCCTCTGAGTCACACAAAGAAAGTAAACTACTACTTTTTGAACTGCCACTTACAGCAGCTACACCACTCAGGAGCCCCCTGCTTGCATTTATAAATGGAATAAATGGAAAGTATATTTACGGCATTATGACAGGTTTGTTGACCTTTTTAGGCCTTACTTGTTCCTTCTTAATTCTTAATCATATTCATCAATATTGAGGTATTTAGATAAAATACATTTTAACTAACAAACGTATTTAACTGCTTCTCCGTGTGCCGTGTGTTGTTTACAACAAAGCTCTGAGCTAACAGCTAAGCTGAAGTCATACTCATACTCTCCGTTCCACCTCAAATGATGCAGCAGTTACTTTCTGCTGTTGACATGAAATCTGACTGGATTATAAGATGTTAAACACACTATATAAGTTATAATATAATTAAGTCATAATAACGAAAAATAGTGACAGGTGTCCATACTGGTGTTTGTTAACGGCACATCTTACCTATGCTGTTGGCTTGTATGATTTCTAGAAACACAAAGATCAATTTGGATCTGAATAGGCCGACAGTCAGCATAAGGTCCTCAAATTGGGGGGCCAAAACACTTGATTGGGACATCCCTACTTAATACACTTCCATGGCATTGTTATTCATTAAATAAAACCAAATATCTTAAATATAAAAGCAAAAGCTATAATACAAGACCAGTGGTTTCTTAAAAAGACAGAGAACAAACTTGAATGACAGTCGAAATCATACCTGTTCTGTGGGGTGTGTCGCGGTTAGCCATTTTTGTAAACATCACAGAACTACTTTTTTTTTTTTTTACCAGATCTCTAAATTTCCAGGTTTTCCTGATTTTCTGAGACATGTGAAATCATATATCCTTATGTCTTTCCGTAGGATATAATACTTTTGCACCATATGCCATTTGAAAGCATTCTATAGGAGCGTACATGTAAGGACCTCATCTGTCTGTTTTTTTTGTGCCCAGCCAATCAGACTTTGGAACCCCAACTATGTGTTTTTAAAGGAAAGTTAACTGGCGCCTGGGTGGCCACTTCAAGAAAAGCTCTGCTCTAAATGGAACCTAATCAGGTTGGATTGTTGTTGTTAGCTTAAGTTTGTGCCTTCGGAAACCTATAATTGGCTTCCCATCGTGGACTGATTTCAGACTTTGGGGTGCACATACGAAAGGTCTCACTTTGTCGGGAGGTTTTCAGATCAGCCTTTTCCTGGAGATTAACAAACAGAACTGACAGGCAGGTCATCCACCATGGCGGTTCTTTGGTAGCATTTGGCCTAATGTCATGAATTAAACACTGCTATTTGCATGTTTGGGTAAGTGAATAATTGGGGCTTTATTGGTGTTCAGAAAAAAAGGTCTCTTTAAAGCAGAGAGATGAACACTACTAGATGTGTTTGGCACCATATGGTGTTTCCCAATGCGCAGTTGAACAGTTGCTGCATTAAAAACCCAGTACATTTAAGCTGTTGAAGGCTCTCATGCTTAATCAGCTCCAATGGTGGGTTATTTAATGTCATTAATGCTTATTGTTGCAGGAACAGTACTTGAGAACACGGCACAATAGCAATGATGGATTAATTAAAGCATGCTGTGCGGCAGATACTAATCCGTTTTGAGGTGAAACCACTTCCCAGAGATCATTTTGTATTCTTCTACATTCTGAAAACGCATGTACACCAATGTACACACTGATCTAATTGTCAGGCAATACAGAACACTGAAATGAAGAAGATGTTCCAATCACTCTGCGGCTGTCGCCTCACTCAATATTATGCAATCTTATGCTCTTCATATTGCTCCGTTACGCTTCTATGACTAATTCACGGCTGCTGTTAGCCCAGAGGGATTTGACAAATAGAGAAAAGGAAGCAAGGTGCGGCGCATATCCAAACAGCTGTAGAATCTCCTTAAGATTTTTTTTTTCTCTTCCCACGACCCTCTGGTCGTTCTTTCTCTCCCTCCTTCTCCTAATCAAAGACGAGTAATTGCATCATTTTTCAGGGCCTCGCCTCTGTCTCAGGGGCGGGTCTGCCCCATTCATCAAACTAATGGAGGAAGGAGTGATTTGGAAAATACTGTATAGGCTTTGATCATGTTTTCCTCTCCTGTCCCATTACTCAGCCGAGAAACTCCGGGAATACAGGTGTAATCAACTTAATTTGCGCTTCAAACCTTGCGTTTAAGCATGCGGCCTGCTACTTGTTCAGCAGAAAGCCTTCTGCCCCTGAGGAACGGTACAGATAAACTGTACATTTATTCATCTGTCAGTCTGTTGGTGATGGGCAATTTTGTGGTCCACGTACTTTGACAAGTAATCAGTTTTTCAAAAGGGAATAATGAACAGCTTGACATGAACAGCCACCATGATGACGTTAACAGCAAACAGGGGCATGGTGATACATTTCCGGCAGTTTCATAAACCATCCAGTCAGGCAAAAGAAATGGCCCAGTAGGAAGTTCCTAAATTAATTTAATGATCTGTACCATATGTTTACAAACATGTATGGTCTCGCAGGGTAGTCTTGATGCTCTTACACAAGCTCTGATGATTGAGTTGCCTATTAACTGCATTCCAAAGCTCTTTCTGATCAGGTTTGATTGAGCATCATGACACATTTCACAACTGTAAAGATTCCAGATTATAATTGGTACAGAATTTATGATTGAGTATTTTACAAAGACCTAACTTTGCTCAGCACATGAAAATTATATATATATATATATATATATATATATATATATATATATATATATATATATATATATGGGTTAGTTCAGCCCTCAGGAGTCTAAGGGCTTTTCTATTTATGAATGCCTTCTTAAATTTACCTTTAAAGACACTTGCCCTATAACACAATACCCACATGTATATCAAAATGTTCAAAACAATCTCAGCTCTCTTTATAATAAGACTCCGTGTGAGCTAGAGCACTGTGTGAAGAGATAATCTGAAACTGAAAAAATATCAGATTTGAGAAATTCTTCCTATTTCTTGTGAAAACATACCTTTACTCTTGTGGATGAATTGTCTTGGGTACTTGAACTGGGTTTGCCAGAGTCTTAGCTTTGCAAAGAGTTTCACACAAAACCATAGACGGACATGCAAATCCACCAATAAGAGATAGAGATTCAGATGACAGACACACAAATGCACCAGTTAGACCCTTGACCCATCTTCATAGCCTCATAATTCAGGATGTGATCTGGCAATTAGATGCAATGTAAAGGGCGAACTCTACATATTCTGATTTTTTTTTCTTTTTACTTTCTCATCACAACACAATCAGAGAATTCAGACAGACACAATTCTCAAGATTTACCCTGTTTTGGGCTCTGCTACCACCATGGCCCACGGGTCGCAAGTTCAAATCCTGAGCTATGTGGAGTTGCTATACTATACTGGGTTGAGGGCAGGTGAAAGAACAAATACATTTCTCATGTATGATATGATTGTGAAATGCCATCCTATCAAGTTTGTAGTATTGGACTGAATCTGAGCAGAAAGTATAGCCAAAAATTCACCCTGTTACTTCCATCAAAAGTCAAATCATCTACATAAACACCAGTGACCCAGTTTCACTGGCAGCCTCATATATTCCCATGCTGTAACACTGCCTCCGCCATGTTTGACGCATGATAAAGGTATGCTTGGATCATGGACCTTTCCTTTCCTTTTCAATAATCAATTTATTATTGGTTTCATCTAGGGTCTAAAGAATCTCACTGCTGACCCTGGCAGACTTTTCTCTCAAGCTAATCGTGTCTGCTCTAAAGCATTACCAGTGGTTTGCATCTTACAGCCCTCTGTATTTAGCTCATGAAATCACAATTTTGGGTTTAGGTTTTTTTTCCCTCTTTTAAAGGGTTTTAAACTAATACACAGCAATCACTGCACAACTACAAGACCAGGTAAAAAGGGGAAAAAGCTGAACAAGAGGCCTGAGACAACAAACACATCAAAACATCCGCTTCAGACATAAAAAACGCTAGAATGGATAATGCAATACTCTTGTTCGGCAACACACTGATGTCTCCGCTGTGATTTACACATTGACCTGAACAAGAGAATTTCCAAGACACACCAAGCGCTTCGAAATAAAATGCGGAATGGATTGAATAGAGAGGAGAGGCTGTATGCTAATGTAGTGTCTGAGTCATTGCAACAGCAAAGACACCTGGAGGCGTGCGCTCGCCAGCAGAATATCCGGCCGAAATAAAAGAGGAAACGGAGACTGGCAGGCCTGTTGACTTCATGGCTAAGTTAATTCCCAAGCAAACTGGAGAGGGCCACTTTGATAAGCCAGGACAAATTCACCAAAGCGACTGAAGCCTCACGTCTGGAAAAGTCGGTGAGCTGATGCCCAACATCGCGAGGCTCCCCTTTTACCCTAGGAAAAAAAAAAATCTAATCTAGTGTACCACTCAACAACTCTCTTCAGTGTTCATCTCTCCAGACCTGACTAATGCTGTTATGTCAATAGTCCCCAAGCATTAGAAGGATGCCCACTGGGAACTTTATTAAATTGTACATTGTACAAGTGATGCACAAACAAACTTTCAACCAATCAGTTGCAAAAGCCTTCAGCCAATCTGCACACACATCACTTTCAGTTTAGGTGCAGAAACTGCAGAAGTCTGAAGTCATTAATCCAAGCCACAGATATACTGCAGTATTTAATTTGTATGCCTTAATCAGAACAAGGACAAAGTTTCTTTTGAGGGTTAGCATTTCTAAATTAGCTCTGTTAGAGACCAGGTTAATCAGCTCTCTTTTAATTTCCATTGAAAGAATGTAGAAATATATCTGGTAATCGCTACATGGGGGTGCACACATGATGGCCTCAATTTTAATAGATGAAGGGTGTAGTAAGCAACAGACTTTTAACAAATAAGACTTGTATTTGTTGTTAAACCCAATGAACTAAATAATTACATAGCAATTACCAGTGTATTTTAGTCTCAGACAGTACACTGCATTGGTTTCTGAACTTGTCACCTTTTATACTGCTCTTAAGTTTTCATGCCTATCTATAGTACTGTGTCTGACTTTGTTAAATGTAAAACACCCTTTAATTACACTCACTGAACAATTCATTAGGAAGACCTGAACATCTGCTCATTCAGACAGTAGTGCAATCAGGCAGGTCAAGTGTCTGATTAGACAAGCTGGTGTTTTAGTATGTCTAGTTACAATTTCTATACAGTTATCTAATCAGCCAAGTCAAGTGTCTGGTTTGAGTATTTCTAGAACTGACGATCTTCTTGGACTTTCAGCGCAACAGTTTCTAGAGTTTACTTGGAATGAAACCTGCAATGGAGTGAAAGTTCTGCAGACGGAGAATGGCCAGACTGGTTCAAGCTTGAGGCAGATGAGCTACAACAACAGAAAACCACATCTGGTTCCACTTCGGTCAGCCAAGAACAGAAAGTTGAGGCTGTAGTGGGCACAGCCTCACCAACACTGGACAGTTGAAGACTGAAATTTGAGATGATAGGGTATGAATTTGGTGCAAACAGCTTGAATCTTGAGGTGATGTAACGGTGTGGAGATTATACCAATCAATCATTGCTTGAATGCCATATCCTATTTGAATTTTAATGTGCTCTTCTTCTAATGGCTACTTCCAGCATGGTAATTCACCAATCACACACAAGCATAAGCCATTTCAAACTAGTTTAATGAACAGTGATAATGAGTTCAGTGTTCTACCATGGGCCTCCCAGTCACTGGATCCAAATCCAATAGCACACCTTTGGGATGTGCTAGAATGGGAGATTCACAGCATGGCGAAATCAGGTCAACATGGACCAGAATCTCCAACATCTTGTAGAATCCATGCCATGAAGAGTAGAAGCTGTTTTGAGAGCAAAAGGAGGCCCTGCCCAGGATTAGTATAGTGTTTCTAAGAAATTGCTTGATATACAAGCAACCCTCCTAACCAATGTTTTTTTGGACCGTACAAAGCAAGACTTATGAAAGGCTGTAAAGGAAAGCTAGATCAAAAGCAAACAGAAGCACAGGACTGAAGCACAAAGGGAGACCAATGGCAAGGAGGTGTGCGAAAGCAAATTTCACACTGCGCCAGCTCCATCCTGCGTGTCAATAAGACGACGCAATAGGAGGAAGGTGAGTGAATGGCTGAATTGCTTTGAAATGCAGAGTGTTGAAATAGAGCACAACATTAGAACGAGATGTTAATAGCGGGTATTACATCTCATTTCGCATTGTGTTTATTACAGGTCAGGCGACATCAGCGATTATCACCATTTCATGCAGTCTTTCACAATCGCTGCAGTTTTCCTCATTTTACAGTCTAGCCTCATTCACAACATTTCCCTCTTATTTTCAGGTTTCATTACACCTGAGTGCAACACACACACAGCTGAACTCACATGCCCCGGTTCCTCATAAGACTGCCTCCAGCCATCTGGACCAGCAGCTTCCTGACAGTCTGCTTACAGATGCAACAGATAATGTGCCAGAAGTGTGACATTCATGAAAGAAATTCCTGGAGCCCTTTTCCAAATAAATGCACCAAGTTCACTGAGGAAAGGAAGCCATACTGTGTGCTAAGTATGTCCAACACACCCTGTCAAAATGGCCATTCGTTTTTTCAGAATTTCTCAGATTTTTCTAATCATTGTGGAGATTAGAGATATATGAAAGACCTACGTGGACAAAGGTGGAAAGCGGACATCAAAACAGGGGGCTCTACAAAACGGAGTTCCAAACTTTTTTAAAACATCCAGAGAAAACATGAACCTGGGTCATGCCGCTTTACAATCAGTAAATCCGAAAAAGCACAATCGGCCATGCTCTCTCTGGGTGGGTAGATGCCGCTATCACTCCTTCAATCACACTTAAAGCAATGTTGGCCGGCATAGTCTGTTAGCTGGTGTGGCAGCAGTTCGAAAACCTGCAAGATGTCTTGCAGTCTAGGGCTAGGGGGGATGTACGAAGGGGTGGGTCAATTGGCAGTACCAAACTGAGAGAAAAAGGAAAACATAAAAAAGTAACTAAATAAATAAAATTCCTTTCATTCACGTAGGAGCACCAATCTTGCTTCCACTGCGAGAAGATCACTCAGCACTGTGGCTCTGAAAGGATATGGAGATGATCTAGAAGCTTTTATTGAAAAAATAAAAACAAACATTTGATCAATTCAAACTGTGGAAGCTGCTTGTGTTCTCAGAACTAGACCTCAACATCACTGAATGAGTTAACAAGCTGTTTTGGGCAAAAACTATACAAATGAAGAGCCATCTCTGACATTTGTACATTATTTTGTTTTTCTTCTGGCAGCGTTCCTGAGGAATCTTAGCCCATTCCTCATCGGTATTGGCCTCCAGTTCACTGACATTCTTTGGTTTGTGTGCTGCAACCGCCTTCTTTAAATCCCACCAAAGATTTTCTATGGGGTTCAAATCAGCCAACTGTGGCGGCCTCTCCAGACTTTTCCAGGACTTCACAGAGCCACTGCCATGCTTCACTGTAGGCAGATTGTTTTTCCAGGGTGTGCTTCATTCTTTCAGCGGTATGTCTGGAGGAGGAAGAATATGAAGTACATGCTGAAAAGCACACCCTGCCTACAGTAAAGCATAGTGGTTGCTTGACTAATGCTATGGGGCTGACTTGCTTCCTCTGGCACTGGAAATGGATTGAATAGGATGGATCCGATCAAGTATCAGGAAATCTGAAGAGAAAAGATCATGCCTTCTGTGAGCAAGCTGAAGCTTGGGCATCATTGGACCTTCCAATAGGACAGTGATGTCAAGCATACCTTAAAGTCAGTTAAGACTTGGTTTCAGAAGAAGTCCTGGAAGATTCTGGAGTGGTCACCACAGTTGCTGGTTTCACAGGAGAGCTGTCCGAAGCAGGTGTCTGGCTATGCATCACGTTTGCAGCAGGTCAGGAGGAAGCAAAGGGTGCTCTACTTTGGACTAAAGACATTTTGTACATTTCATTAATACGCCATAAATGCAACGGGGTTGAATAACCAAGCCAAGCAAGCACACCACGCTACACTTGTACAAGTCCTTGGGCAAAAGTCCTCAAGAAAACTCTCTAATCCCCTACCTGTGTAACATACTTCCAATGCCATGCTTTGGATAAGAGCATCAGCCCAGTGGCATGAATATAACAATAACATATTATCATATTGACCAGTCTTGCTCCAGGCAACTCTGCCGTCAGTACATGCCATGGCTGGGAGGCCATGCCATGGGCTTGTGAGAGCAAGGAGAGATATAAGGAGAGTGGCAGGGATGGAGGATTAGTTATTTTGCCTTCCAATCCCCATTAGCACCTGTTGCAGCTCCATAGCTACATGCGGGTGTCACAAAGGGTGAATTTCAATGACTGCTGTAAAGAGAGGAAACCTGCCTCTATTGCCTTCCTGTCACATACTCTCTGTTGGCTCCCTGTCACTAGCTCTAAGCTCTTCAGGTTCTGTTTGTGTGTGGGAGAGAGAGAGTAGAGCTGGTAGGAATAAACTCTGTGTGACCACTGCATCAGGCAGTGGAACTGTGGGATATGATAATCATGCTCCCCGGAGACCCCATCACCAAGAGGACGGGACAAAGAAGAGTGGAGGGGTATTAAAACCTGTCAGGAAAGCTTCTGAATGAGCCCCTTTTTTTTCTTTTACACTCGCTATCGCAACACAATCTGACAAGTCTGTCAGAGCCAAAGACAATTTTCATTCTTTTGAAACTAGTTAATGGCTCTATCTCTTCCCTGGTGCTACTACTGAGCTGTGCGTGTGTGTGTGTAGGTATGGGTGAGTGCATGCATGTGTGATGCTTTACCCCATTCGGTGCTTGTTTTATCTTGGCTTGGCTTGCATTGTGGGTGAGAAAAAAGGAGCAGTGACGCCATAGCATGCCATGCCAAATGCTTCTCCAATGGCATCGCTCAAAAAGACCATTGTAGCGCCTTTATTGTTAATAGTGTTTGAGCCACTACTAGGGCCCAGTGGTAAATCTGTGGATTTACCAATCATACCAATCAGCCATAACGGTAAAACCACTGACACTGGTTTAGTACAACCATGCCTCATTGATGTGATCCATGGAGGCTCCACCTCACAACTTGAAGGACTTAACCCCTTCAAGATCTGGCCACCGAATGGTGGTTATTTTTACATGAACACTGCTTCAGTTCTGTATCACTCTCTAATTACTGCACTATTTAAGGTGGACTGACAAATTTGTGTTTTAGAGATGCGCTGTATGTTGTGGAAAGACCAATCCGTGAACTGATTTGATGAATAAGTAGAGTTAAGGCTTTTTGCATCCTACCTTTCAGCTTCCAGGGGTGGGACCGTACCTCCGAAAGGGTTAAAAGCTCTACTTCTAATGTCTTGGTGCCAGAAACAGCAAGGAGAGCCCATTCCTTGACAGGTCAGAGCCATTTTGGCAATAGGATTGGGGCAATACACAATATCAGGCATGATGTTATGGCTGATCAGTGTCTATTCAGCATATATATTGTGGGAACACTTTACTGAAGGGCAGCATTCGCAAGTCTTGACAGTGGACATTTATAGGCCTCAAAGTCATCTAGTGGCAAAGACATTTTCACCCTTAAAAAAAACAACAAAAAAAAACAAAAAAAAAAAAAACATTTGGGTTGCGAAAACTGTCCGCACTTGCAGAAGCACCTTTTTACATACAAGTAATTTTAGCATTTGGTATTTTATCATTCCTCTTTTAGGCAAAAATACGTCATAACTGAATTTTGTAATTCCAAGCACGTTTATTGGCTGATTGTCACAATTGCTATGTGTCTAAGCTCTGGGCAGATATAAACTGTGGGCCTGTGTTTGAAAAGAGTAAAAGATTATAAATGACAAAGGCTGTTTGCAGGCTTTTGAATCCCATTGTCCATCTTTCAAATTGAGCAGCCTGAAACACCTATTTAAATAATTGTCTAAATCGCTGTTTATCGCTAGAGCTCCATTCTGTGAAGTCTGTGGTTATCTCTATTCAGAGAGCAGTGCGTGATTGAAATTATCAGGAGACTCACACCTCCCAACGAAATGAACTGGAGCCACTCTGTGCTTATTTGGATTCTGAAATTGCGCTCGCGGGTTATTTAGTTCAACCTCAAACAAAAGGCACCTTGTGTTTCTTAGTATTTTTCCAAGCTAATGGCCAGTAAAAGCATCTAATGAAGCAAAAGTAATTCCTAATAAAGCTGTCTTCATTTGTTTCTCTCCTGCAGGGGAAAAAAAAAAGATCATGATCTCCCAGGTGATAAGCTATGGAAATTTCAGTGGTTTGTGATTGAGATTACTGTGTATTATACTAGCTTATACAGGAACAGAGCAAAATATGCCCTACAGCAGCCACACTATGTGTT
Organism: Salminus brasiliensis; assembly: GCF_030463535.1. Classification (NCBI taxonomy): domain Eukaryota; kingdom Metazoa; phylum Chordata; class Actinopteri; order Characiformes; family Bryconidae; genus Salminus; species Salminus brasiliensis. Next base: position 35,025,462 of record NC_132887.1, on the reverse strand, counting down.
ACATTTGATTTACTAAGGCTGTAGGGAATCACGCAAGCTATACATAGCCCTGCCTATTCACAGCAGTGTGGTGAAATGGTGGAGCTTTAAATACGCTGTTATTCTGCAGGTAAACATTCTTTCAGCACATGTTCGAGGTTTAGCACGTGTTCAATTGAAACATTAATATTATGTAATTTTTTCCCTGCAAGTATGTCGGCCCCACATTTCTATCCTCACTGTGACACAGGTATGGGAATCCCTTGAGTATGGCTGACACCTAACAAAGATTTTTCTATTAATTAATCTATTGATTATTTTGTCAATGAATTGATTAATCTAAGTTTTTAATTTGAAATGTTCATTTGAGAAAACTGTTTACATATTAATCCTATTACTGCAGGTTTAAACAAGAACTTCAGCTGAACAGTCAGCAGTGCAGTGGGGGTATTTATACCCCTTATTAAAGTGTAGGAGATCTAGTGTATCTGTGCCATTCTCTACACAAAGAAATGTGCTTAAAATAATGGCAGAGTGAAGTAATTACATGTTTTTCATCCAGCCAAGCCCAAAGTGCACAAACACACACACTGTCACAGTCAGTCAACATAAAAGCCCAGATTGTACCCATTTTCTCCTAGTCACGCATTCACTGGAAATTCCAAGGTGACAGGCAGATAAATATGTCGCTGTAATAATGAGGGCATTTAGCAGCTACAATAACAACAGATTAATAAAGGCTTGTTTATTTCTACAGTGGACGCTAGGGCAAAGTGACGTAATTGCGAATCACACAGCGCCAAACGTATGTGGTCACCAGTGTCAATGAGCAATGTGGATGGTTCAGTGCTGTGATGTGTACTATGTTCACACTAGATATGAACCGGCCTTGCCCCCCTTGTGTTACACAGTAACTACAGGGCCTCTGTACAAACTGGTGGAGCTGTTCTTTGGTAATAGAACTTTGTAATAACACTTCCAGCCCACCGGCAAGCTATAGGCCAACCATGGAGCCAACCAGATTAGAGATAGAAACCACTGACCTCATGGAGCAAAATAATGTTCCAACGATGCGTTGTCTTAAGTATTGATGACAATTAATCACATCAGTTCACTCTTCAGTCATAGAAAAGCAAGCAGGTAGTTTAAATGATAATGGGTCACTGCTTGCCCCTCCCCCTACCACAACCCTTTTCATTACTCGTCTAGACTGCACATTTTCTTGGTCTTTATTTGAAATTTATTCTCATTTGCCTCCGTTTGCACTAGGTAGCTAATGTTTACTTCACCTTGAGTTCACATCTCTTACTCACACCCCACATATATACATACACATACACACTCTCTCCCTTACAGCAGTAGCCTGCCGTACCTGTCTTCCTGTCCTTGGGTTCCCAGCTACTCAAATCAAAATCAACATACATATATGATGCAGTTAATCTTCATTTTGGACTGTAATTTCATTTCATTGAGTTTTCATTTTACTGCGTATTATACTCATATATATTTAGATTTACAGGTGCAGAGCAAGTTATGCCTTGAAGCAACTACACTATGTGCTATGCTGGATTTACTAAGGCTGTAGAAAATCACATACAGTACAAATAGCCCCACTTACAAACAGCACTACAGTATTAAAGCTGTAAACAGAAACTCACAAAAAGAAAAAAACAAAAAAAGGAAAGTTCGACCATGAGGAGATACCAGTCATAATAAATAAAGTTCTTCCCCACCAGAACATCCTACAGAGACGCGATTTCACTACGGCTACAAAAACAAACTTTATGAAACAATAACATAGGCTGCAAGCGCACCGCGGCATGTTCTGCACTACGTATTCTCACACGCATACATCTGGTCCTGAGAGTGTAGAAAGTGTTATTCTGTAAGTAAACAGTCTTTCAACACTGTCTCTGTCCAGCCACTGTTTCTGCAGTTGTTAAAGAAATTGTTATCTCTCAATACCCAAACCTCACCTAACCATGCTTTGCGCTGCCCTTTCTCTTAAATGTGAACGCATCAGGGAGTGAAGTGGATTTTGTGTGTTTTCCATACACTCTGCCCACAAACCGTGCATTTAGGTTTGCCACTTTATTGAAGGTAAGTACTTATAAGGCTACATGACATCTGTGTACATAAGCTAATAATTAAACAAACACTTAATGCTTATATAAAAGCTCATCATCCCTCGTCATGAAGGCCACTTTTGTCAACTTTGATGTGTCAGCAAGTCAACAAGTGATGCTTGTTGGAATAAGCCTTTATACACACATATGTAGATTTACGCTTTACAAATGCTACCCTTCAGTAAAGTACTAAAATAATGGATTTGTGCATGACGTAATAGAGCACTCCGATCTCTTCTAGAGTCTGCTTTCGTTTCATTGTTTACATCTGCCACGTGCTTCCTGGTTTAGGCATAACTGCTTTTTTGTTTAATTCTTGTTTACCGGCCCTGCTCCAGCTGCTCTTTATGCCAGGTTCAGGACAGTACATGATTTTAGCCCCATTATTAAGTTATCACTGAGGTGTTTTTTGAGCTCCCCGACAAAAGCCTCAGGTCACAGGCAAATCGGTGTTTGCTTAGTGCTTAGACGCGATCACTGAGTAATCACCAATGCCTCACGAACCCCCAACAAATATCTAGCAGGTGTGATATCTGGACCTGTCAGCAGCAAGTGTTGTGACTGGAAGTTAGTGCAGCAACTAGCTACCATCAGTTCTTGTGAGTTTTCGTGACAAAACATGTTTTAGAGAGCAGACAGACTCGTCATGGGTCGATGAGATCTGGCAATGATCTGGTGAAAGATCTTGTGATGTGTGCAAACTCCAACCAGTAAAAGGTCTAGGAAAAGCGTGTTGTTTGAACCTGGCATCCACCTGTTGCTTGTTTTCAGCACTACCTCTTTATTATTACCCCTTACAAGACGTGCCTACATGCAAAACTACACACACGACCAGCAAAGGAGATGTGAGATGAACTAAATATAATATAGTGATAACAGTAGGGCAGGGCTTACAACAAGAAACACATGGAAACACTAATGAGCAGGTGTGACAAGGGCGAAGACTGGATGTAAACAGATGTAAACCAGGACAGGGCAGGTAAATACGTGACAATGATTCTGTTCTGGGGCCAGTGGACCTCATATGCAGTGCAGTCAAAATGTCAAAAAATTGATTCAATTGTTAGAATATGGAATCCATTGTTAATGTTCATGGTGGTATATGGTAAACCATACAATATGCAACACCATTAAGGAGTCCAGTGTTGTAAGGGGGCCTGTGCAATGCATCACCACAATCAAAAACTTCATTTTTCACCTTAGTTTGCCTAATTATGCGCAATTACAGGAAGGAAGGTAATTGGCAAGGTAATTACTTTTTTTGACTTGACATTGCAGTTAGGTAATGTAGCTTTTTCATTTATTATAGAGTCTGCACAACATTTGGATCAGATATAAACACTAGGGGACCCTCAGTACCTCTTTAAGAATTGCTTGGAATTGAAAAATAATCATCATAAGTGATGCTGAAATGATTTTAAAACTCTGCAAGTAGTACAGTATTAGTCTTATTTCAATAATATATTTTAATTGAAAACAACATTGTTTATTTTCTAACGTTGTTTAGTTCTAAATAGAACACTGATCGTATTTCTCAGTGGCATATAAAAGTACTATAAATAACTACACTAAAAAGGTGCTGTAAAGGGTTCTTCAACTGTGCCTTAGAAAAAGTGTGAAGTACCTTTAAATTTGTCGTATGAAGAATTGTGTGTTCTTTACATTCACAATTCTCAGCAGAAACCAATGGATCTCCTATGTTATCACTTAAAGAAACCTTTGTATCGTCTTTATTTTAAGAGTCTAGCATTGTCATAGGGTTGTTTTTCACATTGTTTGATCCCTTTAGTCATTTCTGGCCTTAACTCTAGGCCTAAGTCTAATTTTAGCACTGGATTATAAAGAACATTGGACCTAGAATTGAGCCTTGTGGAACACCTTTGGCAAATTGGTGTTATAAAACACCAATAATAAAATTGAGATTCAAAAGGTCCCTTCAAACTACACCTTGATACCTATATGAATTCAAGAGGTTGTATATAAGCACAAGATTATTAAAATGATACCATGTGGTCATGTTTGCTGTGATAAACAGCCTCAACCTAATCTACCATCATGTCGTTCCTGAACATCTAACTCTCAAGATCCCTGATCATCCTCTTAAACTGCTAACCAACAGCATATGTATATTGGAAACCTGTCACATGCTGCTATTGAACAGCTTATCTGCCATGTCATTGAATCTGTAACATCCTGTATCATCAGCGTCGAGAGGATTCAATACTCTTATTCATGTCAAGTCTAATAATTACAGTGGTTGAAAAAAATAACATACTCGTGGGAACAAACATGACAGCATGACTTTTTTTTTTGCAAAGAATCACGCAATTTACAGTGAATAGCTTTAATATGACTCTTCTGAATCTACAATGTGACTCTCTCTTCTAAGAGCAGGACATTTAAAATGCAAATCTCCATGAAACTTTTTTTCCCCCTGAAATGAGCACTAGAATAGTGATGTAACAATCTTGACATTTATCGCTACTATTGTAAGCCAAAAAGTGGTGATTTCTCGCTCTTGACATTCGTACTCTACCTTCAGGGGGGCTTGACAAATTGGCCAGAACTGATGCATATTTTACCACCCCCTGAACTAATTATGTTAAATCATATGAGCTTTTGCAGGTGAAATGAATGAATGAGCAAGAGGCACCCGCACTATTAGTAAATACACTTTGCAGCATTAATTAATCTAGAGGCCACAGAGTCTACAGTGAAATTAGAGTGTTCATGGGCTGAAAAACAGATGTGGCAGACATGTTTCCAATATTGAACTGTTGTGCTCTTTTTCAAATCCTGTTCCATCTGGGAATTTGAACATGTTCACTGACATTTACGTTTAAGTGCACTAAGATTTCGTCTCCTGCAGGAGAAAGGCAAGAGATCTGTGCTGCCAGTGCTTCGGTTTAATTGCTCAAAACTAGTTTTCACACGTCTTTCCTGTGCAAACTTGAGCATGATTCATTTATAGATTTAGAAATAAAAGATATTTTGGGAAGCACCAATCATGAATCATGAATTTTCAAGCCTGATTCCAATGTCATTCCAGCCAAAATGATGCGGCATATTACAATTAGCAGCAGGTAGTGTGTGTGTACCGCACAAATCCACGGTCCTGGGGTTGTTCAGGTTAGATTCTTGCTCCAGACCTCTCAATACCTTCCTTCCATGTCCATTTGAATTTCATCCAGGTATTCAGGTTTCTTCCTGCTTCCCAAAAACACATGGTAGGCAATTTGTCCAGGCTAAATTGCCACCTAGGTGTGAGTAAATAGGTGTTGTGCTACCATCTGATGGGGAATTCCTGCTTTGCACACAGCAGTTCCGACTAAGCCTCTAGATAGTGAGTCTTACCAGATACTGTGGCTGCCCTGTCATTGTGTCCCCTAAAGAGATTGTAGCTGGTTAGCTTTTAGCCTTGCCCCCACTCGTCTTTTGTCTTGGTCACCGTGTGGAAAACGCTGATCAGACACACCAAAGTTTCTTAAGATCATTTGAGCTAGGCCTATCAATAGCTGGCTGTCCTTTGTTAGGGCAATAAACAGGGCTTCCTTGGTTTCTTTGTCCCCCTTGCCCCCCACCTTGTTAAGAGTTACAGGCAAACTCAGAGAGGATGATTCTTTGCTGGGACAGTATTTTTATCACCTGCATAGCCACACCCCTTTTTTTCTTCTGGTGTTGAGCTTGCAATGGGCACTTCCAGTGGTGCGGTCACCTACTGGTGGGCAAGAGTACCTACTAGAGTACACTGTGTATACTATTGTTCTCTGTATATTGTGTATTATCTGCAAATTATATGTAGTAGTATTTCAGCTGTATATTGTTCATACTAGAGAGACATTAACAGCTGGAAACAAATTCCTGGTGTGTGTGAACATACTTGGCCAATAAATCTGATTCTGGTTCTGATACAGCTGATATAGCTTTCAGCCTAGCACGGATTATTATTTGTTTTTACTGTTTACCAGATTGAGCTTCTTATGTGCGGGCACATCCACAAGAAAAGTCATAGTCACAAGGCCTGTAACAACCCATATTTCCATAACTAGCGTTTGGACGTGATGAGCTGCTCTCCAGTATCAGCAAGACCATATGCTCCTGAAGTTGCAGTCACGTTTTACTGTTTTGCCAGCTTTGACTAAAGTGCTCTAGTGGCTGGATGTATGTAAATGCTGGAAACGTAAATATCATGAGTCAAGACTGTTATGGGGTTGGGGTTTTACAATTGGCTCCTTTTTCCAGCCAAGATTTTCTTCTCAATGAGACGACACTGTTTGAGGTTCATGCTTTGTCAGTTTCATATACTGAGCTCTCATTATTCCACTATGCCAAGGAAAATACAGGTTGACATTCTGGGGCGCCTTTAATGCAAGGTGTAAACAGAATCTTCCCGTCACCCTTTGACTCCTTCTCGTTATTCTTGCATCCTCCTCTGAGCCCCCAGAGGCCGTAACTGTACCCCTGTTTTCAACACCGTGTCAGAGAGGCAGCCCATTTTGATACAGAATAATGATAGAAATTAAATCTGAGACTTGGCTGTGTCTCAGTCAGGGGCAGGAGGTCAATAGAGCTTAAATTAACTCTCTCTCTCTCTATGTATCTCTCTCTCTGTCTCTCTCCGTCTATCTATCTCAGGTCACAACCAAAAAGAAAATGCTCAAACAACTTTAATACAAGGCTGGAATGGTTCAAATTAAGTGAGTCCATCATACATCTGAAAGGAAAACTTTCAGAGAGGTGAGCTTATCTGCTGAGAAAGTGATAATACCCACTTAGATATCACCAGATATCCCCAGTTTTTGTCACTAGATATTCTTGACATTCTTGTGGAAGGTGTTTGGTATGGAGACTACCACCCTCAGGTACATTAAAGCCTGATTAAACCAGGTTTGTAATTAGCTCTGACTGTGCAGCAGAGTCTCACATATAGAAAAGAAAGTAGAAAGTTTAAAGGGCCGTTAGTCAAGCGAAAAAGCCAGAAAACACAACACTGGATATTTTTCCCAATTATAGCCATCATTCATTGCTTTTTGTTGAGCTCCCATGAGTTTATCAGTCACTACCTGTGTTAGTTGATTAGCTGCAGTCAAGCAGTATTACTCCCCTGCTGAAAAATCCAGCACAGACCCGCTTTTGCTGGTAGCTGGTTTCAGATGGTCTTAGGTGGTTGAAAAGCTGCTTATCCAGATGAAAACATACCCTATACTAGCTGGTTAACCAGCTCCTGACCAGCATACAGTATGTTGCATTTGATTCAAGTCATCATACTGGTCATGTTGGTCAACCAGCATGGTCAAGCTTGGTCATACTGGTCGATCGTGCTTGTAGACTAGATAAATCAACAGGGATCTCTGAACCTCTGAAGGAAGTTCACCCAAAGCTTTATTTCACTCTCTCAGATCTCTATCTGATAAAGATCTAATCCATCTAAGCGCTTACAGATTTGTCCAGGAGAAACATCGATAACTATGTCCAGCTTCATCCCCTCTTGCTTAATAGATATCTCTATTTTGGAAGATCACTTCCAAGGTTAACTCATGTTTAGAAGGTGATTTTTCAGCAGGTTCAGTGTTGGCCTTCCACACATGGAGCGTTCAGCCGGAGATTTTTCCGTGTCAGATGCGTTCTTACTACAGGAACTGTTTAGCCTGTTGTTAAGCAAGGGGCAGCATCTGTGTAGCATGTGAAGGAAGCACGGCATGATGCAAAAAGTGCTGAAATAGGATAGGACCAGTTTTATAAACCACGTCTACAGCACACTCACTGGAAATTCTCCGGAAAGTGACCTGCTCAGTTAGCACATGCGCTCACTTGGACATAACCTAGACTTGGCACTATGGGGTTTGCAGGATGTCAAGTCTGGTTCATGTCCAGTACTACTGATCTGGACATTTGCATTCACACATACCTCCTCCAGGTAATGTCTGGAAAAGTTCTTGGTTTTCGTTGGCACTTAATATTTTATAATGTTCTGTTGCCATTTCTAAAATGCTCTTAATTTTATTATGTTTTACATATTTCACATACTAGTTTTGAAGTACTTCAAAGAAAGAGACTAGTCAACCAATGCTACTTCAAGGAACATATCTGTAGTTTATGCCTATAAACAAACCTTGGCCTTTAAGAGTAAGTTACTCTGCAACTGAGCACTCCCCATGAAAGGCCTTGAGCTTCCTGCCATGCTAAAAGTGGTGCTAATGCTTATCTAATTTGCATGCAATGAATCCATTTCAATCCTTAGTCTACAAGTTCATGGCGACAGAACTGGGTGTTACTTGAAAGCCTTTGGAAAACCGCTGCATTAAGTGAATTAATAAGCAACCAGGCAAAGTTTTGTCAAAAGTTTGGCCACAACCAAGAAGAAAAGGCTATACAAAAGGCCCACTGAGTGAATGTTGAAACAATGAAAAACACACTTAGGTCCATGAATGTGGCAGCAGGAGCTCTGAACACGTAAACCTCTTGTTTCTTACCGCGGTGTAGTCCATAGCAAATTATATGTAATGAGTGTGGAAGTAAGTGAAAGTAGGTCAGAACATACTGTAATGGACATCATTACTACTACAGCAGTTCACATTGCACCTCCTGACATCATGCGCCGCTGCCAAAGTGGATAAGGCATTTTGAGCCCTTCTGAAAAGCACCTGGCCTTAATTAAAAATGCCTAAGGATTTTTTTTTAAATTAACAGATAGTTCCAGCTCTAGTCTGATAGAATGAGCTGTGTTCTAAGCCAATGTGAAATATTTAGTATATGCACAACACAGTGACCTCCTCGCAACACTGCTGCTCCGTTCATATGTCTATTCAGTGTCTGGCTTTAAATGCTTTTAGTCAGTAATTTTAAGTTGTTCTGTATGCATATTGTCTTTCCATGCTATTAACTCACAAATTAAAATCTATTACATCTCTGAAAAGAAGCGAGTTAAAAAAAAACAAACAAGAAATAGTTATCAGACCTGTCAGTCCCTAAAGCCCTTTCCTAACGTAATGCCTCTGTCCCTGATGCTAGAGATGATGATTCTCAGAAAGCTGAAGGTGCGTTGTTAAGATGAACGGATGATGCAGTAGCGATGGCTTGGCTCAGTGAGGGTAGTAAGGCAGTCCAGCTCAAATGTAGCTCAACATTAATTAGACAGCCTGCACACATGTACAAATATACAAGTCCAGTTCAGTCACTCATGTAACATTTATTAATAACTATCATATAGTCCTAAAAAGCCCAATTCTACAGAGAACAATCTCAACCATAACATTTCATATGTCATATATTGTCTGTACAGTTACAGCAGCGTAGTGCCTGGCAATAGAACTCATTCTCTCAGCTCTAAATAAGTAAATACATTCATTAACATTAACATTAAATCATAGAACACTTCACCTAAAAAAAGTCCAATATCAATGTCTGTATCAAACGGTATGCTAACTCATCCTACTCACCAGGATCTGTCTGTGTATCAGGTACAAAGTGAAAAAGCATTGTACCACTGATCAAAGTATGTGTGTGCGTGAGGGTGGACAGAATTATAATGATTCTTTTATTATTTACCTAGAAGTATCCAAATGATCTGGAGATTTGCTCTGCTATCTGCTCTACAAACAGATGAAGCCACAGTTTGAACCCCTTGAAACAGGAAGGCTGTGGTGTATTACTCAGTAACTAACGGGACTTCTGTACAAACCGGTGGGGCTATTCATTAGTAATAGAAGTTTGTAATAACACTTTTAGAATGCCAGCGGGCCGTTTTTTAAGGGGTTAAAAGATAACCAACACCAACTGATGTTTTTACCAACAGGGTAACGTATGCCGTTACACCAACGTTCCAAACTGCATTTACATTGGCTTTGTTAGAAATGGGAAATAAGGGTATTAAAAGGAAACAGTACATTGTCAGTACTGGCTACGTTTTTACACCGGGCCCAACTCGCTATGTTGACATTTGCATTCACTCTGCTTTTGGCAGTTTGGCAGAGTTTTTCATGAACAATTGGTGCTAAAAAGTTTACATTTCCATTCGTAGCAGAGATCTGTACGTTTAAATATGAAGCTTGTGTATGAAAAAAATTCAAAATAATTATGCCAAAAACTAAATATATGCTTGGTTGTGCCCCACTCTCCATTAGTACTGTCTATTCTGCACACCCACAATGGCAGTTTTACTTGTTTTGCTCTTCATTTGCAGTCAGCATCCACAGATTTCAGAATACATTTCTCCCCCAGTGTTGAAGCGTGAAGAACATTTTCCAAATGCGCCCGGCACACGGCTGCATTCAGATTCAAAGCCAATGCCTGCTGTTATAAATATGTAATAAACATCTCATAAATTATGAATAAACACAGCCAAGGTTATCGATTCAGTCATATTTTATCCAGCCCCTTTGCTTGCCGTGCACAGTTAGGGTAGAGATATGATGGTATGGGGTAGATCAGGTGATCTAATCATGCTAACAGTTAATAGCAGGAGATTAGAAGCAGGCCCATGTCCATGGTGAATATTTGATGATGATGTGCCATCGGGGATGGACTTAGCCAAGGGCAGAGTAAACATGAAAGAATGGACCTAAGCACCTAAGGCATAGGGAAAAGAGAATTGGAGCTGAAGAAGGTACGGCTTGCATTGAAATGGAGCTTCTGCCGGGTGTGTGGACAGTTACTGACGTTTCTGTTTTGGTGCTCTAGAAATGTCAAGTTATGGTACGGTAAGGTATGGGTATTAATCCAAATCAGTTGGAGGAGTGCAGTTCGGGGGCTCATCATGGAGCCCAGTTGCCTTAAATAGCTGCATACATACGTGTGTGTTAGGGACACATTCTACACAGTGCTAAAACACAGTGTTGATGAAGTAGAAGTGTCCAGAGGCTAGCAGCCTTTGGCTAATATTAGCGAAATATAGATAACTGCTGTTGGCAATTTATTGCATAGTATAAGTATTCCCTCCCCTTGCACACTTACAACAGTACCACTGGCAGCAACACAACTCCCAAAGACGATACATCTACCCCATGTGTCACAGTTGGCAAGGTGTTATTTTCATGAACCAGAGTTCCTGCAGTTTATCAGAAAATGTAGCTCGTCCCTTTAGCCAGCAGCATTTTTTGGGTTGTAGTTTTTAATTCTTTACTTTTTAGTTTGTTGATTAAAACTCACTAATAATAGAAGCCACTGGGCAATTGCTTTTCTATTCCATTTCTGACATGTATTTGAAAATATACAACTATTACACTCTCTCCCAGGTCTGCCTTATCCTAAGACGCTTTAAGGTCTTTTCAAGGCTGTTTACATGATTCGCACACAGGAAAAGGACAGTACACAGCATACAGGTACGCTCTCAGGTTCTTTCAGAATTGAATGATCAGGCAAGAGCCTATGAACTACACACACACACATGTTCATGTTCAGGGAATACTATGTGCAATATCCCCCCCCACCCCATGTGCAATTAAGAGTCTTTTGCTGTAAATAATATTGTTTATTGCTTTTTTAATTCTTATTTATATTGTGTATATAGTGTAAATTATTTATCTAAATTTTTGTAACTGAGTGTCTTGCTATCCCTTTCTGCTGTCACACTGTGAATTTCCCCACTGCGGGACTAATAAAGGACTATCTTATCTTATGAAAACTCCAATTACACCACTGCTGATGGCGTACAACCGCAAATTTGTTACCTGGAAAATAAATTCCATCATAAGCTGCGTCATACAAGAATCGAAGTTTCTTACTTCTGAGCTCCCTCTACAGTCAGGAAGTATAAGAGCCACTCTTAAAGGACATGCTTTTCACTTGCATTTCTAGACAAGCTGAGAGACAAAGAACTGTCACCGAAAGTGAAAGAAGCATGTGGACTAAGGTGACAGAGTAATTTTACACAATTTTACACAAATGTTATGTGGGTTGGGCTGCATTACGCAGTTCTTACAAGCCTGAGAGATACATAGTGCAGTTACCTGTGAGGTTTCTACGTACGCTCATAGTACTACTTCGTCAGGAAGAGAGAGACTGTTGCATGTTACCATTACAACACCGTCACAAAACTCTGATTACCCTGCCGCATGTCTTTCAAAGAGCAGTCAGCAGGCCTGAAAAACAGCAGCAGCTGAATAATAGTCTGTAATATGCCAAAATATTAAATATAATACAAAAAAAAAAAGGTATAAACAAACAACAATATGCAACCGCAAAACCAAACCCAGCTGCTATGTGATAAACAAGCGCAATATTTGACCGATTTGTAAAATCAGAAGTGCAGAAATGAGAGTGATGGCACGTTGAGCTGGATGTTTGCTTGATCTGGATGACCAGATCTTACATCGAATTATGACCGTCAAAAGGACAGGATACCTAAAGCCTGGATTATAGGAAAAATACCCATTGTTTGACCTCAGCCAGTGAACACAGGATATGACCTGTGAATTATACTCTGTACCAGTAATTATGGACAACCAATGGGTTGTACATCGTGAGCATGTCCCGAAGACAAAACTCTAGATAAACTCGATTTTATATTTTTATTTTTTCCTAGCTGAAGTTCATTCTATATTTCCTCGTTTATTTGCTTGCTAACACACAAGATAAGCTAAATCCGACATTGCCAACAACCACGATTAGGTGCCAAACATGTCAAATGTTTGCATCATTTGCATCATGGCATTGTGAGGGGAGAGTGGACGCAACCCAAAAATACATCACATTATTTAATGAAAAAATCCAAGGGGCCAACAAAATCATTAAAAAATTAGAGTATTGCGGCTACCAGTGCTAGGAGTAGCAACGATATAGACACTATTCTCCCTTTTCACACGACAGTAGAGCATCTACATGATGTTAGAGCTGTGATTTTAGGGTAAAAATGCTTCATAATGTTGCTTTTAAAGAATGATTTATGAAGATGCACAGCTTTTTGAACCGTTTATGAACCTTTTGGTGGAAGAACAGAAGAAGACGTGCAGCAGCTGCCCATTGGCTTCTGTAATAAATGTGTTTTGATTCATGTCGAAAGCACTTGGAAATGATAGTCTGTGGTAATCAGCCTCACTCTACAGATGTGTCAGATCGCGATTAGGTTAAGAAGCGCAGGAGTATTCCTATTAACTGCGACTTCTGCCTTCTTCACTAGAAGTGTAATTTGCTGAAAGCCCGTATGTCGCACTGACTCAAGATCTCGCCCGTTGCTCCTGCTGTGCGGTGTGGCATTTTGCTTTTGGCCCAAAGTCCAAAGCCCCCTCCGCCTTCGACCGAGCCACGCGGCATGGGAGGAGAGCTAGGATGAGGGTTACTATAGCAACCACAGTATATTTAGCTTAACAAGGGCCGTCTGTAAATTAACACAGAGCGGCCTTTGTACGCGCCAGAGCGCGTTTTGATAGAACTCCGCAGCAGACGATGTTAAACACACTCTTCTTCTTAGAAAAGTGGTATTTGTGTGTGTTTACAGGGTAAGGGGTAGCGGGCCGCTGATTTGAGAGCGTGGCGTGAAACTCGGATCGCGAAAGCTGTCCAGCGCTCCTCAAGCCAAAAGCCGCAGTGAATCAATCCTCATTCGCGGCAGACATGATTGCCTTTCACACGTATTGATGGGGGAGGTGCAGCAACAGCCAGATGAAAGAGGGAAGGAGAGAAAGCTAGGTTGAGAGACAGCGGTGAGAGAACTTGTTTGTGTCCATCAGGAACAGCAAAAACCAGTCGGGCATGAACTTCTGCTCAGCACAGTTTCTAGAAGCAAGGCAAATGCAGTCATTATTCCACTGATTCATAATTATTGAGAAGGAATAACAAGAGGACTGTAGAACAGAAAAGGAAAGTAGGCCTTGTCTTAAGCTGAATAAATCTCTGATATCGTGGCTAGTGGAAACACCTTAACTATACCCCGTATATCTATATATATATAGGTCATTGCAGGAGCACTGTTAGACGCATATACACACGTTACGTCATTTTCTTGAGTGAAATGATCTTCACAGAATGGCAGATCAATTTGCTTCTTCAAGAAATAGTGCTTGAAGTGCTTGAAGAAAACTGGTCAGCCAGTGCAGTAATTTCTCACTTCACATGAGCCGATGTTTCACTTTATGTAAGTGACAATGTCTGAAAATAGGTTGAATTATCTTCTAAGAATCCCATAATGGAAAACTTTGGATACACACCAATCAGCCCTACGTAATATTGTGTGGATCCCCCTCATGCCGCCTGACACGTTGAGGCAAAATCCTCTAACCCTGGAAGTTGTGAGGTAGGGCCTCCATGGATCGCGCCAATGAGCCTTGGGTGCCCATGACTATTGATGATGGAGTACTTTTGGAAGGTACTGACACCTCACAAGACTCACAAGGACGCTCTTTCTGTGGGACACTGAGTGGCTGCTTGTTTTTTAGGAATACACTATAATCAGCCATAACATTAAGACCACTATGTGTGGTGAATAACATTGAGGATCTGGTTACAATATCACCTGCCAGGGGGTGGGACCTACATATTCAGCCTATTGTCAACCTAGACTTAACCTAAGCATAATTTTAACCCAACTGTAGTCTTACCCTAACCTTAACCATAACCTAACCTTTACCTTACCCTAACCATGACCGTAGCAGTTCTGACCGGGTCTGCAGGAGTTTCCATCCATGAATCTCTTTTTTAGAAGCTCAGAGAAACAGAGAAAAGCAGAATGCTGTTGCTCTGCTGTTTTCTCAATTCTTCTTAGAGTGGGCTGTGTGTATTTGGCAAACAGCGCCACCAGTGGAAGGGAGCTCCCTGTAAATTGTAAAAAACGTATGTAATATCAGAGGGGAGCGCATGCCAATGTTATGAATTTCTTGGTGTGCACGGTAGTGGTATATGTACAAATCCGATGAGCTCTTGATGACATTAGACAGCAAGTCAGTTCTTGAAGTTGATGTGTTGGAAGCATGAAAAACGGACGTAAGAATCGGACTGACTGACTCCTCCCAGCGATTCTTCACCAGATTGGCTAAGGTTAGCTAATTCTCTCAAAGTAGCTGTTGCATTTAGTCTCCTGAGGCTTTGCTAGTGGGCTGGGTGTATGTAAATTTACAGGGCATAAATATTAAAACCTTAAAAACTTTTACATGACAGTTTTGGGGTTTTGGAATCGGCCTGTTTTACGGCGCTGCTTTGGTTTTGCTGGGTGATGACAGGGGTTGAGGTTCACAGTTGGTCAATTCCATATACCAAACTCTCATTATTCAACTGTAAACCAAGGTAAGAACAGTTCTCCATTCTAGAGCACCTTTAAACATAATTAGCTTCATAATGACCAGTAGAAATGGTGCCAAGACGTATATACGCATGTTACGTCATTTTATTCAGTAAAATAGTCTTCACAGAATGGCAGATAATTTTGCTTCTTCAAGAAATAGTGCTTGAAGGAAGGAAACTTCTCACTTTTAAACATAATTAGCTTCGTAATGAACCAGTAGAAATGGTGCCAAAATTTATGTTAAATAGAAGTAAAAGGTGTGTTTGTGTAGGAGTTATTAATGGACTAATGTGATAAACAGATTCAAACATACGTGGTCATCTCAATACAGCTTTGCTTTGAGAAGATAGAAAGAGCATGCGCGAGAGAAAGCGAGAGAGAAAGATATATTTGGATGGCTTTCATTTTTGCGACACACTGTTTTGGAAACGTTGTGAACTCAGACTGTGTTGCTGTTTACACTGCAATCTTGCATCAGCTGTACTCGCACCTACGAATTTGAAAGCAGTCAGAATGCTACAGAAAGCAATTTAACATTTAAAACATTTACTTTAACCTCTCCGTGGAGTAATTACAGGCCATCCTTCTGAGACCTGCTGCTTACGTTCTATTTTTGGCCTGTGTACTTGTTTGTCACTGTTATTCCACTGCATGTAAGAGGTTCAGTCATCAAGCACTAGTGAAGAAAGCCATTTGCTTGGGTCTGTAAGTAGGAATTGCAAAGCTTTATGACACCACTGCCTGGAAATCTGGCTGTAATTACTGGTCAGCCAGGGGCCAGTGGCTTTCTCAAGGCAACATTCACCACTATATATAGTTCAATGGTCCATTTAAAGACTTAAACTCTCAAGCGATGAGCCGGTTTTACATCAGGGTTTTATTTTTGTTTGTTTGGGGGTTTAGCATTTTTTTTGCTGAAAAAAGTTTAGTGGGGCACCCCGGTTGCACAGGCCCTGTCATCAGAAGATTGATCTCTGGTGATGCCATAGCCAGTCATAGCCGGGAGTCCCAAATAATATAAATGGCCTTGCTCTCTCTAGGTTGGGAGGATGGTCCTCCGTCCCGAAGAACTTCCATTTGATTCAGTAGTCCTTCATATACAAGTGAAACGTCTTGTTGAGATATGGACTCCACAAGACATCTGAATGTGTCCTGTGGTATTGGACATCAAGACGTTAGCAGCAGATCCTTCAAGTCCTGTAAGTTGTGAGGTGGGACCTTCATGAACTGCACCAATGGTTCACCAGATGTCCTTCTTTGGAGCACTTTTGGTAGGTGACCCAGTCATTTAGCTATCACAATTTGACCCCTTTGTCAATGTTGCACAGATCCTACACATCCACTTCAAGACCTGACTGTTCACCTGCTGCCTAATATGTATATCCCACCTCTTTTCAGGTGTCATTGTCATATAATCATAATCCACAATATTCACTTCACATGTTTTTATACAGTGTATATAAAGTAAACACCTGGGTTTGTACAAACTGAGGGGCTGACAAAGTATTTGCTCAACGACTGCAACTACACTAATCAATGGGGTTCCGTTTAGTGCTGCCAAAGGGTTACTTTGACTTGTAACGATAGTGGAAGCCTTTACGGAAGCCTATGCCATGTAGAAGCATCTCCAAAAGGTTTTCCACCATTTAAACACCAGAGGACCATCTACTTATCCATCTGGCATTGTTTTATATACTGTAGCAGCATTTCCTGTAGTATAGAATCCTTGAAGAATCCTTTTCTAAAAGCGTAGGCTGATCAGCTTGAAAAATGGCTAACAGGCTGAACTGCTCCTCCAATAATAATCAGTGTTAGGCTTGAAATCGGAGCCTTTCCTGAATGATTCAATGTGAAATTCCAATCTAAACCTAAAGAAGGCCTTAACAGCCTCATTTGTCTGTTTTGCCTCAAATGGTATTAAACCCATGCTGAATCTCAAATGCCTCTCCTGCTTCATACATACTGAACACATGCACAAAGCTCAAATGGCTTTTTGTTAGACATGTTATACACTGTTTGAGGTCAGAAGCTACTATTAACTACTAAGACATATATATAGAAAGTAGTGAGCTGTTTGAGATTCTACGGCAACATTTGGGGGGGGGGGGGGGGTACAACCTTATTGGTTTTTGATAAAACACCGGCAAAATAAAATAAGATAAAATACACAAATGGTCAATAAATAATGTATTATGAATAATGAGCACAATAAACAGCTCTAGAGTACGCTAGTGTTGCCAAGCAACCGTGGACTGCTGAAGGAGGGTTTTTTAGTGTTTTTTTAGTCGCTGCTGAAAAAAGTTGAACATGGGGTACCCCGGTTGCACAGACCCTGTCATCATAAATGTTTATCAATTTTTCATATAACAGCGAAACTACTACGCTACAGCAGTGACTGATGCAGAAATCTTCACCTCGTAAGTAGTTTTGCTTACCAAGCTGTCACTGCAGTAATAAAGCCAGTTTCCATTAGCGCCTCTATGTGCTTTCAAGTGTGTTGTTAGCATGAAGCTCACAGTGTGACTTCTCTCATACTGGTGCAGCACTAAGTGGCTCCCGACTAAAATCACGGGAGACCCACAGCTTCAAATGTAGCTTAGCTAATCCGATGGAACTTTTCACTTTATAAGTAATATCTGAGTGTAATTCACTAAAAGGAACATTAGGGAGCTGCATCCTCAAGGAACTGATACTTTTAACAGTGTACAACCCAAATGGGACCCATGTTTAACCCCCTCCTGGTCCCATAGGGCCCACCCTGTTGGGCATCCATATGTGGAGCCAACATGGAACCCCAGAATAAAATGCTCTGGTTCAGAGTTGGGTTACCCATACAGGCCCCACATTAGCTGTATATGGTCAATGAAAAGCATGCTAATCTTATGACATTACTACTAGCAGCCAACTCGAAAACGCACAACTTCAAATGTAGCTCAGCCAATCCGATTTTCTAACTGGAACTTTCCACTTTCTAAGTAACATTTGAGTCTAATTCACTAAAGGAACATTAGGTTGCTGCATCGTGGTCCATTCACACACCTAGTGTAGTGGATGTGTCGACTGCTTGTGTGCAAAAAGCATTGATTTCATTTCCGCTGTACAGTTCTGCTGCTCATTACTCCCGAGATGAATGCAGTTGAACACAGCGTCTGCCGCTGCCTGATGTCAGCGCATTCATCTTACACTCCCGGCCATAAGGGGGGTGTGAGGTGTGGGTGCTACTGGAAGTGTTTTCATTGAAGTTTGCTGCTTTACAGGGAGATGAATGAGCAGGTTCTGGCTCAGGTCACCCAGCCGCGCACTCTGCCTTGAACATGCCTGTATTCATAGATTTCCTATGAATAGGTTTTGCCCATAAATATTTTTGCGGTGTAATGAATATTGCGTGAAATCTAATTTTGCTGCTGTCCAATATGTATGATATTACTGTACAAAAGGAGGCCACGTTTGCTTTAACAAGGAGGTAGGGGCACATTGGGAGGCCTTAGCTTATACACAGCATTTTAAACACGTCTTCAATCACAGGGCCTCTACGGGTTTCAGTCTGCAGTAGCAACGAAGTGACATTGGTGTGGGAAATGTCATTAAAAGTCCTGTAAGCTGCGTTTTTTTTTTTTTAAATCATGCAAACACCCTGAAATTGCACAAATACTAGTTGTGTTCACTGCCTATGGCTGCAGTTTAAGGCCCTCATTTCAGGCCGTAACAATAATGATAATTGATTATTTAAATTCCACTAATTCTGGAAAATATTTTGATATGTTCTTCAACCCATTTGACAGTTTGGCAAAAGTATTGGAACACCTATACATTACACCTGCAGCCCATATTGCTGTGGTTTTTAACAGTACCACTCACAGTTGCTAGTGGAAGATCTAGGAGGGAAGAAATTTCACCAGTTGACTTGTTGTTGCAATGATGGCTCCTCTTACAGTACCACACTGGAGTTCAGTGAGCTCTTTAGAACCACCCATTCTTTCTCTAGTGTGTGGAAAGGCAGACTGCATGGCTTGGTGCTTGGTTTGTATATTTGTGCATATCCGCTATACACTATTCCGCTAAAACTAGTTCAACCCATTCAGAAGTCCAAACACGATTGGTTGATTCTACTGACTGCTTTCTAAAAGCAAGGCTTCATCGTTAACCACAATCTTAGAATTTATAAAATGTTTATCTTATATATACACCCTTTAACCACATGTAAATGGTTTGACTACAGATTTGAAACTGTTGAGTACAGGGGTATATAAAAACTACTGAAATGTATATAGTACCTTAATGAAGGACAGCATTGTTAAGTCAAGATGACCTTGACTACACCGGTCACTGATAACTGATATTAACCCACATAAGCATATATAAAAGGCTTTTTCCAACGAGCATCAGAACTGGAAAATGCATTAGCTTGTATTTGCCAATTCTGATGTCATTTACCTTAGAAAGTGTCAATACATTTATACAGTTGTTTTAATAAAGGCTTATTTCAGTTGTGAAGAAAGGCTCCCAAACACGAATAAATGCATCTTATGAATGAATCTTGACAAAAGCTTTGCTGTTTAATTATCAGCTATAACATTAAAACCACTGACCGGTGAAGTGATTCACACTGAATAACACCAAGGGGTGGGACATATGTATTAGTCAGTTCTTAAAGTTGATGTGTTGAAAGCAGGAAAAATGGCCAAGCTTACAAATCTGAGCCATGTTGACAAAAGACAAATTGTGACGGCTAGACGACTGGGTCGAAACATCTCCAAAACATCAGGCAGGTCTTGTGGGGTGTTCCTGGTATGCAGTGGTCAATACCTGCCACAAGTGCTCAGTGGAAGGACAACCAGTGAACCAGTGACAGGGTCATGGGTGCCCATGGCTCATTGATAGAATCCATGGAGGCCCCACCTCCGAACTAACAGGACGTAAATACCACAGGACACCTTCAGAGGCATGAGGATCTATTAGGCAGGTGGTGGTCATGTTATGTCCGATTGGTGTAGTACTAAATCATCAGATGAACATCAGCCAAGAGTTGAATTTCAGCTCCTAAAACTAAAAGTCAACTGAAACAGAACAACAGCCAACTCTGTATTCAGACAGGATCTCTCAGAGAAACACAGAATGCTACATGCACTGCCGAATTGCTGGGTTGGCCTTGGCTTTGGAGGAATGAGACTTCTTTAGACAAAACAAATCCAAGTAATGTTCTTAAACATAATCTCCTACATAATACACACACAGTCCCCATTGCATATTCCTTAACATTTGCCAGGTGTCAGTGAGCCATGAACTTGGATATTGTGATTTGTACTCCGTACATCACAAGATGCACCAAAGTTATGAGGCGTCATTAATTTTACACAACTCATCTTTCAAGCCTCTGATTGCAAACCGTCCTTCTAGAGGCAAGGCTGTATTTCTCAATGCTAGGTGAATTATCCAGGTAGAAATATGACCTATAAACGTCTTCCTTAGCCGACCATCAACCAGTCTGCCACCACAATGATGTGAGAATCATAAAAGCCAAGACTGATGCTAGAGTCACTTCATTTCTTGGGCTTTCTTGAAGCTTCTTGTTTCAAATCTGGGGTTTTAAATAGGAAATAACGGAATGGGAACTTGTTTGGGAGGATGTAAACAAAACCCAGAGAAACAACTTTTCAGGAAGGGCCGAGTGTGAAATGAAAAAAAAAAAAAAAAAGCTGCAGACTGTTTTCTTTTTACTGCGCACTTACATTTCAAGGTGCCAAGAGTTGCGGTCTCACCGCCATCTTTTACTTTTATTTCGTGCTACTTCTTCCAGGTAGGATTGCATTATGGAGGCGTTTTCAAACTTTTCATTACGGCCATGTGGGAGCAGTATTTTTTTTTATTTGTATCTTATAAAAACAATTTGGACCAGACTGAGTCCCCAGAGAGCCATTTATTACAATCTAATTTTGTTCACACACACAGTCCTCCAGTTCCTTCTCTTCTCTCTCTCTTACACACACACACACACACACACACACACACACACACACACACACACACTGGAAATGTCATTACTGTATCTGTATCAGAACTGACAAACATGACAAACATGTGCAATGTACATCCATTTATCCATCCACTTCCAAGTCAGGGTTGCAGAGGGTCTGGAGCCTACCCAGAACCATTGGCAGGCGGGGAATACCCCCGGGGACAGGAAACCTGTCCATTGCAGGTTCCCTCACACATCCATTGACTCACACCGAGGCAACGTAGCCAATTTAGCCAATTTACCTACCATGTGTTTTTGGGAACACCCATGTGAGCATGAGGAGAACCCACCCTAAACTCTTCACAGATAGAGCCTGGAGCTAGGATCGAACCCACAGACACAACATGCTGTGCCACTGTGATGCCCCGTGTCTGTGCGGGTTTCCTCTGAACACTTTCCAAAAACACATTGTAATCGCTAGGTGGGATTGTGGGAATGAAGGTATGTGTGTGTGTTGCAATGGAGATCTGCTGCCCTGTCCAGGGGTATTTCAGCCTTGCACCTAATGATTCCGAGTAGGCTCCAGGCATACCCTAAGATTATTAAATGAATGGAGCAGATTAGCAAAGACCTGTGCACAGGCCATTAAGGAGCGATGCCTCCCCATCACTAGCACTGCGCCGACACTAGGAGGGCAAGGGCCTAACACATCTCCTCTGACGCATGCAAAGCCGGCCACCGCCTCTCTTTGAACCACTGACGATGTTGCATCACCAGGCAGCCAGTATGCTCAGAGAATTTGCCGGGTCCCATATGCCTTTAGAGTGATATAGGGAGAGAGCGCCATTAACCCACCCAGACAGACCCCAACCAGTTGTGCTCTCTTAGATTTCAATCGCCAATGGGAAAGCAACATGGTTCAGGTTTCAAATGTGCAACCCCCGGGTCATAGGGGCAGCACAACAGCTTGCTGAGCCACTCAGAGCCCAAACTGCTTTAAGAATGATATGGGAGTAGAGCACCATCTACCCACCCGGAAAGAGCTCAGCCAGTTGTGCTCTCTCAGACTCCAGCCACCGATGACAAAGTGACATGGCTCAGGATTCAAACAGGCAACCCCCCAGGCCATAGTGGCAGCGCATTACACCGCTGAGCCAGTTTGCTGAGGTCAGGAGCTACAAATCAGGCAGAATCACGAAAAGCAAACAGGAAAGGAAGTTTCAGTAATCTCTTCCCAAGCAGCCACAGCTGCACACAAGAGAGCGGAGTATATGATGAAGCTGGAGGTTCGCATTTGGAGTGAAGTGGATTTAGAAAGCAAGTAAGCTTCAACATGTTTACACAGTTCAGAAATAATCATCCTCTTCATATCTCTTTAGAATGAATCATCTCTTCATTCCAAATAATGCATTTCTATTTAAATTCCATCCCTAATTCACACACAAACAGCTTCAGGCTGAGCCCATTCTCACACACCTTTCTGAACATCGGCTGTCACAAATCTCAGTCTTTTTACCTGTATTGCCGGCACCTGCTAAACAGACACTAACCAGTCGCAGGTCTGTTTCTGCTTCGCATTCTTTCTTTTTTACTCATATGTATCCAGTAAGGATTAGGTATTCACACCCTCCTAGTGGGCCACAAAGGAATTGCAGGGAGGGTGTGAGGAAGGGAAGACCTAGATGGAAAATTAAATTAATTATGTGGCTTATTTTATAATTTAATAATAAATAGGCAAAATTTAGGGTCACACAAGATGTTAAAACAAGCCAGTTAACCACCTATCCAAAAGAGGGCGCTTCTGGCTTTTTATGCAAGCACACTGCAGTAGTATGCAAATTGATGAGTTTGTTTATGTCGGGAGGGTGCGCTTCAAGCTTCAAAACGTCTGGTCTGACTAAATTGTTTTGTCTGGCTGCTAGGTCACTGAAGACCTCAATCATTTATGAACAATACGTGTAATTTCCCCTCTCATACATACTCATTTGTGGTTAAATAAGGCTTTAAAACAGTGTGAGCTTGATGTTATATGTCAAAATGTGCAGTTTATGTGCTGTGTGTATGGAAATTCACTCCTTCCCTCATACATAAGTATTTGAGAGCATTTGAGGGGCTGTGCAAAGAATAGGAATGTGGCTGGACATATGAGGCTATGCATAGTGTCCGTGATAAGCATTGCGCTCACCTCTTTGAATGCAGACGAGGACAACACAACCAATGTGGACCCATAATCCAGAACATGGAGTAAGAAGGTAGAAGGCAAGTATCTAGTAGTAGAAGTAGTAGTGGTGGTGGTACTGCCCAGACGTCTGCTGAAGATTAAGTGAATAACCCAAAACTAGAAATGGCATTGCATTGGCCCTATCTTTGACGGATCACAGGCTTGATTCCTGGCAAAGCCACATCTGGGGCCAGAATACCCAGACACTAGGAGGGCAAGGGCATAACACATCACCTCTGACACATGCAAAGCCAGCCACCGCCTCCCTTTGAATCACTGACTATGTGGCATCACCAGGCAGCCAGTATGCTCAGAGGAATGCGCCAGGTCCCAGATGCCTTTAGAGTGATAGGGGGAGAGAGCGCCATCTACCCACCCAGACAGACAGACCGTAGCCAGTTGTGCTGTCTCAGACTTCAGCCACCAATGACAAAGCAACATGGCTCAGGTTTCAAACGCACAACCTCCGGGTCAGCCACCTATGGCCAAGCCACCTAAGCGTTGGCCCTATCTTTGATGGATCGCAGGCTTGATTCCTGGCAAAGCCACAGCCATCCAGGACCAGAATACCCAGACTTTTTTTGGGGGGTAGAATGGCCTGCCCTTTTCTAGCCAACATGGGCTGGAGTTAGCTGATGTAACAGAACTGCCAGTTAACACTCTCCTCCAATTAGAGCACGACCGTGCAAGAGGCTAGTGGCAGTTCGCAAATATGAGGTTGGCTGGTTTTACGTTATGTAGAGAAAGCACATGGTAGCCTTCAGCCTCCCAGCACTGGTAGCATTAAGTGATAGGTGGCGCTGATACTAGTGAGTGAGAATTTGGTAGAAACATCATTTGACTGATATCTTTTACTAACTGCAGTATCGATACTGGTACAGGGTGTGGTATCTGGTTACCATGCAGATTACAGGTGTAATTATCTTGTAAATGATAACTACTGTGAAAATTCAATAAACAGAAAAGAAATGTTTTCTCTGGGTATAGCTCTTACTGCTGGTCAGCAGAATGGTGCCTCCTACCTTTTACAACTGTCCAGATGACCTGTAGAGGCTAACCCTCAAGAGTCAGCCTGTGCCCCCAAAAGCACCAGTGACTGAGTAGTGGTGTGAGGATGACCTTACTCAACTCATGACTCCTCGATCAATGTGTAGAAACTCCTGTGCTTGTGCCTTCACCGTCTACAATTCGTGTGACCCTGACATCTAGCCATGACACCGCCTTGAGCTGAGGGGGCTTTCTGCTGGGAGCGGAAACTCACTCCTCCTGCTGTGGACCGTTACCTTCCCATAACCTCAACACATCGAAAGATTGAATGGTCTGCAATACGACACTGGCCAGTGGCAACAGTTTTCTCAGCAGCATTTAGCTCAGTATTCCAAACTGATTCTTAACACACTGGTCCAGTCCCCAACACATATGGACCCACCTGACGCTTTTGGTTGTAACAGATCTGGTCAAGTGCAGAAACCTTGGTGATTAGCTATTGAGGAGGTAGACCATGTTGTTCGGTTTTATTCAATTTATGTTTCTCTAATGGATGCGTGCAGGCTCAACCTGTTCTGAGTATGCCTGGGTTTCATTTATATTTATAGCACATGGTAGACTCTTTCATTCAGAATGACTTACAGTTTAATAATCTTACAGAGCACAGCAAATGTAGCATTAGGAGACTCTTACTGCTCACCCAGGCAGGGAATCAGACTGCAGGGAAGCAGTGGTAATGCTCCCTCAACCATTTATGAATCACCCTTGTATGTTAGGCATAACCATCATTCTTTCAACTATGAGCTGCCTTCCTCAGACTGATTGGGTCATGTCCATGGATCCAGGTATGTCTTCCATGGTCAATCATAACAATTCAATGTCCTACCCTTTGGCTTGTTGGTAGCTCCAAGGCTGTTCACCAGATGCATCCAAGACAGAAGATTATTCCATCAATGGATTATTGGCTTGTATGTGCCTGGATCACAAAAATCTACCTTTGGAAATTACCCATCAGGTCACCATTTCAGCTACTGAAACAGTCATGCCTTTCTGTTGGGCACTACCTCAGTCCAGTGCACTTTCTGTGAGACCACTATGCTGCTAGTGGAATCATATTTCAACTACTTCAACATTACATCAAGAAGGCTGCCTTCACTAATAACCAGGCTCAGCTTGGGAGGTACAAGGAAAGTACATGGTAGCTGAGCTGGCCATGCTAAATTGCCCCTAGGTGTGAGTGTGGTATCCTGCAATGGTCTGGCACCTACTTAGGGAGTCTTCCTGCCTTGCATCATGTAGGTTCCAGTCCACAGCGCCCATAACCCTGAGCAGGATGAAGGAATAAGTGTGGGTTTACGTCACACGTTAAGCTACTTCAGTGCTACTTCATCTTCAGTTCCTCATTGCTCATGTCCTTACTGATATTCATCATCCTTGTGACATTGTTGATATTCACTTTCCTCCACCCCTGGAGAAGAAACAATGCAGAATAATTCTTACAAATGTAACAGTGGTTCTGTGAGTTTCAGCTCACTGCCAGATCTATGCATTTCTTGGAATCTGCAAATGGTTCCAGGAGGAAGGACATTGTTCATGTGCGCATGACTTTTGCTTTGCCATCTACTTCACGTCTGTCATTTCATCATTTAGTTTTGGATAAGATTTCGGAGCAGAAATAGCATCCACTAGGCTTTGCACCTCATTGGGCGGTCAGTCAAAAGAAATGGACTGGCACCCTGTTCAGGAAGGTAGTCCAATTCTCTGTAGGCTCCAGACCCACAGTGAGCCAGGAAAAAGCAGATAAGAAGATGGATGGATGGATAGAAGGAAGCTAGGGTTGTTTGTTATAATGTCATGTAATGCCTTTAAGTGCGTTTATGATTTGTATGGCAAATATGTTCGAATTTTTGCATATTTTTTTAGGGGTTCTGCAATTTGAAGGTGCTTTAAGCAACCTTTTTCTTCTAAAACCTATAATTGAAGGTTTCTTAAGTTTCAATTTGAAGAACCTCCAAAGGTTCCTCAAGGAACTTGTACTTTTACCAATGGGAGAATCCTCTTT
This sequence comes from Salminus brasiliensis, assembly GCF_030463535.1. Classification (NCBI taxonomy): domain Eukaryota; kingdom Metazoa; phylum Chordata; class Actinopteri; order Characiformes; family Bryconidae; genus Salminus; species Salminus brasiliensis. The sequence continues at coordinate 34,998,918 of NC_132887.1, read as the reverse complement.
TTGGTCATTTTTGGGGCACTGGTGAGCCTGTTTTTTGGATTTATGGATTTTGCACCCCCAACCAGTAGAAAGTGTATTTATTAAAAGGTAAAGGCACATGTTAATAGGCTGTTATATGCATGTATCAGCTGGGGGTATATGTTATTAACCACAAGTGAAGACAGACTCTTGTCACTACAGGGTTTCAGACTGGGGTAGTACAGCTCATGTTCAGAAACAGGTGAAACTAGCTTTTCCTCCATGTTGAAGGAAACTACCAGATAGTCTGGTCTTTTTTTCCTTTTTTTAGTCGGTGACAAATGCAGGATTTAGATATATCATACAACATAAGGGGTCATTAGGTCATCTGCCGGCTAGGATGATGTCATTAAGAGGGGGGGGGTTTGCGAAAAAACAAGCGTTTGACAGTAGAATGACAATAGGATCCGCAGGGATGAAAGATGCTACATACAAATATACATAAACCTGATCTCAGTAACAGAGTGTGTAATGGATGCTACGAATGTGTGATTCTGGCTGCATTGGAACATTGAGACAAATGGCCTACAGAAACGCAGCTAAACAGCTGGAAAGAAAAGCATGGTTGGAGGGGCCAGATACTTTGCTTATTGCTTTTCTTGTTTGTTTTACATATTGGCCTCTGTTAGAATTGTACTGTATTAAATTTCTGGTGGCTACTTCAAAAGCAGATTTTAGAGCTGGGGATGGGGGGGTTTGAGTCGGCATTTCTAATGTTTTTTAAGACTGTCAAAGGATTCAAATAATTAATTGTGATAAATGGTATTATTTTGTGCATTTTCTTCCATTTAAAGGAGGCCTGTTTTACTTTCTATTCCTAATCCTTATTGTTACTTCCCTGTGTTCTTTGAAAAGCAACTGTGAAAACACTAATTCTGGGTTTAAATGATGTGTTTCACTCGCTTGTCATTGACTTGCTCAAACTTTGTAACTGTCTTTTAAAGCAGCTTTTATGCCTTTAGTGCTTTGGGGGAACCTTCAAGAAACCCTTTTCTTCTAAAAAAAAAATCTTTTCTTGAAAGTTCTTGTTAGAAGTTGAAAGGTTCCTCTACAGTTTCAAATTGAAGAACCTCCAAAAAATACAAAGGATAAAGTGCACTGTAGTGGATAAAGGTTCTTTTTGATCATTTCCCAGCATTACTGGGAAGCCAATTTTGGGGTTTTTGAATTTTGCACCCCCACCACTGGAATCTGGCAAAAGCTTAATGTAAAGGAAAAGGCTTGTGTTAAATAGGCTGTTATCAGCTGTAGCAACTGGGGGCATATGGTATTAGTGAAGTGAAGACAGCCTCTTGTTTCCAGAGTCTGCTGATACTAAAAAGACCAACAGAAACAGCCTGGTTATTCTCAGCACAGCCAGTCAGACATTCAGCTAACAAATGAATAGGATAAATGGTCTTGAGCAAGTAACGAAAATGTGTCTCTAGAAACATTAGTGGTAGCTAGTGCTTTTCAGCCAAAGAAATGCATAGCTAGCATAATTGTTTTTTGAACACTTACATTCATCATCTGCACTTTTGCAATGGACACAAGAACAGGGTGGCCTACAGTTATATAGGAGGTACTTGCTCTTGCTGTCACTCAGAAACGGGTTAATCTTGGTTAATCTGTCCACAAGAACTCAATCCAGGATTCCAGGATCTTTTATCAAACTGTAACTTGCCCATCCTAACTAGCAGTTTGCATCCTGCAGTGTAGCCACTGTATTTCTGCTCTCGAGGTCTTCTGCAGATGCTAGTCATTGACAAATCCCCACCTGCCTCCTGCAGAGTGTTTGTGTTCTATGGGACGAGTGCACAGGGATTTTTCTTCATTATGGTGAGAAATCTTCAGTCATTAGCTGTGGATGGATGGATCTTTCATGGTCTTCCAGTCCCTTTATGGTTTCTAAGCTCACCAGTTCTCTCTTTCTTCCTAATGATGTTCAGAACACTAAGCCTAACGTTTGGCTTATGGACCTCACTGCCTTATTCTTGATTCTAAGCCTTATAGTGGTTTCCCTGCAAAAGCAGACTCCAAATTAAATCAAATGTATTTGTACGGCGCTTTTTACAACTGGCTTTGTCACAAAGCAGTTTACACGGTCAGTAATTAGTAAAAAGACAAGAAATCAATCTAAGAAGACATGAAAAACATGAAAAACCAAACAACACCAAACGACGACACTGGGTCGTCCACAAACACTGGCAAATATCGAATGTTATAAATTAATATATTAGTCAGTTGAGCATTGCAATGTATAAATAAAATAAAAAGTAAAAGGTTGCGATATACATCACATCAAGTAAACCCAAAAATTATCTAGAACCCAGAGTTCCCCACTTGTGAATACGCCTTCACTGACTGTTCAAGTGTTGTACAGACAGTATTTCCCAGTTTCTACCACCACCTGAACACAGCATTAACATAGCAGCTGCTTGGAACAGCATTAGGATTACCTAGGACACCATAGCAACCACCTAGAAACCCAAGAATCATGTAGAATCCAGAGTTTCCCCACTTGTGAATACACCTTCACTGGCTGTTCAGGTGCATTTTACAAGTTGTACAGACTGTATTTCCCAGTTTCTACCACCACCTGAACACAGCATTAACATAGCAGCTGCTTGGAACAGCATTGGGATTATCTAGGACACCATAGCAACCACCTAGGATACAGCTTAGCTCAGCTCAGGGATATGGGAAATACATAGTTATAGAGTCGTACAGTATGAACACTAATTGGGTATCAATTTTAAGTTGAAAATCTGCATTTTCAGCAGTGCTAATAACGCTTCATCCTCCAGCAGCAATTACTGCGCCTTTTACTGGCTTGACGTTCATTTCACTTATGGCTCTCTCTCTCTCTTTTCCTCTCTCTCTTTCAGGCTGTGGAGACAAACCTCGCATCCAAAGACAGTCACTGGGTGTATGCGAATGAGGTAAGCACACATCACCACCTCATTATCTCTTAATTGAACTGCTCAAGCAAAACACTAATTTACATGATTACCCATGCAACCGAAGCGTGGGCGATAATCCAAAACAGTCGTTGAGTTATTGGTTTGAAGCCATCTGGAAACTCCCTGAGTAAATGTGAGGTAAAATATATTAAAGGTAATTTATCCAGTCCTGGTTCGACAGTATGAATTCAATAAGCGAAGAAATTTGGAGACTTTGATGTACAATGTTCATCCTACTCATTTGCAACTGTTTGGCTTGTGAAGCCTCTATTTATTTATCTGCGCAGCACTGGCAGCACTTTCAGTGCCAAAAACCATCATCTTTCCATCTCTCTTTTGGAAATTCTCCCATCGCTTCACTCTTCCCTCATTCACTCCTTTTTTTTTGTTTTTACATTTTTTCTCAATATCTCTCTTTCTGTCTCCCCTCTTTGGCACCAGATCCTCCTCCTCCTCCTTCTTCCTGTTCTCCTCCTCTTCCTTTTCTATATTCTCCGCTGGTTTTAGGGGTCTAGTGAACTCGAAGCTGCTGTAAATGCCAAGCGCTTATTGAGCAGCGATGCTCATGCTTTGAATACCAAGACAAGATCTTTTCTCAACCGCACAGGAAAACAGTCTAGGCTTATAGACTCAGTGAGTAACCGTATTTGGTGAGAAGTGTGATCAGAAGGTAAGACACTGCATTAGACGTTGGTGAACTGTGGCTGTTAGCTACTGGGCCCAGGTTAGGCCACAAATATTAAAGTTGAATGAAATAAGATAAATAAGCTGTTACATTTACATTTATGGTATTTAGCTGAAGCTCTTATCCAGAGCGACTTACAAGGTTACTCGTATTACAGAGGTGGGCCAACGTAGTGTTAGGAGTCTTGCCCAAGGACTCTTATTGGTGTAGCACAGCATAGTCACCCAGACCGGGAATCGAACACCAGTCTCCCACATTGTGTGGTAGCTCACTAGCAGGTAGTGGTGTTATCTGTTTCGCCACACCAACCAAATACTAACATGCACTGTTTTATAGCACTGAATGCAAAATGAATACACTGTGGTATATAACACAGTATGCCTTCTATGGCACTCCACGGAACCTTTTCACTCTTAAACACGAAGCCTAACACTGTTACAGACACTGTTACACACAGTAACAGTGCTTGTGTAGTAGTTTTATAGTGACTCCTTCAAATAGTAAAAAAGCCAATGTTTTCTATTTCTAATAACTGACTGAAACCTGGTTAAGCTATTATCACACACAACATGGAAAATTAACCACTGTGCTCGTGCAAATCTTGTAAAGGGGTAGCTCTAGGGCAAGGCCTTCTCCTGCCACCAGGGGGAGGCCCCGAGTCATGCCAAACAATTAAGTAATTAAGCCCTGGGTTTGAATCCCGGGTGACTTTATTTTTGTTTCTGTTTTGCCTGCTCTGAGATTAAGTGCTCTGCACTTGGGGCCATTCGGGGCTCACTTAGTAGTACGCCGGCCCGCCAACACAGCGGCCTGGGTTCAAACCCCGCTGTGGGTGAGCACCACATTAAGAATCTTAACACGGACAGTTGGAGAGGAGTGGGTGTATCTGGTAGTTCCCTTCAACATGAAGAAAAGGCTAGTTTCACCTGTTTCTGAACATGAGCTGTACTACCCCAGTCTGAAACCCTGTAGTGACCAATCAGGAAAAGGTTTAGCATGGAAGCAGGTGTCGGCCCAAGTTGGTCTTCCAGGTTTGTGGTTACCAGCTATTACACTTGCTAAGGAGAGTTAGCCTCTGAAGTAAACTTGCAAGCAAACGCACTCTCCAACTATCCACTATGCATTTGCAGACCCTCCCTCACTACTGAGAGTGCCTCGCTGCTGCATCTAGTGCAGAATTTTTTAAATAGCTCACTACATGGATGTCATCATATAGTTCCACAACCATTTTTATAGTAGACAAGGAGTGTTAACATCTTTTTAAAGGCTTAACCTCTTAACGCAGAAGGGCCTGTTACACACTAAAATGTATTATTCAGTAGCTACAGGGACTTCTGTACAAACTGGTGCGGCTATTGTCTGGTAATAGACAATAAAAAAAAAACTTTTGGCTGTTGGTGTTTTAAGGGGTTAAAGAGCCCTCTCTTGATGTGAAGGTGCTTACAAAAGCGATTCTTCTACAGCATCTCTCAAACAACCTTTTTAAGAGTGTACAAGCAAACAATGCATTATACTGTATCACTAATAGAAAGCCATTTATATTCAGCCATAGGTCATACAACACAGTATTTACCATTTCGTGCACTATTTGGGTGTAAAAGCCACAGTTTCATGACTTATATAATGCACTATATCCATAAGTGCACTACGTTAGTCCACTTAACCTTTTAAAGATAGATTAAATGCTGTAAAATGGCCGGAGTAAGAGGCTGGAGTCAAAGGTGTAGTGGAGCCAAGGCACTAAAAATCCATAATGCACTGCATAAGGCAGGGGGAAGTTTAACAGAAAAGAAACAGAAAGAACAAAACAGAGATACTAGAATATCAAGACGCACTCTCACTTCTGTCAATCCTTCCACTGCATGCAGACAACTCAACACTGTGGGATTTGAAAAAAACCTTTACTGGGAAAAGCAAACAGACAAAGGAGGTAAACATTTGCTTCACTCAACATCATTGCTTTACTTTTATCTGGCACTGGCGCTGCCACTTTGAGCCGAGGATCGCTGGGTCAAATCCGGGATTATGCTGCTTGCCATTACCAGCCAGAGCCCAAGAGGGCACAATTGGCTATGCTCTCCCCTCATCATTCAAGTGTGATGCTGGCAGGCACGGGCGTCTGCTAGCTCAGGCATGAGAACAGGGTACCTTTCCGGCCCTTTCTTCCAAGTGTGTTGTATCCGCCGCAGTTAGGAAAGAGGTGGTGGATGGTTGTGCACGTGTCAGAGGAGGCGTGTGTCAGTCTTCACCTCCCCTGTGTGAATGGGGAGGTACATGTGATAGGGGGTGAGTACTAAGGTGTGGGTTGGGTAATTAGCTATATAAAACTGGAGAGGAAAATTTGGTTAAAAAAAAGAAAAGGTGGATAGATATTGTCTCGTTCATGCAAAAACATTCAAAATGTCAATTTTATAGTAAGGAAACAAGCATTTATAGTTTTCAGTGGAAGTCAATGTAAAAAGACTTTGTTCAGAGTTATTTTAAGCATTTCTATTGGTCAATTTATCACGATATCATGACAATATAAAGGACAACTGTCAAATTTAAATGATCAAAAGTGGAAAAGTGGCGAAAAATGGAGATAAAATATGAAGGTTTTTGTCTAACAGTGAAGCTATGGACATAAATAATATTAATAAAGTTATTATTAAAAGCAGAGAAATATGAAAGTGTAGGTTGGTGACAATGTCATAATAGCAAAGTATTGAAGTAAAAAAAAAATTAATGTGTATATATATATATATATATATATATATAGCACATTTTTAATTATTATATTTATTTTAATTCTTGAATTATTATTATTTCCAACATGGATTTATTATGTGGGGGCATCAAGGAAGAAATCTAAGAAACTGAAGAAGCCCCTACCTAAACTCTCTGTGTAGTAAATACCCATATAAACACACATTGTTTACAGCAGGTATTCGTCCACAAAGATCCTGCCCTCGTGCAGTGGTTTAACACAGGCGGCCTCACGCAGCGAGACAGCTCTCACTCTCAGCATGACCTCACGGAGCTGTGCTCTACTCCGCTGATCCAGTCATGTGCATTAGCTTTGAACTGCATCTCTGGCGAAGTGGAACACTGAAGCTGTTCCTCCTGTTTTTGTGTTTGCGCGGCGGCGCCTGTGCGTACACACGTGTGCACCACCTGACTGAAATCCTATTACAGCTGTCTAATTACGTACCGACAGTAACGCACATCTACGCGTTCGTGAATTATCCTTTCATCTGCCCTCACTCCACCGCGTCTCTGCTCATTTGCATCTCGTGTCTAGACTGTTAAATAAGAGCCAATCATCCCGTCCTCTCACAGGGTCCCCCAAGACAGAGGGCAGATCTGAACATGGACGTGTCAAGAGACTCCTCAGATTTATTATGCGCTGGCTCAAGAACTCTAGAATCAAATGAGTTTTTCCCCCCTTGTCAAGGATGTCTAGAGCCAGGACTACGGTTATGCCGTCTCGGGTCAAAAACGTGATGCTCCTTTCTGGTGGCAAATCCATTAACTTTGTCTGGTTCTATTAACTTCTTCTACAAGTATTAATAAAACAGAACTGATCTAGTAAATGCATTAAATACACTACTGAGCACTCTATAAAGAACACTATATTATATACTAATACTGGGTAAGGCCTCTTTTTGCTCTCAAAACAGCCTCAATTCTTCACTAAATGGACTTCACAAGATGTCTGAAAGATTCCATGGAGATTCTGATATTTTCCTGTCAATTTTTCAGGAGAATCTTCATACTGTGAATCTCCCCTTCAACCACATCCACATGACTTTTGCAGTCATCAGGAGTTTTTGGAGGTTTGATTTGCCTTTCTGGTAATTCCACAAGCAGTTCTCTCTGAAGGTTTTCTTGGTCTTCCAGATCTCAACTGTTCATGTTAATGTCATTTCTAGATTAAATTAGGAACTACCTGAAATTGCTCTCATTACCTATCTTCTCAAAGTTCCCTCCTGATTTGTGACTAAACGGTTGCATGGTGCTCCTATCCTTTTTTGATTTTAAACATGTATAAAACAAAATGTTATACATCAATCTCACTTAAAATGTTGGGAGAAATTGTGTAATTTAATCTCTAATGCTTCAAGACTTTAATTACATCCTAAGGATTACTAATCTAACTACATGCAAAGCAATGCAGACTGGCTGATTCTTACAAAGTTATAATTACGGAGGAGGGGGAGCCGGGAGCCACTGTTGATTCTAAAGAGTTTAATGGTGTGTTTATACTTGTCAACTTTGGTTTGATTAAAAAGAAACCTGGTGTGATTGCTCTGCTAGTGCGGTTCATTAGAGTGCGAACGCTGCCTTTCCAACTGTGGTGCCGACCAGACAAAGCAGGTGGGTCTCGGTCGGTGGATCTCAGTCTCCATGCAGACCTTTTTCTGTCTGTTTTTAGTTTAGCAGGACTGTGTCCTAATCCACACACTACCGCTCTACACAGTGTTTCAAAACTAGCCACCATTAGAATTCCATTCATTAGAGTAGTTGCCTCAGTAAGGACTTGTGCGAATTTTATCGCGGCCACAGTAACGTCAAATTTTACAGCTTTAACATATGCCATTAACAAATTAGCACGTGTACATTATTAAAATCATGGTTCAATACTGAGTTATAATACTAAGTTTTAAGTTTTTGGGTTTGAAAGTATAGTGTATATACACTGGCTCTGCGGGTGTTCATAGATCTGAAGAAATGGTATGGAGTTGAGGAATAATATGATGAGGCCTATGGGTTAGTTGAAAATGAGAATGTGATCCATTCCCAGGCCTAACTTGGTAAAGCCATACATGAACTGAACAAATATAGTATGTGACTGTTGATTTACACCCCTCGTGGAGTTAGACCGTGACATCCTAAATATGGAAATAGTGCAACACCACATGACCTGTAGTAGGGTATAGAACGTGAGGTGTTCCTCTGTCTAGAGAGAGAGCAGAGGTGAACTGAGAATTGACAGGCTCTCTCCACACTGTACTTTTGATTGGAATAAAATGTTTCATTATTGCAACTGAAAGATGGTGGTCACGAGTCTCCTTTCAAGGAGAAGTCCTTCCAAGAACACCTCAAGAAAAGTGTTTTTTTTTCCACTACTAATTGCATGGATCACACAGGACCCGCGGACACACCCACCTTATAAAGACCTCTACTTGCATATAGACTTCTATAGATAATATGTCATTTTCTTGGGAACCAAACTTTAGTAGTATATACACACCCGAACCAGGACACCATAACTATGAATGCTACTGTAAGTAGTTACAGCCATATATATAATGCAGCCATATTTATCAATGCATTATACCTCTTCATCAGTGTGTTTATATGCACATGGTATTTATAGAAAGTATTACCAGAGTCGCTTCTTCTAGACAACATTACTTTAAATAAGTAAACAATTAAAAATATTAGAATGTTAGATCCCAGAATAATCTCAACAATCAAAAATCAAGTCAAATAAAAGATATTTAGACCAGATACTGAATTTGTTTGCAGTATACGATTGGGAACATTCCTAGAAACTAGGAAGTCATGTATAAACTACTAGTAAGTCTTTGTCTTTTTTGGGCCACAGTCCCATTTGGGCACACAGAACAAATACACCTACAACTTGCCCCTCCCAGTTTTCACAGTGTAGGAAGAGACAGCAATGCGTCCTAATATTCCAGAGGTCCTGCTGCTTGTTGATCATCATGGAGTTTCTAATTCATGTCGCGAATGATTAATAACTCTGACTGAGCACCATATCACAGATAATTCATATGTCAGACGAAGCTGTTTTGATTAATGAATTTGCAGACTGCCTGTCATCCGCAGTCCCAGCGTCACGCTTCCTGGGTCCCCGCAGGACAAGCAATATGAGCTTGTTTTGTGTTTGTGTTCTTTTCCTGAAGGCCATCAAAGCTGCAGCTGAATCAAATGCCGCTTCCTTCAAGAGCTTACAGTCTTTTTTTGTTTGGTCCGGGCTCTTACACATTTGGGTCAGTGGTCATCTCATAAAGACACTAGACATATGTGATGATAGGAGGGACAATGACAAAGACGGAGGGTCTGTTGTACATTAGAGAGAAGAATGTAATGTAACTTTACAATGTGGCCATAGTAAGCCATCCCAATTAATCTGCAGTTAAGTTAATGTTGGGTTTGCTGAGGCTAATTGTTGTGGTTATGAGGTTCAGGGTTTAAAGGTGCATTTATTGAGTATTTTAAGTTGTTCTTAGATGTAAAAATAGAAAGTATAAGACTTTGGGGTGTAAAGTGCTGAGATGCTGTTTAACAAGCTTATTTACAACTCTACAATGCTTTCTTGTCTCTGAATGAAGCATGCTGATTTCCCTTTTATGGAAGGCTATAGATAGAAACCATAAAGGCATTAACTCATTTATTGGTCGGTCGCAGAAACTGCATATTATAGTTTTAACACTGTAACAAAAACGCTGTAATTACTCCGCATAGTGCTTTTGTCCTTTCAGTGGGTTTTTGTCTTCTCAGCATGATGAGCTGTTAGCAAGCTGAAGAGATTGTAAGTTAGCTTTGATCAACGCCCCCCCCCCCCAATTCGCTTCCCCGGGTTTGTCTTACCAATTAAAAATCAATTAGTAAATAAATAAGCCAATAATTTTCCATCTGACGTGTGTTTAGCTCCAGTTTGGTTCAGCATAGGTATAGCTTAGACAATAGAGGAAATACATACAAGCATTAGCTTTTATCCTAATGTGGTTTCCAGTTGGCTCCTCCTGGCTTTCGCTTCATGGTGGGGTTTGAGCTTATTTTTCTGCGGACACTGGCACAGGACAAGTCGCATTCATGAGGCCTGGTTTGCATGGCAAACCTGGAGATGGAGTTGAGACTGAAGTTGATGTGCTGCTCTCCAGTATCAAACAGCACATTGTCCTGAGGTTACCATCTTGTTTTACTGCTTCACCAGCTTTGCCTTGGGCTAGTGGGCTGGGTTTATTTAACTTTGGGGACGTGAATATAAAAAAGTCAAGACTGTTTCTTAACTGTTTTGGGGTTTGAGAATTTGACTGTTCTCCAGCTCAATTTTGGTTATGCCGAGTTTGCTTCTGAAGGAGGAACAATAGTATTTGAGGTTTGTCCCTTTGATGTTGGCCCCTTTCGATGTACTGAACTCTGATCATTCAACTATGCTAAGGAAAATACAGTTCTGAGGACCCATTAAAAGAAGCAGTGAAATCATTGACAACATGCTTAGGACAGAGGGGTTAGCTGTTTAATAGTAAATCAGCTCAAAAAAAAACTTTGAATGGTCCAGTGGACTAATGCACTGCTGTCATGATCCGAAGATCACTGGTTTGATTCCCAGGTCATGCTGCTTGCCATCAGCAGCTGAAGTTCGAGAGAGCACAATTGGCCTTGCTCTTTTAGGGGTGGTTTGATGGCTCTTACTTCACACATCACTCTCCTAGTGTATTGGGTAAATGGCCTTCCAATTAGTGATGGGGGCATTGCTAGGGATAGGGGGAGTTCACATGAATGGGAATTGGGCAAATGGCCTTCTAAATTGTGTAGAGAATAGGGTACAAAAATAAATAAATAAATAAATCATCTTTGAGAGCTCAACGACATCAGTGTGATAATTAAAAATAATGATCATAAATCATTAAACAATATATAAATAATAATAAATAATGGATTAAATAAACAATGGTGAATAATGAAAACTCATGATAATTTCTAAATAAAAAACAATAAATAGAATAAAATGCAAATAGAAAAATAAATGTGTGTATTCTATATGTTCTATCTGTAAAAAAAAACTGCTGTGATACATGATTTAAAATGAAGCGTATTTGTAAAGTGTCATTCTGGTAATTATACTACAGTTCAGGCTTGGACACCAGTTTTATACATAAGCTGCATTCACCGCATTCACACCAGCAGAATCATCCTATCCTGTATGTGTGAAACCTGGCACAAAAGGCTTGCATCTGGCCCAGAGAGAGAAAGGGCTGAAGAGACAGGGAGGCAGATGGTCAATGAATGATTAAGAGACAGGAAGAGAGGAAGAGAAAAGAGGCAAGACAGGAGAAGCCATTGTGCCCTGTATGTATGAAGTTGACCCCTCTTGTGTGTGAATGCTGTCTGTGTGTGTTTGAAGAGTGTATGCTGTACAGTGGGGACTGACCCTCAGCTCCGACTCACTGTAACTTATCGATCCGCCTCCACAAAGGGTCTGACCACACTGCAGACTTGGGAAAGCTCTATATATGTTTTTCAAAATATACTCTTGAATAGACTTGCCTGTTCCTGCAGCTATGCTACCTGGCCAGGATCGGATAACCATATTGTTGGGCTTTGCAATGCGCAACCATTATTATAATTATTATTGTTATTATTATTATTGACTATAATACCATAAACCATTAGTTTCTGTGCTAATTTAAAGTCTGTCTGATTTGGTCTTGTCCATTGTCAACATACTAAACCAACAATGTTTGTGTGTGTGTGTGGATAGGAGGTGAGCGATACCGAGATCATGGAGCTGGTCCACAGCGCTCTTGGCCGCATGACCGTTATCAGGCAGATTTTTCCTCTGTGGAGGGACACGAACATCCGCTGCATGAGGAACAACCACCGCATCTCCTCGCTGCTCTGCGACCCCCAGGAGGGCTACCTGCAGTCCCTAGAGGTCAGTATAGCAAGTATGTTTGGTTCATGTGGAGCACCCGAAGTATGGGTCCCCACCATATAACCACCCCCCCCCAACCCCCCGGACACCGTCCCTCATTTATATGGTCAGCTCTTGGACGCATCACATCACACTCATGATAACAAGAAGCCAGTTCAATCCTGTCTTTCCAGACAGATGTATGCAGGAAAAGAGTCACAGAGCAAGCCTGTGCTACACTAAATTCCTCCTGGGGTTTCTATTAAGTCATTTCAGACAAACAAGCCCAATCATCTATCAGTTATGTTTTACTCACAGAGCAATATATAAATAAAGATTTAGAATTTGATTTAGAATTTATGATGTTTTAGCCAGCATGGCCATTTTGTCAGATGTAGGCCTTCGCTAGATGAATCTCATGTCTTTTAGTCAGTCATTGTCATGGTTCCCGCAGTAAGGCTCCAGCCCCTGTGTTACTTAGCTCTGCCCCTTTGTCATTATGTCCACCTGTGTTTAGTTTAACCCCAAACTCATCAGTGTTTGGTCTCTCTTTTTCTTACCATTTTTCATTGTCTATTGAATTCTCAGCCCAGCCCAGCCTTCAAAATCACTCTCTATTACAAGAATAGTTCACCACACTGTCCTGTAGTCCTGTTTGAATTCCCAGTAATGAATTGTTTGATTGTTCCATGGCCATTGGCCACAGAAAAGAAAACACTGTGTTGCAGAGGAACAGCCAGAATTGCATTCTAGGGTGGTCCTGCTAGGAAGCATTATGTCCCAGAAACATACAGTGAGGATGACAACCACCAGCTAGCCTTCTTTGTTGTAGCTAAATCATTAGAACAGTACCATAACTGCAGGGGATGAAGAAAAAACACCCGATGTCTTATGTTACCAAAGACAACAGTTACTACCGCAACTGACAGAACATCACAGCGGGTATTGGCCAGTTTGCCAGGGTCCTACCTTGTACATCACTAAATGCAGGGTATCTTGGCAGAATGAGTGCTATGTTATTATGTAAATTCCATAGGCTGCAGGAACTAGCATAGCTCAGCTAAATTCCCACAACGGAGGAATTTAGCAGTAGGCTAACAGAAGTTAAATAGTATGGAAATGTTTTGCACCACAGTTAGAAGTGCAATTATTAGCATAGTATGTGAAGTATCTAAAAGTTTGTGATTTGAGATGTAGCCCTAGTTACCAAACGTCCCATATTTTAATGCTTTATCATGCCAACATTAGCTTAAAGTACTTAAAAGTAAATAATTATTTAACTGCCATAGGATACAATGGTGTTATGAGCAGAACATACTCCGCCACCTGAATGGCCTCTTGGTCAGGCTACCATGTAGCCCATGCAGGTTAGTTTAAAGTGCCGTAACCTTTGTTATCATTAACATCCAGTTTCCCAGTGGAGCGTTTCCTGCAGCATACAGATTTCTAGTGTGCAAGGCATAATTTATTTCATGTCACAGCATATTGTTCTCATTCATAATTCAACACAAGGCTGTGCCACATGGCTCACAATTAAATGCAAATTTGTGTCAAATTAGTTGTCTTACTGCATGGGTACACCCACCAGAATGTACATTTACTGTATACTGCATAAAAATAATCACAATCATTAACATATTTGAACCATAGTTAATTTTTGTAAATTCTGCCTCTGTACACCACCTCAGTGGATTTTAAATGAGATAATTAAGATGTGACTGAAGTGTAGACCTTCAGCTGTCATTCAAGGGCTTTAACAAAAATATTGCAATTATTGTTTGGGAGTTACAACTATTTTTTTCTTAGTCCCTTCATTTTCACAGGCTCAAAAGTAAGTGGACAGTTGACTAACAATCAAGACAGTTTCATTTCCAAGTATGGCCTGTTTTATTATAATGACAAATGGAAGATGTAAAAGGGCTGGAGCTGATACCAAATGTGATACCAATTGAATTTGCATTTGGGAAATGTTCATGGGCACTGATGATTATTTTGCAGTCCAGAGACAAATGGCAATGGCTTTAGGAAAGGACAAACTAGTTCAATATAAGAAGGAAGGTACTGGTGAGCTCAGCAGATCTGGAAAATCTTCGGACACCTTAAAGCAAGATTAACTTTAGAGAGTTAAAAAGTTTAGAGAAAGAAAGAAAGTTATACCATATCATCCGTCAAACATGGTGGAGGCACTGTTATTGCATGGGCATGAATGGATACCAGTGAAACTGTGTCACTGGTGTTTACCGATAGATGTAGCAGGATCATTTCTGAAGTGTATAGAGCTACACACTTTAGTCACATTCGAAAGCATCATAAAGTGTATATATATATACACATACACACACACACATACTTGTCTGTAAATTCACTGTGCAGTACATTCCTACAGAGAGTGTTTAAGCCTCCTTCACTGTTAGCATGATTCTGTTCAGTCAACCCAACGACTAGGCACAATATGCCTTAGATACAGTGTATAACTATGTAAATGTACTCAAGCCACATCAGGACACAAATAAAAGCTATTCTTGCTCTTATTTAGCCCTGCTGCTCAAGGGAAGAATAAATGAACCGCCTGGCAGATCATCAACGGGTCAACAGCAGTTAGCGTTAAGCCTGCAGCAAGGCTACTTGTTGCCTTGTGAATTGCTAGTGCTCCCTAATCAGCTTCTACACCCATCAGAATCAATAACTGAAGGGAATGGGTCGGTGTCATTTTACAATTTTATAATAATTTACAGTCGTTCAGGAAAAAACAGCGAGGCTGCCATGCCAGGGACCCAGGCTAGAATAAGGCTGGATGGAGCCCTGCTGCTGTGAGTAACGGAGCGTGCTCTGCTGTGTGATGTGAGTTGGATGGGATTGATTTGGTGTGAAGTGGAAGGGTAGGATCGGAGACACGTTTTCCCCCTACTCGAACGGAGTATTCTTTCTCTCACAATGTGTCCTCCATTTTTACAAAGCAGTAGTTTTAGCTAAATAGATTGTGGATGCATGTTGAGCGTTGTGAAATTAGATCAATTCTTTAAACTAGAAATAAGATATTAAAAACATTACACATGATTGTGTTCAGTTATCCAGAATTAGCACAGAACATCCAACACAGTGGGTATGTAGGAAAAAGACCTCGATATATAGGTCTCGATTTGTGTTCGCCAGGGCTAAAGAAAACCACAAAAGGTGGGTTTGATATATTTTGCTTTATTTTTTAATTTTGCCTTTTTGTACGTACATCACCTCGATGGATTTCAAACAAAGCAATCAAGAAGGAGTGTTTAAGTGTAGTTTACAGCCTTAATCCAAAGGATTCATATAAAACAGTCCAATAAACCTTAAGGAAAGCCATAATTGTTTAAAACCATTGTTAAAACCATATCATTTATTAATTTAACCAAATGTAATAATCTAAAGCATTCACCCCACACTGTCAAAAAGCAACGTGGGAAAACATGTAAATAAATAATATTATAATTATAGTATAATGATCTAATTTTCTTCAACAAAAAAAGGGTGATGATTCATTTATATTCATTCATATTGATATTGATAAACGGTGCAGGCAATAAAGTTGGCAAATCTTTCATATCTATGTAGCCCAATAAATAAATAGTAATAGCTCAATAAATGTATATATATATATACAAATATTCAATATATATACATATTCAAATATCTTTGAATATTTGCTTGAGCTTTTTCTCCACCTCACTATTTGCAGGCATTGCTATACTCCACTCCAAACACCACTCTTTGTACTAGAAACTGCACAGAATCACATTTTTCGTCTCATACGCATAACGGTTTTAAAACTTGAAGCATCAACTGATATTAATGACCCATTTCTCATTTGTAATATAGTCATGAGCATTTTTACACATAATACATGTTTACTAACTATTTCTGGCCTTCATACATGAATGTGCTCTTTGAAAGAAGGGACTATGCTTTCCTGCACAGCCCAGTTTTCATGGAATCACACAGCTCATTTTTTAGGCGCCATTCAGAGCGTGACTGACACATAATCATATTGTGTTCATGAGCAAACAGGCTAGCACACCGAGCTTTTTTAACACAGACAGGAGTGCTGTAGGCTGGTATCGTGTTGGTGTTATCTCTGCTGCGCACTTTTTTACTAGCCGCTTAATTACTGCCTACCATTGTTCCGCTCAGCCCCTGCAGAATTCCACGCCAAAAGCAGAAACAAGCTCAGGCTCAAATCATTTAAGGATTGAGCTTTAAATATTTATATACCCCTTATAAACAAAGGTGTTAAAAGTATTGACATTCATTACTCAGGTAGAAGTGTAGATACTAGGGTTTAAAAAGACTTCTATAGAAGTTGAAGTATCAACTTAAGCTTTTTACTCAAGTAAAAGTATTAAAAGTACTGGTTTTAAAACTACTTAAAATATGAAAGTAAAAGTAATGGAAGGAAAACAAGAGCCAAAATCTTAGGCTGTGCCACAGAGGGCCTATAGTGCACAACCCCCCCTCCCCAAAAAAAAGTTTTTTCTGAAATCCATTATAGTTATTATGTTCTATTAAAATGTTAACGTTGAAAAATGTTGGAATACACTAGGCTACCTGTTTCAAACAAATGGAAATGAAATAGGAGTAACAAGGCTATTTTTAAAATGTTAGGAATAGAAAGTTCAGATAATTGTGTAAGTAAGGAGTAGAAGTAAAAAGTCAGCTGACAAATAATTACTACAGTAACGTATAGATAACCAACATTTCTACTTAAGTAAGGAACTTCGTTACTTGTCACCTCTGCATATAAACGAGTTTATCAAGGGTTCTTTAGTAAGGCCAGTTGTTCTACTACATTGAACTGTGACAACTTTAGATTAAAATGGATCTTTTCCTGGTAAATTGTCATTACAAAATAAAAGTAAAAACCTCTTGTTAATGTTTAATGTTTTATAACTCCACTATAGACTCCAAAAAACTAAAAACCCTTTGTGAGTACTATTATACTCTTTTTACTTAAAAGGTTTAACAGAAATATTGCAATGCCATAGTTAGTTACAGCCCTTTTACAGAGCTATCCTAGCATTACCTAGCATTTGAAATAAAAGAAGTATTTTTTATTTCTGTGTCCGTGACAACCTGATGGAACCCATGAGCATCACCAAATCCTGAATTTTCACCCTAAAAACTCAGACCTTCATTTGCCTTCATTTGTTGCTTGATTGTTGGTCTTTTTGCCTTCTGTTTTCAGAATTAATGCTGCTACTTCTATCAGCAGCCACATCACCACTACTAGCCATACATGCTCATGCAGTAACAGTGCCTCCACCAGGTTTGACAAATAATGTGGTCCTCTTCGGGTGATGAACCCTTCCTTTTCTTTTTTATGCTGAGGTTAATCTTAGTTTTATTAGGCCCTTTATATTGAAATGAATGAGGGCATCTCTTTATTGTAGGGTTGTCTACTTCCTTGGTTCCGTAAAGAACCATGTTTGTAAATAGAGGGGTGTGAATGTGAAAAAAAATAGAAAGCCGTTCCTTAGAGAAAAGGTTCTTCATTGATTGAGAGGCTCAAAAATAATGTGGATAGCGATGACATAGAAGAACCATTTTTGTAAAAGAGATGCATGTATGAAGAACCTTTAAAAGGGTTCTTCAGGGGCTTCCAGTGGCTCAGCAGTCTAATGCACTTCCACTATGACCTGTGGGTCACAAGTTCGAATCCTGAGCCATGCCTCTTTGCCATCAGCGGCCGGAGTCAGAGAGAGCACAGTAGGCCTCGCTCTTCCCTCATCACTCTTAAGAGATGTTGTCCGGAACAGACAGATGTAGCTGGTGTAGCGAAGCTAGAGACCCGACTGAGTCGGCTGCCCAGCCATTCCACATCGGTGGCAGTTCGAAAAAAGGAGGTGGTGGCCTTACCTTCCCAGTGTCGGGAGCATTGCTAGTGCTAGGGGGAGTGACATACAGGTGGGTTAATTGTCAGTACCAAATTTGGAGAACAGTTTGCTAAAGAAATTGATGAAAAAAAAGGTTCTTCACACATATAACTCTTTTAAAAAAGAGGTTCTTCTATGGCATGGAACTCTTTGGAGCATCATTATTCTTAAGAGTGCATTACAAACATGGTAGCGCCACTATGGGGTCAGAGTCAAACAAGCCTTTTTACTTAGAGTGTAGTGACAGCCCTGCATCCTGCTGTTGGAGTATGTAATGAGGGCATATAAGTGAGGCAATATTGTAATATCTGTCCAATAATAATCATTTTTACTACATTCATTTCAGCTCTCCCCCTGTTCACTTTAAGTTCAGTGCAGTTAATAAAGCAGTTTGCTGGCACATCATGCAGAATAATTATTTCACCTAAATGTAAGGTGTTTCTCTCCATCATGCACACTCACAAAAACACACACACACACACACACACACACACACACACACACACATTTATTGTCTGTCTCTTCCGATTACCTTTAGACACCTCTGCTGCGCTAGCACATTTGCGTGTGCGTCCTGCATGCATGCGTGTCAGGTCAATGTATCTACTTTAGCTAGGCGGACTTGAGCTTTCGTCTCCTTGGCGATAGCGGCAGCGGTGTCACTTTGAGTTTGTTTTCTCTCTCCACGTGTCTCTCAGTGTGACGGCCACTCTTCGCAGGAGCCGAACCATATGAAAAACCCTACAGCTCACGCCAGCTCGCTCTCTCTCCCCCTCATACACACATGCACACCGTCTCATTCTATTCTACTCTATTCTCTTCTTTTCTGGGAACTGCAAACACATTTTTTACAGATTTCACTGAAATCAGTTATACTTGTTGCAGACGCTGGGTTTTTAATATATGGGTCATTCAGTGCTAACTCAGCTAGCGCCAGTGTGGTCACAACACTGATTTCTATGCACAGGTTCAAGCAGGAGCTACTGTAAAACGTTGTAGTCAGCTTTAGATGTATGGTTGCTAAATGGTTGATACAGGGATCTGCCGTATTATTAAAACTATCTGAGTAATATGTGTAGGTCTGTCTTGTGTTACCACAATACCTCTGACCCAAGCAAAGACTCCACAAGACTTTTGAAGGTGTATTGTGGTATCCGGCATCTAGACGTTAGCGGCAGATCCTTAAGGTCCTGTAAGTTGTGAGGTGGGGCCTCTGTGGATCGCATCAATTGGGTGTCAATGGCCATGTGGAATCATTTTGGTTGGTAGTAATCACTGCACATTATGTTAATGTTGACGCACCTGATGTTTTGGAGATGTTCTGACCCATCTAGCTAGCACAAATAGCCCTAGTCAAAGGTCACATTCGAGAACTAATTGTGGGTCATTCATACCAGAAGCTTCGACGATACACAATCTGACAAATTGCATTTTCCAATAAATGTGGCTATTAATAACATGAAGCCAGATCATTTTAAGTAAGATATTATTACCAGCTTTGTTTCCGTTATTCTGGAAGCAAACCTGATGGGGCAAACTTTAAAATTTCAGAACTAAGTCGAGCACACTTGTGAACAATATGGAAATGCTGCATCCTCTCGTGATATGACTTCTGTCATATTTAACATCCATTTCATAGACCCTATAACAGAACCCTGTGGGACACCACAATATATGCTATACCAAATATTTACCAAATAGTTTGAAATAGTTTCATTAGGATTAAATACTGAAAAATAAACCTAAGGTTTAAGTGATTAAAGCAGCAGAATAATGTGACCAAGCCCATGTGCCCTGAATGGGTAAAACTGGAAGGTTGGAACACATGGGAGATGGGATTCCTGTCTTCCAGTCCTTACACTGATTTACTGATTGTTTTCACACAGGTCTCAAGCCTGTACCTGTACGACAGCGTGCTGATGCTGGCCAACGCCTTCTACCGGAAACTGGAAGACAGAAAGTGGCACAGCATGGCCAGTCTGAACTGCATGAGGAAGTCCACCAAACCATGGAATGGGGGCTGGTCCATGCTGGACACCATCCAGAAGGTCTGAGTATAGTACAGTTCTGTAAAATATCAGTAACATGTAAAAACAGAAGTCCATTCAAAATTCCTACAATTGCAGGACAGTCGCAATGTTTCAGACCAACTAACACAGGAGGAGAGAGCAAACAAATCTAGTACACAAGTTACTCTGTCTTTCATAACAAACAAAATCTAAATCATAAGTATGGCATTTGAGCTTTAGCTCAGATCTTTTTTGACAAGGTCAAAGATCTAGATTATTAAATACAGCCTGAGGCACGACACCAATTGTAATTAGAAGCAGTCAGCTTATCCAGGTTTCCAAGCTTTAAACTTTATCTGACAATTCAAACATTGTGCTGACATTCAGCAAGCAAAGCATCTGTTAAATGTTTAAAATAAAAAGAAATAGATGCCTACAAGACATGGGGAAGGCTATAAGAAAACAGCAAGGAGCTTCCAGCTTGTGGATTTAACAGGGCAAAATTGTGTATTAAGAAGAGGCAGTTCAAACTGTGGAATTTAAGATGATCGTCTGATCAAGAGATACAGTGCCCTCCATTATTATTGGCACCCCTGGTTAAGATGTGTTCTTTAGCTTCTAATAAATTGAGTTTTTTTCTAAATAATATAGGACCATGATGGAAAAAAGAGTAAAATCCAACTCTTTAACTCAAGTGAATTTTAAGGGGGAAAAAAATCCCTGACTAAGAAATAATTATTCTTCATAAAATCACCTGTTCCATAATTATTGGCACCCCTAACATTTCTTAGGAAATAAATGTAATTAAAGTATTTCTGTCAATTCTACAGTAGTTGATCAGATCAGAGTATGTAGGAACATTTCATTAGTAATTCACAACTTCCTGTTTCCCTGGGGTATAAATATGACGTGACACAGAGGCCATTTCTCTTCAACATGGGAAAGACAAAGGAACATACCATTCAAGTAAGGCAGATGTGTGTTGACCTCCACAAGTCAGGCAATGGCTACAAGAAAATAGCCACTCACCTCCACCTGTCCATATCTACTGTCAGAGGAATTAAGAAGTTTAAAACAACTGGAACAGTGATAAACAAGCCTGGACGAGGACGCAAGTTTATTTTGCCACCACGCACAGTGAGGAGGATGATAAGAGAAATAAAAAGGTCTCCAAAGCTCACTGTTACAGAATTGCAACAAATGGTAGCTTCTTGGGGTCACAAAGTCTCCAAAACAACCATCAGGCGCTGTCTGCATGCCAACAAGCTGTTTGGGAGGCATGCACTGAAAAAACCTTTTCTCACTCACAATCATTAACGCAAACATTTGGAGTTTGCTAAGCAGTACTGGAACTTCAACTGGGACCGTGTGCTTTGGTCAGATGAAACTAAGATAGAGCTTTTTGGCAACAAATGCTCTAAGTGGGTCTGGTGTAACACAAGGGCTGAGTAGGCAGAAAAGCACCTCATGCCCACTGTGAAATATGGGGGAGGATCAGTGATGCTGTGGGCCTGTTTCTCTTCCAAGGGCCCTGGGAACCTTGTTAGGGTGCATGGCATCATGAATGCTTTGAAATACCAGGACATTTTAAAACAAAATCTGGTGGCTTCTGCTCAAAAGCTGAAGATGGGTTGTCACTGGGTCTTTCAGCAAGATAATGACCCAAAACATATGGCCAAATCTACACAGAAATGGTTCACCACACACAGAATCTAGCTCCTCCCATGGCCATCTCAGTCCCCAAACCTCAACCCTTATTGAAAACCTGTGGGGTGAGCTAAAGAGGAGAGTGCAGATGAGAGGACCCAGGTCGCTGGATGATTTAGAGAGATTGTGCAAAGAGGAATGGTCAAAGATCCCTCTATCTGTATTCTCCTATCTTGTGAAACATTATAAGAGAAGATTAGGTGCTGTTTTGTTGGCAAAAGGGGGTTGTACAAAGTATTAACATCAGGGGTGCCAATAATTGTGGCACACATGATTTGATGTTAAACAATTATTTCTTAATGTGGGATTTTTTTCCTACTGAATAAATTCACTTGAGTTAAAGGTTGGATTTTACTCTTTTTTCCATCATGGTCCTATATTATAAAAAAAACTCAATTTATTAGAAGCTAAAGAACACATCTTAACCAGGGGTGCCAATAATTATGGAGGGCACTGTATAAACCCCCAGGGGGAACTGCTTATTAGCTGATGAGAAAGGCAAATCAAGACCCCCCCCCCCAAATATGATTGCCAAAAACCCGCAGGAATGTTTAGCTCAAGCGCAAAGAGTGGTGGTGCACTGTTCCACTATGCAGCGTTACTTACACAAACAGTCTTCGTGGAAGAGTCCTCAGAAGGAAAATGGGTATAGAACATTTAGACAAGATAAATTCACCCCCCCCCCCAAAAAAAAAAAAAAAAAAAAAAATGCTGTGGACTGATGAAGTCAAAACAGAACTCTTTGGCCACAATCAGCAAATGAAAATGGAACTGTGTGAAGAAGACCTAGCCAACTGTGAAGTATGGGGGTGGATCCATCATGCTTTTGGGTTGTGTTGCAGCCAAGAGGGAAGTGGAGGGAAGAATGGACTCCACAAAATACCAGCAAATCCTGACCTGAAATGTCAAACCAGCTGTGAAGACTGAAGCGTTCTAAAACTCAAGAACACTTTACTACAATCAGCACTCTACACAATTTACACCTCTACACTCTAGAGCATTTGGGGGTTCACGCAGGACAGAGTGCCAATCCAACTAACTGACCTGATTTCCTTGTTTTTGGAGTGTGGAAGGTTCTTCCTGACACAGGAAGATAGATTTGGCCCAGCGGTGAGCAGCAAACCATGAGCAAGCCACCGTGCTGCCCACGAGATAATTTTTGCAACAGGATAATCATCCAAAATCCACTTCAAAATCCACCACGGACTACATGAAAAGACACAAACTGAAGCTTTTGGAAGGACCCTCACAGACCCCTGACCTAAACATCATAGTAAATGTGTGGATAGATCTAAAACTAACTTACATTTATATTTTTACATAGTGAAAGAAATGAAAGAGTAACTTTATATTGTGCTGAATATAGTTATATATTTGATTGGCTACAGAGTCTGTGTTTAATACTCAAAATGGGTCATTTGGCCAAGTGTGCACATTTTTTGTTTTGGATATATATATATATATATATATATATATATATATATATATATATATATATATATATATATATATATATATATATAAGCAATTCTATATAAGCAATTCTCTGCAGTCCAAATCAAGCCATAAAGTACTAGCATATATATATATATATATATATATATATATATATATATATATATATATATATATATATATATATATAGGCTAGTACTTTATGGCTTGATTTGAACTGCAGAGAATTGTTTCCACAAGATAGCTCAGTCTCTACACTTTATTATATAGTAGGTACAAGCCTTCATATCCTTGACAGATAAAGAATTCAGAGTGTGTAAAAAGTTTCCAGGCTAAAATATGATAACTACATAACTGCACTTCCATGTAAAACTAAAAGTGTAGTAACATGTTGTTCTAAAACGAAAAGAACCCCGCAAACAGAATTGTCCGACTACAATGACAAAAACTACCAAATATAGCAGATCAAGTTGGCATGTGGGTTCCTTTTGCATAGGATGTCTAGGAAATATGAAGTAACGCACCCACCCAGCACATTTAGTAGGTGCAGTGTCAACTTTCTCTACTTTTCAGTGTGTAACTGGGCTATTTTAGCTGGTATAAACTCTTCTTCACTCAGGTGCTCAGCATATTTTTCGCTCTCCTGCAGGGAAGGATCTCGGGCCTGACAGGTCTAATGGATTTCCGAAGCAACGGAGCCAACTCCCATGCACAGTTTGAGATATTGGGAACCACTTATAGTGAGACATTCGGGAAGGATGTCAAGCGGGTGAGTGATCAATGTCCCATCAATGACCATTAACAACAACAGTACAGTTCTTGTAACATTAGCAAGACTAACCAGATGCTCATGGATGCAAAACTGTGGAAAAAGGGTTTATTCATGAAAGGAAAAAGGAAAAGAGTGGTACAAAAGCCAGGCCAGGTCAATCCAAAAAGGTAAAGAGGAAAAACAGACATAACAGAAAAACTGAGGAACTGCATGATATGCAACAAGAATCAAATGGTTAAAGAAATATCATTTATTTTTGGTAAATGTTTTTTTTCCAACCTTACTGTATTCCTTTGTCTGATATATGTAAATGACTATATTATTGATTGGCTGCCTGATAATGTGCCTCATTCACTCTTAAAAATAAAAGTTGCGTCAAATGACTAAATGACATTAACGATGCCATAGAAGAACCAGGCCATGGGACTCATTCAACAACGTCACCCAGAATTCTTAGGAAATCACTTTCCTTGGATTGTCCATTGTAAAGGAGTTGTAGATGCTCACCTGACATTCAACTAACATTCAACTGAATATGTATCAAATGCAAATGAACTCTGAGTTAAATGTAAATAATTGTCTATTAAATGTAACCTTACACCTAACCCTCAAGCCTTACCCTTTTAGGGTTTGATTTCAGTTTAGGTTAAGGTTGGGGTTAGCGTTCAGATTTAGGGTTGACTCTAGGGTATGGTTAAGGGTAGGTGTAGTGGTGTTATTCAATAGACAACCATTAACATTCAGCTTAGAGTTCAGATGTATTTATTAGACATTCAGTTGAATGTTAGTTGAATGTCAGGTGAGCATCTACATGACATCTACAATGGACCATCCAACTGAAGTGAGACCAAGCGAAGTCAGCTTCCTAACAATAACATCTTTCATGCAGAACTGTCCACAGCTCTGCTTTTACACCTTGTCCTCATAAACTGAACAATTCTTGAATAAGAAAACCTCTGTAAATGTCAACATCTTCGTGCAAACTGAAGACATTTCTTGCCCCATGTTTGTAATAAAGATGTGTGAGTGTGAAGAACCTTGTGTAGGGCCATTAGACTTTTAAAATGTTCTTCACTCTCACACCTCCATTACAAACATGGTTCTTTATGATGATCAATGGCCCATCATGGACCATGACCAAACCCGAACTATAATACAAATCATGTGCTTCTTTTCTTGTAACTGTACTGAGACCAACCAGATGCTCATGGATGTAACACAGCAAAAAGAGTTTATTCACGAAAGAGAGGAGTGGTACACAAAGCCAGGCCAGGTCAAAACCCTGAAGAGCTAAGAAAGATGCATGGAAAAGTAAAAAATGAGAGTCAAAAACAGTCAAGGGTCAAATTGACAACCAGTTCAAAGGGCAATCTAAAAGGATAGAGAGAAAAACTGCTAAAGCGAGTCATACAAGAACAGACAAAGCAGAAAAACTGTTCGGTTTGCAACAAGAATCTATGGCAATACTTCACAACAAGAAAGACGAACAGGTGAGTATTCATACAAACATTTGACTGAATAGAGGTGAACATGGTTTGAACTGGTAAAGTGGATCTAGTGAACAGTCCAGGATTGGTTGGCTTGTGGTGATGACATTGGAAGTCAGTGGAATGATGGAAAGTGGAGTTTCTGTGGTTGACTATGACAGAATAACAGCTGGAAAGCATGACATTTCTAGGGTTATTTTTGTTTATTTATAATATAGTTTTATTTATTGTTTTAAAATTGCATGTATTGCTTTAAAATAGACTTTTAAAATTCCTTTTAAAAATTCATTATAAAGAAAAAAGTATCATTATACAATTCAATTTATTGCTTTAAAATGGAATATTCATTTTAAAATCCATTTATTGTTATAAAGTAGAATATTTCATGGTAACATTCAAGTTATTGTTTTTAAATAGAATATTGATTTTCGCAATTTAATGTGTTAGAAACTAGAATATTAAAAAATAAGAACAAATTAATATAACAAATCCATTTATTGTTATGAAATAGAATGTTTTGAAAAAAGTAGATTTTAAAATTACATTCATTGTTTTAAATGATTTTTACATAAAAGTGGAAAAACAGTTGATGCCAATTTAAATGTCAAAGAGCCCATATCCCACATTTACCTTAGATTTCATTATTTTACTCCTGCAGCCCTTTTATGATGACATTTATGTGGGGTCATGTATCAAAAACAGTCCTCTCACTATTATAAAAACACCTCTCTCTATTATTTAGAAATAAACAGACCTTTTCATATCATTTATATGAAGTTTGGTATATATAAATGACCAGATTTGCTGCCTGGTGTAGTGCATCATTCCAAAATCCTTCTATATTGAAACACTGCTTATAACACTGCATACATGGGTGGGGCTAAACTGCTGTTTACTGAATAGTGCTACTTTATTTAAATAAAAAAAGAAAAAAGGTTTCCTTGATATGAGCACTTAAAACATGTCGAAATGTCTGGGAAGTACAGGGACCCCTTGAGGTTTGTGTGTCCATTTTGTTTGCTACACAACTGCAGAGACAGAGAGAGATACAGTACCCAGTAATACCCTGCCCGGGTCCCTGTTGTGTGTGGAGGTCAGAGACACTCAGCATGCTGCTTCTTACTGTGTTTGAAGAGCTACTGCAGCCAGTGACACAGAACATGGCTGATAAACCCTCTGACCTAGTCCCTGTGTGTGTCTTTCTCACCTTCACCTTGGTTCAGTTCACAATACCTGTGCAGTCTCCTTCAGTTCAGGCTTTGTCAGAGCATTTAAACGAATCGATCAATCCAGAAAGAGACCAAAGGAGATTTTATAGGACCTCCAGAGTAAGGGTGTTGAAGGTTCATACACTTGAAAGGGCTATAGGCATCTGTCAGTCCACTCAGGCATATATGCTCTGAAAAGTAAAGGCATTGAATTGCTCTTGGTGTAGAAGTAGGATTAACTGCTGTTAATCTGTAATATGATGTCGTCAATAGGTTCATGTCTGCAGCACCTACTATACTACTATACTGTTGAAGCAACATTATGTAGCATTTTTACCTTAAGATAACTGGCAGCTTCAAAATCCTGTTGAAGGTAGACTGACCGTAATAGGGAGAATAATGCCTGCATCATCGCCACTCCAGGCCGGAACGCTGCTACTACACTGTAACTTTGCTGGACCTTGTAACACTATGTAACCAGAGTCATATTTGCGTAAAATCCAGTAATGTTATTCTACCACCTCTGTCCACATGCTTCTTTAACTAAGCAGTTCTGTATCTCTCAGCTCACCCAGAAATACATGTTAACAGCTGTCCATAAGAAGGCGTTTAAAGCTGGATTTGTATTTATGGTAGTGGTGTTAAAGTTGAATGCGTATTTTACACTGTACAGCATTGTTCTTTCTATTCTCTGTTCAGCTTTCACAGCAGACTGAAGGTTAGGACGTGCAAATCAGCTCATCACACAGGGACAGTTCTATTTTTTAAAGTTTTAATCAAGTTCTCCCACAAAGATTTACACATATTTTAGCTAAATTAACCTAAATATATTTCTAAAAAAATTTAATAAAAAGCGAATAATGGAAAAACATCAGTCACTTCCATTCTCAGGTGCAAAATCCAAACTCTGCCAGAAAATAAAAGCTTAACAAAAACCAGAAAGGACCTGCCTGTGAGGGGGTGCTTATGTTAACCATGACTACAGAGCTGTCAGTCAATATATAATCTGAAACACCCATGAGTCTTTACATTATGCAGAGGTATAAAAATATACAAAACTGGTTATTTATAAAGAACTATTCACTGAAAGCCTCTTTAGAGAACCAAAATTGTCTCTTCAATAGCATTAATGGTGTTCAAATGAAGGAAATTTCGTACCGTTTATACACACGAGTAGGGCTTTCGGCAAAGGTCACCGGAAGAACATGCTGTAGAATCCTCAAACAAGTTATAAGGAACCCTGCAGTGACAGTTAAGGACCTGCATATGAATAACTATGGGAAGTGAGGTTTGCTTGGGAGAGTGGGGAACTGTAGCCCTCCTCTTTTAGCATCAGAAAACTGAAACAATATTCATAGCAACCCAAATGAAAATACATTTACACATTAATGATGAACTGTTTTCTATTTAAATTTAGATATGTAAAATATATGTAAAGTAAAATACTGTCTGGGTATACTCCAGTCCATACTTTCACAGTAGCGCTTCTCTCCAGACCCAGGGGGTGCTTGCTCTGAGAGTTTGGTGCGTTTGGTCAAGTGTGAAAGCCATTTTGAGCTTGTGAGCTGCCCAGAGAACTGATCTCTGGTCCTCCTGAATTCGGTGGCCTGGGGGTTTGCTTCAAGGTGCAGTCTCTGCTGCATGTGTGGAAGCTGTCCACTCCCTGAGCCACGTGTGAGGTTGCATAATTGATACATTTTTTCATGTGACTGCTTCTTCAACTTATAGCCTACATGGCCAAAAACCTGACGCATTTGCAGGTAAAATGCCATCATGACTCCAGAAAGCGCTGTTCTTTATTGCATGAGTGTTTGTATCCAAAGAAAATAAGGACATGTAAAAAGCAGATGAATCTAGACCCTACTATCTTTGCACAAAAAAAAAATGTACAATTGATCCACAATTTGTATGAAATTCTTCTCATATACCTCTTCCCCAAAGCATCCTTTCTTCCCCATAAAGACCATAAGATCAAAGGAAAGAACACACCTATTTTTCAAGACTAAAGTACTCATTCCCTCACAATCATTCACTTCAATGTTAATCTACAATGAAAATACAATAGGTCATCTACATATGTCATTAATTTACTAACAATGCTTAAAAATGAAGACAAGGAAGCATTTACCACAATTCAGATCAGATATATACACAATTCACAATTCACTCTTACAAATACAGGTGCTACAAAGGGCTCTTTGAACAATGGCATAAAAGATATATACGTTAAGAACCGTTTAAATGCTTTAAAGAAGTCAATGTAAAGATTTTTCACATTCAAAGCTCTTTCTTTTCCTGTGGCATCGCTCAGAGAAATCTCTATAGCACTTTTATTTTTAGGAGTGTAGGAAAGCAAATAAACAATATCTAAATTTATGACATGTTTCCCCTTATTGACGATGTGAATCACCAGCTGTTCTCTACATAGTGTCAGAACTTCATGATGAACAGACCAATAGAAAGCTCTAAAATGACTTGCAAGAAAGACTTTCTACATTGACATCCACTGAAAGATTGGACATTTTTTTTTCTGCTCCTGTAAATGTGCTATTTGCATGACAATAAAGAAATACAGCAGGCAAAGGCATTACCTCTATAGTGGAGTCCTTTGACAACTACAGATATCCCATCTCGCAGCAAATTGCAACTGTCCTGTCCTGAGAGCGATCATTATATAGTGCAAAATATACAAGACAGACAAAAAATCTGATAATGCTACCAACCAGCCGAGAGCTTGGAAAGCATCTCATTTGCCGTAATAACTTTAGTCTGGTTGGTGGGTTGCTGCTGTTGAACAGTGGTTCAGTCTATATAGGGCCATGCCAAATTAAAGTCCCATGAACCACGTACCTGAAAGAAGGATTACCCCGTCCCCCACTGTCAGAACAAAAGGACAGCCTTTTTAACTTTCTTAATCTTCAATGGGAATCAGTTTGAAGAGAATTTCTTTTGAATGCATTTAATCAGTACAAAATACAGCAAACTAACAGTCTAAAAGTGATGCAAGGTTTGGTTCCAACAGCAAAAAAATAATAGAAAGTCATATATGAAAGACTGCATTGTAGTGTAGAATCTCTGACAGAAGTCTGGCTTGACCAGTCCTGCAATCCCAATGTGCAGTGGTCGCCAACTCTGCTCCTGGAGTGGAGAGCAATATTTTCTTGCAGACTTGAACCCCATTTACCCCCATTAATTACTACCTTCAGAAGTCCCTGATTGACTGAATAGGGTGTGTTAGATTTGGGTTGGAGATGAAACTTGCAAAAAGGTACAGTAGCTCTCAAAGAGGAAGACTGGGCACCATGTCAAGTGTTAGCTTTGGCTAAAGGGGTATAAAGAACCCAGGCATTGGTGGCACTGTGAAGTAGTGGAACTGCATTCTCTGGTAGTGATGGAGCTCCACCCAATGCCTTTGGGATTTGAGGAGTGTCATCAAATATATGTTCCAGCATCTAGTGGAAGGTCATCCCAGAAGAGTAAAGGCTGTTACTCTAAAGGACCCTTAATAATATTGTTGATTTCAGAAGAAGCCATGGATTAGCAAGTGTCTACAAACATCTGGGTATGTAGTGTATTGTTACCCGACTTGGTCGTAGCTATCTGAATTACCTGTAAATTTTACTCTGTATTTAGTCTGGCAGCTCTTTTCTACCAAGTGTTCTTTTGGGCTCTTTCATTGCTGTATTTTTTGTAGCCGGCTTTCGCTTGTAGACCTGTTTGGCCAAGATAAGTGAGGTTATTTCAAATAAGCCCCAATATTATTTGGTTGGCTTTCTTGGAATACCTCTCAGGATTGTTCCTCAAGTGCTGTGTGTGTGTGCGCATGTTTGAGAGAGAGAACGAGAGAAAGATAAATATACACTGCATGAGGAAATTCATAAATAGTGATTTTTAAATAATCTGCCTAATAGCCTGCCAAACACACTTAGTATTACTAGTTCATTTTACCACAGACAACACAGACCTTCCCTCAGGCCAGCAACACTCAGTGTTAATGAAAACACTCATTCATTATTTAAACACAAACATACACAGACACACACAAGGGCATCAGCAAAACACTGGCATTTTTTTATACAATGAATTTTTTTTTTTTTTAATGTATTAACAATCCCCACCGACCATGAGTTAACCGTGGACAAGCAGTGGCTTGGTAAGCCCACTTAAAACTCCATGGGCTAGCCCACACTCAAGCCACAACGCCTTTCTAAAATGTGGCCCACAGTGCGCAATGCAAACCTGGGCAAACTCACGTAAAACCAACATTGGCCCTCTGTGGGCAAACCCACTATTCCAAACTGTGTCCCTCTGTGGGCAATGTAGACTTGGGCAAATCTCCATAAAACCCACACAGGCCATGAGTAGGCTAGCCCACGCTGGACCCACACTACTATTTTGGAATGTGGTTTATTGCGGGCAAAGCAGATCTGGGAAAAAGTACGCAGAATCTACGCATGCCCTGTGTGGGCTAGCCCACACTGGACCCGCATTACTGTTTCAGGATGTGGCCCACTAAGGTCAAGTTAGACCCAGGCAAATTCATACAGGCCTAAATGGGCTGTGTGTAGGCTACACCACACTGGACCCACACTCCTGTTCTGGAATGTGGCTCATTATGGGGAAAGTGCAGATCTGGGCAAACTTACGCAAAACCCACATGGGCTCTCCGTGGGCTAGCCCACACTGGAGCCAGGTACACCATTATGAAATGTGCCTCTCTGGACCCACACTGCTGTTGTGGAATGTGGCATGTGGGCAATGCAGATCTGGGCAAATTTGTGCAAAACTTACACAGGCCCTTTGTAGGGTAGCATGCACTGGACCCACACACTGCTATTCTGGAATGTGCCCCCTGTGGGCAATGCAGATCTGGGCAAACTTACACAAACCCCACACAGGCCTGCTTGGGCTACTCCACACTGGAACCACACTGCTATTCCGGAATGTGGCCCACTGTGAACAATGCAGATCTGGGCAAACTCATAGCAAACCCTCATAAACCCTCCAATGAGTTAGCCTACAATGAGGGACAACACCATTCTGAAATGTGCCCCCTGTAGGCAATGCAGACCTGGCAAACTCATGCAAAACCCACACAGGCCCTTTGTAGGCTAGCCCACACTGGACCCACACTGCTATTCTGGAATTGCCCCCCCTGTGGACAATGCAGATCTGGGCAAACTTACGCAAACCCCACACAGGCCCTGCTTGGGCTAGTTGACCCTGGAACCACACCGCTATTCCGGAAAGTGGCCCACCGTGAGCAATGCAGACCTGGGCAAACTCATGCCAAACACTCATGGACCCTCCAATGAGCTAGCCTGCAATGAGGGACAACACCATTCTGAAATGTGCCCCCTGTAGGCAATGCAGACCTGTCAAACTCATGCAAAACCCACACAGGGACCTGTGTAAGCTAGCCTGCACCAGACACTGCTATTCTGGAGTGTGGCTCCTTGTGAGCAAAGCAGAGCTGGGCAAAAGCATGCAAAACCCACAAAAGGCCCTGACCTGGCTAGTCCACGCTGGATCCACACCGCTATACCAGAATGTGGCCCATTGTGAGCAATGCAAAACTGGGCAAACTCAGGTCTAACCCATGTAGGTCCTATTGAGGGTCACACCAAGACCATGCTAGCATTCTGGAGCTCCCACATGATAGTTGCTGAGATACAGCGGATCCATCATCTTGGTTGGGCGCCATTGGTGGAGAGAGTTTGTATCATCTGCAGTGAATTTAATGTATTGACAGTCAGATAAATTGGATTTAAGGTGTAAAGGTCTTAACAAGGCCTTTCATTGGTTAAAATTTTTTTGCAGTGTATCCTAAAATACACCGAAAACACATTAGCGAATCCTTGACGTGGTTAAAGATTACCCTGCATTAACACACGCATCTGAAAAACACATCTAAACAACCCACATTGTACCCAAAGCATTTATAAAAACTGTCTGCTAATGACCACCACACACACACACACACACACACACACACACACGTTACCCTTCTGCACTCTCTCCTCTTTACATTCAGTCTCCTTCACGGCTGACCCTCACCCACAGAGATGTGCATTCTTCCACTGATTCTTCCACTGATCCTAGTTTCAAATGCCTTCACCCCCTCGGGCTGTGATGCGTCTCCAGCCGCTCAGCATGTCACTCTCCTCTCCTCCTTCTGTCTAATCTCCCCCTCTCATCTCTCCATCATCATTTCTCTCTTCTTTTCTCTTTATTTATTCCTCCCGCAGTTTGGCTTCCAGATGCTCCGAGCGGCGAGGCTAATGAAGACGGAGATGTTATTTCCTCTGCCGCTTTTATTTCAGCTGTGTCATTATCTTAGCTTGTCTCTCTTTTTCTCCCCTCTTTCATTACAGAGAGTCAGAGAGTCAGGCTAGTGGCGGGCTCTGAGAGCATCGCTGTAGAGCTCATGGTTTTGGGACGTGTGGAGCCACTGCGGCAACAGTGGTTCAACTAGCTAATTTTTCCTTTCACTGGTGTTAGGAATGGGCGGAGTGCATCCAGACAGACACTAGCATGTCCACAGCACATGTACTATTCCTTATGAACTCACCCTGTGGACCTGGGAAAGTCGCCGAAATGGATTTTGAGACAGACGTGCTGAAATCAGCTCAGTAATCGCCTGCAGATATTTTGAAAGACTATTTTGCGTTGTTTGAGCACATACATTTAAGTGTCTCACGTGCCTACCACTCAACATGCCGATCAGATTAGCCACAAGCTGTCTCATTAGAATAGTAGCTCCAGTGCTCCACCTACTACCTTCGCGATGGCAGAATTTTAAAAGGCAGCCATGGGTTAAAATTGCACAAAAGACAAAATAATTTGACTAGAGGCAGCATGACATGAAAACAAACTGCATCGTAAGTGTACATTGATCCTGATTGAAGTAGCTAAACACCTAAGGATGGAAAGAAAGGTAAAGCAGACAGTTGGGAGATACAGTTGAGAGATTGGGAGAGAAGAGTGGTGTGAACTCAAGGTGAAGTAAATGTAAGCTGGACAGGAGAATAAATGTAAAGGTAAAGTCTAAAGATTTGTGTTGCTGGAGATGGAGGTAAGCAGTGGCTTATTATCATTGAAAGGAACCTTTCCATATATACTCTATATTCCATATATTTAAAAGATACATTTTGATGAGTGTCATAAGAAACACTACAGGTGCAGCTGGGAAGAATGTCACTTTCCTAAAAAGGATTTCAGGGTACAGTAGTATATTAATGTGGAATTCAGAATTATACCGTTTAACATGCATGACTTTTACCCCTAAAGTAAAGTAGAGTAAAGCCCCTGGGAACACATTTTGATACATATAATTTTTTGCATATAATTCTAAACTTGTTGGCTGTCCAGTGAAGCTTTCAGGAAAGTTTAAAGAGAAAACCACAATGCACTTATCGGACCTCTCTGAGAGCAGTCTGGCGTGGTCTTAATATTCCAGTGAATGTGCTTGAGCCCTCAATTACTGGCAAAGAAACGTTGTGTACGTTACCATGGCAACACACACACAACCTTGAGACAGGGAAGTTGTGTTTTTCCAGCCTTTTACTTTGAACTGTGGTTGTGATTTCACAGAACCTTAGGATTTACTGAGGTTGTGATATCTGTAACCGAGGTACCAGCCCATATATGGTTATATGCACAAGCCACGACTAGGTGGCTGTACCGCGAACCCCGGCATCCCTCCTGTCCGGCGCCCATCACCTCTATGCTGTGCGTAGAGCGAGGTAAAGCGGGGTACGGGGTCCATGGTAGGCAGCAGATCTCCCCGGCTATGGTGCTACATCGAGACATTCTCCCGTCCCTGGTAAAATACATCAGACACACAGCAATAAAGCACACTTACAGCAGACGAGGTTAAGTGTCTTGCTCAAGGGCCCAACAATGACAGCTTATTGAACCCACAACCTTGTGATCAATAACTCCGCACTCTCACCAGCAGTTATTATTGTTATGTTACTATTATTTAGTGTGTGTTTTTTTTAATGAGAGCTAGTTAACAGGAGTGGCATTCAAATAAGCCTGGCACAGCTGGCACAAAGAGGAACAGATAATAATTGGCATTCAGACCATTCAGGCAATTAAGTTTTTAAGCTGTCATCAAATAAGCTCCGGCCTACATTAACTGAAGCGTACGTCTAAAGTGAATTGCAAAACTGTTCTTAAAAATGTTGAGATGGCGGAGGAACAAATTGGCCGACGTGCACGAGGAAGAAGAAAATATTTGAACCTGCAATTTATGCTTCATTGTGAAACCCATTAGTCTTTCAATTCTGTGGAGAGTGCAGTGCAGTAATTGATCTGCAGTTTTTCACAGAAACCTAATTGTTCCCTTAAAGTGAAATAATGTAGCCTACCATTAAGACATATTATTGAGCTCCTACCCAAGTTGTCTGTGGCCATGACAAAGTCAATGTGTGTGTTTTTGCGAGAGAGGTTGAGAGAGGAAGGAGAGAGAGCGAGAGAGAGGTGTGCTTATTAGTAGCTTGTGTGAACTCAAACACAAATTGGCTTTTTAATTGAGCTTGACATCTTCCAAGTGTAGACACTGGGATTGCTAAAGAGCCGCAAGAGTCTGCTCTGTGCCACGACGGAATGAACCCGGTCCCAGATTCCTGACCTCCAACACTACAGAAGTGGTGGGCATGTGCGTTTTCCAGAAATCAGTGTCACAGGTCAGAGTTATGTAATACCGGGACACAGCGTGAGGGGTGTTTACCTTCTGCAGAGGCTTCTTTCTCGTTAAGCGTTAATGGCTTTGAATCACTTCCGCTCCAAACAACCACGGCAGAAGTGATATGTCCAATCTGAGAGAAACTGAGGTGAAAAGACTCGTCCTTAATGCTGTTGTACACCCAATACGACGTGAACAACCAATAGAAATGCGATCCGAACTATACATACCAGACATGGATCTATTTCTTGCCAGGTTTTTCCATACCAGAAATAAGTCGAACAGAGGCCGGAACCCATCGTATGTCAATGTTTGTGGACACCCCTTCTAATTTTGAATAGTTTCAGCTACTTGCACCTATTGCTGACACAGGTGTGCAAATGCGCCCACACTAGCTTGTCTTATCCCTGTAGAGAAGTGCTGTCAGTAGATTAGGACTCTCTGGAGCAGGTACACATGCACCTATTGGCACCATGCCTAATGCCAGGCAATGGCCTAGAGAGGCATAGCTGTGTGAGCTGTGGAGCAGTGGAACTGTGTTTTTTCCTGGAATGATGGTTGGTGCTCCATCCAATACTTTTGGGATGAGGTAGGCTGGTGATCATCCATCATCCTGACCTCACTAACTCTCTCTTTAACGAATGCAATCAAATCCTTACAGCAATGCTTCAAAATCTAATAGAAAGCATTTTTCCCTGGACAGTATTGACAGTTGCTCCAGCAAAAGCAGGGTAAACTCTTTTAAAACACCCTTGATTTTGGATGAAACAATGAATGAGCAGGCGTCCCAATACTTTTGTGTATCTACAGATTGTATATTCTTGGTGCACTACAAAAGAGTAGTAACATGGCAGGGGGACACATCCGCTCCTTGTAGTCTCTCCACTGGCGTTCCACAAGGCTCGGTTCTTGGTCCTCTTCTTTTCTCACTCTACACAAGGTCTCTTGGTAAAGTGATCTCCTCTCATGGATTCTCTTACCACTGTTACGCTGATGACACTCAACTCATCCTGACACACAGCTTTCTACTCGCATCTCAGCGTGTCTCTTCTTGGATGGTGGCTCACCACCTTAAACTCAACCCAAGCAAGACAGAGGTGCTGTTCATCCTGGAAACTGCTGGACGTCAAAATGATCTTGCCATCTCCTTTGAGAACTCACTGGTCACTCCTTCTAAAGAAGTTATCGTTCTCAAGTCATGTTGTAAACATAACTCGGTCATGCAGATTTCTCCTGTACCGCATCCAGAGAATTCGACCCTTCCTCTCTAGAGTGTCGCCCAGGTGTTCGTTTAGTCTCTCGTCACTTCGAGACTTGACTACTGCAGCTCTCTTCTGGCTGGTCTTCCTCTGCGCACAATCAGGCCCCTGCAACTTATCCAGAATGCAGTTCAGCCATCTCACTTCACTGGCTTCCTGTAGCTGCTGCCCTCATCAGATTCAAACCCCTGACGCTGGCCTACAAAGCCCAGAATGGACCAGCCAGCGATGGTCAAAAGTCGATCCGCACCAAGAGCCCTTCCAGCTTCAAGTACGGCTCGGCTTGACCCGCCATCCCTCAAAATCCACGGAAGACAAGCATCCAGGCTTTTTTCTGTCCTGCACCAAAGTGGTGGAACGAGCTTCCCCTGGGTGTCCGAACAGCCGAGTAGCTCGCTGTCTTTAAACCCAGACTGAGTACCCTCCTCTTCTGAGAGTACTTGGGCGAATAGTAGAGTACTATGGTCTCCTTATTGACTTGTGTTTAGCAGTGTCTAAACTTAGAGGTATCTTTGAACTATTAGTCTATTCTAACTAGCTGAGGTTTTTCTTGGGTAAATAGCAAAGCACTTTTGTAAGTTGCTCTGGATAAGAGCGTCTGCTGAATGCCTTCAATGTAAATGTAAATGTAAATCTGCTGCTAATGTCTTGGAGCCGGACACCACAGGGCGCCTTCAGAGTCCATGCCTTGATGGGTCAGAACTGTTTCAGCGGCACAGGGGGTTTATCACTTATATATTTGAAATAGCATTTCTATGTTCTGAATGGCTGGTGCTAAAATGAGAGGATTTTAGGATACCTGTGCTGATTGAATGCAGAGCATTTGTTTCTTGCTTGTTTTTTGCCTTCTCCCTGTCAGTTTGAGAAGCTAAAAATAATGAGAACCATCTGTTGCTTCAAAGATGATCCATTTTATCACTTGTAAAAGCTTGTAGCTAATATGAACTAATGAACAGGAACAGGTTTCTTTCCGGTAGACTCAGGAAAGGATCAAAAGACAGACATTTTTACAGACGGTCTGTCTCATCCCTCTGTTTCTCCTGCTTTCTCCCACATACACACACACACACACACACACACACACACACACACGTATTGACAATGCTCAGATGCAGACGTTTCAGCTTGTGAAGATAATGTTCTCGTGATTTTTCACATTTTTCTGCCACCACAACAAGCCCCTCCAGTGTCTCTTTCAATTCAGAAGGAGCACAGCCTGCAATGGTTCTGAAAGCTGTAAGCCTTCACAACACAGCAGTGCTGAGGCAAACTCGGCCGCCTCTCCTTTCTTCTCCTCTTTTTGTCCTACTGCATCCTGCTGTGCTTTATGTTCTCTTTCTTTCTCTTGATCTCTTGAAAGGTCTTAAAAAAGAATCACTCTGACTAATCCATTCAGTACACTCAAATACTCAAAAGTCTCAAATATTGAATTTCTACAGGATTCTGATCAAAATAGGAGTAGAACAGGAGTGTAAATGTCCACACTAACACCTAATACCTTTGAAACACATCACGTTTACAACATTAAATAAAAAAAAATACCTCAATAAATAAATTAATACATAAATAAATCGACTATGCATTAGTATCAGTTGGTTTTCAGCTAAAATATGTGATCAGCAATTGGCTGATATTTCTTAGTCAATTCCAAGAGCCGACCACATCCTTTAACTGCTAGATGGAACTACGGAGCTCACGCCTGGCTGCAGACATTCATAAAAGCCAGTGTTGTACTCCATGCTCCACCTGTCTGGCATTACTCTTTTTTTTACCGTAGCTGCCACTACATCACTGATCACAATCACTAAAGGATCTTTTGTATACAACCCAGAAGTGCAGCCCACGTTTGGGGTGATTTGGAGGGTGGGTGCCCTTGGTTACCCACAGTACTATGTGCACATACAACATGGGGAGAAAAGGGAAATGCCTGGTTAGACTGTTCCATTTGTGTGAGCAATAGGCTACTAAGGAGGAGTGTCTAGGACAGTCCCACTGAGGACCCACCCTACATCGGCTGTGGCCTAGGCTTTGGAACGCAGCTTTGACTAGTGCAGCTAGTCCAAACACAGAAACTTGTAGAAAGTGTGAAACTAATGGCGGAGGAAGAAGAGTAAAGACTTCTAACACCACTAACCGGATACCCCTCTCCAGAGTATACCATTCAGCCCAGTACTGTGAGTATCAGCACACAGCAGAGCTAACAAACACTGCTGACCATACAAAACAGCAAACAGTGCAGACCTTGACCAAAACTCTCTACCTACACTAAAGAAGCTGGGTCAAGAGTAAAGGGTGTTGGCTTATGGAAGGGAACAGGATTTGGTAGCACAGTGAAGTCTAATGAGAAGGGTCAGCTCAATCGGCTCTTGGAGGAATTTTGGTGGGCCAGGAGGATTCCACACTGGTCCACGTCTTCTCCATTTGGATATAATGGCTGCCACTGTGCTTTCTGGGGTTGCAGAGTCTAAGAAATGGCTTTGCAGAACTTTTCCTGACTGAAACATTCCAGTAACATCCGCCATTGTCTTGTCTGGAATTCCTTTTAATTAGGTGTAGTGTGGTGTAGCTGCATGTTGAGACCATGTTTGCTCTGTGAGCAAGTGGTATCCAAATGCCAAGTGAGTGGTATCACCATGGCAAGATCTAAAGAGGTCTCTGAGGCCTTTAGTTAGAGTGCATAGGAATAAATACGGGGCTCAGAAAGCCTAAGGAATCGAACCCAAAGTGATGAGAGTTTTTAGATAAGCTAGATAAGCAGCCCTTTTCAGCTGTGATTCCCCTCGGAGCTCCACCGTGCAGCCCTGTATGGGAATTCATGTGCTCCCTTAGCTCGTGCTCGGAGTTCGACAGCATCTTAAATTCTCTTCATTCAATTCCAAAAGTAAAGTACATTTCATTTCAAGAGACGAGGACATTGCAGAAGTCCAAGTAATGCCTGGAAAGGTTACTGTAGCATCCCAAAAACACTGATTGGTCCAACTCTAGTTAAAATTGCTCTATTAGAAATTATATTTTCTCATACATCATTTTTGGGCCTAATGCATCTTATCAGACGTTGCGGACACAAGTGAGACGTGTGTTGACAAACGTTCCTGACCCATTATGTAGACGGTCAGCGAGTACTGAGGCACACACCGCATAAAAGTCACCGACTCTATGCTATAAAAAAATGCTACGTAATGCTGCATTTTCCTTCCAGTGTCCAGTCTCTATCTGTGAGGAGTTCATGTGTTCTCCCTGTGCCCTTGGCGGTTTCTCAGGTTTCTTTGGTTTCCTCCTAGCATCGTAAAGGACTGTCCGGGGAGTATTCCTGCCCTGCGTCCAGTGCCTTAGAGTAGGCTCCAGGCCCACTTCCCTCACCAGCAAGAAGCGGATACGAAGATAAAGGAATGCAATGATATGATAGCATGAATCATGCTTCATTTGACCAGAGACATCAAAGGTCAATGACTTTGATGCAATTCAGGAACCCTGGTACTATTTTGAGGCGCATACAATGGTGGAAAAGAAGGAATGAATTGTTAAGACCCATGAATTACAGACACATCAAGGCACACAGATGCACACTGGTAGAATGCTGTATTCTGCCACAGGGCATGGTTCTGTTTCTTGTGCAGGGTGTCAGACCATCTGTCTTATATCTGTGTCTGCTCCAGCTCACAGAAAGGAAGTATAGAAGAAAACAGCGAAGAAAAAAAAGGCACACCAGCTTCCCTACCTTCGCTAAAGAAGCTGGGTCAAGAGTAAAGGGTGTTGGCTTATGGAAGGGAACAGGATTTAGTAGCATAGTGAAGTCTAATGAGAAGGGTCAGCTCCATCGGACTCTTGGAGGAATTTAGGAGGGCCAGGAGGATTCTACACTGGTCCACGTTTTCTTCATTTGTAGATAGAGGCTGCCACTGTGCTTCCTGGAGTTCCAGGGTCTAAGAAACATTCCAGTGACATCCACCATCAAATGGAATTCCTTTTAATTAGGTGTAGTGTGGTGTAGCTGCATGTTGAGACCTTTTAGCTTATTAGCCTGCTTTCCCTGGTTGGCTCGGAGTGCGCGTAGTATCCAAGTGAGTGGTATCACCATGGCAGGATCCAAACAGGATCCTCTGAGGCCTTCAGTATAAGTACATAGAATTAAATTTGGGGGTGTCCTAATGTCCTAGCTCTTCTTCAACATTCAAGAGCAGATCAAACTAAATGTCTGAGGTTTAAATAAGACAGGCTCCTGTGCAGTCCTCTCTAACCATGTTCTAGTGGAGATGGCTGTCAGTAAAGTACCTTTGGGATAGAATGCTGCTGTATCTCGGCTCCACAGGGCACGACATGGCGTGGGAGCCCTGGTTCTCGATGACTGAATACAGACGCAAATCCCTGGCAATAAAAGTTGTGACAGAGTTAGAGCCTTAAGATGTAGACCACATGTTTACTGTGGTAAACTTATTTTAGATATGAAGGGCCCAGGACCTTATAAACATGGCTTGTGACTAACAGCACTTTAGCATTGCTGTCTAGGCCAGTGAGGTAGCGGCGGTGATGCTGCAGAAGTGATTCTGACGCCACAACAGTGATGCTGGGCGGTCACTGCACTAGCGATTCAGTGCAAGGCCAGCGGTCGCAATGGTTGCGATGTTATGAGGGTGAAGGTCAATGTGGTAGCAATCCTAGTAGTCCGAAATTTTTTCACATGACTGTATATTTTGTTAATTAACTATTTTCCCCCCCACAGTGTGCACCCTTTAAGAAAATAGGTATTGTACAGTATAGCAGAACTGACTGTTGTTTGGCTGTGTGTGCTTTACAGTGGTGCAGCTTAGATGTTTTTGACCGTGCTCTATGGACCGTGTTCTTCTGGCTGCAACCCTGCAAAATGTTTAATGTGCTAATGTTTACTGCAACACGCTCCAGCAAGGGCGATGCTATGTTGCAGAACGCGATGACCTTCCAGTGCTGGAACCTGCAGAGCCTGGGTTACTAGCAACAGGATGGATAATTAATGAAAACCAACAGTTAAAATGCTGCATTAATACGGATGCTGCCTGTACAGGGCAAAAGATCACAGGTCACTTTCTAATTTTGAAGGACAAACATGATATTCTGTATTAGCAAGGTTTTCCTATAATCAAAATAATCATTTGAAATTATACCATTGACTCAACCTGAAGGTCTCAAAGTACACGGGAAGCTGGGGAAAAACAGGATGCGACAAACATCAGCACGGCTGGTTTCAAGGCTGCAAATGCATTTACAGTCCTGATGCCAAAAGATCTTAGTCTGAAAATATCGGCCCATCAAAACGTATAAAGAAACAGCAAGTACTGTAAACTGTATGCTTTTCATTCATGTTTGATGGAGATTACAGGTCTGCGTATGCTCGTTCTAGCTCTCATCAAGAATGTGGCCACTGCCGTTGCCTAGGTGACTATTTCGCATGTTGGCGTGACCACTTTCCCCAAGTTAGACAGAGAAAGAAAAACCATTTAGTGAGTCTCTTTTTAAGGACAGAAGCAGGAAAGCTGTCACTTAGCAGCACGGTGTTGACTGTCGATTAGTCTGACTGTGGCTTTTACATTGATTAATTACAACTGACTCAACTTAGTTGAATATCAGACTTGAACTTCTTGAACCAGCGTACCTTACCATAATTGTCTCACTGTTTTCTTCAGGAATCTTTTCAGCAGCAGGCCCACTGGCCCATCCACCTCCGATAAACACCAGTTTCAAGCTCATTACACACTTCTTAAATAAAATAAATGAAAAAGTGTTTAGCATCACTTATCACGCCTGGAATCAGTGGAATCAGCTCAGACTGACTGTTTTCGAGCTGACCGATACGAGCTGTACAGGGCTAGGGTAGTAACGTTAGCTTAGGTGATTTGGGTGGCTTAGCCTTTGTTTGTTTCTCTGGGTGAATGTTAAGTCACATGTCATCTACTGCGACTTTCTGTGGTCTGCATATAGCATTAACTTGATGTGGTACTGTCAAAAGGCTGCATGGCGTGTTGGGAAGTGTGGTGAGGAACGGAACAGTGCTTGAAGTCATGAAGCCCGTATGTGCATGCCTCCTTTATAAACAGTGCTGTTAGAATTTTTGGACCTGGCACGGCCTGTCCTTTAACTTAACGTTAGCTAGTTTAAGCGACCTTTCTCGCTCCTCTCCTCTCCCTCTTGTTGTGTGAGTAAAGATAAGAAGTCTGGGTTGGGAGTTATCAGTAGTCTGGTTTCAAATGAAAAGGTCTCTGCAGAGTTTTGTAATTGCAATTTCAGGACATTTCATAAAATTCAGAGGCAGCGGTGAGGCGCCACAAAATATACACAGTGGAAGCATTGTCTTAAATGAATCTTCTGGCAAACGTCCAACTCAGCTCATCCAAATTCCTCAAACTTGATTTACTAGTGCTGCCTTAACTTATTTTGCATATGTTGGACCAACTTATTCTTTTTGATACTTATTTCCCAAATGAACTGTTCCAAACTAGAGATAAACTGCATACTGGAGCTTTATAGAGTGTTTGTTTATTTATTTATTTATTTTTAACAAGCTTGCCAAAAGGGGGTGATACTATATACTGGCCATGCAGGGTGCCCAAACGTTTGCTTTGGGGCCTTTTTCTTATATTTAAACTTAATATTAAAACTTTAAAAGATCAAAATAAAAAAAGGAACAATGACTACTAAAGAAGTGGGCTTCAAATGGTTATTTGACCATTTTTGGAAATGAGACCTCTGAGTGTGAAGGACTTTTTAAAGGTCTGAAGAATCCTCACAAGGTCTGACGAAATGTGTCCTCATCAACTTTTTGCCTTTCAGGCAATTTTTTATCCGCTGAGCTATTCACAGAAGCAGATCTTTTTGCATGGCACTTTATTTGAGCATGCATCTAATAAAATAACTAGATGATACTGGAAATGCAGAAATCCCACAAGACGTGTGAAAATGTCTCATTCTCTTTTTATTTGACCTGATAGACTTTGGTTGATTTAAAGTTAATTACGTTCGACACGTGTCAGGCTGAGCAGGTTCGGTGTTTATTGACTGTAATTTGTTCTCTAATCTTATGTTCTCGCTCTCTCTATTTCAGTTGGCAACCTGGGACTCTATCCGTGGCATGAATGGCAGTCTAAAGGAGAATCGTGTGGAGAGTGGCATGCAAGGAGTGACCGTGAAAGTCGTCACATTATTGGTGGGTAGTCCATTCTCAAGTCCACAATGGCATTACTAGACCCTTATTAGCTCCACGACAAAGAAGTGCTATCCATTTGAGACCTACCCTCACTTACTGATAGAAAATGACAAATGTAATTTGGTAGCTTACTCATTATGTCTGCAGGTTTGTAGGCCAATTATAGTCAAATATGTCCCATGTTATTGCAGCTACTAATGAGTACATAATGGTTATAGAACCTTTACTTTATGCAGATGTTTAGAAGTCTTGAAAGCTATCAGACCTAACATCTTCCAGTCTGAAAATGAAGGGTCCTAAATGGTTCTAGTCTTGGATGTGCAGTTCCAGGAAAACCCTATAATGGTTATAGAACCTTTACCTTTTGCTGAAGTTCTAAAGCCTTGAACCCAATCAGACCTAACAGGTCCTTAAGTCTTGACCCCAGATCACACCTAATATTTCAAATTTCTAAAAGTTCCTAAATGGTTCTTGGCTTGGATGTGCAATCCTAGAAAAACTTTATAATGGTTTTGAACCTTTAACTTTGAGGTTCTATGAGGTTCTAACATTTTGATCCCTATCAGACCTAAAACCAAACAGTTCTAAAGGTTCCTAAATGTGCAGTACTAGAAAAACAAGGTTATAGAACCTTTAACATGATGAGGTTCTAACATCTTGAACCC
Source organism: Salminus brasiliensis (assembly GCF_030463535.1). NCBI lineage: Eukaryota > Metazoa > Chordata > Actinopteri > Characiformes > Bryconidae > Salminus > Salminus brasiliensis. The sequence continues at coordinate 34,954,295 of NC_132887.1, read as the reverse complement.
TGTCAGACCCAACATTAAAAAGGTCAGTGTAGAAAACGTATCTTTTGCATTTATGAAATAATTCCGTTTGTGAGAAGGACCACGCCAAAACTCCTCCTCTCCATTATTATGTGCCTTATAAATGACACTCTTCTCCCCTCACCTTCTTGTGATGAAAACCTGCACCCCACCACTGCCCTATTGCCTCCTTCTTTGCTCTGTCTTTAGTCATCAAGGAGTCTCCAAGTCGCATCACGTGAAGCTTTTAGTGGTGATCAAAAGTGGCACCAACAGTGGGTTTTCTGTCATCAGCACCCTTTGTAGTGTCATTATTTTGAGTGTAGAACAAAGAATTACTGACCAAACAGCACAAGCATTTCTCAGAGACTTCACTGATTACAATGAAAAAAAAATCTATTCATTTTAGCATAGTTATGTTTGGATTGGACCTATTGAAACTTTTTTGGATGTGAAATGCCTGTATTACTGAAGTGGGACTATGAAAGCCACCCCCGTACCGGCACAAAATATCTGTAGGCAGTAATTAGCACCTGTTTTAGTAAATCTGTCCCTATATTCCCAAAGGTTTGTAGACACCTACTCATCCAACTTTTCTTCTAAAATCTAGGGTATTAACAGGCAGTTTATCCTAAAGGTGTTGGATAGAGCTCCTTCCCTCCAGAGAACACAGTTTCACTTACTGCCAGACCTGTTGAATCTAAGCATCACTTAAATAGAACCTGCCTGGCAATGTGTAGCAGGCTAGAAGGTCTCAATAAGCAGCACATGATGCCCAGTTCTGAAAGGAGGATGCTAAAGAAAGCTTGGAACCATGTTTACCCTTTTCCTGGTTAACCTTGGCTACCAAAATTTCACCAAAAGTGCATTGACGACTCATCCAGGAGGTTGTAAAAGCACTGAAGACATGGGGCCCGTTATATATGGCGTAAAGTTAACACCACATTCCACCATAAGAACATCATACTCACAGTCAAACATGGTGGTGGTAGTGGGTGATGCAAGTCCACCTGTAAATGAGTAAAAAATAAAATAAAATAATAAGGTTCTGGAGTGGCCTGACTGGCATGGGCTTAAGAGGTACAAAGCCCCCCAGCATTGAGCTGTGGAGCAGTGGAACTGTGTTCTCTGTAATGATGGATGGTGCTGCATCCAGTATTTTTGGTGTGAGTTAGAGATGAGGTGGGGTGGTGATCATCCAACATTCTGACCTCACTAACACTTTAGTTGCTAAATGCTATTAAATCCTCACACTCTAGTAGAAAGTGGACAATAGAGACAGTAACACCAACAAAAGGATAAACTCTTTAATACTCTTGATTTCAGAGGAACACCTATACTATATTCACACAATTTATATATATGTACATATTTTTTTTCTCTCTTTGTTTTAAATTAATTTCATTGTTTATTCTTTAAGTGTTTATTCTTACACTACCAGTTGCAACTATAACAACATCAATTTCCCTCATAGGATCAATAAAGAATTTCTGATTCTAATTGAAATGAGCAGGTGTCCCAATACTTTTGTCCATTTTAAACAGGCTCCAGGCTCTCTGTTTTAGGTTTTGTGCCACTAAAAAAAACTGGAACAGTGTGGATATCGTGTTTCAGTAGAGCCCATGCCAGTTGTCATGTTGTCAGATGCTCTCACTGTTACGACTGCACACAGTCATGCATGATTGCTCTTCAGGAAAGAGGCTCTCTTTCAGTCCCATTCCTAGAACGTACTTGTTGGTGTTTATCAGCAGAGAGTTGTATCGCATGTTTGTTTTTTTTCCCGGACAGAACAGCCCCCTCCACTAAGTGTTACCTAAGCGGCTGATATTTAAGCGGCCTGTTTGTCCCGGTGACAGTGATCTTTTGTGGCCTCGGCAGGCCTTGCCACAGAGAGGTAATTTCTGTCTGATGAGGTGCCACACGCTCGGCTGCTCGCTGTGTCACGGGTCAGCAGTCTCCCTAGAAAACCTACATTCATATTAACCTGGAAAAGAAGCTGCCAAGCTGCCTGTGATAAGGATTTTGAAAGCTGATCTACAGGTGTCTGGAAAAGCTTGGGCAGCCCTGGCCAGATGACACGCTTTGTTGATGTCTGAAGTGAAAAGAAGTAAAACAACCTTTGTAGCAAACTGTGACATGTGCAGAAGTTTGGACACCCAATCTCCAACCACCCAGTCAAGTCAAATCTCGGCAACGTCACCTTTGGAAGAGATCACAGCTTGCAGACACTTTTTTTGTCGGCAGCTGGGAGCCTTTCTCTTCCCGTTTGAGGAATGCCTCTACTTCTGCAGTATTCCTGGACCGTCTTGCACCCATAGCATGTTTTAAGATATACTCACAAATGTTCAATGAATTCGATGCTTAAAGTCCATTGATGACCATCCAAAAGGGGTCAGTTCAAAAGCGTGGACTTCCACAGTTTCCCTTAACTGATATTTTTGAATGGCATTTCAGATTATTGAATCTTTACATACGTCTCTGATGCTTAACAGCCGGACTCCGCCTCTTTGCAAACTGCTGCCAATGTGGCTTTACCAGGCAGCTGACTCGCTCTGAGGAAAGTGCCAGCAAACAGACGCCAGTGCTGGCCAACATCACTTTAAGAGTTATTAGAAGTGAGAGCCCCATCTATCCACCCAGAGCACGGCCAATTGTGCTCTCTCAGACTCCAGCTGCTGATGGCAAAGCGGCATGGCTCGGGAATCTGCAATCCCCCGGGCCATAGTGGAAGACCTGCAAGCTCTTTGATATCTTAATAGCTTAACCCAATTAGAGGAGCCCATGGTTGTTGAGGGAATGTATTAAGCTCATGATCTTGACGTTCCTCATAACTTTTCTTGAGATACTTAACTAGTCATAATAAGTCATTTACGACCTACAGGGTTAATCACAGGAGAAGTTCACCTAAACATACAATGAGCACGCTTTAGCGCTTATGCCAGATGCAGTCAATCACCCAAGACATATTTAGCATCTGAAGTTGGCTTTTTTTGGTTTTGAACGGGAGATGCTAGGCTTAAACTGCTAAGACTTGAAATGTCACCAAAATGCATCCAGACCCTCATGGTTTAGAACCTGGAACTACTCGCACCTCAGCACAGTAGGAGGAGGTATCTTCCCATGCATTAAGTTTGAAAGTGGTTCTAGAAGGCAGGACATAAAGCCAATGATTAACTTATTCACATGACTTTTGATAGACCTGTTAAGCGAATACATTTTGGACAAAAGTTCGTGGACACACCTGTGTTACCCAGGCATACTGGATGAGTGTTTAGGCAATTGTTTTGGCAGCCGTATTGGATAAGCCTTTGGGCAAAGGTTTTGGCACCCCACACTATAGCCAAAAGTTTGTGGACTCAAATAGCCCAAAATATCAGATGAGCTTTAGGACGAGCCATCTTTTGGGCATCTTTGGCACCCCAACACTGCTGAGCTGCAATCGCATGGTTTCAGGAACTGCACGTTTTAGTTTATTTATGTGGCTTTTTGATAGATTAATGAAGCTAATACATGAAGATTTACCAGTACGTTGAGTTGAGGTGACAGCTTTAGTCCCGTGTTTGTTAGCAATGTTAGCCTAGCATCTACTGTTGTAAATTGAAGAAGGAAACATGCTGAATGACTGCACCTGGAGTCAGTAATAAATCAAGGTTATTTCATATTTTGACAAACAGTTCTTTCCTGTTCTGAGACAACTGCACATTCTACCATCACTGTTTTTTTTTTTTCTGCATCTTTAAAAACATTAAATATGAAGAAAGTGGGCATTAACATCTGCATAAAACAGGTTGTCAAAGAGGCTGTGTTTACTTTTTCCCATTTTAAAACTTAATGAAATGTGTCATTTGGCCAGGGATGCCCAAACTCACTGCTGAACACTGCTGAAATAACATCCAGTCTTTTCTCAGTTTTCTTTTAGTCAATTATTCAAATACATCCTAGTTTGTCAGCAAACCCAGTGCCAAAGAACATAGTCTTGCAGTTCATTGCGGTCATATGGTTCTTTTGCGGTCATTTCCCAAAAGAACCATAAATGACGGATCATTTACTTGTTAGTCCAAATATTAGCTTTATAAGCCATAAAACTGAAGTGAAGTAATGCACCGTTTACCTTCTTTGTTAATTAAATGAAACTTGCCAATTGTTATTGTTTGTTCCAGGAGGAGCCTTTTGTGATGGTGGCAGAGAACATTCTTGGCCAGCCTAAACGGTACAAGGGCTTCTCCATCGATGTTCTGGATGCCCTGGCCAAAATACTGGGCTTCAAATATGAGATCTACCAGGTAGCTGACGGGAAGTACGGCTCCCCACAGCCTAATGGTTCTTGGAACGGCATGATTGGAGAACTCATCAAAAAGGCATGTTTACACGTCAAGTAATCAATCTGTCTCTAGTCCAATAATTAGCTGATAAGTGACGTAGCTACTTCATGAAGTCATCCCTCTTGAGCGGTTCTGTGTATCTGAGGTTGGTTGGCCAACCATGCTAAGGAAGCACAGCTAAGTAAGCTAGTTTCTAAGCATTCCATGCCAAAGTAATGTAGGTGGAGCGTGTACTGGTTCCTCTGATCAAGCATTGGTACTCAAAATACAACCGGAACAACCGTTTTGGTAGCACATCTCATCCTAGATCACATACCGTCAGAGTACAACAGCTGTAGTTATGAATTTAATGTCTGTAATACCTTCTTATTTCCAATCAGAGGGCAGACCTGGCTATTTCAGCCATCACCATCACCCCGGAACGTGAGAACGTGGTGGACTTCAGCAAACGCTATCTGGATTACTCTGTGGGGATCTTGATGAGCAAATCTGTGGAGAAACTCAACATCTTCTCTTTGCTGGCACCCTTTGACCTGGCAGTATGGGCATGCATAGCTGCCGCCATCCCTGTGGTTGGAGTTATGATCTTTCTTCTACGTCGTATCCAGTCAGTCCGCTCCCAGAACACCCCCGGGCCCCACCAGCCTGCATCTGTCACCACCTCCTTCCAGAGTGCCATCTGGATTGTCTATGGAGCTTTTGTTCAACAAGGTGAGATAATATCAAACTTTTACACTTTCCAAGCCTCATAACACTCTCATGTCTTATTAAAGGGTTATTAAACATTTCTCAGAAAGACTGTAGATTTGATTACTGCTAGTTATATTAACAGCAGTTAGACCCTTGTTGTTATTGTCTCGCTGCTGAAATGCCAAAGATAAAGCAACCCTTTTTTAAGCATCCTCTATAACAAGACAGAAGGAGTGTGTGAAAAGTACTGATGAAGTTTTTAACGACTTGCCCTTAGGAGGGCAGCAAGTCGCCGATAGGGTCTCTGTGGGTAAAGTGAGAAAAAGTGGAAGATGGCGAAAAGTAAAAAAGTAAAGTTTTCAGAACTAAGGACAAAATAGACAAATACTTTATGATACTTTAATACTTTTAAGTCAGGCTTAGCTGACAGAAGCACGAGTGCAGCAGGGTAACATTCAGCAACATCTAGATATGACTGTTAGTCCTATTAATTATTACAAAATTACTTGCTAACTGATCTAAATTATTTCAGTAGCCACTATAAATTACTCTATACCTGCTATACAAGATTCAGTAACTGTGGTAAATGATTCAGGAACACTATGGATGTTAATTTACTATTACACATTATCCAGGAAATTAAAAACTACTATAAATTATTAAGTAACTGCTATAAATGATTTAGTTACAACCATGCATTAAATAACTGCTAATAATAATTCAGGAATTACTATAAATGATAACATTTCTACATAACTATTATTCAGTAACTGCTATAAATGATTTAACAACTGCTACAGATGACTTAGTAACTGCTATAGATTATTTAGTAACTGCAGTAATTAATATATATGATTCAGGAACTACTAAAATGATTCCATATCTACAATAAATGATTCAATAACTGATATGGACGATTTAGTAACTGCAATAAATGATTCAGGAATTAATATATATGATTCTTGACCTACTAAAATGATTTAATGACTCAGTAAGTGGTATGGATGATTTAATAGCTGAAGGAATTATTCAGGAACTAATGTATATGATTTAGGAACTACTAAAAAGGATTTAATAACTACTATAAATTATTAAATAACTACTATACATTATTCAGAACTTCTATTTATTATTAAGTGACTAATACAAATTATTTAGTGCTATGTTTAAGTAACTGCTATAAATGCTGCAATAACAGCAATAAATGAGTCAGTTACTACTATGCATTATACTGTATCTGCTATAAATAAACTACTCCAAATGATTAAGTTACTACTCTAAATGATTCTGTAGCTACTATAAATGATTCAGTAACTACTATAAATGATTCAGTAACTAATATATAAATTTGTATTGTTATTTTACAACATCTAATGATTTATTGATTATATCACCAGTCAGAAATTAACATTAACCAAAAATAAGCACCGTCACCTTTAACTAAGAGTAAAGCTCTTAGTCAGTGGAAACATTTGCCTCTTACACACATCCAGTGTTTGACAGATTTTCACGTGTGAGCAACAACCAGAGTTTCACATAAAGCATGAGAATCAAGGCACATGAGCGTGTGAGAACTTCCCTGGGGAGGCTGAACAGTTTGTCTTGTAAAACGTACAGTACAAAGGGAATACGCTGAAGGGAATATGCCATTAGTCTTTTAGTAGTTTTTGTGCAGATGTAATAAAGAGTAGGTTGTTGGTGTTTATACATTCAGCATTCTGCAGCCTAAGAAGCGTTTGTGAGAGAGAGCGAGAGAAAGAACTGTGTCAATCCTCTTCAACTGGTGAAATCCACAAATGAATACCTGGCTCTCTGCCTGCGTTTCAAACCCCCAGGCAGGCTTTAATTCATTTGGCCTTCTCTTTAATTGAGGAGAAACTACGTCAGTTACAGTTTTGGGACATGATGCAAACAAGTGAGCACATATGTCCAAGAAAAGCCCAGTAGATGTGTTTATACTTTTTTTTTCCATTCATGTCTGTGTTCAGATAATAGTCTGCACGATCATTTGGATCATATCATTTAAAGACATAGTTTTTAACTATAAACAAGCAACTTTTGCTGACCTCTGAAGTCTGGCTATGTCACAGTGTAGGGGGGGGCAAGAAACAGTTAATTACATTAACCAATAATATCACAGCATTAAAGTCCATTGCATTTAAAGAAACGCAACTTCTAACGGTCTGAACGTGGTGAACACCTTCCCTGTTATGTTTAGATAATTGATAGTGAACTTATAAACCTATGCACTTAAAATTCAGCTGGATTTTGTAATGAGCTTCCAAGAGTTTATCGGTCACAACCTGTGTTAGCCTCAGCATCTTTAGCTGCTAGTATTCGACTGAATATACCTTTCTGTAAACGGGAGGATCACCCAAAGCTTTACTTTACTCAGCTTTCTAACTGATAAAAAAGGTCTACTTCATTAGTCATGTGAAGTCCTTCAATCAAACAGTTTACCAACATTACCAACAGAGCATGGTTTACTATTCACCCAACATCGCCTCATTTGTGTAATAATAAGGCCCAGCTAATAATTAGACCATTTTGGAAAAGCACTTCCAACATAAACTCCTGCCCACAGCAATGCAGTGCACTTACTGGCTTTCTCCATTTGTGTTCAGCCGATAGAGAGATAAATTAAATTTGCTGCATTAATTCGTTAATAAATTATTATTTTTATTTTATTATGTTCAACATATTTCACAGTTTTGAATTAGTAAGAAACAGGAGTGACTAGTTGACTAGTGCTTCTTTTGCCAATACACTAGTTAGCAAGTGTAGCTCATAACAAGGGCAGTAAGCACAAATAAACCCAAAGCGGTGGGCAATCATCTCAGCGCCCTGGGTGCTATTGAGGGTTAGTAGTGTTCATCAGGGGAACCTCAGCCATAAAAGCTGAGGAGGGAGAACTTGCTGTTCCTTCACTCCCACCCACTTTCTTTCCTGTCAGTTCAGGCTACTGAACCAGAACTGTTCCGGTCCCAAGCCCACTTCTCTAAACTTTGGGTCAAGGCTGCCCCCTCGGGCATGTGTTTCCTTGTCCCACCCCTCCTATCATCAAGTAAAACATCAGTCTTTAGTTCCACAGCTGGAGTTGCCAGAGGTGTTGCAGAAGGCGAGTAGTCCTCTGTGACTCATGGTAAACTAGTGTAAACCAGCTCTGATTCATTTTGAGCTTCAGATCATTTGCTTTTCACAGTCCAAACAATGCGTTTATGTGTAAAATCACGTCCCCTGAGTAATTACAGTATTTCCCTCCTGTAGATTTTGTTTCCTCAACATTTGTTGGGGGTATCAGAAGCAGTTGTAATTTGAGGGTTTTGCTCATGATCTCTTCTTTTTGAACAGGCTTATTTTTGTTACACTCAAATATAAAGGTTCTTTTAGATGGTGATGAGTGATGCTATAGAAGAACCAATTTTGTTTTCATAAAGAACCATGTTTTCAGAGTTTTAGTAATATAAACTGGATGTCAACTTCACATCAGAAAGACATTGGACATTAACATCGTAGTGTTCCTGAATCATCGACATTAAGAACAACATTAACATTAACAATTTTTGTAAACCCAATGTTGTACAGACGTTAAATTTTGGTTGGAAATCAAAGTCAAAAATCTGTCAAAAACAAACACTAAATGGCCATCAAGCTTCAATCTTAGACAGATGTTGAGTTTTCGTTACTTAACAACTTGACTTAATATCAAACAGCTAACAATGTTAGAATTTGACTTTTAACATTATGAAATTTAGCAGACGTTGGATTTGGGTCACCATACCTCACAAGTAAATGTTTGCAGTTTGGAAGACATTAAAAGATGTTTGCTTATTTAACATTAACTTAAAAACAACACAATATCAACGTCAGCTGTCATTAAATGTATTCGACATCGTACTGACATTAAATTTTGGTCATCCAATGTCACAACATACTTTCAAGCAGACCTCAACATTGCAGGCCAGCTGGACACTCAAACATCTATTACAAACATGGTTCTTTATAGTTAAAGAACCATTCAACCCCTTAACGCAGAAAGGTGTGTTACTCAGTAACTATAGGGACTTCTGTACAAACTACTGGGGCTATTCTTTTGTAATAGAGTTTCAGCCCACCAGCAGGCCATACGATGTTTAAGGGTCCAATGTACCTTTATATTTTTGTATATGTAAATACACTGGTATTAGTGACATCAAACCAATAAGCTCAAAACCGGCTGTTTTAGAAGCATTGTTTACAGCATAGTAGTTGGAACTGGGGAATGATTTGATGGTATTTTTTGATACTGTTGAGAACCTTCTACATCTTTTACTTATTTATTTTGTTTATTCCTTTTATTTAAAAGAGAGAAAGCGATAGAATTGTGTTTTTTCATTATACGGATCATTTAATATTAGCCAAGCATTATATCAGCCTGCCTCACTTCACTGAGATACCACTGATCATGAGTGTTTGAGTCACGCTGTTGTCTCAATTTCATTGGTGACATTTCTGTGGCTTTTAGGTTTCATATTTCATATATTTTAATATTTTATACATTATCTATTCCCAAGAGTTTATGAAGTGATCCATGGGCCTAAAGCCACAGTGATTAGTGGTCCGAAGCCATAAGAAAAGGTTGAACTTATAGGGAAAGAAGCAGAAACGTACTGCAGGACTGGGTTGCCAAATCTAGACATCTTCAGATTCAGACCTTGAGTTTGTAATCACTAGAAGCTACAAAATCAAGTGGCCAGTATTAAGAGTTCAATTAACTACCAATGATTGCAAAATCCAGGACTGGAATACGGATTCAAGGTCCAGATCTGAAGCAAGCAGTTTGGCAGTACAAAGAAACAGTCAGTACACCAGAGACGAAGAGTGAGCAAATGTCAAAGAGACAAAATTACACAGGCAAGAAACTCCTTAGGTCAGGAAAAAGGATGGAAGACCAATAGACTGTAGAGCAGAGGTGTCCAATCTCCGGAATGTCCGGTTTGGTTTCAGGCTTTCAATCCAGCAAAGCAAGAGTCCATGTGATCAATTGTTTGAAGATCGAAATCACTTGATTAAAGGGCAGAATCAGGTGGGCTCTGACTTTGTTGGAATGAAAAACCTGCAGCCTCACTCTTTTAGCGAAAAGCATGGTTCCTACGTCTTACTAAGATACTATGTTAAGTAGCAACATACTAAAATCATTGGACCAATATAATAAAATAATTAAATTCTAGTGTTTCAGTTTGGTCCTAAATTACAATTGCAAAGTCTTCAAAAATAATACGATTAACTTTAGGATTCCTGCTGGCCAAAGGTGTTAAGTAACTTGGTGGCTAGTACTTGGTTACTGTGTATAAGTAATTATTTAAGTACCTGTACTTTACTTGAGTATTTCTGTCACTTAATACTTTTTACTTCTACTCCCTACATCTCACAAGACGTCTCGACAATTTCCCAACAGGCTCGTTACTTTAAATTTGAATTTAACTGCTTTTTAATTGGGCAGTTCCTACTAAGGCAGCAAATTGTGCACACTGCTATTTGTGAATCTGACTGTTTCTGCTGTATTATAATGTTCAACAGCTGAAACAGATCAAAGTGTTCTTATGCCTCCAACTTCTTGCAGCCTAGATTACAGATATCTGTCCGATTTACTCAGAAGTAAAGGCCAATTTCTTAAAACCTTAAAACAGGGTGGAGTATTTTATTTTCCTAGTTTAGAAATGTTGATTTAACAGAATTATGATGAAACAGTATAACAGTAAATTTGTTACAACCAAGGTCTGAGTGAAAAGAGTGAACAGAAACAGGCCATTAGTGTTGATCACATTTTTAGGGTATTAGAGCTGAGAACTATATATTGGCACATTTATCATCTGTGAGCTGAATAAGAAACTGGTAAACTCTGTATTGTAATTCCACTAGTTTCAGTTTTTTTGGTAAAAAAAAGCAGAGATTAAAATGCTGTGTATGCTTGTTGTGTTTGTCTGTAACTCGTCTGAAAGCATTTCAAGAAAGTAAACTGGACATTTTCACTAAATCATACTTCAAGTTTTTCTAACTGGAGTATTTGTACTTTTACTTAATTATGGGACTTGGGTACCTCTGCCACCCCTGCTGCAGACACCCTAAAACAGGATTTCTATATAATACCAAGAAAGTTCTTAGACTTGTAATAGGATCAGAGGATCAGGATCCTTTTTAGAAGAATTATCTAAAGATGATGTTCTAAAGAAAAATAATTGGACCATGCAAAGAAGCATTACTGCATTTAAGTGGTTCTCTCAGGTGTTCATGGTTCTATATAAAGCAACCCTTAAGAGTGCACACCAGCTCTGTGTGGATGAGGTTAGGCACAGGCTTCAGAGCACAGTAATTCTGGTCCAGAGTGCAGCACAGTTTGGTGCTTTCTCAGATTTACTAAAGCTGGCAGTCCACAGGTAAGTTAAAGGTTCAGTGAAAATGTTACTTTCTGACCATGGCTTTGGAGGACCAGACCTGAAAACCCATGCCAGAGAGCAGGACTAATGTTCAGTGGTCTGGAAAAGAAATAGAGCTGTTTATAACTGTTAGCAACTCCAAGAAAGAGTAACATGAGACAACCTTTATCTCTTTTCTGACTTGCAGGTGGCGAGTCCATCATGAGCTCGGTGGCCCTGAGGATAGCCATGGGCAGCTGGTGGCTATTCACACTCATCGTGTGCTCCTCATACACAGCAAACCTGGCAGCCTACCTCACAGTGTCCCGCATGGACAACGCAGTGCGGTAAGCTACTGTCCCACAACACTGCAAGCTCCTTAACAGAGTGCTGTTAAAGACATCTGTTGTTCCAAGGGTATTTAGGTTCTCATGATTTTATTCCTAATGTTGGGAAACTAGCTGCCTTTCATGGAAAATCTTGTTATATAACAGATTAGTAAGAAATGTGCATTACATGTATTTTCTTTTTTCAACAAATTTACTGTTTTAAAGATAAACATTGGATTTTGGGTGCCATCTTGCCTAGACCCTGCAATGTCCATTATTTTCTTGAGCAAAAAACAAAAATAAAATAATAAAGCAACCATTTTATTCAAGCAATTTAATATTCTTATTTTTTATGATGAATAATCAATAATCTGTTTATAAAATATATAATATTTTTAAATATATAGTATTTTTTTAAGTATTTTTGTTGTGAATTTATAAAGTTTGCTCAGTTATGTAAATTGCATCCTAAATATTGAGTTTACTCGGTCTACAGAAGACACACACACACACACACACACACACACATTTTTAGATATACTTATTAATTATTTTATGATTATTTAGGTCCCATTTAGGCAGTATTTCCTCTTTGATATCATCCTTGTTCATAGTGGTGGTGATAACCCGACAACCCCAAGAGTTTAATACCTCTAAAAACTACATTACATAAAGCTAACATGTGAAATGATTACAAATGCATTGCTTGATGCCTGAAACATTGTTTTACAATACTTTACAGATTACAAGTTTGGGCCTAAAATGTATATTTATGGTGAAGAAACGCAGGCATAATGCTTGAATACAAAACAAACATGCGTTATTAAAATTGCATGTTCTTTCAGATGTATAACGTGACCATCTTCAATGGTACATATACAACTGACAGTACAGTTTCTCAATATGGTACAGTACAGTTTCTCAATGGTATAGATATAAACAAGGTCATTTGGAGAGGTCTGATGTGAAATGCAGTGCTCAGCGATATGTACCAATTCTAGAACCAGCATCCTAACAGTTACATTATAGAACGGTTAGAAAGGTTTGACACAAAATGGTTACACATATACTACCTCAGACATTGACTTACAGTAATAGATATTACATGAGAAAAAAACAGAGTCAGCAAGTTTCTCTACAGTAAACCATCTTACATCAAACCCCCCTGACTGGCTATGTTGACATCTCAACCTCTGAATTTTACGGCAATTTGGAGTATTCTCCTCTAATGCTCACGTAATCTGGCCCATTTCTACGAATATCATCGCATTACTTAACTTTCTCCGTTCACGCCTGGCTGGATTGTACCCCATTTGCTTCAGAGATTGTGTGTTCATGATGAGATTGTGCGCTTAAGTACAGCACTCAAATTGGTTCCTTTACTTATAAAGAAGCCTTTCTTTGGCTCTTGGAAGCAAGAGAACCAGGCGTTAAAAGACAGTAGTGCAGTAGTATGACAACATATAAATCTCAGTTCAGGTGACCCAGTGTTCTGCAGGGTTCGGTCTGTTTTTCTACTCAAGCACACCTGATTTGATAATTAACAAATTAGCTAACTGTGCAATTAGATACAGAAAATCAGATATAGATTCAATTGTAGCTTACATTTTATAAATGATCAAATTAGGGCAGGAAGACTTTTGAGCTACGGATCAGGGCTAGGAGGAGGTAAAGTGATTATAATGCATTATAGAAGATTCGTATGCCAACTGCAGTTTCTCCCTCGTCTGGCCTACATTACATGATAATGTGGCTGATTTTGAGACTCTCCTGACAATAGCAAAGGTGTCCCAATATCAGCCAGGTCCCATCTGATCTGTGGTGTAGTTTGGGGTTGAGTGAGGGTTGAAGATCCAGTCTTTACTGCTCTGATATACTCTTATTCCAGTTGTGACTGCCTTGATATTGAGTCCGTGTAAAGAGCAACGCTGCATGTGAATATATCTACGCCGATGGGTGTGGTGGTCTCGAATGAGGTGTGTTTAGGTAAACTTGTAGCTTATTGCTGTCTAGCAAACGGAAAACACAGGTTCACCACTGACTGAAAACAACCTGGGCAGACGTCAACGGTCAGACATTCGTTGCTATCTTGGCAGCGAATTGACAACACAGGCACATGCAGCCCAACACATTGCGATCAAAACACACCCATGATTAATTAAGAGAGTTAGTACATGCTAAGGCATACTTTTCCCACTGTTACAATAGCAAAGACACACTGACGTCCCTAAATCACGCTGCCCGGTACACAGTTCACAGCTCTCCTAAAGACTGTTAAAATAGGGCCCTGTATATTCAGTAATCCACATCAACCTCAACAAAACAGTAGATTCCCATTTTAAACATTGGATTAGATTACTGCAACCATCACTCTGGGAGTCTACATGATTGGTGTTACCTCTTCAAATATGACACTTCAGACAAACTGTCATGGAATTTACCTTCTTGCGATCACAAGATTAACACAAATTCGAATGAATTTAACCAATCCCTACAGCGTGTGTGTGTGTGTGTGTGTGTGTGTGTGTGTATATATATATATATATATATATATATATATATATATATATAAACTTACCAGAGTCTGAGTCAGAGTGCTGAAATCTAGTGTAATTCATGTCTTCACTTAGACCAACACAAAAACATAATATGAACTCACTTAAAACAGGTTTTAGCTTTCAGGTGCTGTTAATTAATGCTGATAACCCACTGGTTGTGTTGGTACTGTGGTATGGTCAGAAACTCAGATGTTGGCAACATAAAAAAACAACCAGTAAATAATAATAATAAAAAAAAAAACTCCAGATGACTGAATCCATGCTTATTGAAACCGAAATAGTACTGTGGTATACTGTGGTATACTGTGGTATTCATGCGAAGAGTCTAAAAGCTTGGGGTGCTCTTCAAATATGACAATTTAGACAAACTGTCTTGATTGGTGAGCTAACTGGTTTATTTTCAGGCCCTCCAGAAATTTGCCTTCTTGGGATTGCAAGAATTAAGTGCAAATTCCACCAATCCCCACTGCACCTGCCTGTAAAGCATTTTTGCAATTAAGTGTGCTACATTTCAGGACACCATACTGAGCATAAATCTACTCTTTTAAAAAGCTATTTAGCATGATAGTGTGCTGTTTGGGACTCAGACACAGATGATTGACTACTGACAAAATCATCTGGTATCTACACTCAAGTCTTCCTTTTGCATATCCCAGCTAAGAAGGCCATGGTCAGCAATGCATCAGCGTTCTTGGAGGGTTAAGTGTCTTTCTCAAAGACCCAACAGCATCAGCTTTTAACGGACCAGGGTATCAAACCACCAGTGATGTGTTCAGAAAAAACAAATTTAAATTGTTTTCATATTTAAAAAAAGGTCAGACCTCACTCCCTGACACCACCTGCTGGTAACATTGGTTTTCATGCATCACAAAACCCACATGTATTAACTTATTCATTCAGTATTATTACTTTCATTATTGTAGCTAATTTACATTACAATATTTAGATGTGACTTATTTAACAATAGTTTTTTGAGTCTGTATAGCAGTGGCCTGAGTCGCATAGCTGTCTAAGAGTCGACTCTATTATCAGGCAATCTCGTAACGATACGATCCATGTCTGGGAGTCACAAGAAACAAAGTTAAATGTTGTATTTTCTTTATCTGGAGTCAGTTGCTTTGAAGTCATGTTCCTGTTGAGAGGTCGACTTCATTTCCAGTTTGTTTCCGACATTCACCAAATTTGACACCAAATCCTGGTGGCTCTAGATTTAATGTAGTGAAATTGTCATTCTGTTTCCAGTATTATTTGTTGAAATATGCAAAATTGCCTGTGAATATCTAGTCTACCGTCCACATATTCTCAGTGTATTTTGACATACGGAATAAAATTGACTTGACGGACATATCAAATACACCATGTGGTCAAAAATACTAGGGTAATAATAAATGTATGCTACTTTTGTTGGAGTAACTGTCTGTACTGTCCAGGGAAGAAGGCTTTCTACAAGATTTTGGAATTCTGGAGCATTGCTGTGAGGATTTGATTGCATTCAGCTACAACATCAATAGTGAGGTCAAGATGTTGGGTGATCACCTCATTCCAAACTCATCCTAAAAGTACTGGATGGAGCACCATGCTTTATTCCAGAGAACACAGTTCCACTGCTTCACACTCATTTTTTATATATATATACACATACATACATACACACACACACACATATATATATACATTAAGCAAAACAGTTATGAGCTGTTACTCAATAATGAGTATTTTTTAAATCTGTGTGACACTGAGAGATTGCTGCATGTTATATGAACAGATTAATATGATTTTTTAAATATTTGATTTGGATTCTGCAGCCAGAATTGTATATACATGAATAAGAGATTTACTTAGCTACTTACGTTTTTTCAGTAAAGCCTGAATCCGACAATTTTAAATAATCTTGTAAAATAAGTTTCATTCATTATGACCTTATTAGTACATAATCAGAGACCTGTTATGTAAAAACAACTAATAATTACTTGTAATAATGCAAAATAAACACTTTGTTGCCACTCTTATGCAAATTAGTTAGTGCTGTTTAGTCTCTAACTTGTAATGAGTAGAACCTGGAATGCCCAATACACAACATGCAAGCTAGGCAGATGATAATGGACCAAATGATAATGGGCTGAACTGTTGTATGGGACACATACTGACATAATAGACATTTTGCATTTTCAGCCTAAGTACCATGAACAGCTTCTGAATCTGTGACGCACATGGATTCATTAAATAATTAATTACTGCTTTATAGTCACCAATTAACAAGGAATTTAACCTCAATTTGGAATGTTGAACACTTATTGATGCATTAGTGACTTATTCAACTCTTATTAAATCTAAAGCTGCAATACAGTCACACAAGGCAGTAAACCAGGCACAACCTAGAACCCACACAGATCAAAGTGCTGCCAATTACACACTAATAATATGCAAATGTGGGTAATAATTCAATCTCAAATAATTTGCATAACTGGGGTTTAAAGCATTTAAGTGTGCATTATTGCAGCTAATAATGCGATTATTACTGTTTTATTTGCATAACAGACCTCCAATCATGTATGAATAAAGGTCAAAAATAATAAAACGTAATGCACAGTAAATAAGGAAAAGAAGGAAATGTCTAATTCAGGCTTTACTGAAAAAAGACGACGACCTTAATATACCCCTAATTTGTGTTACTTAAAATATTGTGACTAGCTAAACTATTATTAGATATATTGGCTAGATTTTAGATTCTCCAAGTTATTATTTTTGTTGTTCCACTTAATTTCCCCAGTCGAAATAAAGTATTGACTGTAGGCCAGCTGCATTCTCTGCTTCAAAGCCCTTACAAAGTCATGGATTAGCCAGGCTTCTGTTTCATGCTAAATGTTAGTGTTTGTAACATTGAGCTAATGAATCGCTAATGGATTTCTTGTGCCTGTTCTTTTACAGCTGCAGTCTTTCACTGTCGAAAGCATTCCCAGCAAATACTGTTATGGGAATTATTTGAATGTTTTGAAAGGTTACAGGCTGGATTTTTTTGGAAGTCTCTCTAGATAACCACAGAATAAATCTCCACTAAGCTGAGCAAGCGGACATCTTGAGCAGATTTGCTACTGCATCATTAGAGCATAAAGTTTGATTGCTTTACTCCTATCTGGATTGGTATTGTTTTTCACACTTCACGGTGGTATGAGGCTGGTGTGAAGCTAGTTCTCACTCCCCCTGTATTGCCGTCCACCATGTAATTTAGCTCTCTTTATCCTGCTCCACTAAACCAACTGCACTCATTTGTTATGTTGAACCAGCGAGACAGAGCATTGAGTTGTTCAGTCATTGCTGTTGGAACAAAAAACGTCATTTGTCCAAACTAGTATCTTCACAGGAGAAGTAACGTGGTGGCTCAGAGGTTAGAGCTCCAGGCTATTGATGACAGGGTTGTGGGTTCGATACCCGGGCTCAACAAGCTGCCACTGTTGGGCCCTTAAGCAAGGCCCTTCACCCTCTTTGCTCCCCGGGCGCTGGAGTTGGCTGCCCACCGCTCTGGGTGTGTGTGTACTCACTGCCCCTAGTTCACTAGTGTGTGTGTGTGTGTTCACTACCACAGATGGGTTAAATGCGGAGGACACATTTCGTTGTACAGTGTAAAGTGACAAATACGTGCACCTTTACCCTTTTTACCCTAAAGGCCTTCTTTACTTCTTAAGTAAAAAAAAACAGTGAGGATAAAAGCTTAAGCATTAGTTTCACACTGCAGTTCTACCAACAAGCTTGTCATGTTAAGTTCACATTGGTAGTGATTGAGAAGAGGCAATGGCAGCTGCAATACGAGTCTAAAAGGTCAAATCTGGATTTGATGCTGGTTCACAAGTCCAAACCTTTAAATCTGGATTTGATGCTGGTTCATAAGTCCGAACTTTCCAGTCTTGATTTGATGCTTGTTAAACAGTCTGAACTGACTTTGGTTCAAAAGTTCAAACTTTCCAGTCTGGATCTGATGCTGATTCAGAAGTCTGCCATTTACATTCTGGATCTGATGCTGGTTAAAAAATCCACACTTTCCAGTCGGGATTAGATACTGGTTCAAATATCCAAACTTTCCAGTCTGAATTAGAGCAGATAAAACATGTCCACATGTCAAAACTGTATCAGTAACTTTTATACACAACAGAAAATACCTTTTGAGAAGAAATGACTAAGCTCTTATGTATTGGTCATTTAGACATTTTTGGTTTGTATTGTGTTTATACATAAAAAAAAAAAAAAAAAAAAAAAACATTCCTTTGAAAATGGGCTGAAACTGACTTTGTCCATATATTTAGTTTGCAAAAGAAGCCAAACTGCAGTTTTAGTACTTGTTTTCATGAACTGCACTGAAGGCCCAGTCACACCGGGGTTTGTTTTAATCAAACCAAACCTGGCAGGTGGGAACATGTCCTTAAAAAGGTTTTCCAAGTGTTCTAACAAATGTTCCAACTTCTACCGGTGTTCTTGTTTTCAATCTTGTTACATCTCTTAAACGATCTCACAGTGAACGCTAGAACCGCACTCAGTGTCCTCACAGCAGCAGAGACAGTGTAATCAGCCTGGATGTAATTGCATTCTTCTTCTGCTGAATCATATTGTGTCATTAATGCACAGGGGTCCAGTGGGAGCTTTTAATTATGCTAGCCAGCGTCCAACATGAAATGGACATGAGTTCCCCAAGCCCAGCAAACATGCTGCTCTGAACCCAAGTACACAGCTCCTGAAGTCACTCTACTGGAGCCTCTTGACTGGCTCCTAAGAGAGCTATTGTCCAGCCAATCAGAGTTCTCCCCTCATATGAGGATTTTCTGAAAGTCACTGGCCCTTATTTATCAAAAGTGTGCGACACGCTCCTCATCTGACTTAATCTGACTGAAAATGCTATATTGCGATGAAACATGCAGTAATTTGAATGTTGTAGATGAATGAGCTTCAGCTGTGTGGAAACAAGCACCCACACACTAGTCTATTATTTGCAAATGACGCCCCCAATTTATTCTCATATACATAAGCAGTATCATGTACATGAAACACTCTGATTCATGCTGGTGTCATGATGGTGAGGCAATCAAAAGACAGGCATTAAGGTTTACAAGCAAATGTGGCCATTAAAATATTCTGTCCACTTTCACATAAAGTCCAGCACAGACCTCAGAGGCTGTTCCTTAGTTTGTAGTTGTAACATGACTCCCAAATAAGAATCCCGTCTTGGGATTCTTGGCCACTTATGTAATTTAAAGATGTGCTAAAATGGACAATGGCAAACCATGAACCTCAAGCACTCCTCATTAGAACCAAATTCTGGCGTAACTAAAACAGGCATGTAAAATGGGCCAATTCCAAAAGCCCACAACTCTTACATAACAGTCTTGCATCCTTTTATTTACATCCCTTCAATAATAATAATTAAAAAATGCTCTATACGGTAAGACATAAAATAATTACAGTGTTCAAACACAGACTGAAGACCCACCTCTTCCGAGAGTACTTGGGCGAATAGCAGAGTGGTCACCTTATTGACTTGTGTTCAATAGTGTCTAAACTTAGAGGCACTTTTGTAAGTCGCTCTGAATAAGAGCATCTGATGAATGCCTTAAATATAAATGTTCCTGATACAGTGCTAAATGTAAATCTGTGCTATGCAATGCTATGCTATGTGGCTAGACCAGCCAATCAGAGCAGAGCTCAATACATTATTCACAAGGCAACCATAGAAAATCAGCATGTTTTATTCTGAGGCCAAAATAACAGGGTGATAAATAGGCTTGTAAAACTGCATCTGCATATTTTTCTCGACAACCAAAGTCACACACTTACTACTTATACTCATACATCATAAATGACCTAAAATACTTAGTAAATGCATTCTGTGGAGCTTAGAATGAAAGTTATCATCAAGTATTAGCCTGTGTTCTAGACATATTTGGCCATTACGCATCATGACTGGAAGAAAACTGTACCCAACTTTACCCACCCTGAGAGACTATTAGAGAGCACAATGGGCCATGCTCTCTAACAATTTGTCCGGTTGCTGATGGCTCGCAACCCTCACATGCCATAGTGGCAGCGTATAACACCACTGAACCACTTGGAGGCCATGATGCCATGTTTTCAGATTTCATGCTGTAAATAGTTGAAAAATGTGACACCTTGCTGATTTCATCGTTAAGACTAGAGAGAAAATGAGTACCTCCTGCTAATTTTGCACTTTCACTTTACACCTCACCTCTGCACTGTACATTTCCTTTTGTGTTTTTTATTGGAAAGCAGCGATATGCACTAAATTTACACAAAACATGTATCTCCATTTTTGGTTTGACTCCTGTAGCTGCTCTGTACCCTGTGTTTAGGAATTCTGGATGAACAGACCAATAGAAAAGCTATGAATTACTTGGGATAAGCTCTTATTTTGTCCCCATTTTGGAGATACATGTTCATTAGACAGAGATGATTTGCTGCTATTTTTAGTCGTGTATATGTGTTAATATCTCTGAATATACATTTTTTTATATTTTACTCAACTTGGGCCATTTTATTTGGCAAAGCTGTATCTTTGCTTATCTTATTTTATATATTCAACCTTATATTCCGTCATATTTCATCTTTCATGAGCAGACGCTCATCAAAGCATTCTACTGCTAGTTGTACTGTGTGTAACAATGTATGATACAAACAAAACTTTAAACTTTAAAAAAGTAATCCCAGTTTTTTATGGTTGATTATTTATGCTCATAACTATTAGCTATGCTAAAGCACCCAGGCCTGCGTCTGTTTTATTCTTCATGATGTAATAACGGCTCTGGAGCTTGATTTAATTCAAACTGTGCAGACCTGCTCAGCAGGGTTTGGTGTTTATGACTGCACAATAAAAGCTGTTTTTTTTTTTTTACTCCACACTCAACTATAATTTTTATCACTCTTTACTGTAGCAATCAAGAACTGTAACTAATTAAATTGAGTAATTGTCCTGATCTTATCACCTCGAGATTGCCCATTCAGTCTGCAAGTAATTGCATGGAGTCCTGTTAAATAGCCTTGCCTGGGTTGATGGAGAAGGCTTATCACGACGCACGCCAGCGCCATTTGAAATGCACTGACAAACAACATATACTGCTCGCTCTAATTAACTTAACGAAAAAAGGAACCTTTGAGTTCACTTTAGTCTACCAATTGTGGTGAAGTACGGAAGTGGTGTGCCTCTCATAATAATGCCTGTTGTGTTATTTAGTTTCAATTATTTGCAGAGCTTAGATTTGCCAGACGAAAATAAAAGCACTTAGTGAGCAAGGAGTTTATAAATTAGTCAGTTCCCCTGCTACTTCATTTTAGCTGCAGTAGGAGAATCCCTGCAAGTGAACAGTAAAGCAGTAAAGTTGAATTTCGAAGCATTGTCCCAATCAACAGGAGCCAGCAAGTTCCCAGCAAAGTCACAGTCATCTATAACTGGGATTTAAAGGACGGCCCTCCCTCTCCACCATCACTTAGCATGATGCTAGCTAGCAAGGCAGTTGTTTATTAGCAGTTCACTTAACAGAATTGGCATTTAGCTCTCTCTGTCAGGCATGTCGATCTGTCCAATGAAATTGTGTTAGCAGGGGTTCAAACGGATGTCGTGGCTGATCTGACGTCACTCTGGGAAATGTACGATAACCTTCACCCTCTCGGCACTGGTGGCATCATGTTATGCGGGAGACTAGGATCAATAAATGTATTGTGGACATAGTGGCAGCAGGTGTGACCAGAAGAACAGCTGTCAGCCAGCTAGCTAAAGTTCATGGGAAAATTAAAAAAATTGGGACCATAGCCCCTATTTAGGGCTTTTGCTATGGAGTGTTCAGCACAGTGCGTGCACCCAACACCATGTTTGCCAGAATCTGATTAAATGCTTTAGGCTGGACATTGTTGCTGGACCAGCCAACTCTCACTTGTAAGTAAAGAAAGCTGTTTTCACTTATAAACTCAGAAAATTGTCAGAAGAATCGGGCCTAATTCTCCTTTCACACATGTAGCGCACAGCCAAAGATTTGACGTCAGACACGTTTTCACTTCAGTAAATGTTCCGCTTGTTTTAGGCAAGGGGCGGAGCCTGTGTAGCGCCTTATGATCACTAATGCTCTCACTAGGACAAATTCAGCACCCACAACACCCTCTGATTATTATTATTATTTTTTTTTTTTTTACAGTAGTTTTTTTGGGAGCGCCCTCTGGTGTCTGACCAACCCAGAAAACATTCTCAAGTGATAATTCTCCGGTCTCTCGTGTTTCGCTGGAACTATTGGCTACACTGCTCCCACGATTTCCAGTGGTACTGCTTTCAGAAAATGTGCAGAAATACGGATGAAATGACCGCAGAGTACGGACAGAAGGCTCCCTTCCATATCCGTATTTAATGTAAAACATAAATGAGCCTTAAGAATAAAATACGTTAACTTTATTCTTTTGTTAATACTTTCTGGAGTCTTCATAACCTTTCTGTAATGAACTATTTCACATCAAACCACCCTGACTGACTGGTGTTCGCATCTCGGCGGTTGATTAACGTGGACATGGTGGAAAATCATTTGAATGAACCCGAGACCCGGTGCATGTTTTCAGTGTAACAAGGTCTAAAGTGAAGCTCACTCTGCTGTACTGATGGTTAATGGGATACACTGATTAAGGTCTCAGAGGCCTTAAAGCTGTTGGCGAGTAAGTGGGTCATTATTTACAAGGTCATTTACGTGATGACAGTGTTGGATAGGGCTCCTTCATTACGAACCTTATTACCTAATCAATACTCTCTGCTGGGGTTACGGTTCATTCATTTCTTTCCATAATCTCTACAGCGAGGGAAAGGGCAGGAATCAGGTGAAGGGCTCAATGTCCCAGTTTGCTTTGCAGATAGTGTTCAGTGAAGTACTGTGAAGCACAGTGTGTGAAATATGTCCAGTAATTAGATATCAAACACAGTCTATGTCGGTTTCCTAGAGTTATAAGCATCAGGGAAAATTCAGGCCCTCAGACTGGGACACTAGCTGCTTCACTATAGCAGTTAAAGCACACTTTATGTGAGGGTTACTTACCAAAGGAAGTCATAGCACATACATAAGTATTGAATAATTACTAATAATACTAATATAACTAATAATTACTAATAATAACTTAATAAGCAAGTATTTATTAATGTTGAACCATCCACTGCCTGGCATTGCACTTATTGGGGGCAGTGGGGGATCCATCTAGAGGCTAATTATGCTTTCTGGAACTCCTGGCTATGGATGGCTGTGGCATCACTTCACAACTATCGATTCTATGGCTTTACTACTTTTACTTCTGCGCCACTCAGGAGCCCCATGTCTGTCAGTGTAATGCCAATACAATGTAATTTACTCCATATTCACACATATTCATAGGCTATGGAGTCCCTATGAAGATAACCTTTATATAAAGTAGTGCTGGCTAAGCGTTGGATTACAGTTAGTCACCAGGGTAAAGTCCACATTATTTTAGTTAGTATTTTGGGGAAGGCAGTACAAAGTAAAGCATTAGAGTAATGTAATCCGAGGGTGCTTAAAACAATTGTTTGAGGGGCTTCTTGGTAGGTTGAATATATCGTACCAATAATGACGACATGCACTTTTCTGGACGCTCTCAACCTGAGTCAACAGAGCTTTCATTGGATTTCCATGCCATGCTGAGCAGAGGTTATCTATAGTTTACGCAATTTAGTGTTGGCTCGCTTTAAGACACTATACGTCCAAATATTTGTGGACACCCCCTTCTAATTAATGCATTCTGCAACTTTGCTGAAACAGACATGCAAATGCACACACACAGCTTGTCTAGTCCCTAGAGGGGTATAAAGCCCTCCAGCATTGAACTGTGTTCTCTGCAATGAGATCTAATACTTTTGCAGTGAGCTGGGGAGTTGGGGGATGAGGTGGGGTGGCGATCATCCAAGATCTTGACCTCACTTGTGTCACAAAATAGAAAGTCCTCACAGTGATTCTCCAAAATCTAGTAGAAAGCTTTCCCTGGACATTAGAGAGAGTTACCACAACAATATTTTAATACCCTTAATACTGGAAGAAACTGTGAATAAGCAAGTGTCCCGAAACTTCCACAGAGTGTAGCACCTGTATGATGATCCCACTGTATCCTAACAGAGTTACAGGATGGTACCTGTTGGCCAGACATGCTAAGAGGCATAGAAGCAGGTGCATGTCTTGTACAGTGTAAGTGGAAACTTAAATATTAGATTTAAATATTAGAAATCTCACACCAACAGTCCTGATGGTTCACGTTTTTGCTCCAGAACTACTCATCCAAAATCTGCACCTGACCTCACTAAAGCTCTTCTAGCAGAATGTAAACAGATCATTACAGCAGTATTTCAACATCTAGTGTAAAGCCTCCCTAAAAGAGTAGCAGTCATCACAGCAGCAAAGTGGGTTTGCATTTGCAGACGACGTCTACAAACTTTTGGACATAAACTGTACCCGCAATATGGTAATATGTCCATTTCTTGCAGCCCTGAGTTACATTTTATCCCACTCAGCAAATTCTGTCTGGATCTAGAGTGATAATTATCTGTGGGAATGAATTTATCTGGCTAAATTGTGCATCTTTTTTGTTCTGCACATAAACATTCCAATATATGATCATTTTTATTGGAAAGATGTGCATTTTACACCCAATATTTATCGGCCCTAATCTACATCTGTGGTCCATTTGCACAACCTTCTCAGCCTGGAAAGGCCTGTTTAGTTTAGTTAGTAACCAAGTTTTGTTTGAAACATTGAAAAAATTCTACTCAAATTTCAGATCAGTTTCTTACTATATCCTTTGGTCTTTCATTTCAGTGTTTACACATGAATTGGGGAGAGGGGAAAAAAAAACAAAAGGAAAAAAACTCAATTCTTCCGGGAGATTCTTATTAAGCAAATGAACAATGTGTATGCATACATCAGACATCAGTTATTCCAAGAACACACTCACTATGTTAATTAGCTTTCTGCCACATACTCCACAATGTTGACTTCTTCCAGAAGCCCTAAGAGACTCTCTCAGCTATTGCACATTGTTGCCTCAGGGTAATCAACCCATTTCCCTCGCTTTACAATGACAAGATACATACAGTGCCCTTTGTAATGTTCAGGACAAAGGCATAATTGATTTTTATTTTGTTTGGCCTTGTATTCCAACAAGTCACATGTGATTAAGAAGTGTACGTTCTCCGATTTCAGTAATGAGCATTTTTATAGTTTCATTAAAACATTTGAGCATCTTTAAAGCATCTTTAATTCATAAAAAAACATCAGTTGCTATGTATAGACCATGTTTTAAACACCTCCAAATTTATTTTGCTACTGCCATCAGCAGTTACATCATCACAGGCCCAGGTCATAACACTCCCACCACCATGTTTTACAGGTGAGGTGATCTGCTTTGGATCTTGGGCAGTTCCCTTTCAGCTCCACACTTTGCTCTTGCCATGATATAAGCTCTGATATAAGCTAATCTTGATCTTATCTAGGGATGTTATGATACTCCTTATCAGTGCTGCTAAAATTATTTGATTCTTCACAATTTAAATCCCATGTAAAAATAAATAAAATAAAGAAAACCAATGAAATTATTATATAAAAAAACCTACTTTACAACTGTTTTGTTTGCTTTATGGAAATTAATAATCTAGAGGGATTCTGAGCTAAAAATTATACTCAATTGATTGACTATGATATTTATAACGAGTTCTTTAGAATACTTAACCATATTATAATATATATATCTGTTGATTTTGGACACTTCCAGGTCTTAAAATGGTCACTGTTCAGCCGTGTCTTGTCTGTACCCATGTGTGCGTTACACCCCTCTTCCTCACACCTTCCTAAGTTTCTTCTCCAACTTACTTTCTTCCAGCACATTCCAGGACCTGGCCAAGCAAGCTGACCTCAGCTATGGCACTGTGAAAGAGTCGGCAGTCTACGAGTACTTCAGAGTGAAGGGAACTAATCCCTTGGAGCAGGACAGCACCTATGCAGAGCTGTGGAGGACAATCAATAAAAACCAGGGGCAGGACAACTCAGTGGGCACTCCAGCTGAGGGCATCCGAAAGGTAAGAACAGCAAAAGCTGGATTAAGTACACTGGCAGTAGGCCTGTGTTGGCTTGGGCTTGGTAAGAGAGGTCAGCGGTCAGGTTTCTGAGGTGCTGTAGGTGGGCGATGAAGGCATTGTACGGGTTTCATGCATGAAATGAAACGCCCGAACTCCAACATTTTGTTAAAGGTATATTCTTCAGGCTTCAGATCACCTACATAGGTTATTAATGACAAATTATATAAATCTACATAAACGTTGATGAAGGCCTTTCATAAAGGCTTATTCCAACAATCAACAGTTTTCATGAAGGCTGCTTTTGACAACTTTGCTTTTTGGAATAAGCCTTTAAAAATGTTAAGGGTTAACACTTAAATAGGTTTAGGGTTGAATAGGATGAGGACAGTTGTCATGAAGGGCTTATGTAGGAGTCATATAGCCATTAAAATGCAATCGTAAGTTGTTTTACATTTAGAGTGTCTAGATCATATAATTATACTGTTTATAATGCAGTTAAAGGCACATTAATTGCTTTAACATTTTATCCAAACTTTGGTGGGTGTTTTTAATGTAACACTTAAGCATCTGTAGCTGGGAGTCCAACAGAGCACATCTGGCTTCGCTCTGTCTGGGTGGGTTGGATGGCCCTCCTTCATTGCGTGATGCGATGCCAGCCAGAGCAAGCGTCCGTTAGCTGCTATAACAGACTGGGTGTTCTCCCCAAAGCAGTCAGCTGTCAGATGTGGTGGCGCTATGCTAGCATGTGAAAGAATCCTAGCTAATGGTTGGGAAATGAAAATGATGAAACTGGGGAAAACCTGGAAAAGTAACTTTCATGTGGAGACGCTATAAAGAAGGCAACATCCACAATACTTCCGAGTGTGCATGGGGGGGATGTTCTAGTATGTTTCTTAGTAATAAATTGAGCAAAGCACACCAGCCTTGTGATGGGTGGAGGTCCTGCGTACATGAGCAGGGATTAGGACCTCCCAGTTTACACAAAAAGAGCAGAAATATCGTGAAGAATTGGCCGTTTACTGGGTATTTGAAAATTTTTCATTGGGCTAAATCCGCTCAGGCATATTATTTGGCCTTAAATACAAGATTAGCCTAGCATAGCAACGCTTTATCTCACCTTCTATATAAAGAAACGTAAGATTGTACAAGTGAATACCATTCAACTTGTGATTTTCATGGCAATAACCCATATTTCTAACATTCTAATGTGTTTTAAATGTGTGAACATTTAGACAACAGAAAGTAATATGTGAAATATGCGTGGCAAAGAGCGAGGTGGCCAGCTTTTAGAGTCTCCTCAGCAAATGAAACTACACTGGAGTGTAGCAGACTGACATCATAAAACTGCAGAAGCAGAAATAGGCCACAATACACCTAGTTACCCATCAGTTGGTACATCCAGGCACACTTACACACTGTCAGAAAGACTAGTATCTGGATTGTATCCTGATAAGACATTAGGCCACATACGCTTACACTTGGTATCCGAATGCGTCTCCAGTTAGTCAGACTGAAATCCGATTGCTGATTGGGTTGTGGTGGGAAGGGTTTCAGTTGTCGAATAAGTCTTGGAGAGACAGATGGGTTTACACTGCTATAACAACATGTGGCTTCCATATGTCTCAGACCTCCTCCTGAAGTGGTTTGAGTGATGGGTTTTGTATCTGGTGCGTTCACACTTGCAGTTTTATGTGCCTTGGTCTTATGCAGATATAATCCAGATTCTGAAGATGAATGAAGTGACCAGATGTAAATGGTGTCAAACGGAGCCCCCTTGTTCTGTATGTGAGGTTCTAATTAAGTGGTACACACAGTCGATTCGGGTGTGAAACCAGTATATTTTGATTACCTGCCTGTGTTCTTTTAAAATGGGGCACACGACTACCCTCTCTGTAGCTGATGTATCCGACAACACTGGCACGAATGCACATTACAGGAAAACAAATCACACAATTAATATTCGAGCTGTTCCTTTTTTATTCATTATTACAATTTAATTTGAGTTCGTTAGGAAGCAAAATATTACAACTGTATTTTCCACTGCACCAAATTGATTCCTAAGTAAGTGATAACACTGAACAGATTTGGCCTATTGGGAAGTGTTCTTACACTTCTCGAGGCAACGAGCAGTGTTCTCACTCACACACACACACACACACACACACACACACACACACACACACACACTGAATTGCTATCAGTGCCTCGCCAGGTTTGTGTTTAAATGAATTAGTTCATTTTCTTTAGAACATTTCTAGCTGCCCTTTTCCTGATTACAGCGACTCTGTCTACTTGGCTCGTGCAAAGCCATCATAATTTGAGTTTGTAATTTCATAAATTAGACACAGACAATTCCGGGCACACAGGTGTATCATCAGAGGCTAGTCGTGGTTTAGCATGCTAATTGCATTCGAATGCGATTCCTCAGAGTCACCCTTTCCTTTACGATAATGGGACGATATCAAAATGTCATATTAGCAGCTGTACTTTTGAAAAGCAAATTACAAACGAGAGCCCAAACTGTGCACGGACGCAAGCAGCACAATCCGGGGTTTTGAAAGAGGAGAGGCTGGGAGAAAATTGCATGTTTTTAATGTAGAAGCTAAAGGTAATTGTTTCTTTTGTTATTTCACTCTTGATTCAATCCAGCGTGGAAGTCGCAGCTTTCAAACGAAACAAGAAGCGGAGGTGCAGCCGCTTTATTTTTCTTTGTATTATATTTATTTCATTTATTTCATTTGAGGAAAATGTGGTTAACTCAGCGGATGAGTCATCCCCTCGAAAAGAAAGGAGGATTGGAAAGAATATCAAGCAGAAAAATGAGTGTATTTCTTCACACTAGGGGTACCCCCTGAAACTTGATGAGGTAAATCATCTGTCAGATACCAGTCTGTCGACAGAGATTCTTCCACAAAGCCGAGCAAACCAGAACTAGTTAACGAAGCCAAAAGGGAAAACCAGCAAACTAATATAATGGGGTAAAACCAGGTCATACACAGGGCACATAAACTAGATACCATTACAGAAAAGACAATGGCAGAAATTAGTTTCAGGTGT
Organism: Salminus brasiliensis; assembly: GCF_030463535.1. NCBI lineage: Eukaryota > Metazoa > Chordata > Actinopteri > Characiformes > Bryconidae > Salminus > Salminus brasiliensis. Next base: position 34,924,847 of record NC_132887.1, on the reverse strand, counting down.
AAATAGCTAATATTCAGGTGACCATGAGCATCGGAACAGTTTGTGATTAGAAGATTATAAGGTAGGCATGGGTCACATGGGTTCTCAGTGACTCCTGGGAAATGAAGTCTCTGACTGAGAGAGCCAGAATAGGAAACTGGAAGCGTTACAGTATTCTATCAGGACTAGCTAGCATGCTGAATACATGATAACATACGCACAGTGGTTAACTGATGCCAAAAGAAGTGTTTTCCTCATGAGCCCGACCCTGTTACCTTTCCTTTATACCCCCCTACGCTAATGTCCCTGCACAGGCCTGTCACAAATAAATAACAATGTAACTTTGTTTAGTAGTAATTACTAATGACACCAGTTTTTTCCTGATGACAACCATCACTAGCTGTTGCACTATCCTTCTATTAAACATGTCAAATAATGTATTTATTAAGTATTTTATGCCTATTTACAACCCTGTTACTTTGCCTCAGAATGAAACCCATGGAGCCTACAAAACAGTACTGTTAACAAAAACACTGTAATTGTTCCCAAATCGTATAGTGTTGCTGTCCTTGCAGCATGATGTAGCTGAAGAGATTGTAGCCAGTTAGCTTTTAGCTTTTTGCCCCCGCTCACTACTCCAGGTTTATCCTTCTCGAATCTTGCAGATTAGCTCCAGTCCAGTCCCTAGTATCAACTTGTATTCTCATAACTTGTAGTAGAGTCTGGAGGTGATGTCCTGCTCTCCAGTATCAACACTACCCTAGTCTTTCACAGGAATTCACAGTCACATACTGATTTTTCAGGAGATTTACTAGTGGGCTGGTGCATGACAATTTAAAGAGTCTTAAATATAACACTCCTAAATATAAGGGCTTAACTGTAAGGAGTCAATACTGTTATGAAACAGTTTGGGGGTTTTCTTTTGATGTAGAATTCAACAGTGTTTGAGGTTCATGGTACACTATGTGGACAAAAAAGTATTGGGACACTTGCTCATTCATTGTTTCTTCCAAACTCAAGAGTATAAAAAGGTTTATCCTGCTGTTAGAGTAACTGTCTCTACTGTCCTGGCAAGTCTTCATACTAGATTTTAGACCATTGCTATAAGGATTTGATTGCATGCATGCCAGAATTTGTGAGAATGCTGGATGTTCACTACGCCCACTTCATCCACAACTCACCCCAAAAGTCATTGAACACAGTTCCACAGCTCAATGCTGGGTGGCTTTAGACCACTCTATACCCCTCTAGAGTTCTAAGTAGCTGAAAGCATTCATTAGAAGGGGTGTCCACAAACCTTTGGACATATAGTGTACACCAGTTGCAAGTACCCAGCCCTCATTATTCAATCAAGGGCCCTTTTAATGTGCGTGTTTGTGTATGTCTCTCTCCTCTGTAAGGCAAAGCGGGAGTCCTACGCTTTCTTATGGGACATGGCAGTGGTGGAATATGCTGCTCTGACGGATGATGAATGCACTCTCACGGTCACGGGGAACAGCATGAGCACCAAAGGCTATGGCCTTGCGCTGCAGCACGGCAGCCCCTACAGAGACCTCTTCTCACAGAAGTAAGTGCTTCCTCACTGCTGCTCTCCCCTTCTCTACCTTTTTTGTGCATCTCCCTGCTTTAAATGGCTTTGCTCTTTTCCCTGTCTCTTTAGCATACTCTTCTTTCTTGCTCTGTCCACTGCTTCAGTCTTCCTTTGCTTCTTATTAAACACTCTTATTAAAAGGCAGCTGCCTTTACTTATTTTTTTTTCCCCCAATCATGGAACTCCTAGCATACGCCGAGTAGCCAGGTTATTATAGGAGTGCTGTTGATCTTCTGCAGTTTACAGTATCAGTCCCCCTTTACCCCATCTATCGATAAAACGCCACCACCAAAAGACTGCTGCTGATCAGATATCATTTGGGTGGTAGACCACTCTCCGTACAGCAATGGTTGTGGTGTAAAGATAAGCTATAGCAGGGGTCACCAGTCTTATCTACAAAGAGCCAGAGTGGCTCATCTGGACATCCGATTCGGTTTGTAGAATCAGTTTGTCCAAGTCTTCAAAAATGAGGTGAACTCAAGCCCTTTATGGATAAGATTGGGGACCCCCTGGGTTCCGAGTGGCATAGCGGCCTAATGCCCTTCTACTGTGGCCCGGGGGTCGCAAGTTCGAAACCCGAGCAATTAGCAGTGCGGGTTGATGGCGCACTGTCCCCTCACTACTCTTGAAGCGATGTTGGCCGGCACAGGCATCTGTGGTGTAGCTGGGAACACGCTTTCCTCCGAGCTGCTTGGTGGTGCCGCATTGGCGTCAGTTTGGAAAGAGTGACTGGCTTTGTATGTGTTAAATCTTTACCCTCAGTGTCGGGAGCATTTCTAGTGCAAGGGGGAGCTACGAACGGCAGTATCAATTTAAGAGAAAATGGGAAAAAATAGATTGCTATAACAGTGTAACTGTACACCTGCAGTGTAGAAACAAAGCAGTTGTCAAAAATCAGGCTGCTTATGTATTCACATTAACAGAAATTCTGACCAGGGGTGCCCAAAACTTTTGCATGCCACTGTATGCTAGATATAAGTGGCCAGAACTTGTTGCCAGCATAAAGCCCCACAAATGTGCTCCTCTCATACCAGAACAGTACACTTTATTCACATTAACTTCTGAACCAAAAACACTGATGGAGGTTAACATTAGCGGTACACCACTTTTCTGTTGTTAACCCGAACTGACATTCATTATTGTTGCCATGTTTGCTATCAAAACCTTTAATTATGCAGTTTCTAAACTCATCATCAGTTATGACCAGCGCAGACCAACACAGAGGCTGGAATCCAAATTCTGCAAATGGGTAACAACATTGTTGTTGTTGTTGTTGTTCTCCCTTTGAGGCATGTTTAAGTTCTATGCTTATTAATAAGCAGACCAAAGTGAAGCAGTCTGAAAGAGCACTCATCAGTCAGAATTACTCATTTTACAGAAAAATGTAGTTTAAGTGGATGTATCCTGTTGATTAATGGCTATTGTTAGAAACAAGCCATGGGTTGGATGGTAGGATGGATGGATCCTAATAATTATTGGCTTTTATTAAATCAAATCACGTTTATTGTCATGTCACATTACACAGGTGTAAAGTCGAGTGAAGTTAGGTGCATCGTCCCTCACAGCAGTAAAAACAAAAAAACAAAAACACAAATACTGAATATATACACATTAACTTATACTTTACATATACTATGCACACACTATACACATACTATACATGCTCTCTATATACATTATTGCACTTTCAGGTATGATATGTTCTAAAAAGACTGGATAGGTGTGAATACAAGTGTAGTGTGTGTGGGGAGAAGTGTTTGTGGGTGCAGTATGACTGAGCATAGGAACAGTTGCAGTAAGCAAGTGCAGGGTATGTTTGTATGGGGTGGAGATGTGATGAGACAGGTGAGAACACTGCGCTACTGTCTGTTAATCAGCCTACTTGCTTGGGGGTAGAAGCGGTCTCTAAACCGACTGGTTCTGGTCTTTAAAAACAAGCCATGGGTTGAAAAACTGAACATTTGTATTTGTATGTAAAGACATTACCCATAGTACTCGGTCTCTAACTCAGTACTAACTTTGTTCACTGCACTTTGTTTATAGTACTACCTTTGTTTATAGTTCCCTATATTGGGATCTGATGGCACCAATTTTTGGAGACCACAAACACAATAAAACAACAAATAAAAGCTGTTCTAGATATTTTGTCTAGCGTCTAGCTTTTAAGACCCTGTATGTTAACAACCATATCTACAAAAGAAACAGAACTACCGTAACTTCCTGCTAAGAAAGCAGTAGATCGGACAACAAGGCTCCCATCCCCTACTATTTCCCAGCGATTTGTGAGGTAGGTAAAATGTGACAAAGCTAGCTAACAGGGTAAAAACAGAATGCCTGACTGATCTGAACAGGATGTTATCAACAGGAGGTCATCAAAGGACAGGCTTGGGTAACATACATCTGCTCTAAAAGTATTACCTATAATTTGTGCTGTACTGGTACAGTTATAACACAGTGTTTGGACTTCACCGGTAACTGCTAAGAATAACTGGCTCCTGGCTTTCACATTTTGCAATATATTGGCTTGTTCTACTCCTCTTTAAAAAATACTGACCGAGCTGACTAGCAATTAGATCCACATGGCCACCAGGTCGAGCAAAATGTAGTATTCGGATGCAGCCAGCCACCAGTTTCGATAAATTAATAAATACATATATACATACATACATACATTTATTTAAAGCACTCAAAGAATCAGATATTGTACGGCACCCCTAGTTGACATATTAAATGTACTTATGAATCTTTATTATACAGTGCCTATAAAACATTTACCCCCTTGGATGTTTTCCTGTTTTATTAATTTTATAAATGGAATGACTGTCAACAGAATTTGGCTTTTTTGACAAAAAAATACAAAATATTTATATAAAATTCGTAAAATAAGTGATTACATAACCCCCTTTAAAGTGACTGACCTAATTCAGGAGCGATTCAAGCAACTGGTGCAATTAGTCTCACAGTTGGAGACTCACCTGTGTGTAGTAAATGTGTCTCAAGTGAAAATAAATTCGAGTCACTGACCACCCCCTGGAGTAAATCCATCATTAAAAAAATGGAAGGAATAGGGCATGTGTGTAAATCTGCCTAGAGCAGGCTGTCCACGCAACCTGAGTGACCGTGCAAGAAGGAGACAAGTGATGGAGGCTCCCTAAACACCAAAACAATCCCTTTAGAGGTTTAACTGTGGTCTGATTACTGCCTTGGAAAGCAGGGGTCAGTTAACAGGATCAGCCATGTTACAGCATCTCTGGAGCAGAGAGGGTCGAGTGTCTTGCTCAAGGGCCCAACTACCACAGCTTAGTAGACTTGTGTATCGAACCCACAACCCTGTAACTAATAACACTGAGCTACAACATTACATTTAGATGTTGTGATACAAGTATCATCATCTTCATATTTCCATGTGTCCCTGCAGGATTCTGGAGCTACAGGAGAAGGGGGACCTGGACATCCTGAAGCAGAAGTGGTGGCCACGCAAGGGCCGCTGTGACTTGGACAGAGGCGCCGAGGCACAGACGGAGGGGCGGGCGCTGAGGCTGCACAGCTTCGCTGGGGTTTTCTGCATCCTAGCGGCTGGGTTGCTGCTGGCCTGCCTGGTAGCGGCTCTGGAGACGTGGTGGAACGGCCCACGCTGTCGGCGGGCACAGCCCAAAGAGGTGACCCCCCAGGCGGCAATGCCGCGGCCAACCCCTGCCCGTCACGCCCGGGACTGTGCTGCCACTGCCACACTCTACTTTATGGATCCAGATGCCACTGACGGCAGCCCCGATTTAGTCGAACTCCAGTACACGCAGCTATAGGTGTGACCCGCAATCCTAAACTTCCTTACAGCCTTCTATTTGCTCAGGAGAGAAGGAAGAGGGGATTCACGTGCATTTTTCTTTTTTTCTTTAATTTTCTAATGGAGTGTATCTTGGTTCAGCCGTCGCACTGTAATTTGGATGGGCATGGGGTAGCATTGTGCAGTTGACATTTGAGGGAAGGCACAATTATTGTCATCATGGACGACGGATATGGTATTTTTAGACTCGAGCACCCTGGCTTTATTGGCCTTTTTACTGTGTGTAATCACCCATTGAATCGTTCATTTCAGCCCTGTTGCTTTAACATGCATGCTAGCATTTCTCCATGCCCATGATATGGGCTGGTCTTTCCACACATAGGCTATACATGCTAAAGGCTGAACCTGGATCCCTAAACTAAAGTGTGTGCAACGAGGAAGCCAGTGCATTGCTTATTCGACCTGCCACAAAGGTTAGGAAGTCCTCTTCTCTACCTGTCTATTGCTGGCCACTCCAGGCTACTCACTGATTGATTGCTGTATCATGCAGGCATGATCATGTTACTGCTATTGTTACTACCTTACTTAACTTTCCTTTCTGGCTTCTTCTTCACATATACCGTACTATGCAATAGTCAGAAACCACCAGCTTATTACAATTTCAGTCATTGTTGGCATCTGGAAAAAAAAAAAACAACTATCAAAGTGTGCATAATGTCTTAGAGTGTGTTATGTCATGTCGTCTTGATATGAGTACTAAACCACGACTTTAGTTAAGTACACTAGGGATTTGTTCACAGAATGCTGTACGTTACAGCTGTAAATTTACAGTTTCTGTGGCCGCATCTTACGCTTTACTGAGGCAACTACCCTTACACTACTATTTTAAAACGCTGTAGTGTGTGGTTTGGGACACAGCCCCACTAAGAAGTTAAAGCACAGAACCGTGGGCAGGTCTGCACCAAGACTCACCTGTGAGGAAGCAGACAGATACGGGCGTTGGTGGAGTGAGTGGGCAGGGTTGGTTCTAGATTTTGCAGGCAGGAGTGAACCCATGCCCGTGTCAGAGTTTGTTTAGAACAGACCAAAGCGCACCTGCTCAGGGGGCCACTTGTGTCTGTCACACCAGAGTTGGAAAGGCAGCGTTCACACTTACTCTAACAAACCGTGCTAACAGAGCAATCACACCAGGGTTCATGTTAATCGAACAAAAGCTGACAAGTATAAACACACCCTTAGTGTTTAGTGAGGCAACCTCCATTTAGTTAAGCTGACTCACTTTGAAGGTGTACACCTCCAAAGTTTAGACTTGGACGTGTCTGCTTCTCACCACCCAACTCCTCCCAAACACATGATGTTGATGATGAAGAAATCTGAACTCCAAGAACGATAGACTGTTTGATAACTGTCCATTTGCTTTTCTCAGTAAGAGCTTCTTGAGCAGCTCCACATTCTTTAGATCCACAGTGTTAAGTAATCTTTTCACAGTGGAAGCATGGACATTAACATCTGTGGGGTTTAGCGATGACTTACTTTCTGAACTCCAGTCAACCCAGAGTACTGAGGCGCATAAAGCATAAGTCGCCAACACTTGCTAACTCAATAACTGCATTCCATACCTCCTCTATATTTAACATCAGCACAAAACGTGTGCTCCTGGAAGCTTTATGTCATGGGTTTCCATGGCCGAGCTGCTGCATGCAAGCCTTACATCACATCAAGCAAAATGCCAAGTGTGGGGTGCATACCACCATTACTGGGCTCTGGAGCAGTGGAGACTGTGGAGTGACTAATCACGCTTCTCTGGCTCTAGTCTGAGGGAGAAGTCTGGGTTTGGTAAATGCCAGGAGAATGTTACCTGCCTGACTGCACTGTGCCAACTGTAAAGTTTGGTGGAGGAGGGATAATGCTTTGTTTTTCAGTAACAGGTGGCCTCTGGCTTTTGCATAGTACTAAACAAAGTGGATGGCCAGAAACCAGGAGAAAGATCTAGGAGTCTACTCTTTCAGACAAAATAAGAAACCTTATTTGTTTGTAGACATCTGCCCATGCAACCATTCTTCTAGAAAGAAGGGTATTAATAAGGAGTCTAACCTTATTAGTTTAGTAACAGGCTCTAGTCTTCTGGAAAAAGGCTTTACACCACTTCTGAATCACACATGCCACTCCAACTCAGCTCAAATGTATTAGATTGAGCGCCATCACTCCAAAGGATGCAGCTTTACTGCTCCACAGTCAACTACTACCCCTACTACTACTCACTGCTACCCCTCTAGCTGGCATTGGGCACCCTGACTGTAGGGTCATGTGCAGAGGGAGGTTTTCTTTCCTGTCCCTCGTTTACTCTGCATAGACTGTTGCAATCCATCGGAAGCCATTTGGTGTTCGCTCTGATTATTCTGAATATTGCTGTCCATGCCCTCCGGTTATATATTCTACTATATTGAACGTACCAATGTAAGCAAATGCTGTTTTGATTACATTACCACAGACAGAGACTCAGATATCTGGTAACATTTTACAATAATAGGCCCCAATGAATAGCAGCTTGAGCATTAGCTAATAGTCAATGACCCATCAGACCAGGACACCTTCCATTTTTCCAAGGTCCAGTCCAGATGTCTTTGTGCCCATTGCCCTTTTGTGGTAGGTAGCATCCCTCTCAAGACTTGTGCTACTGCAGCCCTACTGTCGGTTCCACCCATATGGTACAACCTTTACTGCCCTGACATCAATGAGTCTTGGGTGCCCAGCACCCTGTCCGAATCACCCCATGCCTTACTGTTTTGGTGATGTTCCAGGACAGTCGACTGGCCATAACAACTCAGCTCTTCATGCCTGACCATTTCTTCTATACCAGACATGCAGACTACTAGAATCGGCTGCTTGGTTACTGTTGAACATACATTCCAGACCTTGACATGCACCAATGTTATGGAATAATCAACGTTATTCGCTTTACCTATGTTTGGGCTCATCCGTGCATTTGTTCACTTTCTGTCAGTTTCATCAGTGTTCGCAAATCAGTTCCGGCCAAACAGAGCAGGTGTAGGTCAGATACTGTTAATTAGGGCAATTTCCCTCCTTACCTGTGTGGTGCGATCAGATAATTTTTTTTCTTTAATTAGGTTTGTTTGGACAGGTCTGAACACACCACTTGTACATGGTGGCACAGTAAATAACCGCACTGTGGTCTTCCATTAATCTCAGCCTGCTTTCAAGTGAACTCTGCATCAGATAGCTAAGGCAGAGTTCAAATATGGGAACACAACCTCAGAGAATGCAGTTTTCCTTTTCCAGCAATAAGTCAACAGTGTCTACCATGAGCATAATCCGACCGCTTCAACACTTGACTCCTTACTCATCGTTTTTGCAGCAGAAGCCTTACTGACTGTGATGTATTTAGACATTTAACAGCTCCATTTCCATGCAACTTTATGGGTAGAATGATTAATTTTTATCAAGAATGCATTTAAAGTAATGTATATGAATTTTATACTCCTCATTTTTTGGCATTAACAGTGACAAATGTAAAAGTAACAAATTGCTTAAGCTGCTGTCAATGTTAGACGATCCAAACCAAATTAATAAGATACAATGTCACAAAACTCCCAAACGCAGACTCCACAGAACACGGTGTGAAAACATTACTAATTAATGACCGCATCAATAAATTAATACCAGCTTCTCATTTTCCCATCTAGACACAATAAATACTGCCTTATCATATTTAATTTATAACTTGTGCATCCAGGTGTAGCATTTCATCTTCATCATCATTAATCACCCGTTGATCTTATAGAGGAACAGGATGCGCTGTATCTGGAGAGTCGTCCATTTGTGTCCAGTCTATCTAATAGTTGATTTGATTGGAGCTTGTCGAGTTTCCCAATTAGGTTAGAATGTGAAGTACTTGAATAGGTAATAAGGATCAGAAGACCACAAGGATCCAGTGAGAAACAGCAATTTCATCTGAACATCCGAACTTTTTTTTTTTGAGTTTTCTCATTCCCTTAGTCCATTTTCCCCTCTTCTCCTAACTGCACTATTAAAAATTCAGATTTTTAATAGTGCAGAGAAAAATTCAGATAAACAGGCTAAAATTAGTACAGCGTACACAACATATTAGTCTCATGCATATGTTATATAGCAAAAAATAGGGCAGCACACAGAAAATGTCGATTCTACCAGTGGAACGGTCATTATGGGGTCTGCAGAAACAAGCTATGAAATATCAAGCTTCCAAAAACTCAACAGAAAAATGAAGACTAAGAAACAGCTATAGTGGCATGCAAACATTAGGGCAGCCCTTTTCATCAGATTGTTTACAGCCAGTGTGATATTTCTGAATTTACTGGTTTTCAGCTGAATTCATTCTCTGCCAGTGAAATGTTTGCTTTGCCACTTGCTGCCCAGAGCATAATCGAGCCATCCCCGTAGCTTAACATTTGGAGGGGTGTTCTTTTCATGAAATTCTGCATCTATTTTTTCTCCAGGCATATATTTGCTCGTTGTGACCACAACATTCTGTAGAACAGTGCACCACCACTCCAGAGTCTACTAAATCTTCCAGTCATCAACTTGACCTCCACGTTTTCGTTAACTGTCATTTCTTAATTACATTATTGACTGGAAACGGCTTCCTCAGAACACTTTGCTATCTCCCTACAGCCGCCTTCTGCTTTGTGTGCATCGATTACTATAATTGTTAAAGTGCTAAGCAGCTGCTTTAAGAAGCCCATGCCTGCAGACTGTTGGGACATGCTTTGAGAAGCATTTATAAAATCTTTGGAATCACGAAACTTTACAAGCCAACTAAGGTTTGAGACCTGGGTAAAAGTTATTGGACAGCTCAAATCTCGGGTGGGTTTGTTTGTTGGCCCGCTCCTTTTTTCAGTCTATAGTTGTACAAATCATAAATCATACACTAATCCTGATTAAAACTTTTATTTATTATGTATTTTGGAGTTCTACTTCTACTTACTTAACTATTCATATTACGAAATTCTGACCAGGGGTGCCGAAACTTTTGAATGCTATGTTTTGTAAATGTACAAAAACAACTACTGAAAGTATTGAAATAAAGGCATTAAAAACACCCAGAGCATATTTAAGTCTATGGAATTGCAAATATACTTTATCACAATCATAATTGATTAAATGATAATTATAATAATTTAAAATTAATGCATCTAAATCGGCATCAGATTTTTGCATCTTCACAGTTCTACTTTTTACTCGTAGCCCATGTACTTACTCTCCCAACTTACCTCTCTCTCTCTCACTCTCTCGCTCTCTCTCTCTCAGGACAAAGAGGTGAATCTGGAGCAGGTTCACCAGCGCCTCACTGGCCTGATAGATGACGACCTAGCGCACAAGCAGCTTCCCGGCCAGTCTCTCGAGATCTCGGCGCTGGACATGGGCAGCATGGGCAGCATGGGCAGTCTGGCCGGCATGCGCCAGCGGCAGGGCTCGCAGGAAGCCGTGAGAGACTTTCCTCCAGGGGGCATGTCTGTCACCTCCTTCCTGCAGGAGGGTCCCGGGATGGGGCGCCTGCCTGGGCGCAACCTGCCCCTCCCCCTCAGCAGCTCCACCCTGCCCCCTTCCATGCGCTGCAAGCACCGGGCCCCCAACGGTGGCCTTTTCCGCCAGAGTCCAGTGAAGACGCCCATGCCTATCGCCTACCAAGCAGTGCCCGGAGGAGCCATCCCGGAAGCCATCGACTCGAGCCACGGGACTTCTATCTGAGCTGGCCGGTCATCACATTCACCTTTTGAGAGAAAAAAAAAAAAAAAGAAAAAAAACAATTTATAAAGCCGCAACTTTGCCTGCCAGCCCAAACCATCCAATCACAGACGGAGGACGGAGGTCTGGTACAGGCCGAGAGACGGTGTAAAGACCAGATGAGAAAACGTGTCAAAAAAGGAACAAGTACTTTGTTTTTTTTTTCTTTCCTTGTTCTTTTTATAATACAGATGAAAACACATGGCTGTTAGGACAGAGACATTGACTTTCCTAAACTGTGCATATTTGTAAATAATGAGACACTGCGGTGAAGTCAAAGTGTATTTTGAATATCCTTGATTTTTTGTTTTTGGACGTTCGGTTGAGAGACGTTATTAAAACAAAACACAAAATATATATACAGACTGTTTGAATGGCTTTGTAAATTTGGTTCTAAACGAATAAAAAAAAGAATTCCTCGTGGTTGTTTTCTAAGTGCCAAGCTCAAAGATTTTTTCCCTTTGAAGTAAAAGTGTCATGAATGTACTAGAAAATATTCAGAAAAAAAAACGATTTCTACACTTACACACAATTGTGGACTATTTGATTTTTTTTTCTCAAATAAAACAAATCTTGAAAAAATAATGAAGTCAGTGATTGGGGCCATTGCTTACATAAAGTGCTGTGGTGGTTCTTCATTTGCTAACCTGTATAAGAAAGGAAGGATTTGGTCGTTATGTTTGTTGTTATCCTGATGGGTCCTGGTGATTACTTGTGGAATACGTACACAAAACGGTGGGCGAGATTCAGAAAATGCGCTGCCAAATTTAACGTGAGGTTAACATTCATAAATGAGGATTACGTGGGCGGCATGGTGAGTATTTCTACAGCAGCTCTGAGCGTGGCTCATTCAGTCAGATTGAGAAAAAAAAAACAGATTGACCAAGTTGTTTACAATTACAGGATTTGGCTCTTATTGGTGTGGCGTGATGCGTTTCCCCAGCTGAGGACTCAAACCCTACACTCTTAAAAATAAAGGTGCTACAAAAGGGTCATAAGTGATGCCATAGAAAAACAATTTTTTTTCGTTTCAACATAGAAATGTGTGTCTGAACAAACCTGTGTGTCATAAAAAAAAACCTTAAAGTCTAAATAACATTTACAAGTGTTATTTCTTTAAGCCTTTTAAAAGGTCCTTCACACTAAGGTTGGGTGGTATGAAAAAAGCAGATACCTCCCCCATACCATTGCAAAATAGTATACTGTGGTATTACTGTATGGGAATAACGTGAAGAACCTTTAAAATGGTAAAGAACATTTACATCAAATGGAGGTTCTTTAAGCCTTTAAAATGTTCTTCACACCCACAAGTTTGGGGGGGAGGGGTATCTGCTTTTTTCATATCTCAAAATATAGAAATAGTATACTGCGATATTACTGTGTGGGAGAGCAGATGGCTCAGCGTTCATGTGGCTTATGTACAATCTAATACTGCATTATTATATTTTTAATCAAATTCAAAGGTTAGTTTGCTCACAGGGTCACAGACTAAATGAACACAGCGCAATGTGAAATTAATATTTTAAAAATATAAATTTTTCGCTAGCTAAGCCTTCGCTTAGCTAGCTAGACAATCAGACATCCCAGCGCAGCTGAGCTATCGTCACAAGTGTCCAGTAGTGTTGAAGTGTTGAGGAACAGAAACGTGAAATGAGAGACCGGTTCTGCTGTGTTTGGACTTGTAGCTAACAAGCTAAACCCCACGGCACAGACTGTGTTCCAGCTAACTGAGGCCCAAATCGCACACGTTTAGAGGATAAAGCCTCATATCTGAGAGTGCAGTGTCGAGTGAATGGTCTTGGCAGTGTTTCGATTGTTTTCAGGCACGTTCAGTAGACTGCTTTATCCAGCTTTGCTTGCTCTGGCTTTTAGTCAAACACAGAACGTCGCAAAACAAGCAACTACATCCATCATCACCAATCTGTGAGCACCCAAAACACCCCTACCCTGTGGCTCTCAAACAGCTTGTGGGGGGGGGGGGGGGGGGTATATGAGCTTGTTTGGCCGTGTACTAAATAGACGCAGAACTGAAATCTGACAGACACAGTAATTCTCACAATTTAGATGCTGTCAACATTTTTAAATACCACGGTATACGGCATTATCGTTATACCTTCCAACCCTACCTCACACTCACACATCTCGATTACAAACACGGTTCCTTATCAAAAGTGGTTCTTTTGAGGCATCACTTAAAGCAGCAGTCCTTAAGATATATTTTATTTTAATTGAAAGCAGTAGTCTTTCTGAGTACGAAGAGGCAAAAAATGTGTGTGGGGGGGGTAATAATTGGTATCAGTGTGCTGTACGACCATCCCTGCAATAGCCTAATATACTCATTCTAATACCAGACAGAGTGGTCTGGTAGGTTTCCGTGGGTGTTTTCCTGGCCATGTCAGGCTTTTACATACTCATCACATGCACAGCCTCTAAAACAGGACCCACTGTTGAAATCACAGCACTGCTAATGGTCCTGATACAAACAGAACAGCTACTGCGAGAGCTACTGCAAACCTGGAGAAATCAGAACAGCAAACTCAGTCTTCATCTGCTCACTCTCCCACTGTCAGACCAAAGAAACTATATGACCATATGTAAACTTGCAGTGTTTAGATTAATTCGCTCTGAACTGAGACCACACCACAATGCACGTTTTATAAGTACTCTTCTGCCTGCTCAGTGCAATTACACACTCCCACCATTAGTCATCATCAGTCTCAAGTCAGCACGAAGATGCATTTTATATAAAGCGCTGGGATTCCCTGTATATCTGGATGCTTTATCTTTTACTTTTTTTATGCTGCTGCTTCTGACAATGGATGGAAACTACTGCTACATGTAATGCTGGTTAATATAGTTAACCATAAAAATTTATTAACAATAATTAATATAATTTTTTTGCTCCTTCTATTAGAATTTTAGCTTTTATTGTGAGTTATGGTTTTCTATGGTGTATGTTATTTATGGACATTTTAGCACCCAAATGCTGCTGAGCAAAACACATGCTAAATACAGCAAAGAGCACGGCCATGGTGGACCTCATTAATTACTTTCACATTGATGGCATTTGAAAATAGCATTTGTCTTAAATCGATTTTCAGAGTTGAAATGACCACAACTGGTCATAGGGACTGTGTAGTGAGGGCTGCAGTATGCAAATATTAATCTGCCAGTCATGTGGCAATAGCGCAAAGCACAAAACCACGCAGATACGGGTCAGCTCCTTCAAATAATGGTTACATCAACCATAAAATTGCAGTATAGCATACTGCACTAGGTAAGCTTTTCTACTGTATCAGTAGCACCCAGTGACAAATGTCAATATGTTAAACGGAGCATAAACACTCTAAGCATTTTACATCATTTTACATCAGTGCACATAATTATAAGTTCATCCACTCCAGTACATGAATTGCTGCATGTTCCAGTAATACCATCATTTTCTTTTTTTTTTGTGGTGCCATATCTGATATTATTGCTAATACTAATTCTATTAGATCTAACAAGTGTGAATCAAGCAATTTTCAGGTTTTAAAATCACGGTTAAATTTATGGTAAAGATGAAACGGTCACTGGAGGCTGCGTACACTCCAACAACCAGATTTAACAATATGCAACTAGCCAGAGGTGACTCAGTGGTTAAAGCTCATTGTTACAGATGCCATGGATCTGATACCTGGGTTTGGCAGTGGTTAGGATGCTGGGCGAGAACGGCGGTTGTCATGGTAGTGATGTTACCACCATGGTAATGATGCTGTCCGAGGCCCGTCTGCTGGCACGGTAGGGATGCTAATGCCGTGGAGGATCCTCTTACGATTAAACTTTGGCAGTGGGGACTTGGTAGTTAGCGCTCTGTGCTACTGATCACATGGTTATGGATTTGATACCAGAGTCCGATAAGCAGCCATCCTTGAGGGAGTACTCAACCTCTTTGTTCCAGTAGTGCTGTAGCATGGCTGACCCCATGACCTGATCCTGACTCTGCTCTGCATATTCCAACTTACAATTTCATTTTTCTGTACAAGCTTATAACTGTAATGACTAAGGTACCTAACAAACAAAGACTACAGTCACATACATGAAAGTTGTGTCCCCGGTGTGCCAATCAAAACATGCACCATGGTAATTAAGTCCACTTCAGTCCTAAGTCACTATGGTTTTGATCAGCGCTGGTTCTTCCTAACGAGCGTCCTACACGTAACCCTAGACATCCAAACCCACATTATTGTATAAGCTTGTATAATGACCAATGCTCAAGGCCCCTCTGGTTGTCAAATGGTACATGCCATCAGAATCTCTGAATCAGGGATATGGATTCTAAGTGGATAATGCAGGCATATATTTGGATCTAAATATCTGCTCTTTATTCTGAAAAAGATTTTGTGGCACAAAATGACAAAGCATTTCATGAGACGTTTTCAGAACGGCACTGATGCTAATGCTGCAGTAGCAATGCTAATGGCCAATAGAAATGCCAACATTGTGATAGCGATGCTAGGCATTTGGCAGTTGTCACAGTAGCCATGCTATCGTTGCAATAGCGATGCTGGGCAAGTCCAGCGGCTGCAGCAGTAGAAATGTAACACTACAGTAGCAATGCTAATGCAATGCTGGGCGAAAATTATTTTTTGTTGTTAGTGTTGTTAACTACTACCGAATACCAAACCTGTGATATTCTTGCTGATCAGTCATCATCAGTCTCATGAAGTCAGCACGAAGATGCATTTTATATAAAGCGCTGGGATGATAATGTCACAATACCGATGCTGGGCAAGGCCAGTGGTTGCTGCAGTAGAAATGTAACGCTACAAGAGCAATGCTAATGAAATGCTGGGCGAAACCAGTGGCCAATGCAGTGCATTGCTAGGTGAAGTCACCGGCTTCAGTCAGTAAGCAAAACTGCCTCCTCTACAACTGCATCAAACAATATCCTAAATAAAAAACACAATATACTAATAAAACACGAGGCTAAAAAAAAAAATTCTTGCTGACGATAACTGCAGTACAACAATTCTTCCACTGAGCACTGGAGTTCGCAACACGACAATCAGAGATGATTCCAGGTGTTTAATGGGCAAACAAACAATTTGATATGAGTTCATTTGACATGGTCACACATCCCGACTAAAATGAAGAGTCTGAAACCGCTTGAAAAGTGGAAGAAGCTCCAGTGTAGTGTAGTTTGTTTATGGTCTGCTTTTCTGTCTATGTTGTGGTTGAACTGATCTGTCAATTATAAAAGCAAAGTGTCTGGTTGCCTTTTCGACTAATGATTACAAATCTTAAGATTTGACAAACATGCATACAGCTCCAATCTTTCTTCATCTAGTGGGGTAAAAAAAAAAAAACATGAGAAATGACTTCGAAGATTGGCTGCCTGCCGGCTGTGTAGTCTCTTGAAAGATCAATATCTG
The DNA here is from genome assembly GCF_030463535.1 of Salminus brasiliensis. Taxonomy (NCBI): domain Eukaryota; kingdom Metazoa; phylum Chordata; class Actinopteri; order Characiformes; family Bryconidae; genus Salminus; species Salminus brasiliensis. Next base: position 34,908,295 of record NC_132887.1, on the reverse strand, counting down.
AAAAGAGGACCAGATTAAACCCAAGCTGTCCTCAACTCACAAAAACATGGGTTACAGAACTGCTATGCAATGAGAGGCTTCAAAGTAAACAAGGACACAACAACACAAGGACACAAAGCCACTGACCAGGCTTCCATAGGTCCAGCTGGTTTGGGTCCTTGCCAAAAACCTACAGGAGTGCTAACAGCGCTCCCTTGTGGAGTAAGTTCAAGGCCAAGTCAATCAGATCATGGAATGGGCGGTTCTAAAAGTGGGTCAGGCTTTGGTAAGCATACCCCTGACCAATTACAAGGCTAACAAGGCCCTGCCTCACTTCGAGTCTGAACAACCTGGAGAGCTAAAGCTAAAACTAGAAAGCTAAGGCTCGAGCATGGCCCGAGGTCCTGATGCAGCAGCGTAGCCGAGGAGGTCCGCTGGGCAGCCGTATCCCCAGTTGCGGCTTTAGCTTGTATCTATATATGGGCTCGTCACTGTTACTAGGTAAACCCTAAACATCTGAGAAATCACAGCCACAATACAAAGTAAAACTAATATATATATACAGTGAGGAAAAAAGTATTTAGTCAGTCACCAATTGTGCAAGTTCTCCCACTTAAAAAGATGAGAGAGGCTGTAATTGACATCATAGGTAGAGCTCAACTATGAGAGACAAAATGAGAAAAATAAATTCTGAAAATCACATTGTCTGATTTTTAAAGAATTTATTTGCAAATAATGGTGGAAAAAAAGTATTTGGTCAATAACAAGAGTTCATCTCAATACTTTGTTATCTATCCTTTGTTGGCAATGACAGGTCAAACGTTTTTTGTAAGTCTTCACAAGGTTGGCACACACCGTTGCTGGTATGTTGGCCCATTCCTCCATACAGATCTCCTCTAGAGCAGTGAGGTTTTGGGGCTGTCGGCGGCCAACACAGACTTTCAACTCCCTCCAAAGGTTTTCTATAGGGTTGAGATCTGGAGACAGGCTAGGCCACTCCAGGACCTTGAAATGCTTCTTACAAAGTCACTCCTTTGTTGCCCTGGCAGTGTGCTTGGGATCATTGTCATGCTGAAAGACCCAGCCACCTTCCATCTTCAATGCCCTTGCTGATGGAAGGAGGTTTGCACTCAATCTCACAATCCATGGCCCCATTCATTCTTTCATGTACACGGACATCCAAATGCTCTCTAGCAAACTTCAGACGCGCCCAGATATGTACTGGCTTAAGCAGGGGAACACGTCTGGCACTGCAGAGTCCCTGGCGGCGTAGTGTGTTACTGACTGTAGCCTTTGTAACGTTGGTCCCAGCTTTCTGCAGGTCATTCACTAGGTCCCCCCGTGTGGTTCTGGGATTTTTGCTCACCGTTCTTGTGATCATTTTGACCCCACGGGCTGAGATCTTGCGTGGAGCCCCTGATCGAGGGAGATTAGCAGTGGTCTTGTAGGTCTCCCATTTTCTGATTATTGCTCCCACAGTAGATTTCTTCACACCAAGCTGCTTGCCTATTGCAGATTCAGTCTTCCAGCCTGGTGCAGGTCTACAATTTTGTTTCTGGTGTCCTTCGACAGCTCTTTGGTCTTCACCATAGTGGAGTTTGGAGTGTGACTGTTTGAGGTTGTGGGCAGGTGTCTTTTATACTGTTAACGAGTTCAGACAGGTTCCATTAATACAGGTAATGAGTGGAGGACAGAAGAAAAGAAGAAGTTACAGGTCTGTGACAGCCAGAAATCTTGCTTGTTTGTAGGTGACCAAATATTTATTTTCCACCATTATTTGCAAATAAATTCTTTAAAAATCAGACAATGTGATTTTCAGAATTTTTTTTCTCATGTTGTCTCTCATAGTTGAGGTCTACCTATGATGTCAATTACAGACCTCTCACATTTTTTTAGGATGGAGGACTTGCACAATTGGTGACTGACTAAATACTTTTTTTCCCCACTATATATATATATATATATATATATATATATATATATATATATATATATATATATATATATATATTAATAAGGCTGTCTCCAGGCTGTGTGTGTTGTCATGGTAACGCAAACAAATCATGTTGATCACTGATAGAGGGCTGTCAGTCATGCATATATATATATACACATATGCTTCACTGAACACCCAAGTTTAGTATTATACACAAAGCCCTTGGGACACATTTTGATACACTGATATATATTTTATATATATATATAATTTTATATATTTTAATATATATATATTTTATTAAGACTACTATTATTACTACTACTATCACTACAGAGCCTAATGTGCTTAACTGCATATACATATTGACCTACTTCAGCAAAGTAACAACTACAGAGTCAGGATGTGGAATTAAGCTGACCCGGCACGGCCACTGTCCACGTCAGTGAGAACTGGATAATATCATAACTTTTTTTTTTTTTTAAATAAACTGGTCTGCTACCTCTAACGTACCCCTGCCTTTTTCACAATCTTAATGTATGTTTGGTAAAAATCCATTCCCAGATGGCAATATATGCTCCGGATGAAGTGCGCTGTATCTCTAAAGTAAAGGTAGAAGGACATGCAGAAGAATAAGATTAATGTCACATTGCCAAGTTGTGGTATTAACAATAGCCTTCAGATATTGCTCAGAGAGCCAGAGAAAGAACTGTCTGTGCACACTGTGAACACATACACTAAGGTCCACTGCAGCTAGTCTCCCTTTCAGATTCTGCTTAATAGAATGGAGTGTGCTTCATTTTTAAAGGACCATTTGCAAAAGAATCTGTAAGATTAGGATCATCCTGTATAGAATTTAGCCCATCTCTGGCAGTACACACACTAGGGAAACTCTAGGAGAAAGAAACACACACACACACACACACACCTGGAGCAGTCAAATTGTCTAATTATCTTTTTTTTATTATGTTTTTTATGTTCTTATAGCCTTTAAAACAGTCCTACCACCTGTCTAGCCTGGTGTCAACACGAATTTGTCCAGATGTGACTAAAAGACCATTTGAGAGTTCGTACAATGTTCGTACCTACTACACCTAAAAGGAACTGTAATCTGAACATAAGCTAAACGTAACCTAACCGTTAGTATAACCTAAACATAATCAGAGTAGCAGGGGGAAGTTCTCATTGTTTCTACAGGGGTTTCTGTCTATTCATTCCTTTTTATAAGTTCAGCAGAAAAAAGCAGAATGCTGTGGCACCCATCACTACCCAGTTCCCAGTGGCCATCAATAGCAGTTACATGGCTAGCTTACACAGCTACACACAGCTATACACAGCTAGCGTTAGCAGCTAGCATAAAGCAAGATAAGCATATGGCTAACACGGTTAGATCCAATGAATACATAAATTAAAGTCCTCAAAGTCACCACTTCATTAAAAGATGCCAAAAATGACTATAATAATAAAAATCCCACCAGAAACTTGACTTCTCCGAAGGATTTTACAGCAGCGTTGAACGTGGCTCAGCCAAACAGGTAAATGACTAGATATAGACTGGGAGGACAATTTTGTTTTTCTGTCAAAATTTAAATTGTTAAAGTCATCAACTCAATGCATCCACTTCGTGTTGAGCACCTGGGCTGCCTGTATATCTAGATACTTTAACTTTCACTTTTTATCTTTGTACTACCCGTGCTTTTACGGCTTCTCTGCTGCTGTATTACACTAAACAGCACATATCTGACTCCAAAGTCCATGACTTTGATTCTGAGAATACTACTGTTCTTGGATGTAGCCAAGCGAGGGTCATTAATATTTATGACCTTATTAATATTAGCTTGGTTTCTTCACTGTCCAAAGAAATCTCAGCAGAGAGTACAGTGTAGAAGAGGAAACAACTTTGGGTTCTTAACTTTGATGTGTGTTTAATGCAAACAGAGTCACATTGTGAATATACTGTGTGAGCGAGTATCTGTAAAGGTAAACCTCCGCTAAATCATCTGGATGTGCTGGACGATGATGTGCTTTATCCTCTAATTGGTTGTCCAGCGATGACCAAAGAAAAAACACACACAGGCTGACCTATGTGTATTGTGACGGACTCAGTGGGCAAGCTAGGCAGATAGCTCGTAGATGTAGTAGTGTAGATCTGTCTGAGAGTGTCAGAGAGAAACCGCATACACATATTACATATTTAAAGATTCGCTTCTTTAGTGTCAGGCACAATTTGAAGGTGGTTGATATCTTAAGCGGCTGTTAGGTTATTGAAGTTTAAACATGACGTGTCCTAAAAGAGTCAGCAGTGCAATATCCATCCTTAAAGGGTTATTGGAGTTTGAAATTGACAAGACACTCCCGTTCAGTCTAAGTATTGCATCTGATAAATAGTTATTGGGCTTTCTCAATGAAGTGTAGCAACAAAATTGTGGTATGACTATGATTATAGGCGAGAGGGCCTAACATATGGCCACGGGCCAGAACCAGGCCGATAAAGGTTCTAATCTGGCCCCCCACGTCCACCATCTCCCTAACTATACTGACTGTCCACTAACTCTCCACTTCAGCTGGGGGTGGATAACAGGCAGTCAAGCTAAACCAATTAGAATCTCAGAATCTCCATTTCAGCACAGGGAGTGTCCAGTTCACAGTCATCTCATTCAATCTTCTACTTCTCAGAGTTCAGACAAAAGCCTGAATTACACAATCCTACAATATGATATCACACCAACAGCATATAACATGTCACAGGACTGTTTGAATACCCTGCGTATTCCATTCCAATACCATCCCATTACATTACCATTACTGTATGCACTATGCATGCCAGGAAAGGTCACACTCTGGAGAAGGATGACCCCTACCCCAAATGGTATGGCTTGCTAAACAACTTAGATTTGTGGCTTGGTAAAGTGTCTGGCAGTCAATATTTGGCAGACACATATGTTATGAGCACTTGTGCTTTTTAGAATAAACTTCAGTTTGAGTTCCTGAGAGATATATAGTAGAATCACCCTTTTCAATTAAGAGATCACGGCATCACTAGGAATTTGGTCTGCTGAAATGCCAGTGGAGACATGTGTTACTCAGTAAGCTGCTGCTCTACATGTGCTAATGACATCGGGGGACAGGGTCTGGCACAGGGTCTGGCTTCCCCCCAAAATTGGAAAAAGTGGTATAAGGGCACCTAGACACTGGACTGCATGTAATGTGGCATTTTACTAATATAAGAGCTGTTTATGTTAGATAAAGATTATAAAGATATATTTGTTTAATATAAGGGCGCCCAAACACTTCAGCCAGATAAGGATAATATCTGTAAGCAAGATATTTTTGTTGAGAAAACTGCATATTGTCGTAACCTAATGCCAACATATTCTAGCCTTTTATACTTGAAAAAGATTACAGCTAGTACAGCGAAAAGCTCTTCAACTTCTACAGCAATTCACAAGCAAGAGCAAGCACCTTGACCAGGAGAAGTCATCTGCTGAATCAATATTTGCAGGATCACGAGGAGAAGAGTGGTTTAGAGCACTGCTAGTGAAGAGACGGCAGGAACGTCAGCGTTTTCATGTGAATATGCAGATAGAAAAAAGATTTAGCTCATTACTAAATCATTCAGTCAGTGATGAGCACTGTACTGGAAAACGAGCCCACTCTGTTTAATGGCTATGAATTACTTTATCATCACATGCCATGCATCCTACTCCACAAACCAAAGCTGGACAACGTACGGAACAAAGTTCGAGCGCTGTCCAAACAAAATCATACCATGAGCGTGACCGCATGGGTGGCACAGGGTGGCAACTGCCACATTTGACATATCCAGGATAGCAACAGAGTCGCTGTTCTGGCCCACAATACTCTCATCTGGCTCACATACTGCTGCGACGGCAGTGACTTTGTCCGAGTCTGGGTGCTGGAACACAGTCACAGCTGTCCAGTTGGGCAGTTTTGTCCAATTTTGTTCCAAAATCGAAATGCTGAACAAATATTTCGGATGGTAGGCTGCTACAAATGTGACTGCTACAGCTGGGCAGTTTGGCCCACAATGCTTTTGCCATTGCCATAACTGACCTGTAGTTGTCTTAACTGGGCAGTATTTGGCCCAGAATCATCTACTACCTGGGAAACCAATGGTCATTCCAACTCTGACCTCAAATACAATAAAATGACAGATTTGTGTAAACTCATATTTTGGTTTAGATGCACTAACGAATGGACATTGATTTGGACAAGCTGAGCTCATTTTTGTGGATGTAGGTGAGTTTTTTTTTCATCCAGTTTTATGTAAAAGACCATAATCATTTTCACAATGAAGCCTAAGAACAGGGTTAACACAATCCATCATGCCATTCTAGATAAAACAGTATTTTGCTACCCACCCCCAAAGAGATTTAAATTACAACCAATTATGTAAAGCCTGAGTTACACTACGCAATTTTCACCCCTGTTTTAGGCCTGGTTCTGAGTCTGGCTGTGCTGGGTGGCTCTAGTCTGCAGATTTTTACCAAAGTTCAGCTATTTATACAATTGTAAGGTAGCTTACATTAGCTGCTACCAGAAAATAGCTACTGGGGTGCCATTGGAAAGCAAAGCATTTTAGCTAGAAAGAGTTGGCTAGCTAAAACTGCTTCACAGACACAGACAACTTCAGTAGAATTATATGTAGTGATACAGTACATAATTACATCAAGGGGGCTTGGCAAGCATCCTTCATCTGTGTGAATGCTAGCTAGCAGTAGCTTACACAAATTGAAATTTCATTATTTCAACATGGACACAAATATGATTAAAGACTGCATAGTTAATACTGAATTAGCTCATCTTTATTAAGAGCTAACCTGTTAGCAATACCTCACATTTACTTCAGGCCTCATTACGCAACTACTCAGACATCTGATCACTGTATTCGACGATATCAGATGAGCGCTTCTACATTTTGTTGTTGTGCTGTTTCTCATGTGGAACTGGAAGCTCAAATCTTAGATTTCTCTCTCAAAATAAAAACTTGGGATTGAGAGGAGAATGCCGAAGAATGGTGGGGAAGGAGGCTGAGATAGGAACACACAGATCTCAAGGTTGAATTAAAGGGAAAAGAAAGTGCTGATGTTCTGATGTGGAGGCAGAAAGGGATGATGTGCAGGGAGAGATGGAAGTGTAAGAGAAGGACAGCAGTATTACGGCAGAACTAAGTCGTGAGGTACCCTCAGGATGCTAATCTCTTTTCTTAGCCCATTCCTAGAAGATTTGATCTTGTTTTAGTTATATTAACAAACTTGTTTTTACAACAGTTGAATTTCATGCACGTCCATAGGCAGCAGTAGACTGGGAAACAATAAGCTGGAATTACCTCCTGGTTTCTTTGTTGCACTCTCAGTCATTTCGCGTCTTTAGATATGCGGCTTAATGCTCTTGCAAACCAGTTCCCGTGTTTCCCCAACAATAAACTAATACATAATCTGTGACTTATTGAAAGATGTCAGCTGAAAATGCTGTGCTGTTGGATAATAAAGGATAAAGGAAATAAGAGACAGTTTTTATATTAGCAATGTGTAATGTAAAACCTGCTGTTGTATAAATAGCCTATGTATCTCCTACGGCGATGGTATTGTTGATTTCTCAGTCCTGCTAGCGACCAACAGCTGTGCACAGTTTCAGCTAATGCACTAATGACTATTTTTCTACCAATTCATCCATTTACGGATTAGTCGATTATTCTAAATGCTTTTCTTCCAAAAAAGTTACATTGACATAAAAACAATCTTTTATTTTGAGAAAACATTTCGCTGTACATACTGTAGTGCCAAATACTTGAACCTTAACCTTTCTCATGATGTATGGGATGGGGAGGGGGCAAAAGTAATAGCCCAACAGTTTGTGTGGGTCATCCTGTAGTCCTCCTTCATCAGTAGTCACAGGAGATGGGACATTTTTGGCTGGTGGACTGTTCTCAGTCCAGCAGTGATACTGAGGTGTTTAAAAACTCCAGCAGCACTGCTGTGCCTGATCCATTCATACCAGCCCAACACACACAACTAACACACCACCACCATGTGGTCCAGCATCACTGGAGTACTGAGAATGACCCGCCACCCGAATAATAGCTGCTCTGCTTTGGTCCTATTGGGTCCTGACCAAAGTTTGCAGAGAAACCAATGGACTGCAGACTATAATACCAGAACTACACAGTGCTCCTATACGCTAAGTGGAGAGAAGTTCATTCCAAACCATGGGTGATCGTAATTTTCTGATATTACCGTGTACAAATCTTAAATAAATGATATTAAAGAACCGTAGCCTACCCCTGCCCCCAGCCAAAAACACCACCATTCCAGGCAATGCGGTACTCTCTTGTTAAATTCCTTCACGGTCTAATTTACAGCTCGTCTTCCACTACTCTCCCAGTATCAGGTAAGGCACTGAAGTAAATAAAAAATAATCCAAAAATACACCTGCTCCTGTTTATTTGGCACTTGAAAAACAAGCTGTGCTCTTTGCCATCTGAAAACATATCTAAGGCATTTCGAAAATAGAACTAATGGAGTGGTCCTGCTGCATTGTTCTGTTCTGTCTCTTGCCATGAGTCAAACGAATAAGACATTGCTCTCCAGCTGTCTGCTGCCAGCAGGCAGAATTAATGCGGGCGATATGCACACAGACAGCCGGCACCTCAGCCCCTGTACCTGCATCGAGCAGGATTAGCTCTGTGATAAACAACTTCGCCCTGTTTGATAAATAATCCACAAGAAACCCAGCGTCAAGACAGTGCAATGAAAGTTTTATGCTCCAAAGCAGAAGCCTGCTGGAATGCCGTGGAGAAGGCAAGACAGCTGCAGAATACCAACTGTGAAGGCCTTCTTCTCTCTCCCGCTTTTCTTTTGATCAATAAACATCTTGCTCATCTTTGAATGAGTGCTTAGAAGGCTGGCGCCAGTCATTTTGCGATATACAGTGTTCCCACATACCGTGGACTGCAAAAGTTTGAGCACCCATGGTCAAAAAATTAAAGTCCATTAAAAGAAAAAAGGTCTACAGCTGAAGACACAACAGTCCTTTAATATTTAAAGCAAGGTTGTGTTTACACTTCCATGTTTCAAAATAAAAGCTAAAGTTTGGACACCCTGCATGGTCAATGTTCAGTAACACCCCCTTTGGGAAGAATCACAGCTTGTCAACACTTCTTGTAGCAGCTTGAGTCTTCTACTCTAGGCTAATTTTAGTCCATTCTTCCTGGCAAACGACTTCTAGTTCTGCAAAGATTCACTGGCTGCCTTGCATGAACTGCTCTTAGGAGGTCTATTCACAGGTTTTCTGTGATGTTTTGGATGTGAAGCAACATTTAGCTTTTGTGCTGAACCCGGTAAAAGCCCCGTCATACTGGGTTTTTGCATTTAGCATCGCCTCACGAAATTGGCGTAGCCAGAAAGCCAGAGGTTTTCTCAAACCAGCTAAAGAGCTATCAAAACTACTAAAAACCCCAGTAGGAAAGATGATTACCGCCTAATCCAACCTTCCGCTCATCTCACCTCACAGGTATTTAAGTTGTAGTGTGGCTTAGGTCAGGGGTTGGGGTTGACCACTGCTTAAAAGCTTGATGCTGTAATCAGTGGATCATGTATGGGGAGTGTGCTACAGAACAGTGGCTTACTGAAGGACCGGCCCCTGAGGAAGCCATATTTTCCATCCACTATTATGATATTTTGATATCCTCCACCAGTATGACCCAAGACCTAGAAGGAAAGCAGCACAGCTTACGGTTTGATGACAGTAGAGGCTCTCTTTCGGCATGCCTACCAAAAAGTTTACTGGCATGAAGTTTGCAACACTTCGTTTTACCAGGATGCAAACAATCTCAGCAACTGTCCAATTCTGAGGATCCTTGAAGAAAGTTATCCTGGCAAACTGTGCACTTCAGACGGGTTCATCACAGTTAATCGGGTTCTCTCCAAAGGACGACACTGGGGCTGCAGACTGAGAGGTAGACCCCGGGAAACTCTGTATACATAGTTCTGACCCCAACTTCTTGTTCAAAGAAAACCCTGAAAGCCCAATATAGCCCATGACCTTCATGTCCAAGAAGCGTGTATGTAAACTCCCCAAACACCACTGCAAATGGATTTTTGCCTGGTTAAATGATTCCTTATATAAGAATTTAAAGAATCCTGATCCTGAAGAAAATGATTCAATTTGGCTCCAGAAAGGATTCAACTACTCTTACAAGTCAAAGAACCCTTCTCCAGTCCGAGGTAGAACCTGTTTTTGAGTCTTTACTTTGAGTTTTTAACTACTTTTCTTCCCTGCAGTGCCTATCTGTTTTTTTCCAGATCTCTGCCCCATTGTTTTAAGCCCCACTGTTCAAACTGCTTTTGGAAACAATGACAAGAAATAAATGAAAAATCCCACCAAAACGAGACAGAACAGGATGTCATTTCGAGGGTTAGGAGATGTTCTGTTGGAATTGAAAGTTCCAGCATTCTGAAGATCAGGAGATGTCATGAGAAGTGTGTGATCGAGCCATATATTAAGGTTGCACTGTTTACATTTGATATGGAATAATAATTACTCAATAAAAAGCACCTGTCCCTCCAGAAGCCGATCTGAATGAGTCTTATTACAGTGAAAGATGCAGTGCTGACCATGGCTATCTGTTACATGCTTATAGCTGCATGGTTATTGGACCTGTTAGCATTATTATTATTATTATTATTATTATTCCACACTGAAGCTCTGCAGACTCCACACCAACTCACCACCAGAAGTCTTAATATCACACAATTTGCTGGTTATTAAAAGACTAAATATTGAATTGGTCTCTCTCTCTTTCTTCCTTTTCTCTCTCCACCTACCTTCTGTTTCTCTCTCGCTCACACACACACTTCTCGTTTTCCACTCTCTTGTGGCATCTTCCCCTCTCTCTTATCTCCCTCTTTCTCTCCATCCCTCCCCTTTTTCTCTCTGTGTCTTTCTTCCACTCTTTCTCGTTCCTTCTCCCCTTTCTCTTCCACTCTCTCTCTCCCTCTCTTGTTCCTCCTCACCTTTCTCTTCCACTCTCTCTCTCCCTCTCTTGTTCCTCCTCACCTCTCTCTCTCTCTCCCTCTCTTGTTCCTCCTCACCTTTCTCTTCCACTCTCTCTCTCCCTCTCTTGTTCCTCCTCACCTTTCTCTCTCTCTCTCTCTCTCTCTCTCTCTCTCTCTCTCTCTATCCTCCTCACCTTTCTCTTCCACTCTCTCTCTCCCTCTCTCGTTCCTTCTCCCCTTTCTCTTCCACTCTCTCGATCCTCCTCACCTTCCTCTTCCACTCTCTCGATCCTCCTCACCTTCCTCTTCCACTCTCTCATTCCTTCTCCCCCCCCTTTCTCTTCCACTCGCGCTCTCTCTTGCATTCCTTCTCCCCTTTCTCTTCCACTCTCTCCCTCTCTCTCTCCCTCCCCCCCCCTCTCCCTCTCTCTCTCTCTCTCTCTCTCTCTCTCGATCCTCCTCACCTTTCTCTTCCACTCTCTCGATCCTCCTCACCTTTCTCTTCCACTCTCTCTCTCCCTCTCTCGTTCCTTCTCCCCTTTCTCTTCCACTCTCTCGATCCTCCTCACCTTCCTCTTCCACTCTCTCGATCCTCCTCACCTTCCTCTTCCACTCTCTCATTCCTTCTCCCCCCCCTTTCTCTTCCACTCGCGCTCTCTCTTGCATTCCTTCTCCCCTTTCTCTTCCACTCTCTCCCTCTCTCCCCCCCCCTCTCTCCCTCTCTCTCTCTCTCTCGATCCTCCTCACCTTTCTCTTCCACTCTCTCGATCCTCCTCACCTTTCTCTTCCACTCTCTCTCTCCCTCTCTCGTTCCTTCTCCCCTTTCTCTTCCACTCTCTCGATCCTCCTCACCTTCCTCTTCCACTCTCTCGATCCTCCTCACCTTCCTCTTCCACTCTCTCGATCCTCCTCACCTTCCTCTTCCACTCTCTCATTCCTTCTCCCCCCCCTTTCTCTTCCACTCGCGCTCTCTCTTGCATTCCTTCTCCCCTTTCTCTTCCACTCTCTCCCTCTCTCTCTCCCTCCCCCCCCTCTCTCGTTTCTTCTCCCCCCTTTCTCTTCTACACTCTCCTTCTCTCTCTCGCTCTCTCTCTCCCCCACTCTCTCCCTCTCTCTCGTTCCTTCTCCCCTTTCTCTTCCACTCTCTCGATCCTCCTCACCTTCCTCTTCCACTCTCTCTCTCCCTCTCTCGTTCCTTCTCCCCTTTCTCTTCCACTCTCTCGATCCTCCTCACCTTCCTCTTCCACTCTCTCGATCCTCCTCACCTTCCTCTTCCACTCTCTCTCATTCCTTCTTCCCCCCCTTTCTCTTCCACTCACGCTCTCTCTCTTCGTCCTCCTCTTACTCCTCTTTCTCTCTTGCCCAGTCTTTCCCTCTTTGCTCCCTTCTTTCTAATTCACTTCCCCTCCCTCTCTCCTACCCTTCTCTCTTCATGTTCACTGGGGGGGTCGGGGGGGTATGTTTAATCTGACCATTACAGCTGTTACAGAGAGAAGCTGGTTAGCATGAGCCTATTTAGCAGGAGAACAGTCTGCTTACCACAGAACAGACTGGTTGAAGGAAAGCCCACTTAGACGATAATGACTCCAGCAAGCGGCGACGAATGATCGTGCGATCTCTGTTAGCTTTGGGATCTGTAACCCACTCGCCAAGCTAGCCTTGACCGAGTATCAGACTCCTTTGCTACTGACACAAGTGTTGAAGAGAGTGAAGTCGAGCGAATGGTGTTGGAAGGAAAAGAAAGGCAAAATGAGAGACTTGATCTGCCAGTGTTTGGACTCGTAGTCGCCATCAAGGCTTATTAGCTAAATTATCTAGCAGGCTAACCACCACAGCGCAGAATGTGTTCCAGCTAACTGAGGCCAAATCACACCCGTTTAGACAGTGAAGAATCATATCTGAGAGTGCAGAGTCAAGCTAATGGGGTTTCGGGCTGTTTTCAGGCACATTTAGAAGACTGGTTCATCCAGATTTGCTTGCCTTTAAGTCAAACTCAGCATTGCTAAACTTAACTACAGTGGGCTTACATCACGTAACATCACCAATACAGCATCCCCACCTATTGGCTCTCATAAGTCCACATGGGGGAATGAGCTTATTTGGCTGTGAACTAGACATCAGACACGTCGTATTGTTAAAATACCATCCTCATTTTTAAATACCCCAGTATACGACATTAACCACCCCATTACACCACCCCAGCATCTCCCACCTTCCTCTTCTCTCTCTCCTTCTTTTTGCCCTGTTCTCTCATTCACTCCCTCTCCAATATTCAACCTCTCCCTCTCCCTGGCCTCTTCCTGCCTCCATGTATCTTTCTTCCTCACCTCCTTTCTCCCTCACTAGTTTCCCATCTATCACACAATCTCATTTTTTCTGTCCCTCACAATAACCCCCACCTCCCCCTCCACTTTCCTTCACAATCTCTTCAGCTTAAGTCCACCCTGTTGTCTGAAAGCCTCACACAGGAAAAGTTAATTAGCCTTGGCATAAATAAAACATTTGGCTCTGCATGTTTAAATGAAGGAAAATTGACAGCCAGCATCATAAAAGTCTCCAGAAGCTGCTTTATAATGACTTGCTCTTATTAAGCAGATCAGCCTCTGGCTTTCTAAAGCAATATGAGGAAAGCTGACGTTCAGGTGAAGAAATATTCGACTCTGAATCTTTGAATGAACATGAACAGCCATTCCTGTTAGAATCTGGGCTGTAGAATCTGAAAAGCATGCGCAAACTATTAAAACAGCGTGTAAACACGCCTAGTTTAGTCAATCATGCATTATGGGCATTTAATATTCTAACTTCTACACACAGGTCATATGCAGAGCCGCTCCTATAACCCATTTTAGCTGTGATGTCATCGAAGGTACTATTTAGCATGCTGCAAAGACTTCAGTGCGTAATTAGGCTTTAATGGAAAGTAACAGCTCGTTATAGACGTATTGCACATTGTTATTAGGTCATTTGGCACAATTTAGGGACCTTTAAAGGCTCAATATTGAATCTAACAGGGAGATTTCACTTGCTACTAGATTTTTTTTAATGGCTTAATAGCTACTAAACTCAAATAGTTCGAGAATTGTGGTGCTTCTTTGCTGAATCATCATAAATCTTGGTAAAGTTTGGTAGCCTTGCAGTTTAGAAGGCGTGGAACAGATGTGTGACACTACTGGCTACATTAGATAATGTTACTTTGTTTAGGTAAAGGTACAAATAAATATATAAATAAATAAAATGTACTTCTTTTAGCTATATCTATGGTGGCCTGGTACTAGTAAAATAAATAAAATAAACACATTAAGCTTTGTTCTCTAAATGAGCTCACAAGATCTCAACATTCTCTCTACTTTCTAAATTCTTTTTTTCCTTTTTTTTTTTACTGTTTCTGTTTACCTGCATTTGCTGTAATGTGAGGAGGTGCTTTAATAAGTTTTTCAAGTAACATTCATATTGCAAAAAAAAAAACACAAACAAAACTTAACATTTAGTAAAAGGAAGTTTAAATAAAAGTCCATTTAAAAAGACCTGAATTAACTACATACCAAAGTTACATAAAGAGACAATACTACACTTCCCCACATGGAAAATGCGCTACGAAGAATGCTGAGCATGATCAATCAAGTTAAGCTTAGAAAATCTACAGTTTTGGATATCGCACAGCATTTTACAGTTACAGCAGCCAAACAAAACATAACACTCCTGTTAAATCTGGATGAAAAAGGGAATCGGGATCTTCAAGGTAACATTTTGAAGTAAGTAAAGAGAGAAAAAAAAGAAAGGCCTTTATTACAGACTAAAAAGAGAGCATGCTACTGTTCAAACTGTCATTTGGAAAAGATATGAAAGATCTTAATGGAGTGTGTGTGTGTGTGTGTGTGTGTGTGTGTGTGTGTGTGTGTGTGTGTGTGTGTTCCATTAAATGATGAGTGGGAATCATGCTGGACTACTTCATAGTGTGAAATCCAGCAATACTGTGCAGGCAGTTATGAGGTTTTACGGAACAGAGCTTTTTGCAAGTTTGTTTCTACCATTAAAATGCACTGGTCAAAGGTTCTATAGTTAAGTCAACGGTTCTACATTTCAAGATTCAAACGTTTGTCATGTGCACATAAGAAACAAGCAGTTACACTGTACAAAGAAATTTCCTCCATTACCAACAATCTTATAAATATCACCATAAAAACAGAGAAATAGAATAAGTATTTTATATATATATATATATATATATATATATATATATATATATATATATATATATATACATACATACATACATACACACACACACACACACACACACACACACACACACACACACACACACACAGTGACTGCAGTGTTTTAAAGGAAATGGGAGCTAAATGGTCAGGGAGGTGAGTCAGACTTCATAAAACAGTCATTTTAAGAAAAGTATCAGCTGATGCTCAGCATTAAGAGGCTGAGATCAGATTAGAGGCCAAAATATTGCCACCCATTCCCAACACCTCTAGTACTGATCCTGCCAACAAACCCACCCATTCCTAACTCCCCTAGTACTGATCCTGCCAATTAACCCACCCATTCCCAACACCCCTAGTACTGATCCTGCCAATTAACCCACCCATTCCCAACACCCCTAGTACTGATCCTGCCAACGAACCCACCCATTCCCAACACCCCTAGTACTGATCCTGCCAATGAACCCACCCATTCCCAACTCCCCTAGTACTGATCCTGCCAATGAACCCACCCATTCCCAACTCCCCTAGTACTGATCCTGCCAACGAACCCACACATTCCCAACACCCCTAGTTCTGATCCTGCCAATTAACCCACCCATTCCCAACACCCCTAGTACTGATCCTGTCAATTAACCCACCCATTCCCAACACCCCTAGTTCTGATCCTGCCAATTAATCCACCTAATCCTAACTCCCCTAGTGCTGATTTGTCTGGGGATGGGATGGGGATGAGGTGGGGTGGTGATTATCCAAAATCCTGACCTCACAAACGCTCTTGTCTAGTAGAAAATCTTCTTCCCTGGACATTAGAGATATTTACTCCAACAAAAGCAGGATAAACACTTTAACACCTTTCATTTCAGAAGAAACAATGAATGAGCAGGTATCCCAATAGTTGTTGAGGTTTCTGTGTACCTTTCTGGTAAATAAATGTGTTCTGGTGGTCTCTGACTTTAGCACTGTATTTATTTCCACTGGGCACTCCTCTATTAATCGTGTGGCTCTGGTTTCCTGAGTAAATGTCGTCTGTACGTCTACAGTCTCAAAGAAACTTGCCTCTCAAAGAAAATAGTCACATATTAATCTTGACATCGGCCCTAAAAATCCATAATGGCATACTTCCTCAGTTCCTGCTCCTCCTGTGGTGAGCCCTTCATTTAGAGCACAGAAATGTAATGTCTTTCAACAGCCTACACACACACACTGCAGGATGTAGTGAAGAGACAGCCCACAGGGAGGCAGTGAGCTGGCAGAGGGCACATACAGCACACACGCACACACCACACGGATACAGCTCTACAGGACATTAGGCTTCATTACTAGCACACAACAACCAGCAGCAGGGCAGAAGTAAAGCATTTTGATTTAAAAAAAAAAAGTGCAGCTCTTAGCTAGAGGTTGGCTATATGATGATGCACTACACAGTTATATCAGAATATTATGACCACCCAAGTTTGGAATGAACCCATTAGATCAGCTCCACCTCTCATACAGAGCTGCACACTCTGTTAGCCTCCTTTCACCCTGTTCTTCAATGCTGGAGACCCCACGAGACCGCCACAGTACTGAATTTCCACAACACACACTATTAACACACTGTGTGTTTCAGTGTCACTGAAAATGACCCTCCACCCAAATAATAGCTGCTCTGGGGTGGTCCTGTGAGGTCCGGACCATTAAAGAAAAGGGTGAAAGGAGGCTAACAGAGTATGCAGAGAAACAGATGGACCACAGTCAGGAATTATACAACTACAGAGTTAATTCCAAGCTAGGGGTGGTCATAATTTTCTGGTATGACTGTGTATATGCTCAGAGGTATGTGGACACTTCTGTGACTTATGTGACTTATGCCATCTTTGCCACAAGTCACGTTCTGAAATGTCTGCCTGGTTAGAGCTGCCCTAGACAACTGTAAGTGCTACTATTGTGAAATGAAAACAGAGCCACTGAGTGCTAAAGAGTGTAAAGAGTCCTTTCCTCTGTTGAATGACTTAAATGAGTCCCAAACTGCCTCTGGAACTGGGAAACTGTATGTAATAACAGGAGCTTCATAATACGGCTTTCAATAGACAAGCAGCTTGTACTCAGGCCTACGATCACTATGCACAGTGCCAAGCACTGGCTGGAGTGATGTAAAGCACCACCACTACACTTTAAAGTGCTTTACCATTTGATAGTGTGATAGAAGACTTGGTAAAGAGGTATGATGGCCTGGGGCTGTTTTCTAGGTGTTGGGCACCACCCCTTATTTCAAGTTAAGGATAAAGTAAATGTTACATGGTTTCTGTGTCTGAGAAGCTATACTCAAGCAAACTGTTTGAATCCTGTATTTCATGTAGCTAGCGCTTCAGGAAGCAGTTTGAAACCTCCTTTAGAACTCTGCCTAAGGGCTGAGCTGTTATTACTCCTAGATGCTTCCATTACACAACTAAAAGAACTGACAGTTGGCTAGGGCAGATCTGACTTAATGGAAATAAAGAACAATGGAGGTTGTTTTGATTGAGAAGTTGTATTTTCTCTGCTGCATTTGAGTGTGGACTATACTAGAAGGCCAGTGTCCCTATGTTGCTGTACTTCACACATATTGTACATCTAGAAAGATACAAAAAGAAGATTTGTCATATTTTATATATATAAAATATATATTCTTCTTTACTCTACTGGACACACCCTAAGAGCTTAAATCAAATTATTCACCCTCTAAACATCTAGTCATTAGAGCCCCAAATTTTAACTTAACCCTGCCATGCTTCAATGACGGATTAATTAGAAAAGGGACAGTAACAGCATTTCTTTCATAGGCAAAGCTACAAATACACAACACTGCCATTACTACAAAACAATAAGAACCATCCCACATGCTCTGTGGAAACAAAATGAAATCCTCAATCATAGCTTTCCACACTCTGATTACAGCCCTTTGTGGAATAATCCCATGTTTTTAATCAATAACAAACTCTTCACATTGCCGGCTCAGAGTCAGAGAGGAGTCCCCAGCCAGCCACAATTATTCACTAGTGGCTCATTCATGACCTTCAGTAGCGCCCAGGAAAAATACAGCATACCACTGTCAATTTCCATATTTACTGCGTACAGAATTACACAGTCCTTACCTTTACTTAAAACCTGGTTGCCTTAAAACCTCAAAGCAGAATCACAAATAGATAAAGACATAGTACCGATATTATCAGTTCTTAACTGGCAGTACTCAATATACGCAAGGACACCACCTCTATAACCAGCCCTTCAAAACCACAGTTCCTGGTCAAAGGTCAATGGCAGGCCATTAGCAATCTCGGGCCTTGCTATTCCTATACCCAGTCAAGCAGTACTGAATGATCCCTCTTCATTACCAAACCCTTTTTTTTTTTTTAAATCTCTCATCCACTGGTAATTAAAATCGCAAAAAGACATACTACTGAACTGGACCCTTTGCTAGACTACATCGCTGCAAAACTGAGGTCGGTTAACACGGGTTGCCATATTTACCTTTGCATAGTTGAATAACAAGAGTTTACTTTGTGAGAACATGGAGACCAGGCTAAATAAGGCTATCAGCTAATGCTAGGTTGACCGGAGTAGGAAGTATCTGCAGGTATCTGTGCGCAAAAGCCAGGGGAGCAGCCTGGAAAAGGCCTCTAAGGTTAAAAGGTATCGTTAAGCTGCCCCCCAAAAAAGAAAACTCAGGGAAGAATGCAGGTGCTAGGCTAAGAGCTAATGTTAGGCAGACAGGAGAGGTCAGAAGGGCATGAAAGGTGTTGCGAACCATAGTCTGGACCAAACGACTACAATCAGATAAAATTTGTTTGCTTCCAATTACAGGATTTGAGGCAGGCTATCGCCAACAATTAAACTATAAAAGAAGAAAAATAACCGGTGCTGAAATCGGACTCCCCTTCGCCTGCATATGCGTCACAGCAGTATTAGCACAACAGATTAATCTTGTGATTTCTGTATCTACTGTAACTGTAGGTGAGCCCTTATTTGTAAACAGTAATTCTGCTGCATGAATTATGGGGGAGTTTCTCATTGTTTCTCATGCATTAGAAGAGAATCAGATTCTGGCAGGGAGGCACAATGGAGAATTTGGCACAATACTTGGAAAAGCAACTCGGCAAATAGAAAAACATGCCGACATCCAACGCAGGCCTTTCTACAAAGCAATTAAATGAGAAGTAAAGGGAGTCGCATCCCATGTAGGTGATGACGATGGGACGTAGCAAAGTTCTCTAGCTCCCTCACTAAACTGCAGTGTGAAACCCAAACGAACTGGATCAAAAGTATACAATGCAACAAAACCATGAATCTTGGTTCGGACCTTGGTCCCAGCTTTTAGGGGTCAAAACACCCCTAGCCTAAGTTTGAACTGGAGTAAATGTAATTGTTCATGCTGATACACCGTTAAAACTGCTGTTTTTAATTTACTCCAGGATTAAGTTTAATCCTGTTATTGTTTAGACTTTTAAATAACCATCAAAGTAATAGACATATAATTTCATTACTACTATATAATCAGTGGTGACCGCTTAACCTATTTTACAGGTTGCTGCAAGACCTTGCAGAAGGGTAAAAGCCTTCATCATTCAACAGATAGAAACACTGCGACAAGTGTTGCTAAAATGTACTAGAGGTGATCCTTTTTAGAGTGCTTCAAACCTGAAGAGAGCAGAATCATCTCAACTCCTCCAAAACGACTCTAAATGAATTGAAGCAATCAGTAAGCAATTCACTTTTTTTTCTGGAATCACATCGCCCTTCACTGAAACGTACAACGGTTGCATGCAAGGATTCGGGAAATTGGTGAGAAAGGAACTTCACGTAAAGCATGCACAGAAATGAGAGTTGCTGTCAAAGCCGGAGCTGCAGTTAGTCGACAGGCTAAGCTCCCCGTGTTTGTAAAAACAACTGCTACTGTTGTCAAGGAAACGTCGCTACATAGGAAAAATAATGGTGGTATGCCGTATGACAAACAGATGCAAATCCGTGTCATTAACTCCACTTCAATTTCTCTTCTTTCACAACAAAGCGAGCACTATAACGCCCCCTTTCATTAAGAATGCACTGATTGGGGCTTTTCAGAATCATTTTATTAACATTTTTACTTTTGCAAACCACCAACATGGCCAATTTCAACAACTTAAGAGTGTCCAGGAATATCCAGGAAAACTGTATTAATCTTGGGATGGCTGAATAATAAGACTTTGGTACATGCAAGTGATGTCCTGAGCCTCAAACACTGTTGTCTTCCTGGTCCTAAGCAAAACGGAACTGTGCAACAGGCCAATACCAAAACCCCCTAAACTGTGATGTAACAGTTTTAACTCACGGCCCCAAAATGACATACATCCAGCCTACTAGTGAAAGTTTTTCAAGGTCAAACGCTATAGATCACCATTATCACTTTTCTGCATTTGTTAATGTAAAGTGTAACGTTAGCATCATAGTATAGTATAATAAACCAGTATCTACACCAGTAGAAAATAGTAGCCTGTTCCTAGATACACCAATAATTCAACCAAAACACATACACACACCCGAGTTTCCACTCCACCCAGTTTAATAATGTTCAACTCCAGCAGAAAGCACCAGCTCATCATGTGTCATTTTTAATGAGGCAACCAATAAAATGAGAGGGGGTAAACTGGACCCTAGTGAAGGCAGGGCTGAACGGTGGGACAGATTTACTTGTGTGTTTACAAATGCTAGCACGCTTAACTCAAAGATCAACGGTAATTCATTCAGCAACTGTGTTCTTGGTGGTAGTTTAATGTAGAAATATGATACAGCGTCTCTAGTTGTGCCAGTTGTAGTGTTCAGGCCGCTTGCTAATATTGCTAATGTTTACATGGACAGAGTGGGTGCAGGCGAAAGTTCGATAGCGCCACCACTCAGAGCCGGACATAATGAAGATGCTGTGACCGTGCTAAAGGTCTATAGATACTTCTGGAGAATACAGAAGCATGGATGATTGGCTAAAAGCAAACGCTAGACAACTGCTGAGGCAGTTGTTGGTAGCACCAACAGCTTGAACCCATTAATCCAACCTGCCCAGGCTGGTGGAGGTGGTGGTGTAATGGTGTGGGGAACGTTTTCTCACCACATGTTGGGCCTGTTAATTCCAATCAGTTGTCACATACATGCCACAGCCTAGTTGAGTATTATTGCTGACCATGCCTGTAATTCACTCATCTTCAAATGCGTCAAGTCTTCAGCATGGACCAAGGAATGTTTCCAACAGCTTGTGGAATCCATTGAGGCTGTTTTGAGAGCAAAGGAAGATGCCATCCTATTGGTCCTATAGGTAAAATGCAAACTTTAGGCCTAGGCCAGGCCCACTTCCTGATCAAATCCAAATACATACACAGATACAGGCACTTACATCACTAAACATATACAGATAGTGGCGCTGCATTTCACCCATTTAAATTCCCTGGGACATTAAAAACACAAATGCTTAGAATATAAATCCTCCAGTTTTTAAGCAAGACTCCAACATGGTCTAGTCTAGAATTCAGTAATTAACACAGAAGGAGGTGTTGGCAAAAAAAGTTTCCTTATAAATGCGAATACAGAACATTCAGTCCTTCTATTATGTTGGTACTTTTCTTACTGACTTGCAGCAGGGAAGCAGGCTCAGATTGCTCCTGGTCAGTGTTCTGACAGGACTACAGGGAGCTTCAGCTCATAGCGCTGGCCTCTTCAGTCTGAAGCCTGTAGCCTGACTACACTGCCCTGTCAACTCCAATGTCCTCCTCCTCTTCCTCCACCCCAAAACGGCTCCCTGTCATGCCTTCCCACTCACATTAGCCACAATTTCTTTTTTTAGTCAAATACACACAGACAACTGTGGCTCGTGTGATTTGATTAGATACACCCTGTGATGTAACATCGGTTTCTTCCTCCATTTAATCTCCATTCATGACACCTTTGTAAAGACACAAACAAACGACGAAAAAAGTACAAGCAGACCTTCCCGAAAACTTTCCACCAGATTTATCACCATTTAAGGAAGCTCTGAGAACTGAGGAATCGCAGCAAAAAGCCTTCATCTCTACAAACCAGCAATAGTTGCACTGCCTGAAGTATAAACATATGCAGTTTCGAGCTCCTGGCATGATGCTGAGATGATTGCAGGCTGATAAAGCTTGGACAGCATGGAAAGTGTTGCATAAATACAAAAGAATGGATCGGTAGACTAAAGTGACTAACCTGTGAGTCAGTCCTCACTCTCAGCTAATAAGATGACCTCTAAAGACGCAGCTATTTCTGTTACAAACCTTAAACTCTTTCATAGTGAAAAAAAATCCACATTAATTAAGTCATGAACTGGAAATTAGGAAACGACTGCCCTCTACAGGCTACTGGAAGTTGCTCTGGATTACAGGCTGTATTAGGAGTGTAAGAGTGTAATTTTGTTTAATTTGTTATTTATTATTTAAAACTTTAGTTAGTACAAATAGTACCTTTTGGAACCCTTCATTTTTGGAAGTTACGCACTGTATTTTAAATCATTTTGGGACGGTTTATATGCAAAAAGAAATAACTGGATGTCAGTTCAGCCCAGACAAACTAGCCTTTATCTGTGTTGGAGAGACTTGCTAACTCCCTTCCAGTTGGCTGTGCTGAAGCCCAATGAAGATGTCTGAAGGAGGCTGAAAACCAGCCAACACTCAAGCGGAAGTTTGATGATGCTAGTCTTCGGGGCCAACAATGACGATGCAGCGACTGTACTAAAGGTCTATAGATACTTCTGGAGAATACAGCCTATGGATAAATGGCTAAAAGCAAATGCTAATCGACTGGGTGAAGCACACATGTGAAACACATATTACCGCCTTTTTAAAAGTGTACGAGATGGATGTCAGTTGGATGTTAGAAATTGCATGTTCGACCACTTTAAATAGTGGAAACTTCACTCTGTCTTTGTATCTGTTGACCAAACTGAGCACAGTAAAAAGATCCAGGAACACAGAACCGTCCAAGGATGTGGGAACCAAGACTATGAAAAAGGTCTGGACAATCTCAAAGCTATAAGTCCATCTCCAGAGATCATAATGTTCTTGTGTACACTGTGCACAATGTCATTAAGAAATGTATAGCCCATCTCCCTGGATGTGGACGGAACAGGAAAAATGGTGGAAAACTGCAGACTGGCTGAAGAACCTCAATCAGCTTCCAAACTAATTTAAGCTGACCTGCAGACACAAGGTACTACTGCAACTCTCTTCTGGCTGGTCTCCCTCTGTGCACTATCAGGCCCTTGCAACTCATCCAGAATGCAGTGACACGGGTCGTCTTCAATGTTCCTAAATTCAGCCATGTCACTCCACTGCTGCATTCTCTTCACTGGCTTCCTGTAGCTGCTGCCCACATCAGATTCAAAACCCTGACTCTGGTCTACAAAGCCAAGAATGGACCAGGCCCTCCATACTTGATGGCAATGGTCAAAAGCCGATCCGCACCAAGAGCCCTTCGAGCTTCAAGTACGGCTCGGTTCGACCTGCCATCCCTCAAAATCCGCAGAAGACAAGCGTCCAGGCTTTTTTCTGTCCTGCACCAAAGTGGTGGAACGAGCTTCCCCTGGGTGTCCGAACGGCCAGTCCAACGCTCCAACGCGAGTCCAACGCTCGCGGTCTTTAAATGCAGACTGAAGACCCACCTCTTCAGAGAATACTTGGACGAATAGCAGAGTACTATGGCCACCTTATTAAGTGCTTAGTAATGTCTAAAGCTTAGAGGTATCTTTGAACTATTAGTCAATTCTAACTAGCTGAGGTTTTTCTTGGGTAAATAGTGAAGCACTTTTGTATGTCGCTCTGGATAAGAGTGTCTGCTAAATGCCGTAAATGTAAATGTAAGGTACAACACTGTCAGCTCAAACTCTGTCACCATCTGAACGAAATGGGAGGCTATAGTAGTACACTTGAGGGGTTGGGTTAATTATACAAGAGCAGGGTCAAAAAGGTGATTAGCAAATGTCAGCAAATGCAGACAGGATAGCAGGATAACGAGTGTCTTAGACATGAGGGTTAGGAAACCAGGCAAGAGTTGAGAACCGGAAATAGAACCATAACAGAACCAGGCTAAAAGATCCAAAAGGTAGGCAAAAACAGTTGTAGTAGCACCTCACCATTTATGAACAACGAAAGACCTGATGTATGCCGTTTTTGCTGCTCGATAGCTCTGGCCCAGTGGTAAAGGTTGAAATAAATTGAATTCACCCACTGACCTACAAATAACTTGGTAAAGTTTCCTCCGTCTAAAGCTGGCTTGGTCAATGAGCTATTTATGATCTGATTTCTTGAACTTTACCAGTCCTGGAACAGGTTAGGAGTACAGTAGAAGTTGTCATGGCAATGTACAGTATCTTAGGTAATACACCATTGTGAGACAGAAAATCCAGAGTTAGAAGCTGAAACAGGTGAAGCTAGAAATTCTGAGACCAGTGAGCAGTGGTGGATTTAACCATTCTAAATATAAGAATTATTTTTTAATTGGATGCAAAGTCAATGCCAGCCAAAAGTCTGGAATCCATGGACATCTCCAAA
The DNA here is from genome assembly GCF_030463535.1 of Salminus brasiliensis. Classification (NCBI taxonomy): domain Eukaryota; kingdom Metazoa; phylum Chordata; class Actinopteri; order Characiformes; family Bryconidae; genus Salminus; species Salminus brasiliensis. Next base: position 34,883,595 of record NC_132887.1, on the reverse strand, counting down.
TTGCAAGTTTCCTCCCTTGAGATGCTTTGCCAGGTCTTTTTGTGGGTCGTTGTGACTTGGGTTTTGTCTTCAGTAAGTGAAAAGCTGTTCAGTTAGGTTGAGGTCTTAAGCCAAGGCGGATTCAGAAACTAAAACAATACCTTTTCTTTAGAACTACAAAGCTGTAATGAACTTCACTAGAGCATATCTGGAATGATTTGTAATATTTGTGGCATCCTTCTGGAATCAAATTACTTTTTTGGAGAGATGTTTAAATTTTAAAACAACATTACGCAACATTTTCACTGAACTGTGCCACACTGCAAAACCTGATTCATGTTTGTGTAAAATCCTGGAACATTACTCTACCATGTCAGTCCACATGCTTCTTTCACTCTTGGTGTCTGTTCTGAAAGTACAAAGGTCCAAAAATGGGGAGCCCAGGAGCAAGAAACACCAATTATCACATAATGCTGCTTTAACTCTACATTTAAAAGAACAGAACTAAATTTCTACATTTCATAAATAGCAGATCAGCAGATTTCTCAGTACAATTCCCATATCAGAGCATCCCTACACCAATATAGGAACTGTGGGCCAACGACAGCGTACAATAACTGAAACATGACAACACAATGTAAGTGTGTGTCATTTCAAGGTAGATAAGCTCGCCAGAAAAAACAATCACAATTCTGAGGAGAATTTCCTGTAGACTGGGTTTTTTGCCACTGCTGGTAGACCCGTATGACTGTATGCATCAATACACCTGCAGATTCAGCTCCTTCCTTCACACCGTGGCCTTGGGCATGTCCAAAATGCAGTGAACTCCTTTTTGCCCATCATTAAAATCTGAGGATATAGAGCAGATATATGCCTCGATACTAATATATTTCATCTCTACCAACATTTACATTACATAATAATGGGGCAAATTAATGTCCCTGATTGAACTCTATATAGCTAATAGAAACAACAACACATGCTGTGCTTTTGAGGCAAGTGACGGACATGTATTGTGGACAGACCAGGGCATAAAGGCCCAGGCCACACAGGGCTCAGCATGGCTATTCCACAGATTCTTGTACTCATTTGCGCAGTGTTGTGGCTGTCTTTTGTTAGGGCTAGTAAGCCTCTTCTCCTGCCTTTTCTGATTGTGTTCAGTGGTACACAAAATCACCTCAGTGATTGGAGCCCTGTAAAGCTGTGTACACAATTCGCTGCTCTGCAGACCTTGTCTGAGAAATTTGTTCCCTTTTGCAGGGTGAGCGATTCTTAAATGCCCTCGGCATTGAGAACTTTCGGCTACGGCAAAACAACAACAACAAAAAAAAAAAAAAAAACAGCGGCTGATCCTCCGCATTTCATTTTCTGGGCATGAATTGTTAACTGCTAGAAACAAATGCTGTCATTACATTTCACTGAAAATGCCCCGGTGATTTCTAGCTTGTCTATACACAATCTAGAAGTCATGTAAAATTCATGTTTGCCAAGTCTGTAGTGTTGTAGAGCTCTAGTTTCGGACATGTTTGCAATTGCAGTGAGAAACTGACAGTCAGTCGATACTTTGGAAATATTTATTTTGGTCGACTGTTACCCTACAGAACGTCTTCCTTTCTAAATAAAATAATTATTTAATTAATTTCTTTACTCACTATTTATACATCAAAGAACAACTTCAACTCCAGAAATACTGAACTTTAATATATAGAGTAAGTATGGTGGGGGTAAATGCTCATAAGTGGTTTTACAAGCCTATTTACCACCCTGTTATTCTGCCTTAAAATGAAATGTGTTTTCCTTGCTGGACTGGTGAGAACACAGTCAACTCACCTACCATGTGTTTTTTGGGAAGTGGGAGGTAACTGGAGAGCCTGGAAGAAAACCTGCACGCACATGGAAGAACACAAAAAAAGCTCAGGCCCACAGCCCTACACACACACCACTGTGCCACCAATAAAACAGCAAAACACTATTTAGTTCCAGTTTAAAGACTCAAAGCCCCACTGCAAGTTACCACTGGCAGACCCAGGAAGGGGGGGGGGGGTGTGACCACTTCCACTGGTGCCCCCATGGTTGAAAAAGTGTTGTTAAAGTGCCACTGGCATAAAAGAGACAAAGTTTCCCCATTAGCTGCCCTTCACACAGGAATAAAGTGATGGACTGCCTGCTATAATGCCCCCTTTTGCAATAAATTATGATAATGTGCCATCTAGATCAAGAAAATTTGATATTGTGTCATAATAAACGCCCCTCAATGGGAGCCCTTCCAATAGAAAAGGGTGCAGTTCTGTCCTCTGTGCTACCTCAAACTGACAGCATCCCAAAGTGTGCTCTTTCTAGCAGTGAAATACTGTAGTGAGATGCAGTGCTAGATAGGGTCCTATTACAGGTGAGAAAGCATGAAGAAGTGCCCAATTAGGTGTTCCTCTAATGGACACAAGTGCCCCTCCAGAGGATAAAATGTGATGCAGCGCTGTAAAGGGTGTTTGTAGTGGATGTCCCTCCAGTGAAGAAAATGCTGATGTGGTGCCCTTACAATGGGATAAACTTGACGTTCCCTTTCCGATGAAATTCATGAAGAGTCAACAGGGGTTTGGGGGGGAGGGGGTGGTGGTGGGAAAATGATTTTTGGATCTCAATGCGGACGCAGACGACTTTGAATCAATTCACAAATGACAATTTATTCTCTTAATGTTAATTGATAACTTAATGCTGAGAATGCAAAAGGCTCTGATTAACCCAATTAACCCAATAATCCACCCAACTGTAGCTCCCCCTAGCTCTGGCAAAGCTCAGATTGTGGTGGGTCCACAGCTTTACCACACCAGTTAACAGATGCCAGTGCTGGCCAACATCACTTAAGAGTGATGAGGGAAGAGAGAGCGCCATCTACCCACCCGGAGAGAGAGCATGGCCAATTGTGGGCTCTCAGACTCCGGCCGCTGATGGCTAAGCAGCATGACTCGGGATTTGATCCTGTGACCCCCTGGCCACAGTGGTAGAGCATTACTCGGGATTGCCATTCAAATTGAATCATGAGGTGCCCAGAGATTCCCACCCCTACAGTCAACTCAGATGCCCTTCCAAGAAAGAAAACAATAAAGTGGCCCTGCGATGTACCCTCTTGGAACAGGCTGGATGCCATGATGACAGTTTAGGGGTCCCACCATATCCTTAAGATGAAATTTACTTGAATTTTGCCTAATTTGTTATTTTGCTCTTAATCAAGAAGTAATATTGTTATCATACATGGCGCATCATGATGCTAGTGGGGCCCCATGCCGTGCTGTAGGTGTCCTTTTTATTTTTGCGTTCCTGCCCTTCAAACAGCCCGAGCCTGCCCCTGCAAGTTATTCTTTCGTCTTGAGGTTCCTGTGAAATTGGACTTTCAGATGAAATAAGGGATTTTGAGGAAAATCCACATAAATGGCAGAGGAATTCTCAGTGGTTCCTTTGGTGACAACATAGCAGAGCTGTAACTTTTTTTTCCCCCCCCCCATCTTTCTTAGGATATACTTCCCAGCGCTGCTCAGGGAATCCTTGTGACAGCAGTATTCTAAAATGCAGTGCCTCACCATCTCCCTCCAGCAATGTCCGAACAGCTGACAGCTCCTGTGTAAATGTGTGTGTTACTGTCTGAGCAGATTACATTTGATTGCTTTCCTATGCCAGTGCTACAGGAGACACTTTGTATCTAGGAAACCACAGGGAAATGTGTCTAAGACACACAGGCCTATTGCTAGAACACATTGCTCGCATTCTCTGACGAAATCACATGGGATGGCGTGGTGGTCGTTTGTTTGTTTTTTGGGTTTTTCCCCCTCCATACATTGTGCACATTTTGCACCATCAGTGATTTCAGTAGCTTTAGTCTTTACTGAGGTGTGTATATATATATAAAAAAATATATTATTTTTTTTAGGCCTTGCTTGAATAATTCTGATACTCAGAATGTCTTCTTTTTTATGCTGCTATTTGATTCTTTATGCAGTATTCCGAAGCTTCAATGGTGCTGAATGGGGTTCTTTACGACACAGAAGATCCACTTTCCATAAAGAATCTTGGGCTTTATTCACGAACCACTCTTAAGAGTTCTGGCTATCTGTGACTGCACAGAGGGAGTCATTTTGGCTTGAGCAGTGGGACGTTCTACAGTTTGACCATTACTCAGCAACTCCGCTGTACATCATCTGTAAAATGATGTAGGGAATCAACAGGCAGTAACTGTGAAGTCAAGATCATGAATACTATGTGTATTACTATTATTATTATTATTAAAGCCATTTTACGACACTTCATGACTCTGATTCATGCGGTCACTAGATCTGACATCGAAAATGTTTGAAATGGTCATTTTAAAGATATAAACAGTGCCAGGTTTGTCTTCCCTTGCAGCATGAAGCTGATATTCCACCTTAAAACAGCGCCACAGTTACATTCTGATGCCTGTAGCTACTGCACCATTTAAGGTGGAATGGAAAATTTCAGTAAAAACCTAGAGAATAGCTCCAGCCTTGTGAAGGCAGCCGTATTAAGTTACAATGTTCTACATCAGTACTGAATTATCTGTCAGATATTCTATCTTGGATATGTGATGGGGTGGTTAAATTATCAGAGGCTAAGCAAAACGTCTCTGTGCTGTTTTAGCACTGTAACAAAGGAAACATCACTTGAGTGCATCTTGAGCACAATGTTTAAATGAGCACATTATGTTTAACTAGCATTCTAGCTACACTTCTTTAGCCCTATGTCTTGAGTCGGTGGCAAACCTCAGCAGACAAGCCAAGGACTTCTCAGGTGTGGCGCTTTTGTGTAGCGTGTCCTATAGCCGACATGTGTTGGGAACATGTAGTCAGTTTTCATACTAAAACCTTATTCCATGCAAATTGGTCATACATTTTTACATATGTCCTGTAGCAGAATTAGATCTTGTATGCCCTAATTGGTAAACTATATATTATATATATATATATATATATATATATATATATATATATATATATATATATATATATATATATATATAAAAACTATATAATAAAAACAAATTAAAAAATCTTTTATTATCTAGTTTAGGTAGAAATGTTGGTATTTTACGTCAAAGTGACGTTGGCATGTGACATTTGGAAGATGTTGTATTTGGTTTAAATTTAACATCACAGCTCAAAACCAATAAAATATATAACATCAGCTGCTAATAATTCTACATCAAATTAACTGACATTAGATGTTGTCCTGATGTTGAAATGTGATCACCCAAACCAGATAACATCTATCAATGTTGATGGGCAGCTGGGGGACTAGAATGACATGAGGAGGAACCTAAGAAAGGAGGCAAACTTGATAGATAAGAGCAAATAAGTTCAGGATAAAAATCTGACTTAGAATTCTACTTAAAAGAAAGTCAAATGTAAAAGGTTAGTACTGCATGATTGCATTATTTTTTTACAGATACATTTCATTAATCACCAAAAATAAATCTGTATTCCTACCTGACCTCAGTATGCCTGACTAAGGCCCACAGAACCTTTTAATCCGGTAATGGAAAAAGGTAAAGGAAAATCTTGACCTTCGGGAGGGCACATAATTCCCAACATCTCAGATTATCCTAAAAGCATCTGAAAATTATCTACCCAGAGAGCCAGACCACTCAACAGCCATAACACACTCCTCCCAGACTTCTTTAAATGAAATGTAAAATCAGGGTTGACACACTGGGCTGATCTGTAAAGTTGGGTCATACTATGGATGTCTAATATAGCCTCTGTGTCCAGTTTTAGTAAGATAGGCCAAGGGGAGGGTTATGGTTCGAATGCCACCCCAAACACTTTACAACTGGAAGGTAAACCAATCATTATTAAGGATCAGGTGTGTTGGGAATGTTTTCCTTGCAGAAAGGTAAAAAGTCTACATGGTTCTTCTCACTTCTCACTTTGCTGAGTTCTTTATAGTCCTCAGCCCTGCATAGTTCTTCTCAGTTCTAACAGTATACAGGAGTTTTATACTGTATACCAGGGGTTACGGATGGAGCACAGCCTTTTGGTGTGTGGTTCTTTAAATATGGAAGACAGGTTGTTCTTCTGATATGGGACTCTTCAGGACCCTGTTCATCCCCAACAGCTCCGTTATCAGAATAAACAGTGCCTATTGTAAGTGGCTTGAGAAACCTGAAAACTTCATCTTAAACCCGTTCCATTTAAAGTTGATCTAGAAATCCACTGACTTGATCAACTGCAAGGATTTAGCTGAGCCAACAGTGAACTCAGCTAAACTTCATCTAAACTCATTCTACTAATATATGCAATGTCTGGAACATCTCAGTAGTCAGGGCAGCCATGGTCTGGTTTGAACCCCAAGAATGGCATCTAAGGCTGAGGAGACTGGTAATTCAGCAAAGGTTCACAGTACTGCTTAATCTTAATTCAGAACCTCTGCAAGACCAAAAGCTGAAAAGCTGAATTGGTCGACTTCTCTGCTTCCCTCCATCGCTGGTATGAAATCAACTCGTTGACATTGATTCCCATCACTTGGCATCAACTTCAAAAATCTCTACAAGGAATTGCCTTATCTTCACATCATGAAGTTGAATGGCAAAACATATCCCAATGGCCCTAACTCATGAAGAACCCACAAGAATAAATCAGTTGTTGCAGAGTATGAGGCTCTCTTCCTCACTCAGGATCAAAAACTGATTCTGCTGCTTCTCGCTGAACAGTGACCTCACTCTTCAAAATGCTCTTTGACTCGGAAGCCAATAAAGAGACTAATGCACTTAGTGGCGATAATGAAATCAGGAAAACATAATGAAATAAACTACATGCCACTCTTTGTTTACTTCTGCACACTCTATTCATTATCATTATGATCTATATTCCCACTATGATGGACGTCTTCAATCTGTGTGTGTGTGTGTGTGTGTGTGTGTGTGTGTGTGTGTGTGTGTGTGTGTGTTTATCATGGGGAGCTGTGTGGTTAGGTGTAGGGCTGAGTATCACTGATTTCCCAGCTTGATTTGATTCTGATTCACAAGGTCCCAATTCAATTTGATTTCTGATTCGATTTAATTCAATATCGATTTATTTAGGGATATTTCAGTTACAATATGTTTGGTTTGAATATGAAGAGATTTTCAGAGAACTGATGATGTAAATGAATAAGGAACACTCAACCTACCACTATTAAAAAGATTGTGTTAAAATATAAAAACAGTGTTTATATGAACTCTGAGTTTGTGTGGAAAAAATGATGCAATGTGCCTCATTCGGCCAAGCAAACGCACAACAGGTGGACTTTTGACATTTACATTTAAGGCATTTAGCAGACGCTCATATCCAGAGCGACTTACAAAAGTGCTTCACTGTATACTCAAGGAAAACCTTAGCTAGTTTGAATAGACTAATGATGTAAAGATACATCTAGGTTTAGACATTACTAAACACAAGTCAGTAAGGAGATCATTACACTCTACTTTTCGTCCAAGTACTCTTGGAAGAGGTGAGTCTTCAGTCTGGGTTTGAAGACAGCAAGCGACTCTGCTGTTCGGACCCCCAGGGGAAGCTCGTTCCACCATTTGGTGCAGGACAGAAAAAAAGTCTGGACGCTTGTCTTCCGTGGATTTTGAGGGATGGCGGGTCGAGCCGAGCTGTACTTGAAGCTCGAAGGGCTCTTGGTGTGGATCGGCTTTTGACCATTGCCATCAAGTACGAAGGGGCTGGCTGGTCCGTTCTGGGCTTTGTAGGCCAGCGTCAGGGGTTTGAATCTGATGCAGGCAGCAGCTACAGGAAGCCAGTGAAGAGAGAACGCAGCAGTGGAGAGACATGGCTGAACTTAGGAACGTTGAAGACAACCCGTGCCGCTGCATTCTGGATAAGTTGCAGGGACTTGATGGTGCGCAGAGGAAGACCAGCCAGAAGAGAGCTGCAGTAGTCAAGTCTTGAAGTGATGAGAGACTGAACGAGCACCTGGGCAGTCTCTCTAGAGAGGAAGGGTCGAATTCTCCGGATGTTGTACAGAAGAAATCTGCATTACCGAGTTACGTTTGCAACATGACCTCAGAACGATAACTGATCATCCATGACTACACCAAGGCTTCCAGCTTCTGTAGAAGGAGTGACCAGTGAGTTCTCAAAGGAGAGCTCACTGGGAGAGCTGCCTGTGAGGCTAGATTGAGTGTGTGTGCGAAACATCCAAAGTGCAACAAGTTGGTTAATTCCACAGCATGGGTCATATTTGCAGCATAGTCGGTCACGATAGCTGGATCTTTTGTTTGCAAACTTTCATTGCTTCAGACAGTAGTTCAGATAGATTACTGGCTGTGTGACTGGATTCAACTGCCCTCGTCTGTAAAACCTGAGACATGAGTCTAGATTGGTCATCAATAATTGTAGGTACAAATTCATTGCTCTGGATGTCCAGCTATCACCGGTAAGGGCAACTCTCTCTTTTGACTTAAGTAAACTTGCTAATTTTAAAGATCGATCTTGGATATCGGATCGATTTCAATCGATAAATCACTTTTCTAAAAACACCCCTTGTGAGGTGTATGAAGCACATGAACATTTAAGACCTAGCTTTTTAAGATTCCATTGCAAATGTAAGAGTAGAACGTGACAAGTTGTCACAGTCACTCAAAATTCCTGTGTCTCTTATTTTTTTGTTGCTCAGGATTTGCCAATTATTTTACTACTCAATTTGGCTCTTCTGAGTAGCCAGGACAATCATGGCCTGGTTTGAACCCCAGGAATGCCATCCATGGCTGAGGTGCCCTTGAGAAGGAATTCACCTCAGGGCGCTGAGGTGGCTGCCGACTGCTCCAGGTGTATATTTTCACTGCGCTAATCACTCATGTGAAGTTGTACATGATTACATGGTGTCAAAATTTCAAGATGAACGAACCAATAGAAATGCTCTAAAATTAATTCTTTTTACCTCGACTTCCATAGAAAGTTAAAGGTTTTTATCTTCTCCTGTAAAGTTGGCATTTTGGAGATACCAGGTTGTTTACACTCTGGGATGAAGTGAACAGATGGAGAGTTAACTAACCTCAGATTCTATGCGGATGACCTCTAGAGTTCTCTAGAGGGTGTGATGCATTATTGGCACATGAACAGGAACCTAATCCAAGAACCAGCTCTAATCCATTCTGCTAGAGCTTCATTTGTAACATGAACAGCGACCTCGCAAACACCCTCAGCCAACTGTAGTTGGATTCTGAGGAGGACAAGGAGAACACCATCTAAACACTACAAACATCTTCATCTACCACCATCCAAAGCCCTCCTATGGGGCTCACAGTGACAACTTGGTTTCATAAACATGCTAGATTGACACAGATTGGAGGTAACAAAGGAAACGGAAGAGCAGCGAGCTCCTGAACAGCAGTAGAAGAATGGGTCAGAAATCCTGGAGCAACTAATGTACCACTGAGACAGGCAAGAAGAGGAATAAGAGAAGCTGCAGAAGACCTCTTGAGACATCTGTTGTGGAATGCCTGTGGAGAGTGATAAACAGTCAGACAGGCTCTTGCAGTCCCTGTCTCCACCAACAAGCCAGGCAGGCTGTATCATGGAACACCTATCTGGCATTCAGCTGAAACCACCCCTTTCTGACTGGAGAACCCCAGATCTGAAGGTATTGACGACCCAACAGACAAGATTGATAAAACACAAAACCCTGGCAATGCAAAGGCCAACAAAGGCCAAAGGGAGGAATGGAAGATCATGGAGTCAATTCAAGCTTGTGTTCCTTCACCCTTTCCATTCTGAGGACTAAAAGGCGAGAAGGCAAGAACACAGACAGGGCACACATGAAAGTATCAGGGAGAGAATATGTCAGAAACCGACAAGCTTTAAGAAATCCTGAAGACATCCACTGGTAGGCTGGCCAATCTGTAACTCCAGCCTTACAGAGGAAACGGTCAACAGTGTGGACCAAACTGTAAGGATGGGGACTTTGGTGGAGTGGGATCTGTCTGAGGCTATTTGAGCTATTTGAGCAAGTAAAATATTGGAATGAGAGAGGGTAAAGAGTAAAGACCACACAAGAAAAACAGGCAAGCCTAGTTTTGCCAGACCACTATTGGCTGCATTGAATCGTCAATGGCATCTCAACAATGGCATTTCTCCACTTCATGTGACCCAAGTCTTGCTCCCTTGCATCCTTAAGATGTAGACCTCATATTTACCATATAAGATGGGAGGGGGTCAGGACCTCATAAACATGGCTGGGTGAGGCAGACAGCCGGTGCAGTACCGATGCCAGAGCTGTGATGGCGTCAATAAACTCCACAGTAGCGATAGTGGCCTAGGCCGGCGGCTAGCACAGTAGCAAGGCTAATGCTACGATAGTGATGCTAATGCCACTGTCGCAGTGGTAACACTGCGGTACAGGCCCACTATATTCTCACACACTGAGCATTCCACTCAACATCCATAACCACTGCATCTTAGTCTCAGTAGATTCTAGAAGTGCTCATGTGAAGTTTATAAGGATTTGGACAGTGAGAATGGTTATAACTTTGCTTTTTAGACGTGTCGACTTTTACCTTTAATTTAAAAGGGTTTAAGGAAATATTGAAGCTTAGGAATTAGACACTATTACATAGTCCTTTCATTTTCACAAGCTCGAAATGTAATTGGACACAACTATTAATATAAGATTTATTGCAAATACCTGGGTACAAATCCTTTGCAGTAAATGACTGCCATTAAGCCTGGAAGCCACATCACCAAACGCTGAGTTTCCTTTCCTTACTTGGAATGCTTTGCCAGGCCTTTTCTGCAGCTGCCTCTAATTGCTGCTTGTTTGCAGGACTTTCTGCTGTTGTCTTCTGTGAGTAAAAAGCATGCCCAATTGGGTTGAGGCCAGGTGAGTGACTCAGACATTTAAGAAATTTAAATGCAACATTTTCATGCTTTTAGACAATAGAATTCATGTTTTGTTGGGTCATTATCTATCTGTAGCATTTGGCCAAATCTGAGCTTAAAGCACTTCAGAATTCATTTTGCTGCTTCTATCAGAAGTCAGATCATCAATAGACACCAGTGACCCAGTTCCACTGGCAGCCATACATGCCCATGCAATAACAGTCCCTCCATCTTGTTTAACAAATGAAGTGAGATGCTTCAGGGAGGTCTCCAGAATGATGCATTTACATTCATGAAGGCATCTTTTGACGGACACACTGATGATACACTTACTTCCCTTGAGAGTGTTCTTGACTTGACTAGATGTTGTGAAGATCATCTACTTTCGTCGTCTTCCATCATTTTCCAGGCCTTGTGGTGTGCCGGAGCTTGCCAGTGCATTCCTCTCTTTTACACTTTGGCCACTCCTACAATATCTAATGTCTTTCTAATGTGTTCACTTCATTTTAAATTCACTGAGGTGGTGACAAAATGACCAAAAAGTGGTTACAGCACTAGGGTTGTGGGTTACACAACAGGGTTGTGGGTTCGACACCCTGGTTTGCTTAGATGCCACTGTTTGGCTCCCGGACAAGGCCCAAACCCTCTCTTTTCAGCGGGTGCCACAGCAAAGCCCACCGAGTGGAGGATAACGCTAAAGCTAACACACACACCCACACACACTCTATAGAAACCCAAATCACAGCACATTCACCCACTATAAGCCAGTTATTTCACACCAGTAGACCACAAACAACAGTGTCCAGTCCAGAGTGTGAACCACTACACCCAAACACACACAGGAAATGACCTGACTGCAGTGTTGTAAAGGAGCTGGGAGCTGGATGGTCAGGGAGGAGAGTCAGATTGGATTATAAAATATTAAACACACTATAAAACAGTGATTTTAAGAAAAGGTATTTTACTGAACGTATTATTCAGCAGTTCATTTAAACTGTGAGGCTGTATTATTCATACAAACACAAAGATCGGATCAGTATCTGTATTAGTTGATACTCAGCGTTAAGAGACTCGGATCAGGGAGCAAAATAACCTTACTAGTGCTCACCAGTGTGTGTATTCACTGCACAAATAGTCAAGGTCAAATTCCATCCATGTCCAACACATATGATGCTTGTGGCAGTCTTTGTCTTTGTACAAGTACTTATGGACCTGACTGCACGTCCACCAGAATTTGCAGGCAGTTGCAGAATGAATGAATGATGCAGTGAGCAAGTACTCAGAGCTTAGTGACGACAGGACAAAGCACTCTCCTTGTTATCCTCCTGAAAATGGCTAATAATCAAAATAGCGAAATAGGCCCTGCAATTTACAAGCAATCATTCAACACTTGTGTGGTTTCTCTTCTTTAAACAGAGCATGCGATATTTTCAGATCATTCCATACCGATGTGCACCTGAGAAATCCCGTTGGATTGCCAGTCTACACAAAATTTGCATACGAAGGAGTTTGAAATGCATAGAATGCAATTTGCTTGCCTGAGATTTTTACATTTACATTACATCATTATTGCGAAGACTGTGGCACGACAATGTGACATGAAATCTGATTACAGGGGGAATCAGACAGGATCAGACAGACATTAGTTGGTGCCAAGCGAAGAAAAGAAGGGGGGGGGTCATAATTAGTCAGTGACTTCATTAACCTGATTAGATCAAAAGGGAGTTGGGTATATTGCCAGAGTGAGCAGATGGCCTACGAGCAAAAAAAATATTTAAAAAAAGCACAGTCAAAACACAGTCAAGTCCAGTTTTGCTGGACCAACAGTGGGGAGTTTGGGACCAAAATATTTGCTCTTTATTGGGAAGAAGCTTCTGTGGCATAAACCGACCTCTATTATGCTTCATGTACCGTTTCATGAGACCCTGCCTGGTAAAGAACTTGGCGCCTTCAAATGTAGACCACAGATTGACCAGTTTTTAGATGTGAAGGGCTCAGGACCTTATGAACATGGCTTGTGACTACTGCAGCATTAGCGACAATGGGCACGGCCAGCAGCTGTGATTGCGGTGTTAGTGAGGACAGAACTGTGAGTGAGGACAGAAGAGGAAGTGCCCTCTAATAGCGACGCAGTAGCGATGCTGGGCGAGGTCGGTGGACGCAGCGCTGGTCATCCACCAGTACAGTTTCACATTCCCTCCTCAGACCTCAATGTATCAACTGAAGGCACTCAAAAAATGTTGCTAGGTCTTCAGTGGGGAAGCTTCTTCAAATTACTCAGGGTACAACGACACCTAAGAAACTCTCATGTTCTCCCACACAACAACTCTCACAAACCTCACTGGAAAAGACAACAGCAGCAACAAGGTTGTGGGTTCGATTCCTGGGCTCGGCAAGCTGCCACTGTTGGGCCCTTGAGCAAGGCCCTTTACCCTCTCTGCTCCCCGGGCCCTGGAGTTGGCTGCCCACCGCTCTGGGTGTGTGTGTACTCACTGCCCCTAGTTCACTAGTGCGTGTGTGTGTTCACTACCACAGATGTGTTAAATGCGGAGGACACATTTCGCTGTACATAGTACAGTGATAAATACGTGCACCTTTAAAAACCTTTAACAGCAGAAGCCATGCTGAGTGAGGACAGGAGAGGGAGTGCCCTCCAATAGCGATGCTGGGTGAGGTTGGTGGTCGCAATACCAGTGGGGTGGAAGTTGCCACAATAGCAGCGTTATCGACACAGTAGAGATGCTGGCCGAGGATGCCAGCTGACACTGAAGCAATGGTAAAACCATGGTACTGATGCTAATGTCGCAGTAGAGATGCTGGGAGAGGCCAGTGGCCAACGCTCTGCTAATACTGTGGTAGCATTGTTGAGTCGACATGCTATCGCTATGGACTTCGATAGACATGTTAATGCCACAGTATGTCTTCACACCACTTCCACTTACAAGAATATATTTCAAGCAAGGAGACCCAACCTCAGTTTACCTAGGATTACTACATCTCTCAGCAACACGGATACTGACAATGCAGACCGCCAGTACGAGATCTGTCTCTACGCCAACAAGAGGCAGCCAGATAGTAAGCGAAATTGACTCCTCTAGGCTGTCTCGTTTGGCGGTCTGCTTTAATTTGAGCATAATGCATTCATTTGCTTAACGGGCATTCATCCTTATTCACTGGCTGTAGGGCTTTTTTCGTGTGTGTCCGAAGTTTTCTTAACAGAGAACACCAGCAAATGCATCAGTCAAGGTTGAGGGAGCAAGACAGACTAAATGAGATCTTGGGAAATGAACTCGGCAGTAAACTCCAGAGATGATATACAGTGATGCGAGTGTCTTACCTTCGCACTCCCTCTCCTGTCCCCAAACATGCTGCAGGCCCATTGGTCAATTAGCACTGAGGCAGACCTGAGTAGTGTCATTACTCTCTCTTTCTCTTCAGAAGAAAAAAAAAAAACAAACAGCTAATGAAGGAAGCTGAGAGGAGAATCACTAACTGCCTCTGCACACTAGGCCCAATCACTCCAAATCTCCATGGAGCCCTCTAATAGCTCATCCATCTCTGGTAATGAAGACTAATCTAGCTGTCAGCATCTCCGTGATGGAGGTGAGATGCTACGGTGAAGGAGGGCAAAGAGAAGGAGCTTCCATACAACCTTCTCCTTTTCAAGCTCCATCTACCAGTACAGGTTCACATTGCCTCCTCAGACGTCAATCTATCAATTGAAGACACTCAAAAAATGTGGATAGGTCTTCAGTGGGGAAGAGCAAGCTGCGTCAAATTACGCAGGGTACAAACACCACCTGAGGAACTCTCATGGTCTCAACGACTCTCACAAACCTCACTGGAAAAGACAACAGCGGCCACACTTGATGTTCTGTTGGTATACTACTGTTCAGTTTTTGCACACAACGCAAACCAGTTCCCATAAAAGAGGAACCCATGCTCCTGACCCTAAACCATCCCTAAACCATCACACAGGATTAGATGATCCAGTCAAACCCACAACTAATGTTAGAATATGAGGTTTTCAGAAGGTGATTAAGTAATTAATTAGAATGAAATCCAGTAGATACAGTTAAGTTCCCAAGACATCCCAAGTGTCTAATGCTGAATCAATCAAATCCTACACTGAATGATTCCAGTCCTATTATGCAGGTGGCACCATGGTGATGAAGCTGGGCTGGCAGGCAGGCGAGGAACACTCGCCCCAGCATCAAACCAGACAGAAGGGACAGTTGTTCAAAGAAACGCTCATACCGCGCTGGAAAACATGGAGACCACTTTTTTTTTTCTTAAATTTCTTAAACAAAGCGAAGTTAGCTGAATTTGCAGACTATGAATGGCATAAAGTCGTTCAACAGCAATATGAAAGACTAGTGGAGAGCCTGCCAAGACATGAAGGCTGTGATTGGCAATCAAGGTTATTTTAGCATAATGATTTTTGAATGCTCTCAAAGTTCAAATATTAGTACTGTGTTTAATCTGAATAACTTCTTTACATTATAATTATTACAATCATTTCTTTGCATTATTTGAGCAGTTGTTTTTGAGCAGTTGTCATTTCTGCAAATAAATGCTCTAAATAGCAAATATTTTTATTATTATAGAATTTAGGAGAAATGTCCATGGTTTATGAAATTCACAATTTCCCAATAGCGAAATTAACATTTGTTATAGTATAAAACCAGCAAAACCAGTAAAAATAGTAAAACCAGAAAAACTGATCATGTAGGGTGGTCTCTTCATGTTTATCCAGAGCTGTATAATATCACCTGAGGGGACAGAATCATTAAGGCACAGAGCCAGAGACCAGACACCTGCAAATTTCGGCAAGAATTAGTTCTACATTCTCTACATCACCTCTAGGTCCACACAATTCATATGGTAAGCAGTGATCTGCTCTGGTGATGCCATATAGGGTTGGGTTGGTTTACATTTGTACCAATATCGGTACTGGTTCTGGTACCTCCTTATCCCCTCCCAAAACCATCCCTACAACAGGGCCTAGCGTGAGCACACTTGTGAAGAAGCCCAAAAAGGGTTTCTGGATGCACCCTTAGATCCAGAAACCCTATTTGGGCTTCTCCACAAGTGTGCTCTAAAACACTATAACCCTATTGGCCCGAACTAAAATAGTAGTTGTGAAAGGTGCCACACACCAAAATTTGGTTTGACCAAAAGAGGTGATCTTGGTCCGGATCAAGGGATCGGTTCATTTGCAGTCTACACTTTTGATTGGTTCAGACTTTTGGACCAGTTACAGGAAGTTGAGAACTTCTCTACTTCGCCTGCATGGGTGCAACAGATTCCTCTTGTGATTCCTGTATCTACTGTAACTGTAGGTTAACCCTTATTTATGAACAGAAATGAAAGGAATCCAAAGGTAATCTAAAACCTATGCAATTCGACCAGCTCTGCAGCAGAAAATACAAAAGGTAGCCTACAGCAGATGAAGAGCATTCTCTGAATGGCCACAGTGTAAAACCTGTACAACATACAGTATAATATGACATGGCTTTAATCAAACTCATTAATTCAGTGTTGATTTGGACTTGTGCCTCATGCTGCTAACTGCCATCTGTATTTTATCTAACTGTCACATAGGATTATGGTATCTGCTGAAATGGGAAGTTACCATGTAAATGTCAATTACAGCTCAATAATGATGCTGGAAACTAATTAGTTGTGACCTCTTTTGTCAATCAACTCCACTGAAGATAAGATTCCTGATTGCTGATGTTTATCGGTCACCACTGGAAGCCGACTGCTTTAATAAGATCTTTCTCTTTAACAGTAAAACAGAATTGCATGAATGTGAACGAAGATTATGAGGATTTAAAAGAGAGTTGAGGAAAAAGATTTTGCAGTAATTAACTAATAAAATAGCTGACAAGATCTTGATGCCTTTGAATTCAACAACTAATCATTTCTAACTCTTAGAGGCACGTAACAGGTTCTACAAAGTCATTATTTTGGATATGATCTAAAGATGCTTAGATAAGTTCTTGATTAAGAGAAAGCAGAACTTTTGTGAGATGGTTTTTCACACCATTGTTCCAGACCCTGGTCCGTTCAGGACAGGAGATTTTTGAAGGAGCTGTCCAAGCAAACAATGGTGAGCTCAACACAATGATTTATTTATTTATTTTTTTTTTTTTTTTTACAAAAGATGTTTTTTAAATGGTTCAAAGTGTTTGTGGGTGTAAACTGTGAAAGTAGATACTAAGAAATATTTAATAATTGTCAACAAAACGTTCTATAGCAAATGCTGAATGTTGCAAAAAATGGAATTGCAAACATTTTGGTTCGGACAGCATACTCTCAAAGCAGACAAAGTGTGTGAGTGCAATGGGAAAGGTGTGAGAGCACTATTTATGAATTTAAGTAATGCCAACTTGAATGAAAGTTAATACATAAACACATAAATACTTCAATGGTTTAACCATTTGAAGCCTTAAGGATCAAATGACTGCCTGAAATGTCTATGTAAAAACTGGAGTGTTTATTAATTTTTTAGACTAATTATTAAAATAATAAAAATAAAGAAATAATGTAAACTAAAACATACAGAACATGACATTGTAAACCCCCTTATACTCAGCCTTGCCTAAAAACATCCAAATAATCACATTTAAATGTTTCAGATCTGTTTGTGCCAACAGTTGCAATCAAACATTGTGATATTTGCGATGAGTTGTTTTTACATCACTGTGGAGGATTAATCAGAATCAGAATCAGAATCAGAATCTCTTTATTTCACCAAGTATGTTACCCATACAAGGAATTTGTCTTGGTGAGAGCAACACGTATGACAAGTAACAAAGAAACACAGAACACAGTCTTAAACTAAAGGAAAATTACACTAAACAATAAATAGGGTAGGGGATAAATTAAAAAAAAAGTAGAAAGTACTAAAGGTAATAAAGGTAATAAAGAGCTGAAAGATGTATTTACAGAAAAGAAAAGAACATCTGTACAGGTGTGCAAATAGTCATAGTGCAAAATAGGCAGAGTGCAAATAACTGTTCAGTCCGGTTTGGTACAGTTCAGTTGTAAGTTTAGAGGTTTACAGTGGGAGGTGACCACTGTGATTGAGGAGCGCTACAGCTCTGGGGAAGAAGCTGTTAGCATGACGTGTTGTGCTGGTTTTGATGGACCGCAGTCTTCTACCCGAGGGGAGTGTCTGGAAGAGGAGGTGTCCAGGATGTGAGGGGTCAGATGTAATCTTGCCAGCCCGCTTCCTCATCCTGCTGGAGTAGATCTGCTGAAGTGATGGCAGGTTACATCCTATGATCCTCTCTGCTGTCCTGATGATGTGCTGGAGTTTGGTTCTTTCTTGTGAGGTGGAGGAACCAAACCAGATAGTTATGGAGGCTGTGATAATGGACTCGATGATCGCTGTGTAGAACTGGATCATCAGGGTCTGTGGCAGGTTGAATTTCTTGAGCTGTCTCAAGAAGTACATTCTTTGTTGAGCTTTCTTGATGATGGAGATGGTGTTTTTCTCCCATTTCAAGTCTCTGGAAATGGTGGTGCCCAGGAACTTGAGTGACTCCACCATTGATACTGCAGTGTTGTTGATGTGGAGGGGGGGAAGGGTGGGTGGATTGCGTCGGAAGTCCACCACCATCTCTACAGTCTTTTCTGTGTTTAGCAGCAGGTGGTTGTTGCTGCACCAGGACACCAGCTGCTCAATTTCCTTTCTGTAAGCAGACTCATCACCGTTGGCTATGAGGCCCACCACAGTGGAGTCATCTGCAAATTTCAGGATCTTTACAGCTGGATCTTTGGAGACACAGTCATTAGTGTAGAGGCTAAAGAGAAGGGGTGAAAGAACACAACCCTGAGGGACTCCAGTACTGAGTGTCCGGAGGTCTGAAGTGTGCTTCCCCAGCCGCACCTGCTGTCTCCTGTCTGTCAGAAAATCCACGATCCACCGACACATGGAGTCTGGCACTGACAGCTGGGAGAGCTTGGCCTGAAGAAGCTGCGGCACAACAGTGTTAAAGGCCGAGCTAAAGTCCACAAACAAAACCCTAGCATAGTTTCCATGGCTGTCGAGATGTTGCAGGATAAAGTGCAGGGTCAGGTTGACCACATCATCGACAGACCTGTTTGCTCGGTACGCAAACTGCAGGGGGTCCAGCAGGGGATCTGTGATGGACTTCAGGTGGGCTAGGATCAGGCGTTCAAAGACCTTCATGACTACAGAGGTCAGGGCGACAGGCCTGTAGTCATTCAGTCCGGTGATGGTGGATTTCTTGGGAACTGGAATGATGGTGGAGGTTTTGAAGCAGGCTGGAACAGAGCAGAGTTCCAGTGATCTGTTAAAAATGTCTGTAAACACTGGAGCTAGTTGGTCACAGCAGTGTTTTAGGGTGGATGGAGAGACTGAGTCGGGCCCGGGGGCTTTCCTCACCTTCTGTCTGCTGAAGAGCCTGTGAACATCCTGCCGGTTGATGCAGAGATGAGCAGGAGGCAGAGGTGAGAGGGCCAGTGTGGGGGTGGAGGTGGAGGGGGGTGATGGGTGGTAGACGGTCTGATTGTCTTTTGTGAGTTCAAATCTGCAGTAGAACTCATTCAGGTCGTTGGTGAGGTGTCGGTCGTTCAGGAGGAGGGGGGTCTTTCTCACCTTGTGACCAGTGAGAAGCTGTAGGCTTTTCCAGGCTGAAGATGGGTCGTTAGCAGTGATGTGTCTGTTCAGCTGCTCTGAGTACTTGCTCTTCGCAGCTCTAATCCCTTTCTCCAGTCTGTATTTGGCCTCCTTAAAGACAGTTCTATCTCCACTCCTGAACGCTTCCTCCTTTTCCCTCCGAAGCTGTTTGAGTTCAGCAGTAAACCAGGGTTTGTTGTTACTGTATCTCACCTGTGATTTAGTTGAGATGCAGCTGTCTTCACAGAAACTGATGTATGACGTCACAGTGTCTGTGTATTCGTCCAGTCCGTCTGTCGCCTCCTCAAACACAGCCCAGTCTGTGGATTCGAAGCAGCCCTGCAGCTTCTCAATGTCTCCACTGGTCCACCTCTTCAGTGTTGTGATGACCGGCTTGTTGGTTTTGAGTTTCTGCCGGTAGGTTGGAATGAGGTGAACGAGGCTGTGATCGGAGAGCCCGACAGCTGCGCGCGTGACCGCGCGATAGGCATTCTTGATACAGTGAATGACCCACTGTTCTTGGCAGAATTGTTTTAATTCAGATACACTGGACTGTCCATTTAAGATCTTACCACTTTAGTACTTTGGTGAGTCTAAAATCATAATTTTGTTTCTTTTGAGTTATGTTGATAGGCTTGCTTGTGTACTTTGGATCATTGTCCTGCTGCATAACCCAACTGCACTTGAGCTTTAGGTCACAAACTGACAGGCAGACATTCTCCTTTAGAATTTTCTGAGCATTCATTGGGCTGCATTGTGTACTTGCTCATTTTGTCTTCATCTAATCTTAAAATTAGTTGGACGATCTGAAATATTTCACAACTATGTATGACATAGCTGACAAAAGAAATTGAGAAGGGCAAATACTTTTCCACAGCACTGTATATTGTAATTTGTTCCTTTTGGTCAGGCAATTTTGTTCCTGGATCACTTTGTTCAGTGTTCACACCAAAATATGTTAACAAAAAGGCATGCAGTTGACAGGATACACCAGACTGGGCAGATTTTATGACGTTCATTTGCGTTGATAATTGAGACGATATCCACAGAGCCACAGTGTACCCTGGTTTAAGTAGCTTGTTAGTGTGTGTGGGTGTTTTTATTTTATATGCATCTTGTTTTATCTTGTTAAATATTCTGGAGCAATAAGCCACAAGAGGCTTCACTAACGATGAAAAAACTTTATCATATTAATACATAATTTATTTGATGTATGCGGCCCTGTGTGTGTATATCAGGCATTTTACAGTGGCTTTGAACATGCCTTGACCTCCTTTTATTAAACTCACATTCTATAATTATCCCCTCAGAGTTTGTTTGGAAGCAGCTGCCATGCAAACCCTGTTGTGCACCAAACACTGGGTTGGTTGGTCTTGGTTGGTGGACTCTGGCATGGTTTGTTTGAAGTAAAAATAAAATCTTTTATGAATGTCATGTACCCTGAAAGGGTCATTATAGAAGAGATAGGTCTGAGAGAATACTCTCTGCAGCACAGACACTTGTTTCGCTTTGTGGTAAAATGCTGTCCTCAGACTGTCAGTATGAGAAAATGTCTTTTGTAGACAAACAAGGGGCAGTTCTTGCGCATGGGAGTTTCAACAAGGTTCCTCAGTCAGTCATCCACTCACTCAGCCACTCAGTCAGTAAGCGAAATTGCCTCTTCTGAGCCTGCCCGCTAAATGGTCTGGCAATAATGTTTTTGTTTTTTTTAAGGATATATAGCACTTTTTACAGTCTGAGTAACATTAGCACTATGCTTTCTTATTATCAGATTCTTTTTTAACACAGATTAAATTTAAACATGTAAACTACTCAGTGTCTCCAGCTACACTGGAAATTATGCAATTTAACAAGCTCTGCACTATCAAAAACAAAAGGTAGGCTACCTTTAGCAGAAGAAGTGTAAACTCTGAATGTCATGTCAAGTCAAATTTATTTGTAAAGCGCTTTTTACAACGGTTGTTGACACAAAGCAGCTTTACATAATTAGTAATTATTAAAAGACAGAAAAAAAAGAAATAACATAAGAAGACCTAAAGGATCCAAGACCCCCAGTGAGCAAATCAACAGCGACAGACAGTGGCAAGGAAAAACTCCCTCAGAGCTGGAGGAAGAAACCTTCAACCTTCAACCAAGACTCACAAGGGGGACCCGACCCGTCCTCCTCTGATCAGAACTATTTATAAATTACTGATAAAAGTGACCAAACCATCTATACTGTTGAACTGCTCTAATCATGATCATAATATACTAATCATGGTGTAGATAGTTAATAGTGGTGATATTAATAGTGTAAAAAATACGGCCCAAAGACATCTAAACAGACTAAACACAGAATGCATCATGTGGCTTTTGCTTTGGTTTGTGCAAAATACAATTTGTGCTTTGAAACATGAATGAGTTTCATGCACCATCTCATCTCATCACAAACCCTGAATTGGAGCTCTGTCTGGCAGAGACTGAGGCAGTAATATAAGGCTCAGTATATATACACATACCTTATAAACCCATGTGCACTTAAGAAATGCTGGGAGTCTTCAGTATCTCTTACTGCAAGTTTTGAGGTGTGTGTGAACCTTTCAATGGGGTTCTGGTGGTCCAGTGGACTAAGGCATTGCCACAATAACCCACAATGACACCAAGCCCGGGTTCAAAAGAGCACAAATCTGCCCTACTCTCTCCAGGTGGGTAGATGGCTCGCTATTTCAACATCTCTTTCGTGTGTCAGCTAGTCGTTGCATCAGAGCTGGGTACCTGGCACTCTCCTCAGAGCGTGTTGGTTGCCATTCAGGGACAGTTTGAAAAAAAAAAAAAAAGAGGCTGCGGCTAGTTGCATGTGTGATGTAGAAGGCATGGGTCAGTCCTCAGGATGATGTGTCATTACATGTGATAGTGGGAGAATACTAACAAGTGGGTTGAGTAATTGGCTCAAATTGGGGAGAGAAAACTTTTCAACCTTATTATTTGTTATTAAAATTAGTTTTAATACAGGATGATAATAATAATAATAATAATAATAATAATAATAATAATAATAAATTATCATCATCATCATCATCATCATGTATATAAACAAATTAAAGTTTTTACATAGATATTTATTTCTTCATGCTGCTTTGCTCTCTAGATCCCAGAGCATGGTGGATGCTAGGGGAATATTTCTTAAATTTATTTTCTTGCATTTTCACTTATAATTTTTATAATGTCTTGTCTATGATTAAATGTTTTTTCAAAAAAAGAAATTAGGGACCTATTCCTCACTTCCACTTTTTTACTGCAGTTCTGCCCTTTAGTGTGACAATATCTTATGGCGCGACACCGAAATATCTTTAGAAAAATATATTTTATTGCATGTGGGAGATTACAGTCATCACTTATCTTAAATTGGTATATTTATTAACAGTTCTGAAAATATGAAGCAAACATTGCCTCACATTTATTTACTTCTGCTGTTACCATCACTACCATGACTATATTAGTACACCTGAGCATAGCAACAGACTTGCATTGTGGTACTGTGAGTTTTTATCAATAATTTATCCATGGTTTTGACCAGTGGAGGATGGATCTCCCTTTGAGAGTCTTGGTTCTTCCCAAAGTTTCTTCCTCCAATTTTGAAATCTTTTTGGTCTTTTTACTGGATTTCTGTGTAACTTGTTTCTGTACAACTATAAACTGCTCTACAAATAAATGTATTCTAGATTAATATCAAATGGCATGATATTATATTATATGATTAATGAAAATAAATGCCCAACAGTGAAGATAAAGCTCTCTAATGCTGTTGGTAAATAATTATTAAGTAATTACAGTTAAAACATAAAACCCATAAGCTAAGTCACCCTAGGTTCTGTGGCCGATGGTTCTGAGATTGATGGTAATTGATTGGCAAAATCTGACCAATCAGTTTTGTATACCTATATGCAGTTTACTTGTTTTCGTTCAATGACAAATAAATCAGTGGGAACGCTTCATGAACCAGAACTATTGCAACTGTGTGTCATTTTTTCCTACAAATATAAATACATCTCTAACCACCTTCTGTTTTGAAAGAAGTAGTACTGCTGTTGAACAATTTCACTGAAGTAATGTTCATAATAATTTGAGAAGAATATGACAAGAAATTGATAAGACTTTATGGTTAAATTGCTTCTTTGTTTTTCTTTCTCTTTTGATGTTTTGCAACAATTCAAACTAACCCTAGGATACAGAAGGGCAATAACAGTCGCCTATACAGGACAAATCACTTCACACACTTCTTAGCTGTCAAGCATTGTTCTTCTTTGCTTCAATCATCCATTCACCTCCTTCACTCCAAACAATCTATCCAAGCCTCAAGGACACTGTTGACAGTTTATGTTCATCCAATAAGGTGCTCACTTAAATCTCCAAAAGTCGGAGTTCTCCTACACAACTTTTATCCTGATCAAGTTTCAGACCAGTCTGAGAGCATCAAGTATTTGATTTGTTTTCTACTGGACTATTAAGGTGTAATCTAATGTGTTATAATCAACAACTGACCAACAGTCAGGAAATTAAATACGGACAGTAATGAAAACTGTCTGCTCATTCCCGATAGTTTTTAACGCGACTGTAATGGGTTTCATACATGACCTGACATCTCACAGGCTAGTGGAATGCAATCAGGAAAATACGTGTCCGAGTCTATATTCACTGCCTGACCAAAGAAAAGGTCACCACCTGGATTTAACTAAGCAAATAGATAAGAGCCTCCCATTGGATAAATACTGCATGGGTGATCATGTTTCAGCTGGCAACAAGTTATTTAACCCTTACTGATGCAGTGAGCAGCTTCTTATTTGTTAAACCACATGTGGAAAGACACATGCTGTGGTTGTGGAAAAGATGGTTTCAGAAGGGTCAAATTATTTGGCGTGCAGCAAGCAGAGAACACATCTATGGGGATTTCTGAAACTACTAAAACTACTAAAAAGGGTTAAGAACTGTCCAACGCATTGTTAAAAAGTGGAAGGACAGTGGGGAAACATCTTAAATCTTTGGTGAAATCAAATCATAGAAAAACAGTAAAAACAATAGTGAAAGTAAGAGCATTTAGGACTTTGGACTAAACACCTGTGTAGCCTTAAGAAAACCAAAACGGCTTCAATTTGCTAGGGAGCATAAAGATTGGACTCTGGAGCAACGGAAGAAGGTCATGTAGTCTGAGGAATCCAGATTTACCCTGTTCCACAGTGTTCCATCATGCCCAGTGCCTACTGTACAAACCTATGGGGCAATACTTTGATCGGGGTTACTGTAGTTGGTCAGGTCTAGGTTCAGTTTATGTGCCCAAAGAATGAGGTCAGCTGACCTGAATATACTGAATGACCAGGTTATTCCAGCAATGGATCTTTTCAATTTCAAGATGAAACTGTAAGAGAGTGGTTCAGGGAGCATGAGACATCATTTCCACACATGGATTGACCACAACAGAGTGAGAATCTTAGGAATGTGCTGGAGAAGACTTTGCGCAGTGGTCCACATCTCCCATCATCAATACAAGATCTTGGGGAAAAGTTAATACAACTCTGGACAGAAATAAATGTTGCAACATTGCAGAGGCTTGTGGAAATGATGCCACAGCGAATGCGTGCTGTAATCAAAGCTAAAGATGATGCAACAAAATATTAGAAGTGTGTGACCTGTTTTTGGCCTAATTAACTGTACTTAATTTTCCTGTATTAAAAACCAGTAACCATTTTTTTGTAGGTAATTCAGCCTGAAACTGTGGAGGAACCTCTTGAGGTGCGTTGAGAAACCTTCAAGAACCCCTTTTCTTCTACAAAACCTGTTCTTGAAGGTTCCTCAAAGCACCTTAAGAGGTTCCTCCACTGTTTCGCATTGAAGAACCTCCAAAAATTCCTCAAGTATCCTATACTTTTACAGTGTATCTCCATTTTTGCAGAGATACCCATTTGACTACCAAGTGCAAATGCACATGGCTTCTTTATTTTTATTAGGATACAATCCAGATAACTGGGCACATGAAGTAACCAGGTGTAAACAGGGTCGTAGTGTGAAAATAAATAAATAAATAAATGAGGATGAGGAAATAAATAAATGGTTAAAAGCTAGCATGTGCTTCCTACCACTGTCCAACCACTTGTGAACCATCCGCTTCTTTTTAAACTGCCGCTAAAACATGACTGGACAGCTGGACAAGCTTGAAGGAGAACTGTCTGTGTTGATGCATGAAAAGGTTAGCATCGTGTTGAGTAATGGGGAGGGGGATTAATGCTCTCTGGGACTGCTAGCTCCGTAGGATTTGTAGGGTTGGGTTGCCTGAACCCAGATTAAGCTTAATCCTGCAAGATTTACAAGATTTCCAATTCCTACAATATCATACAATGCTTCCAGTCTTTTTTCCTCCAAGTCAGATAAAGTCGGCCAACTGCTTCTTTTCAAACTGCCGCTATCAGACCATCATTAGACGGCTGAACATGCTTGGAGGTGAGCGCTAACTGCCAGTTCTGATACATAAGATAACAAAAGCAGACCCATCTCAATCTTAATCCTCCACCTAGACTTGGCTTAATCCACCAGACCAAAACATTGTGCAGGGTTACCATGATGTGGAGAACCAATTACACCACAATTTGTGATCGGAGGGAAAAAGAAGGGCCACTGTTGCGCTGTTAAGGACTCCTAGCCATGGGTGACTGGGGCATCATATTGCTCTTTTTTTTTTTTTTTTTTTTTTGGATTTACTTTAAGTGTCATAAACAAATGACCGCCTGGACTGGCCTCATGGTAAGAGGCTGCTATTTAATTACTGGAGGTTAAAATCCTCCTATCTTTAAAGTTCACTTCATCCATAAGAGGCTTTAGGAATGAAAGGGGGTGGTGCTCATGGTAAAAGGCTGCCATTTAATTTCTAGTGAATTATTAATAAGTTTGGGCACTAAGGCCATCAATGCAGTATGCACTTACACAACCACAGCTAATTAACCACAGAAGTGAGGCCAGTCAATTTCGTCTGAAACAGATCAGTCCCAGCTGAAAGATAGCCATACTAGTTTACACTGAAAGGCTACCAGTGGTTAAATCCTTCTAAGTGCACTTCATCTATAGAAGGCTTTAGGAATGGAAGGGGTTGGTGCTCTCTCTCTCTCTACACTCTATGCATCTCCCTCTCTTGATTGCAGGCGCTTGATTTCTCATTGTGTCTTCCTAACTGAAGCAAAGCAGATGCCTCTTCGGTCAGCAGGGTTTGCGAGTGATTCTTCCGTTTCATATTCAGTTTTAAACTTCTATTCAAAACTGAAAAGTCAATTCAGGCAGGTTGTTTTGCCCATATTGCCCAATATTTCAAAATCCTTGAGCAAGTGTTCTTTTGATGCACCTTCTACAGATTTATATTTAACAGGCCCAAGCGCTTATCACGCTTTCAAGGGCAAAGAAACCTTGGATGGATTCGGACAACAACCAAAAAAAAAAAAACCCACCACAGAAAACGCAGGGGAAGAAAATAGCAGAGATCCACCTGAGCAAGTTTACTCAAGCTATGCTGTCCTTCAAGAACAAGCATTTCCCTCTATTTATATATATATATAAACCCCTCTCCCTACTGTCTTTCTGTCTTTACTGTCCGTGTAGTTACATGAACTGGTTAGCATCGTGTTGAGTAATGGAAAGGGGGGGGATTATGCTCTCTGGGACTGCCAGCTCTGTAGGACTTGTAGGGGACTTGCCTGAACCCAGATTGATCTCTCTCACTCTTTGGATCCTAACCAATACAGACTGGCTAAGGATACTTTCTGAGTAAACAGTGAAACAGTAAATCTGTCAATGTGAATGGTTACAGTGGGGCCAAAAAGTATTTAGTTCTCCTACTTAGAAAGATGAGAGAGGTGCGTCATTTTCATCATAGGTACACTTCAACTTTGAGAGATAAAACGATAAAAAGAAATCCAGGAAATCACATTGTAGGATTTTTAAATAATGTATTTGTAAATTATGGTGGAAAATAAGTATTTGGTCAATAACAAAAGTTAAACTCAATACTTTGTAACATAACCTTTGTTAGCAATGACAGAGGTCAAACATTTCCTGTATGTCTTTACCAGGTTTGCACACACTGTAGCTGGTATCGTTCTCCTCTAGAGCGGTGATGTTTTGGGGCTGTCGCTGGGCAACACAGACTTTCAACTCCCTCCACAAATTTTCTATAGGGTTGAGGTCTGAAGACTGGCTAGGCCACTCCAGGACCTGGAAATGCTTTTTACAGAGCCACTCCTTCGTTGCCCGAGTAGTGAGTTTGGGATCATCGTCATGCTGGAAGACCCAGCCACGTTCCATCTTCAATGCTCTCACTGATGAAAGGAGGTTTTTGCTTAACATTTCACAATACATGGCCCTGTTCATTCTTCCCTTAACATGGCTCAGTCGTCCTGTCCCCTCTGCAGAAAAGCAGCCCCAAAGCATGATGTTTTCACCCCCATGCTTCACAGTAGGTATGGTGTTCTTGGGATGCAACTCAGCATTCTTCTTCCTCCAAACACGACGAGTACATAGTAGTTCTGGATTTTTGTTCACTGTTCTCATGATTATTTTAATCCCATGGGATGAGATCTTGTGTGGGGCCCTAGATTCCTAAAGAAGTTGTTACAGGTCTGTGAGAGCCAAAAATCTTGCTTGTTTGTGGGTGACCAAATACTTATTTTCCACCATCATTTACAAATAAATTCTTTAAAAATCCTACAATGTGATTTCCTGGATATTTCTTCTCTCATAGTTGAAGTGTACCTATGATGTAAATTACAGACCTCCCTCATCTTTCTAAGTAGGAGAACTTGCACAATTAGTGGCTGACTAAATACTTTTTGGCCCCACTGTAAGTGACAAGTGAATGGACTGATCTTAAAGATGACCTCTGGAGTGGTGGCGCACTGTTCTACTGTGCAGTGACACCTGCACAAGTATGACCCTCATAGAAGACAACCATTAGGGTCATCAAAAGAGAACCTTTCCTGGGTCCTTACCACTAAATTCTTCATGTGAACAGGCCTAATGCAGACTGGTCTAAATGGACTCGTGAAATTCAAATAGACCTCTTGGAATGGATTTAGTTCAATATCAGCAAATCCTGGAAGCAAGTAACACACCTCATAATCCACAACAGACTACCTCAAGAGGCACAGGCTGAAGGTGTTGCAATGACCCTCACAATCCCTCTCCCTGAACATCCTTGGGAATGTGTGAATAGACCTCAAAAGAGCAGTGCAGCAAGGCAGCCCAGGAATCTCACAGAACTAGAAGAAAACAAGAACTCAAAAGGTCCAAGCTGGCTGCAAAAAGCGGTTAGAAGCGCACATATTTGCCAAAGGTAGTGATACTGAATACTGGCCATGCACTGTGCCCTTTTTTATTTGGTTATTTTGAAACTAAAAGATGGAAATAAAAAAGTAATCTTGGTTAAATATTAAAGGAATGTGTGTCAGATCAGGACGTCGTTTTCTCTCTTAGCTATTCTAGTACCAGCGATTTTGATCAGGGGTGCCCAAACCTGACCACCTACCGCACACCACTGTAAGGTATACTAAATATTAATATGTTAAAGTATCCAAGGATCCTGGGCTACTGGAAAGGGAAAAAAAAACAAAAAACAAAACCCTTGACATAAGTACATTTTGAAGATGCACCTACACCGAGTACCCTCCCTTCTTCTCGAATGCTCACCTTACCCACACGCCCACCCAGATTTTAAGACACTCCTAATTTTCCATTGTTTTTATTGTCCTTTGAGTCCATTGAATAACCTGCACTGGTACAAAGACCTGTGACCTCAAATAGTACAAAGGTAGGCAGCAACCGAAAACTGGGGGTTCCATTTTACCCATTTTACGGAAGTCGTTGGTTAACAACTTATAGGTAGTCTGTTGCAATACAAGTAAATTAGGCTTTGACAGCTAATGTAAATAATTTATCATTTACAACCCCGTTATCTACATGAAATCACTGTAGTGTGTGTGTTAGGGCACTCTGCACCGCAGCATTTCGAGGTCACTGCACATTCAGATTCTTATTATAATGTCTTGAAGATGACACTTAATAAGGGAAGGCATATTGACCTCATATTGAAGGCATATTGAAGTGTTGCTCTGGCCTTTGAGAAATTAGCAGGCTTGCGTAGGCCACAAAACACTGACCGTGGACTACTGAAATAGTATTGTACGTATAAGTTATTGATATGTTTGTTTATATATTTTTTGGCAGTGAGGTTATAATTGTTATGAAGGTGCACTTTATAATGAAGTGTACATTAAATAATCTAGCATTAGCTGTTAGCTATTGAACAGCACTGAGTATTAGGCCAATAATGAATTTATAGTAAAGGTCTTAAGGAGCTTCAGCCACAAGCTTTGCTTTGTTTCTGCCTCAAACCTGAAGTGAAGCTTAATTACTCTGGAACAGAGAACATTAGCTTTTAAACTGCTGCAGGTTAAAAACACAATAATACAGGCGTATCGGGCCTAAAGTGTCTGCAAGCACATATCTGAATCAGACAGACATCCCTAGTTGAGGTGGCAGAATACATAAAAACTGCTCTCTCTATGATCCAGCATCTCATCATTACCGCCCAGCATGCAAGTGCCACAAAGCAGGAAACCATCAGAGGTCTGCAGATGGCAGGGCTCCACTGGGCTTTCATGCTGAGGTGGCCGTGTTAGTACCCAGGATACGCTTATGTCCACCAAACTAAACCTGCCAAAGTCTGGTAAGAACAGGCCAGGCCTCTTGGTACTTCATTTAAGAGCTCCTGCTGAACGGATTACTCACACTTCCTCGGTTTAACACTTTCAAACTTAAAACATAGCTATTTCTACTGGAGTCTTGGACATACAGCTGGTCATATTTAAGCCTCTCTGTGTCTGTTGCCAGCACTGCATTTAATCTACAATGTCACTCTTCCAGCATTAGAATGCAATGTTTTGGGTTAACATGCTACATGATAAAGGATATAAATAACACCTTATGTTCTTTGTTAGGCATTTCTTCACTAGCTATGTTTGTGCGTGAAAGCTGAAGCTATTTGACCATCATTGCTTCCATTTGTCCTTTTTCCAGGGTGGGTGGAGGGGCTCATCATTCAAGGTTTAACCATGTTGTAGACAATCTTTAGTCACTGTAATATTAACTTATAAAAATGGCCCATTTGTGTGTTGATGTGGGGATGATTTATTAAACCCCAATGAGGTTTCTAGTCCACCCTTCTGTTAATAGTGTGTGTGTGGGTATATATATATATCGGGTATTTTGTAGGTGGTAATTTAGCCATTAGCCCTTACCAGGCACAGGCCAAAAAACACATTAGAAATTCTATTCAGCCCTTCAACCTTTTTAAGTCCCAGGTGATTAAGTGAAGTGTATGACTCTCCAAATCTCCAAAAAAAGAAAGTCCAAAAAGTCAGATCTCCAGGCTTATCCCATATAGCCTCACAGCAAAACCAAATGAATCACAGGAAGGAAAAATCAAAGGGCTGACTGACCCTACCAGCGTCTGTTCCTGAAAGCTTCTGACCGGGAACAGAAACAAATCATTAACTCCCAAGTGATCTTCATGTCCCAAACTATAATTCTTAAAAATTCTTCGCATTAAGCTATTTGATCTTAAATCATGGGTACAAGGCCTACCCCTAGGCCTTCACCTCTCATGTCTGCCTTGATTTCTCTCCAAAACTCGACTCCTCATTCGTGTGTCAGGCACACACAGGAGACTTTCTAAATGAGGTGACCAGCTACTGGTTGACCTAGCAGCGCTTACCATGGTGTAGGTTTATGGGGAAAAAGCCTGCCTTTCAATAAACTGAGCCATCAGCTTGCCGGTTATGCCGTGAGTGAAGGAACCCCCCTTTTATACATCATTGAGCCGAACGCTACAAACTATTCATGAGGTCTTTGAGAAGAGACTAAACTACTCAAAACTGAAGGTCAGATCACTGATAAAATTTAACATTCATTAATCACAGGAATCACAGGAAATAACTGCAAAGATGGTCAATGACCGACCAGACATGCCTATAAGAACTTTGGCCAACATTAGGAAATAATATTTTTAATTAGGGAATAATAATTTCTGTATTTAGGATTTTAGAAAACAAGTAAACAAAAACATTCCAAACCCAGTATCCCTTATATGACGTCAGAACTACTTGCCCGTTAACAAGTTGCAAAAGAACTTTACTACATGGTAGCAAACACTGCTGCACACTGAATGGACATCATAACAGACATCCCATACCTCATGCATATTGATAGTGGCTCGCTAATGGCCACAAATTACATACAATAGCCCGGTAATCAGACTCCTGTATATAATCAGGCTGGCGAGTGTTTAAAACTCACTGTAGACTTTCTAAAAGTTATAATAGAATACAAAAAAATTACATACTTTAATGACCCATTTTCTGCATATAGCCCAGAAAAAAGAATGATACACCTTATATATGTACAATGCCTTGCAAAAGTATTGAACTTTTCAATCTTTTGCCACATTTCAGGCTTCAAACAAAGACATGAAATTGTAATTTTTTGTCATGAATCAACAAGTGGGACACAATCGTGAAGTGGAACGAAATTTATTGGATATTTTAAACTTTTTTTAGAAATAAAAAAACTGAAAAGTTGGGCGTACAGTATTAATCGGCCCCTTTACTTTCAGGGCAGCAAACTCTCTCTGAATGATCCAATGTTGACCTAAATGACTGATGATGATAAATAGAATCCACCTGTGTGTAATCAAGTCTCCGTATAAATGCACCTGCTCTGTGATAGTCTTAGAGTTCTGTTTAAAGCACAGAGAGCACCACGAAGACCAAGGAACATACCAGGCAGGTCCAAGATACTGTTGTTGAGAAGTTTAAAGCCAGATTTTTTAGATACAAAAAGATTTCCCAAGCTTGAAACATCTCAAGAAGCACTGTGCAAGCGATCATATTGAAATGGAAGGAGTACCAGACCACTGCAAATCTACCAAGACCTGGCCGTCCCTCTAAACTTTCAGCTCAAACAAGGAGAAGACTGATCAGAGATGCAGCCAAGAGGCCCATGATAACACTGGATGAACTGCAGAGATCTACAGCTGAGGTGGGAGACTCTGTCCATTGGACAACAATCAGTCGTACACTGCACAAATCTGGCCTTTATTGAAGAGTGGCAAGAAGAAAGCCATTTCTCAAAGATATCCATAAAAAGTCTCGTTTAAAGTTTGCCACAACCCACCTGGGAGACACACCAAACATGTGGAAGAAGGTGCTCTGGTCAGATGAAACCAAAATCGAACTTTTTTACCACAATGCAAAACGTTATGTTTGGCGTAAAAGCAACACAGCTCATCACCCTGAACACACCATCCCCACTGTCAAACATGGTGGTGGCAGCATCATGGTTTGGGCCTGCTTTTCTTCAGCAGGGAGAGGGAAGATGGTTAAAGTTGATGGGACGATGGATGGAGCCAAATACAAGACCATTCTGGAAGAAAACCTGTTGGAGTCTGCAAAAGACCTGAGACTTGGACGGAGATTTATCTTCCAACAAGACAATGATCCAAAACATAAAGCAAAATCTACAATGGAATGGTTCACAAATAAATGTATCCAGGTGTTAGAATGGCCAAGTCAAAGTCCAGACCTGAATCCAATCGAGAATCTGTGGAAAGAGCTGAAAACTGCTGTTCACAAACGCTCTCCATCCAACCTCATTGAGCTCGAGCTGTTTTGCAAGGAAGAATGGGCAAAAATTTCAGTCTCTCGATGTGCTGATAGAGATAGAGACATACCCCAAGCGACCTGCAGCTGTAATTGCAGCAAAAGGTGGCGCTACAAAGTATTAACGCAATATTGCACGCCCCACTTTTCAGTTTTTTATTTCTAAAAAAGGTTTCAAATATCCAATAAATTTCGTTCCACTTCACGATGGTGTCCCACTTGTTGCATCCTTGGGTCATAAGAAAGATGTTAATATTTTGAAAATTATTTGGCAAGCAGCAAGAAGAAAATCTAAGGGAATTGCTGAAACTACTCAAATCTGGTTAAGAACTGTCCAACGCATTATTAAAAAGTGGAAGGACAGTGGAGAAACATCATCATCGAGGAAGGAATGTGATTGAAAAAAAAACTTGAATGATAGTCATTTACTTAAATGCTTGGTGAAGACAAATTGTAGAAAAAGAACAGGGATCAGTTTAATAGTGAAGGTAAGAGCATTTCCACACGCACAATACGAAGGGAACTCAAGGGATTGGGACTAAACAGCTGTGTAGCCCGAAGAAAAACACTCGTCAGTGAGGCTAACCTAAGTGTGGTGTGTTAATGTGGGTATGGGAGAGTTGTTGTTTGGTGCCCTAAGGTGAGTATTTGCAGGGTCATGGGTAATGTCAGTTATAAGCCTGGCAGCCTCATAAAAATAACACTAAGGTTATTTGTAACAAATAGGTAAGAAATAAGGTTAGTTGCAATATTCATATTTACACTACAAAATTACATTTTTGTTTAATATATGATGCTAAAAACTATTAATATAATAAACTATTATAGAACAAAATAAACTATTAATTTGTCATATTTGACAGATTAACCTATTAATTCTGACATTAATGTCTAATTTAATTGTATGTCATTTGTCACAACCTGATGTTGACAACACAGTAGCTTCTCTAGGGGAGGGGGTTTTGTTGCCAGAGAAAAAACTCTTGGGAGGAACCAAGACACCCAAGATGGGATCAATCATCATCCATGGTCAAAACTATCATCTATGATTAATAAATGATATAAAGTCACCTTAACACCGCACCAGCCCACTGTTATGCATGAGTGTACTAATATAGCCACAGATTTATAGATTATTAGATGGTTATGCTGAATCAAGTCCCATTATTTCTCCAAGTGTCAGTACACCAGGATGACAAGTTTAAAGAGATGTAGTTTAAAAGGTGTGTAGTGTAGCAGATTAATGCTAATTTAGACTGCAGACTAATGATACAGTCGCTAAATGCAATCAAATCCTTACAGCAGTGCTCCAAAGCCCTCTTCCCTGGACAGTAGAGACAGTAACCCTTGATTTTGGAAGAAACCATGAATAAGTAGAACCTCACAATTATAGCAGATAGTCCTAATGCTTCTGTCCATATAGCGTACATGCAAATGCAGATAATATAGCGGTGAATATAGCAAAGATAATAAAGCTACCCTCCACTAGGCATCAAACTATATTACAAAAAGCCCTAGTGGAAACCTGCAAGTCTGCAGCAGCACTAGATCGATTTCACACTTCGGTTAAAGTTCTAATTCACCCCAGCATCAGTGCTGGCATAGTTCCTTGAATCCAAAAGGAACCTCTGGGTGAATTTTAATAAACGTCTTCCACAATGTAAAGTAAGGTGTTTATTGAGTTCTCTCCGCTACATACACTCCCATGCCATCAATCAAAGAAGCAGTGCCACTGGGGCCCTGGAGGAAAGGCTCAAAAAGTTTCCATTATGAACCTGTAATAGGAAATCCTGCTGACTCTGCCCAATTCAGATGCCTTTGCATCATTTAACTCCTTTTGCCCTTCCGTTTCCCCCTCTGCCACAAAGCGTAAGCAGATGAGAACTGAGGGATACCTTTGCG
Source organism: Salminus brasiliensis (assembly GCF_030463535.1). Lineage (NCBI taxonomy): Eukaryota > Metazoa > Chordata > Actinopteri > Characiformes > Bryconidae > Salminus > Salminus brasiliensis. The sequence goes on along the minus strand of NC_132887.1, from coordinate 34,848,469 downwards.
TGTTTGCAGGTGAGGTAGATTCAGAGAACCGATTTAGAGATCCAGCTTTAGCTTAGCCTGCTGACAATAAGCTGTATTTCAGCCAATATCTACAGTCGTAACCATCATCCACCCAGCCATCCATCTCGCCATCCATCAGTTAGTCAGGGAGGGAGCATCAGGCCTGCACAGCTTGCATGTGTGAGGGAATATGCATATATATATGTGTTTGTTTACAATCATCGGTGCCGCTGGCCCTTAGAAAAACGTGCCATTTCGACAGCGTGCTATGATTTACATATAATGACTGTTGATAGTTGCTTTTATGGCCATAATTGAAGCTGAAAGCAGCAGATTCAGCCTTTCAGTGTGACAGCGAAGCTGACATAAGTTGAATACTGTAACGCCTGCACTGTTCTGCACAACAGTTGTTTGGAAAACAAGCTGTAATCTTTGTCCAATTCCTATTGTCCAATCTTGTCTGCTGTGATATTGTGTCCCTATATTAGGGATACAGTGGCATGCATAAGTTTGGGAATCTTACATGTTTAAGGTGGTAGTGAGTTTAGACTCCTGCAGATGGCACTGCACAAGGATGATCGGGCTATAAAAACCTGCGAGGTGTGCGGTGGGATTCATAGATTGAGAAAAGGTGGTACAGTGCAGTGAGTGTCTCATTGGATGTATGGAAAATGGGTCACAAAGCAGATGTTAATGATTGGCAAAAAGGAGTGATTGCATTTGGGCGTGCTAAAGGCCACAGTGTGAAGGAAGTAGCTGAATGGTGTATGGAAGCATACGGTCATACGGATCTACCAGCAGTGGCAAAAATCCCAATCTACAGGAAATTCTCCTCTGGCAGGATTCACAGATCGTGTATGTAGATGTAGTTCTGAAACTGGTGAAGGACCTATGGAGGCAAATGCTTTGCGAAGCGCATCATTCACAAGCCATGAGACCAGCTGCCGATCCGTCAGCTTTGTCTTTTGGCACAAATTTCCCGTAGACTGGGATTTCAAGGTTTTTGTTTTTGGTAAAACAGACAAAATCAAAAATGCACAAGGATTTTAATGACGAATTCTAAAGGAGTATATATTAAATAGGTAATAAAATTACTAATTACACAAAATAAACATACATTACACATTCTAATTTAAATCTATTCTAGTGAGGACATCTGGAACACTTGCTAAAAGAAAACCACCATTACAGCAAGGACTAGTGGTTCACTGTTAAGGCAAGCTGAAGTTGAGAGGCTGATATATTTTAGAATCTAAATCACGAGTGTTTAGTTTGATTATTGATTTGTTTACATCAAAAATTTTATTTAATAAAAAACACAGTTGCCTAATAAGCCTGTAGAAGACGAGACATTACTATTTCAATGTGGGCAAAGCCGCAAATTTCTGTAAGGCCTGTCATTTTTCTTTTAATCTAAAAATAATTCATCAATTGATTTGTTAATTTATTTATTTTATAGTTTGAGTTTTTATGGTTAAAGAGAAATTAAGTAGTAAGTTGATGTTGAAGTGATTTTGATTTGATTTGTGATGTTTAAAAAATAATAATAATAATAATAATAATAAACATGAATATATGCTGCTGTCCGTCTTAATATTGCACAAATCTATAAGGCAGCCAGACATTATGTGCCGTATACAAGTAAAATAGTCTGATACTCAGAAACCCTCAAAAATATGTTCCTATATGGGAATAAAAGAATGAACGAATAGTCTTTTCTTCTGGTACAGCCCCAGTTCCTAAGGTACTGACCATGCAGGGTGCCCAAACTTTGGCTTTGGGCTGATTTCTAATCCCAGCTGACGGCCCTCCTGGGCCTGTGGAAAGTACCAACGTGTTACCCGCACATTCCTTTTATGTAGTCGGTTCACATTCAACCAGATCAGACTCACTGGTTTGTAAAAGCACAGTTAGAGGCTATACAAAAACATGTTGTTTTGGAGCTACTCCTCTGCTGTGGAAGCCGCAGGAGAAAGCTCTGTCTGACATGACTTCTCAAACACTCATTAGAACCGTTCTGTCCTATTTGCTCTCCATTGCAAGTCAAGTGGGTAACATCGCCCGCTTTCCTGCCAAGCTTGAGTTCCCACCAACAAACAGAGTGTGTGTGGGTGCATAAATGTGTGTGTGATGGAGCACCAGATGGGACATATTGCAAACAAAGTAAAAACCACAGGTAAGCATAAACGTTCGGTGCAGAGTCTGTCCTCCTCTGAAGCCGAAACAAAGCATGGGCGGCAAAACCAAATATCGGGTTTTCAAAAGAAGTACTAATAACGAATAAGGCCTGCAACGATCACTCCACCATCAGTCCCAGTCGCAACACAAGGGAGTCATTGGTCCAGTTTTCGGTTTAAACCAATCAGCCCTGAAGTACTAATTCACCCAGCAGTAATGATGAACTGAGGTCCGAGTGGTGTCCTCTGCATCCGCCTCGCACTTAAGCAAACACAAATCTGGCAATGTCCTCTGGTTATTTCTAATGATGTTAAGGTCAATCATAAGCTACTACAGCATTTCATCATGAGAATGTTATTCCAACTGTCAAACATGGTGGTGGTAGTGTTACAGTCAATGTTTGGAATGTTAGCACACATGCTCATGGGGTGCGTTTTCAGGTGAAAGGATTAATCTCCACAATTTACAAACAAATTTAAGAACTGAACTTTAAAAAAAGGCAGTTTTGTGAGTGTTTCTCAAAGGCCTTTTTAGTTTCCAAAATCACCAACGCGTTTTAAGCAGTTCTCTATCGACTCCCCCTCATCTCCATCTGTGCTGGAAAGGAACCGCCATGTGTTTTCATACATTTTTCTCATTATTATTATACCACAAAAATAGCATTGGGCCAAATCATTATAACCAATAATAACCAAAGCATAATTAAAATCACTGATTTAAATAAATAAATAAATAAATAATTAAAAGCAATTCTTACCCATCACATACCAAGCACAGTCACACAATTACCCTGAATCATGGGTCAGTTCAGAAGTATAGCAATCTCTGCCAGAGCAAACTGTTATTCCCTAGACAAGCTCAAGCCAAATGCTTTAGGAAATTGGGTATAAAACAAACAAACAAACAAAACCCCACAAACACTCAGATGTTAGAAAAGAAGAAATGGCAGGCTGTTACCTGAAGCATAATCTGCCATCAACATCAGGAAGAAAGGTCATGACTACCAGTTTAACAAGCAGTACATGGTTGTACAAGGCTCATGTGATGAACTTAGGAGGCCCATTTGTAGCCATTTCACCGCACTGGACTAAAGCATTTAATGAAATTATTTTATTTAAATAAATCTCCTGTCCTTCAATTAAGTTCAATTATTGTTTTCATGAATGAAATGATTTAAACTCTGGAATAAAATGAAACACTACACTTCAGAATTGAACTGAGGACCTCCATAGTGGGAGACTGTAATGCTACCCACTACATCTGAATCAAAGTCTATGTAATAATTACATAAAAATTAATAAAAACTGCTCCTGTCCAATAAAAAAAAACCATGTCTTTTTGTCAGTTTTTAGTTCTGTCCATGGTTTATAATAATGAGCCTTAGTTGCCCCTGACCCAAACACCACTTGTCCTTTCTTGGAGCACTTTTGGTAAGTTCTGACCACTATATACCAGAAAAACCCCACATGATCTGCCTGACGTTTTGGAGATGTTCTGACCCAGTGGTCTAGCCATCACAGTTTGTGCTCTTTTAACACCTCCATCAGCTTCAGGAACAGATTGTTCACTTGCTGCCCAATATACAGATCCCACCCCTGTAGATGATCAGTGTGTTCACACCACCAATCACTGGTGCTAATATTATGGCTTATCTGTGTTTATTGTAATGCGAAAACCTTGTGTCTATTTTTTTTTTAGCACGTGAATCTGACAGTTGGTTAGTTACATTACATTTAAAAAATGGAACGAGATCTTTTTTTTTTTACATGCTGTGATTTTGGAAATAGAAGTTTGGTTAACACAAATTTTACATATATTTGGTAAGTTGATACCCCTAATTTGTGTACTTATGACCTTCATTTTAAGGTTCTGCCTACTTAAAGTTGGCTATCAAAACAGTGCCGTCATTTCGGCTTCAGAACAGCAGCTCAAACCCACTTCCTTACCCCAACAGCAACTCTCCCTCACGCTAACTCTGGAAGATCGCAACAGTGAATACTGAATAAGGAGGAGGACACTGCTTAATGCACACAGCGATATTCTGTTCTCTTTGCCCTCCGCTGTATCAGAAAGTTTGGTGCAGTGGGGCAGGTTTTTAGTTAAGGCTGAAAATGGTAAATATTTCATGCTGGAGCCCTTTGGTCTGTCTCCCTGGATCAGCTCACACCTGAGAGAGCACTCTGCATGGCCACACTCTGCCTGCACCATCCGCCATGACCATGCATTACGGCCTTCCTGCATTGATAGCTAACCTTCTGCTGTCTGCTCCGGTAGGAACACCCTGTTTACTGTACAATACTGAGTGGACTGGTGGGACAGTACAGAGATGTATGGCAGGTGGGCATGAGCTGTCAACTACTCACAGAACCGCATACTGTATTCTGTTGGTCCATCCATCATGAAGAATTCCCACAACAGCAACTACTTATGTTCCGAAGCAAACCAAGACAAACTGCTCTCATTGGCCATTACATTAAAACCAGGCACAGGTGAAGCGAATAGCACTGATTATCTGGTTAGAATAGCACCGGTCAAGGGATGGGGTAAACAGCAGTATGGGAGTTTTGTTAGGTCTTGCTCCCCTTACAGTCTGGAAGTATAATTTACGCTTTGAGCCACCCCTAAATTACACGCTTCATACATGCATGCATTTCTGGACAACCTGAAAGACCATCAGAACAGTCCCAGAAAGTGAAAGAAGCATGTGAACTGAGGCAGGTAGAGTAGCATTACAGGACTTTACACAGGTATGACTCAGGGGAGAGTATTATCCTGCCTGTCTCACCAGAGTATCATTGTGCTGAGCCCATGCTGAGCCCGTTACAGGTCAGTGGAGAATCACAAATGTCTGTGAAGTTGTTAATGCAAGCTAAAAATGCTACGTACAGCAATTTTGCTTTAAATCAAAGTAATGAAACCGTGCCACTGATGTGTGAAGTGTACAACCGTTCATTTTTCTAGAGCAGCCGTTCAAGACAGACACTAAAAAAAATAAATAAATAAATAAAATAAATTATATATATCTGGGCTTTGTTAGATCGCGTTTCTTACATAGCATAATAATTAGAACAGCAGCGCCAAGAGATCAAGTTATTAACAGCAAAACAGTAGATTTGAAATCGAGCCCAAGTGGCAACAAAAGACTGTCGCAGAGGCCACAGTAATGGCTGACTCAGCTTCAATTAGCAAATAAATGGCTTTTATTAGGAGGAAAAGGGAAAGAAAGTTTCAGCAGTCATGTCAGACACTGAAAATTAAAGAACCCAGATCCCTTGGCAGTTTTTCAATTTGTCCCTGAGCCAGTGGAACTGAAATGAATCAAGATAAGAGCCCAAATCAATCTGCTGATTTCAGGTGGGAAAACAAAATGCTTCCCCCGGTTGAATGAGAAGCGTACGGTGGTCCCTGATTGCCCAGAAGGCTGTTGATGCATCCTAACCAGAACCTATGAGAGGCTGAGGAGCAGCAGAGGCTCGGGACAGGACACAGCTGCAGGGGAAACAGTTCAAAATGTATGGCAGTTGATCTCAGGGTTCCCCCACACACTGCCACAGAGCGCTGTGCAAAGCCATGTAATTTACATTCTTCTTCTTCTTTTATTTTTATTATTATTATTATTATTATTATTATTATTAGCATCATACATAGGAATGAACTGGGTGCAAAGGTTTGTGCACCGGTCTTATATCACAATGATACAAATAGAAATACATTCATTCAATACATTCAAGTAACACACAACCAACCACACAGGGTATCACAGAAACCACTTGGTGACACCCCAGCATCCACCTGATACACAACAGAAACCACCTAGGCATTCTTGAGCAACCCCCTGGCTGCACCCACTGCTGACAGAGATAGGCAAATGCGCGCACACACACACACACACACACACACACACACACACACCTTTGACTGTCTGGAGCTTATACACATGAACCTACTGGCTCCATGCCTAATGTCAGATGTTCTCTGGAATTATGGGGCTTCATCCAATACAGTTGGGGAGTTGTTTTATTACCCTTGATTGCAGAAGAAACAATAAACGAGCAGGTGTCCCAATACTTTTCGCCATGTAGTGTGTGTTATTATAAATATAGCATATGCAGTGCTCAATGTAGGTAGTAGGGAGCCATGCCAACCAGGCTCTGCTCCTCATTAAAGGGCTAAATGATGACACTGGGCCAGTCACACTTTGGAAAAGGGGAAGAACATCAAAAAGTTTCATTCAGGAGATTAAAGGTTGTGAGCACTTTTGCCCTGATAATAGCAACACCATAGCAACCACCTGGGTACCATAGCAACTGAGCTATGGTACAGAGCTTAAACTCTAGCAACTGTTTGAAAAAAGAAAAAAAAAAAGAAAAAAAAAAGCAAAGTCAGTATTCTCAGACCATTCCAAGCGCTATCCTCACTGCCGTATTGTGAACACAACCTATACAGCATCTAAATAGATACCGGATGGTATGATGATAGTGGGTTCTTTAAATAGTTACTGGACTCATGCCAATCAGCTGTACTCTTATAGCCATTGTAAATTGTAAAGTTATTGTAAAGCTTTGTGTGTAAAAAACATTGTAATGTAACAAATAAAGGATTACTACAGTAAGTAATGTGCATTAATCTGTATATTAAGTAGTCAGCAATATGTACATTTTTTAATGTAACCCTCCCAACCTCCCAAAACACTTATTCACACTTAGAAAACCAAAAAAATATTTAAATTTGACCATGGATGGCCAAACGTTTTCATAAGACAAATTGGGTAGGGACAGTAGGGACATGTCTACTGAATTGTCCCTAGCAATGATTTTGATGAAAAATTAACGGCTCGTCAGCGTCTAGTCAATGCATTTCATACACAAGGGATTAGCAGATCTCGTCCTCTCCTACGAGTCCCGCCTCCGTAACCCAAATCACTCACAGGACTGGCTTTGCCATTTCTTCTTACAGAAATGGTGGCAATCTTAAGCATTAGTGTGTATATGTGTGTGTGTGTGTATTTGGCAATTAGCCGAATTTGTTGATATGCTCTTGCAGAATAGCAGCCAAAAAGGAAGGTTCACATCAGGAGCTACCACAAGTCAGAGAGTAGGTACTAATAGACGAGAGTCCGAATGACCGCACCCCCTTTTGGGTGAAAGCAAACCCAATCATATTGCTGCGCCAAATTAGAAATAATAGCGTCAGCAAGCCTAAAAGCTGCTGCTTGGTATATTGCCTGTCCAACAAAGGTTTTCTTCATGTCCCCAAAGAGCGAAGGGCAGCAAAATGTTAAGTAAAATATGTATGTACATCTGTGGCAATCACTTCATCACAGGTCAATTAATGAGGCTGAAGTCAATAGTTATAATGTTAAAAAAGTCAGAGCACTGAATGTTGGTGCTGCTCTGAAATCTGTAACAGCTTTAGCTAGCTTGTTAATTCAACAGCTCAGGCTACAGACAACTGGATTCTCCCCTGATTTGTTAAAATGCAAGTACCAAAACAGCCTCGACTGTCTGATCCCTGGCAGGATTTGTCATTACCACCACTGTCATAATTATCCAAATTCAAAGTGTGTCTAAATGCTGTATTAATGCCATGATAATAAAACTAAAGGCAATTGATCTCTCGCTCTTAAAATGAATCAATACACGTACTAATCAAAATAACATACTGGGTAGGATCGTTCATCCACTTTGACAGCGGGGAGCCTCCATTTCTTTCATTTTTATAAATAACGCCACCGATCATTGAGCTATAAATATTAGATATAAACCAGCAGAGAATGCTTCAACTACATTACCTGATTTTCTTTAGCACACATACAGAATCACAAATACAGAACAGTACAGGGGGAAAGAGGCAGTTACTCAACAAAATGAACTGAACACACACACACACACACACACACACACACACACACACACACACACACACACACACACACACACACACACACACACACACACGATCCTTCCATGTGAACTCAATTATTCTAAAGGTAAAGGTGCACGTATTTGTCACTGTACAGTGTACACTGTACAGCGAAATGTGTCCTCCGCATTTAACCCATCTGTGATAGTGAACACACACACTAGTGCACTAGGGGCAGTGAGTACACACACCCAGAGCAGTGGGCAGCCAACTCCAGCGCCCAGGGAGCAGAGAGGGTAAAGGGTCTGCAATTTTTATTTATTATATCATTGTAATAAGAATAATTACATGGAAGGATGTGTTATGTTGTCAGGTGACAGCAACAGCCTGACCGTGTAGTAGAGGCAGGTGGAGAGGCAAAGTCTTAGGTAAAGTTCAATAATGTCAAAATTCAGTATTAAAACCTAAAAACTTACTAAAACACAGCCTTTTTGTTGAAGGGCATGACTTTATCCATAACCTGAAAGCTGATTGGCTCAGAGTGATGTCGCTGCAGAAGTGTGGCCATTTTGCCTTATGGCTCTATACTGGTTTCATCCACACAGTCCATTCACGTGACAGAAAGCTGGAGTTTAAGTTGGTTAAACTTTGGTGGTTAATACACGGTTCATGTGCATTCTGAAGTGCTTCTAGTGACTTCACCAACTAATTGACTATTAAAGCCGCGCAACCCTTCTAGCGAAAGGGTTCATCTTCATTCAAATTCTCTCAAGTCTATTAATATTCCCTTACCAGAAGCCAGTCTAATAACAATGCACAATACAACTAATGAATCCTGTTTCTGATAACCTCCCCCCGACCTTATGTTGTCACTTTAACCCATCCTCCATCCACCCTTTTGTTTTTACCACAGTTAAACTACTGCTAGACACACACATTGTCAAAAAATCTACAGTGATGGGGTCATTCTGGAGTCCGCAGTCCGCAATTTATGCAGACCACGAACTCTAGTCTGGTCCAATAACACATACACACTGAAGTAATTGAACAAATTAACTGAAGTAGTTGTTGATCAAAGCCAGAGTTTTAAACACTGGCGTGACACACTGCTCAAATTCACTGAAACATGAACTGTTTTATCATAGATGAATTCTATCTATTAAAGAGGCATGCACTTCTAAATAATTTAGATACGCTTAGAAATCAACAGTCAAAACTGGGCCTTGACCTTGAAGTTCATGGAGATCTCAGCCTTGCGCTCATCTCTCGGTTGCTCCTTAGCAAAAACATTCATATTCATTGTTCCATCCGTTCCTCCCCCATGGATAAAATCAAAGAAAGTGAAGCATTTCACCGCCATGTGCGCCTGACAGCGAGTAGGGAGAGCAAGGGACCAAATTTACCAGATCATTTATTCTCTCAGACGCAGTAGGCTCTTCTGACAGCTATCAGGCTGTGAGATACTCCTTTAGTGGTACGCTAGCTCTTCAGGGGCCTGTGGGGGTAAGCTGCTTGGATAGAAAAGGAAATGTTTGCCATTCCGTTTCATTTAGATCTAAAATGCACAGCAGGGGAGGATTCGAGGCCCTGGCCTGTCTTCCTCAAGCCCACTGTGCCCAATGTTCAATAATTAATTAGGATGTACAATAAATGGCCAAGATGAATTATTTACAGGTCACACTTAGTAATGTACTGGGGAGGATGAAGGTTAGAAAATGATGTTTTTAAAACTGGAAAAATTGGAAGCCACAGCCAACAACCTTGTGTTCGATCTGCTTGCAAGCACTGCCAAGGCTAGTATACTGATTCCAGTAGAAATACTTTTAAAAAGTCTTGCGGAAACATAAAAGGAAATAGAGGTTATTTCTGCTATGAATATTGATAAATGTGAACAGCGAGGTTTATTTTTAATACCATTACCAACAGGGATCCTGCAGAGCCTTCTACATACTTAAAAAAAAAGTATATATAAATGGTTCCTTAGGTGATGCTACTTAAGAACCACCTTTGTAATAGAACTAAGAGTGTTATGAAACTTTCAATTGGTAAAGAACCTATTGAAAGTGTGTAGGCCTTTTTGGGAACCAACAGAATTGCTATATTGAGATCTAGAGATATATATATATATATATATATTTAAAAAATGTTTATTATTTATTTATTTCAATTTCCACCTCAATTTTGACACCCGACTTGTCTTCCTCATCACATGCAATGCTCTTTTCAAACTGCTGCTGCTGCATTATCACTGGGCAGCCCACCCGTTTAGAGGAAATCTTATGGCAAGCAGTATGACCCAGGATTGGAAAGGATCATACTGCTTAAGTGGCTGATTTAGAACAAGGCAAAGTCATTGGCTAGGCCCACTGGTTAGGCCTTAAGGAGCAGCACTGACTTTAATAAGCCTTACCAGAGGTACACAGCCCAGCCCGAGCCCAACACGGATTAATAATACATTGGATTTCATGCAAAGTTATCAGCTTAGGTCACAGTAGATGTACTCACTGACCAGATTTACTATAACTTAGTACTATTACTTCACTTAGAAGTAAACAGCATTTGCTCATTCATTACCAGGGTTTGTGTGATGACGTGTACTACCACAATTTTCAAATCCATTAGGAATTCACAACACAACAGTGCCCAGCAAACAATAGAAATACATTTGATTTCATGCAGGATATTGTTTGTCTGCCAATTTTTTTTTCTTTATAGCTGTCTAGTTTACCAAACAGTACTTCTGCATCCTCTATTCTGGTCAGTCCATTCACAAGCTCATTAACATGTTGATTCTGAAATAAAAATACCATGGACAGTATTGTACTAAGTACCAGTCCAGTGACTTTATGAAAAGACATTCACACCTACCTTGTTTGGTCTGGACCTGTGGTCTTCGTCTGGTTCAAACTGAATCATGGTTGAGTTGGTTTGCACTGTGAAAACACCATTTTGGACAGTTCAGACCAATTACAGGAAGGAGAGGCAAATGTCTCGTTATTCATTAAAGCAGTGTTCCTCAAATCTGGTCATGAAGACACACTTGCCCTGCACATGTATTGCTTTCCCTGCCCCCAACACACCTGATTCAACTAATCAGATAATTAACAAGTCCTTTCAGAGCTGCAGTGAGTGTGTTGAAACAGGTTAACCGCTAAAATGTGTAGGGTGGGGAGCCTCCAGGACCATGGCTAAGAAACACTGCATTAAACAACAGAATTGGAACTAGTATTGAGTTCTGCACTTGAAGTTGGTGCTGCTAGTGGTCATGCCATAATATTAGCAGTATAGTAGAACCAAATGAATCAGTTCATTCATTTTTTTCCAGGAGAAGCGACTCACTGAATTGGTAACATGCCTATGTCAGATGCACACCCTTTTACAAACCAATCAATGTCAATTATAGGAAGACACAGCCCACGTAGGTGTTGATGACGGATGTAGGCGTAACTTATGTGCAACATAAGTTAAAAATATTCATTCTGCTTATGAAACATTCATATTCCTACAGTGGAAATAGTATGGATGATGATATCATACCCCCTATTGATGCTAATCAAGTTTTACCTCTTGGTTAGTGAAGCATGTATCAAGCAAGTAATAGGTTCTGCTCAGGTTATAAGTGGAATCAGAATATTCATTTTATGACACATTTCAGGAAACATATGTTCTGATGCTTACAGCTAATACCCTCAGAACAACTGGATCAACGTAAAAGCCCCATACCATCAACAAAGACATTTTTCCAATAGAAAGACTTCATCATATTGATGTTTGAAAAGATACATAAAAAACCTGGATGGCGTGGCAGCTGGTAGCCTGTACCAAAAGATTCATGACTGCGAGTCATTTATTCAAATTGAACTGAACAACCATTGAGAGACAGGTGTTTGGGAATAATGCATTTTAAATGTTGTTAGTTAATGATCAATGAGGTTACATTTAATCTTATAATATGGGAAATAATCATACAGATCTTTATAGTGTACAAGTTAGCTGGAGCACTGTAATCAAAGGCACTGAAGCATGAAAGTTGAAAACCCTTTGAATTGTCATGAGCATGAGCGCATGAAGCAAAACGCAGGGCTCAAAATGATTCTACTGCAATAACTGTGGTATACAGTACATTTATACATTTGCTAAATGTATTAATATGAATGAATGCCACCAGCTCTCTAATACAACACAACAGTGAAGTCAACAGTAAAGCCAACACGATGGGCCTCATTCACCAACATCTTCCTAAGAATTTTCCATTCTTAAATTCTTGAAACAAAGCTCTGCTCCTATAATGATGGATCCCATTGTCCTCATAAATGAATAATTAATAAGAAATAAAGAAAACACTGATGAATTTCAGAAACAATGCATTCCTTCTTCATAATGGTTGGTGAATAAGGCCGATTATAATATGGGTAATGTTAACTAGGTGGCTAGAAAGCCACATAAGACCAATGACTAATGTGACTAAGACTAACATGTTTGTAAAAGCAGAAACAAATTGCCTTGTTGTGCAGATATGAGAATAGGCAGTCACCTAAACAAGAGCCAAAATGATGCCTTACTGTGCTTAAAAAAAAAGGCCGGTGGTTAAGGCTGTTTAAAGTAGTTAAACAGGATACAGTGATTTGAGAGAACATAAAGCATTGAGAAGACCCTCAGTTTTCAGAACTGACATACAAATTAGTCACACCTTGCCTACCTACCTAATATGCTGTTGGTCTCCAGCATGCCACCGAACAGCTCCACAACAACTCCAACCATGGTGTCTTGTGGTATCTGGCACCAAGCTTCTAGCAGCAGAACCTTGTGAAGCCACTGATCAGACTTGCTGGTCCAGCACATCTCAGAGATGATAGATCTGATTGAGCTCGGGGTAGTTTTGAGGCCAGGTAAACATCTTGAACTCTGCAATCCCAACAACGTCTGCAGAAAGGCAGAAGACCGCTGCCACAAAGGAATGTACTTGGTCTGGAAAGATGCTTTGATAGGTAGCACACCTCCAGAAGGTCCTTGGAGATCCCAACCATTTAAAGGAAGTTCAAAAGGAGTATGTACAAAAATCCAAACAATAGACTGTAAAAATTCCCAGTTTGTTTGAAGAGGGATCTGAATGCTTGACTAGACCTTCCTCATACTCCTGCTCTGGGTTAAAATCTAGAGGTCATCTTCTGAAAACATGCCCCTTCCTCTACATAGAAATCTCTGTGGAGAGCCCTCCCTAATGGATGGAGTGTGTACTGCAGAAGTGTGGGCATAATCGATTCCTAACAGCAGCCATGCAGTACATATGTCTAATCCACCTTGTGTTTCCTGCAAGTTTTCCCGAACACACCTCATCCCCATCTCTTCCTCCTATTTCTCCACATTTACTACTCTGTTCCTCCACAGTACCGTCAGGAGTAAAGCTTAAGCCCATTATAAGCCAAGTTTGATTGAAAGTTGGTAGGTACACATGGGTGAGGTGGAATGTGTTAGGAATGGGGAAATGGAGGTTATATGGTTCATTTTGTAATCAAACAACCCTACGAGAGCACCAGAGACCAGCTTATCTGTCCTAATCATTGGTCTAGATAGAACAGACACCACCTGCCATGTACTGTCACTACCCAAGAATCAATCTCTGACCAGTGACCATAGATGCCATGTGTCATGTGATCTGAAGCATCCTACGATTCCTCAAGCTTGCTTTGAATCAGCCGAAGAAGGGAAAGGAGAAAGAGCATCAGCTTTCAGTTCCTTTAAGTCATTATCTTGTTTTCTCAAGATAATAATCTTGCACGGTCACTCTCATCAAGCACACCATCTCTCAAAACTCTAATATAGTAGTTCTCAATCCTGGTCCCAGAGACCCAATCCTTGTCTCATCACACCTGACTCATATGATTAAGTGATTTGGCTGATCATTTGAATCAGGTGTGCTGGAGCAGGGAGGCACCTAATGCAAACCCTACACTAGAAGACTCTGAAAAGACTTGGACACTCTCTCACATCTAAAGACTGAGAATCATGCAAGAGTTACTATTTGCAAGAGTGCAATGACATTCCTTTTGAGATTTGAGAAGAGAAGCTGATAAACAATTGAGCAGAAACAGACGCCTCTAATCACGGCTACCCTTGGAAAAATAGCAAAGCAAATGCCCAAAAAAGTGAAAGCACTCAAAAAGGCATTTGGTGTCAGACTGGCATCTACATCAAGTCTTTTTTAGCAAGTAAATGAAAAACATGTCTTTAAATAGCCAAATATGTATTTACATATTCATGCATATGTACATATTTTTTAATAAAACAAAAACATCTTTATGAATTGCTTGCAATGTGCCCAATGTGTCTTTACTTCCTAAGTGGATTGCTCCTTCCCCATATCAAATGTCAAACCCACTTCTACCCATAATTTCACTGTACAGTGATTTCTGTGACATTATATTTAAAATAAATAATTAAATAATATTAAGGGACAGTATAATCATCAAACTTTTGGCAAGTTGTCTGATGGCAGTGCCATGCCATAGAGGGCTAGTTTCCTTTTTTACTACGGCTGTTCTCTTTGTTTCTACCTTCTCACAGACTCTAACTCTAATCCACCACACCTGATCCAACTAATTACTGCCATCAAAGGTTCTCTGGAGAGGGTGTGTTAGATTTGGGTTGGAGTTGAAACCTGCAGGAAGGTAGCTCTCCAGGAGGCCGGTTAGACAGCATAGGCAATAGCATGCTAGCCTAACTGCAAATCCAACTGATATTGTAGTGAGTTTGTAAACAACGTAACTTACTAAAACCTCAGCAAGATCACCAATGATGACCCGTTTACTCGCCAACTGGCAAACCACATGATGGCTTTGCAGTTCTTCCTCTCTCTCTTTTAACACTGCATTTACTGCATGTAGCGCCTCAGTCTGTCCTTTAGACTGAAAGTATCTTTATAATAAAAAGAAAGGCTGTTATTTGAATCTGTATCAAACCTGAATGTCACCGGGAGCGGCAGGAACATGGCATTACAGTAAAACACTACTGGTTACCTTTGCTAATATTTGCCTTCTGCATGCTAACCTTTCTTGCCACTCTGGAGGAACACTGACATCCATTTCAGCACTTTAAATGTTTCTGAGAAGTATCTGGAATTTATTGTAGATGACCCATTTAAACTAATTAAAATAATAATTCATCAAGAAATGTTTTGCCAAAACAACATTCATTCAAAATGAATTCAAATACTTGATGATCAAAACTTTAGCCGGGTATTTCCACAGCAGAACTGACAGGCATAGCCAATCATTACGGCTGAAAATGAAAGGCATTTCACAGCATTGAGGTTTGTGGTCCATATTATTTAACTTTGGAATGAATCTTAATTCTTGAGTTTCTGTTGACCTGTGAGTCAAGTAAGCATGAGTCAGAGTTTATTCATAAGTCATCAACATGCAACTCAATTCTGACTCCAGTTTAGAACTTAGCTTAGCTGGTCCAGATATAATGCTTGCCATTACAAGCATCTAACAAATATATCCATTCCGGCTAATCAAAAGGCATGCAATGGATTTAAAGGCAATAACAAAAGTCAACTGCCGCCATCATATTAAAACCTTGTATCTCCAAAATGGTGAATTTACAGTGAAAAATCTTCCGAATCCTTTTTAGCATTTCTACTGGCTCGACGTCAAAAAAAAATATAGAGGTACCAGATTTGTGTGTGACAGCGACAAAATACTACTTCTCAGTAGTAGTAGCACCACAAAGAAACTGCGGCCCCACAAAATACAGCTGTGAAGTCTAAAAAGCCTTCATCACAGCCCCCCGCGGCACCATAATGAGAGTTTCAGAAAACCCCATCCTGCAATTATTTTTGAAAAGTTGTGCTGCCCACTCTATAAGCCAGATGCCAATGGAGAATTGAATCCGACTTGAAAAGATGCTGAATATTTTGCAGCTGCCACAGATTTATGATTTAAGCTGAACCGTAGAGGCTTCGTTTTGGTACTTGCCGGCTTCATGCTGAGAAGCCACTGTCTGCAAACTGTGTTTTCGCCTGATGATCACATGGTGGAGGCCAGCACTCAGCATTTCAGCTCACTCTCAGCAGTATTTTTTTTAAATTCCCAATATTTTACCATTTCTGTTTTAACTCTGTTACAACCCCAAAGTTTATTCATCTTCTTATTCAGTTCTTCCTGGTCAGGGTCGCAGTGGGCCAAGAGCCTATCTGGAACCATTGGGCAAAAGTCAGGAACACCCCCTCTAGACAGGGGGCCAGTCCATCACAAGGATACCACACACACCCATTCATTCACAATGAGGGGCATGTTAGAATGGCCAATTCATCTACCACACTCCAGAGGAACCCAGAGTACCCAGAGGAACCTACATGGACATGGGACAACAAACTAAGTTTCTCAGAGAGAGCGGCTGGAGTGAAGATCCTGGAGTGTAGCCTCTGGAGCTGTGTAGCACATGCACTACCTGTTGCACAATCACATACATCTTAGGAAGGGGGCGAAAGCTGGTGGTCTAAAAATGGTACTTCTTAAAGATGAAGGTGTTTTAAAGGGTTCTTTGAGCGATGCTATGGAAGAACACTTTTGGTTAAGGAACCATTTATGTAAAGCTTTACATCCCAATGAGAATCTTTAGCCCTTTAAAGGTTCTTCACACTCACACATCTCTTTTACAAAGAGGGTTCTTTATGGAACCAAAAATGGTATGCAATTGCCCTTTGAAGTGCCTTTCATTTACTTTTACATAGGAGAATGAAAATCTGCATAATAATGACTTATTATTATTATTAGCACAGAATTCCAGGTCCCTGAAACAGTTGCCCAAATGAAAGAGAGTAAGTCCAATGATTGGCAGAAAGACTGACTGATTGACTGTACAAGCAGATGCAGAATCCCGGCCCGAGCATTCACTCCACTTTGTGCACTAAGATATAAGGCTTTATCCTCTACACAGGTGTGATTTGAGCCCCAGTTAGCTGGACGTTTCTGGCTACACATCGATGCCTTTAGCCTGAGCACATAATTGCTTTGGCCGTTTTCCCAAGTAAACGTCATGTTGCAGAATGTTTCGCTACTCAGTCCGACTAAAGGGGGCGTGTTCCAGCGGGAACGTGACGTCACAGCATACCCCACACAGCCCCAGTAAGCCGAAGTATAAACAATATGGTTTTCTCACCTAACTAAACTAGCAGCTTTATATATACAGCCACACTGCACTTTATTAGGAACATATGTACACCTACTCATTCATGCAATGGTCTAATCAGCCAATCGTATTGCAGATATGGGGCAGAAGCTTCAGGTCACGTTCACAACAACCATAAGAAGCATCTGTGATTTTGAGGAAATGGTATTGTTGTTGTTGCCAGACAGGCTTCGGTTTCAGTATTTCTAGAACTGCTGATCTCCTGGGAGCAGTTTGTAGAGTTTACTCAGAAAGGATGGAAACGTCTTGCTGAGGTCAACAGAGAATGGCCGAACTGGTTGACGGAGACAGAAAGGCAATGTAACTCAGATAACCACTCCGTACAACATTGGTAGATGAGGTGGAAGGGCTACACTAGCTGAAGACCAATTCAGGCATATCCCTTGTTCATTAAGACCCAAATAAGACAGCTCTAAATGATGTATGGGTTAAGCAAAAAGCTTCTTTCATTATGATCCAGTCGCTGCTTTGATGATGGTGGTGGACTGCCAGCATCTCAGACATTAAATGTGGGCCTGATTATGAAAATAATGTAACCCATGTGCTATGGTCTTTACAAGCAAGTCTACCTATAATCGAAACACTCATGAAAAAATGCTGGAAGACCTTGGGCTGCTTTCTTTGAGGCGGATGATGTGCCATCTGATCCACCCTTTCTGTGGGCTGGATCCTTAAGTGTAGTGGAAGGAACTCCAAGGTCACTATCCAAGACTGTCTGTGCTGGAAATAAAAAACCTCACAGTCATGCGCTTTCCTGCAGAGCGGAGGCTCAGTAGAGGGAGGAAACTCTATTAACTGTCTTGTGAAGCTTGCAATGTTTACAGACTGCTCTTTTTGGCAACGATGTTTAAGCAGCTGCCTGCCAGTGGGGTCCAAGTATTGTTTAGCCATGTGCAATTGTTTATTGTCATGTAACATTTTTGATCAACATGTTCAGACTGTTGAGTCTGTTGTACGTGTGCCATATAAATAAGACATTTATATGTCTTATTTATAAGGCACTTTTATAAGGTTAGAGTGGATTCGCCAGTTCGAGTCAAAATTACAAGTCCTGAATTTGTAGGGTGGTGTCCAAGCTTCTGATATTTTGCCATTTGAAATCATCAAGCTTAACGTACAACTGCAATCGATATGAGTCAACCTCCATTGCGAATAAGGTGTAGCAAAATGCCACGTTTAATGACTACTGCAGTCTCAGACTTATTTAACCCTCTGAACAGAGCACACATTTGCAAACCAGGTGGCAAATCAAGGGCTTCATTAGTAGAATCAGGTATGCTTGAGATAAAACCCATCAAATACTTGGACTAGCGAGGGGTTTGTTGACTGTGATGTCTGTCTGACGGCAGGTTAGAAATCTGGCTAAGTCATAAGAGTTGTGAAGAATATTCTGAGAAGAGATCATTGCCTTGCACAAGCAAGGAAAAGGAGACACAAAAAGAGCAAAGACACTGAATGTTCCTGGAGATGCAGCTGAAAGCAAAGTTCACAAGTACAAATGTAAGGGAACACTGGCTACACTACTTGGAAAGGGCAGAAAGAGGAAGCTCAGCTCAGGAATCACCGGATACCAACAGGTTCCTGATGAGGCAGGTGGTCAAAAATCCCTTGAGTGACTGTGAGGTTTCAGATTGCACATTAAGGCACATACTAAACGCTGAAGGTCTTCATGCCTGTACACCTCCCAAGATTTTTTGGGGGTTTAACATTATCAGAACTACAGTGAGTCCAAGAAGTATTTGATCCCTTGCTGATTTTCTTTGTTTGCCCACTAATAAAGACACTATCCTTCTGCACTTTTAATGGTAGATATATTCTAACATGGAGAGACAGAATATCAAGACAAAAATCCAGAATATAATTTTAAAGAATATATTTTAATTAATTTGTATTTCAATGAGGAAAATAAGTATTTGATCCCTCTTGCCAAACACACTCAATACTTAGTGGCAAAGCCTTTGTTTGCAAGCACAGCGGTGAGACGTTTGTTGTAGTTAACCACAAGTTTAGCACACACACCAGGGGGAATTTTGGCCCACTCTTCTTTGCAGATCCTCTCTAAATCATGAAGGTTGGTGGGCTGTCGCTTGGCAACTCTGACCTTCAGCTCCCTCCATAGATTTTCGATCGGATTGAGGTCTGGCGACTGGCTGGGCCACTCCATGACCTTAATGTGATTTTTCTTGAGCCAATCCTTTGTTGCCTTTGCTGTATGTTTAGGGTCGTTATCATGTTGGAAGACCCAACCACGGCCCATTTTCAGATCCCTGGCAGAGGGGAGGAGGTTGTCCCTCAGGATTGTGCGGTACATGGCTCCATCCATCTTCCCAGTGATGCGGTGAAGTAGCCCTGTACCCTTGGCAGAGAAACACCCCCAAAACATTATGCTTCCACCTCCATGCTTGACGGTGGGCACAGTGTTCTTGGGGTCATAGGCAGCATTTTTCTTCCTCCACACATGGCGGGTGGAGTTGAGGCCAAAAAGTTCAATTTTGGTCTCGTCTGACCACAAAACCTTCTCCCAATAACTTGGTTCATCTTTCAAATGATCATTGGCATACTTGAGGCGCGCCTCCACATGTGCTCTCTTCAGCAGGGGTACCTTTCGGGCACTGCAGGATGTGAATCCATTGTTGCGCAAAGTGTTGCCAATTGTTTCCTTGCAAACTGTGGTCCCAGCTGCCTTCAGGTCATTTGCTAACTCCTGCCGAGTGGTTGCAGGACGATTTCTGACTGTTCTCAGCATCATTGCCACCCCACGAGGCGAAATCTTCTTTGGAGCACCGGGCCGAGGTCTGTTGATTGTCATGTTATACTCTTTAAACTTTCTGATAATTGCACCAATAGTTGTTACTTTCACATCCAACACCTTACTAATCTTTTTGTAGCCCATTCCAGCTTTGTGAAGGTCAACAATTCTGACTCTGAGGTCCTGTGACAGCTCTTTGGTTTTACCCATGTTGGAGACTTGAAATCTGTGTGATCTGTCTGATTCTGTGGACAGGTGTTTTTCACACAAGTGATTAGTGAGAACAGGTGGCTTCAGGTCAGGTAACAAGTTGATTGGGAGTGTCTAACTGGTCTGTAAAAGCCAGAACTGCTAATGAATACTAAGGGATCAAATACTTATTTCACTCCATGAAATACAAATCAATTAATATATATTCCTTAGATTTATTTTCTGGATTTTCTTTTTAATATTCTGTCTCTCCATGTAAGAATACATCTACCATTAAAAGTATAGAATGATCATGTCTTTATTAGTGGGCCAACGAAGAAAATCAGCAAGGGATCAAATACTTCTTGGACTCACTGTATATCAAAAAAGGAGTTTTGGGAAATGTTTGAACAAAACTGGAATTTTTCAGGCCTATGGATCATGGGTTTGTCTGGCAGAGAATTTGGCATACTGTAAAAATAACACCCTGCCTACAATGAAGCATGTTGGTGGCATGGTGATGCTCTGGGGATGCTGCGTTTCCTCTAGCACTGGAAAGCTGCAGAATTCCTACGAGAAAACCTCACACCTTCTGTGAGAAAGCTGAAGCTTGGGCGTCATTGGACCTTGCAACATGACAATTATCCCAAGCACACCTCAAAGTCCACCAAGGCTTGGTTTCAGAAGAAGTCCTGGATAATTGTGGAGTGGTCATCACGGTCACCTGACTTGAACCCTATAGAAAATCTTGTGGGTGGGATTTGAAGATGGCGGTTGCAGCACACAGCACCAAGATTATTAGTGAACTGGGGGCCATTGCCTTCAAGGAATACGCTAAGCAGCTGGGGTCTGGCTATGCATCACATTTGCAGCAGGTCATAACAGCAAAAGACGCTTGTTATGAAGTGGTTGAATAAGTCTAAAACTGTCGTAGCCATTAAAAGTGTTAATATTTGGTAAGTTGGTAATATTAGTAAATTTGTATCAGCAAAATAGGTAGTAATATTTACATCAAGTTTCACTGTTCTATATACAGTCATATGAAACAATTAGGACAGCCCATTACACTGTTATCTTTTTTAACAGATGTTAACATCTGGGCATGTTTGAACAAGGGTTTTGATCTTTATTTGAACAATATTGAAAAATGGAAGGCATATATCTACTTTACTACTTAAAATATCTAAAGATGAGATGAGAATCAGGTGATCAGATAATAGTTAGATAGGATTTTGGAGGATCTGGTCTAATTTAGCCCTCAGATATTTTGTTTGGTTTGAGTTGATTGGTGAAGATCACCATGGCCAAATCCAAAAAGCTCTCTGAGGCCTTCAGAAAGTAGGTTGTAGATGCACAGGAGTCTGGAAATTGATTTAAAAAGATCTCGGAACAATTAGAAGGTCAGACCATCCAAGTTCATTCCAAGAATAGACCTCTAGATGCTAGAGACCTTGCTGTCTAGCAAACATCATTACCACCATCTCTCAGTATTGTTAAAATGCAGATGAGATATCCACTTGTTTAAAAAGACAAAGGTTTTCATGCAATGTCCTAATTGTTTCACATGACTGTAAACAGATCTTCACAGAAATCATTTTTTTGGTCTACTTCTATCACTTTCTCTATATCACAGCTCTAGGAACAGTCGTTTAATCCCTCTATGAGCCTTCTCCCTCTCCCTTCCACCCATGCTCGTACGCTTTGAAGGTTGGTGTTGGCTTCAGTGTATTGTTCACATTTTGTTACTGACAGTGAACCCACAGCAGAGCTTGAAGTGAGCTCCTGTGAGGGCTTCAGCTGAAGACGGCCATGATTGCTCTGTGATGAAGGGCAGGCAGTGAAGTGCGCTCCACCGAGTGCTTAGAGGGTTCCAAGTATTCTTCCAGTCATACAATACAGCCTTGTCCGCTAAGAGGAGCGAGAGTGCAAAAGAACTCCCAACTCCTGCCAATGAACAGAAGAGGTCATCTATCACTCCACATACATACCAAGGTGCCAGTTTATTGGGTACAGCTCTTTACCTCCTGCGGCCTTCAGAACAGCATGAATGTTGTACTGTGTGGAAATAACTGTGTTGTGCAAACTCCTACAGGCCTCATCCTATTTCTCCTATTCTAGCAATAAACGACTACTGCCAGCCCAGCCAGCATGCTCATGTGGGGTTCACACGGGTGGAACGTTAGCTAGGTGGGTTCCAGGTGGGCATGGGCTCTACGTGTTTACTGGGACCCAGTTGGGCTTCCCAATGGGGCCCATCATTACAGCCCACCTCAATCTTACATGGATACCATTTAGGCTTTGTGCAACCCAGATGGGGCCCATGTTTAACCTCTCCTGGTCCCATCACTTATCCTGGTGGGCATTTATGTGTAAGGCAAATGAACTCAATTTACAAGCAAAACAGAACTCCTAGAACCTGAATGAAAAGACTTTCATGATGTTATGATAATAGTCAGCCTAATTTTTTAATAATTTATCCAAGCTTAGTTTGCACTGTTTCATTTATTCTCCTTTAGAAGTAGAAGTAGGGGAATTTAACCAACTACTTTACTAAAAGGTGGCAAACTCTTTGTTCTTATCCACACACTCCAAAATGATATCTAGGTAAGGATAATCCTCTTAAATACAATCAAAATATCTACTATTTCTCATTTTTACATTTTTATATAAATAATATAATATACTATGTGATTATATCTACTAAAAGGGTCTTATAGCCCCTAAAATCATAGATAATTAAGCCACTGTCAATAAATACTTGTAACCAGGAATAAGTCAGTAGATACAATTACGTCAATATTGTAACACAATATTTTTGCAACTAAAAATGAGAAATATAATTCAAAACTGTTTTGTTACCTTCTGAGAAGTTCCTTACCTAATCTGTTAAAGGCACCTAGAGGATGTCAGAGTGTGCTCTTTTGTGTACAAATATGGAGCATTTAACTTTTTATACTAAGGTAAACACAGATTCAGCTTACATCAGCAAACACATGCATGGGTTTTAAAAGCTACAGTGTTTTTGGCAGCATTTTAAGGATGCGCTGTATGTTGTGGGAAGACAAATAAGCTGCAAATAAGTGTGTGTGTGTGTGTGTTTGCACATTTTGCTTGTAGTATAGATTCCATACTTGCTATTCATTTGTTCTTAAAGAACAATTTCCTCATAGTTGTGCTGTGTTGGGCTCATCTCAAAATGTATACTCACTGACACCCCTTGGCAACACATAAGGGACCCCTGCGGATCCTCAGACCCCCACACTGAGAGCCATGGCTATATAGAACGTTCTAAATAGCACCATCTACAAAAAGTTATCTACCAGTGCTTAAAACTGCTCAACAATAATATACTATGTGATTATATCTACTAAAAGGGTCTTATAGCCCCTAAAATCATAGATAATTAAGCCACTGTCAATAAATACTTGTAACCAGGAATAAGACAATGTCAGTAGATAAAATTACGTCATATTTGTAACACAATATTTTTGCAACTAAAAATGAGGAATATAACTCAAAACTGTTTTGTTACCTTCTGAGAAGTTCCTTACCTAATCTGATAATGGCACCTAGAGGATGTCAGAGTGCGTTCTGCTACAACAAGACAAGGATTGGAATCAAGGATCAGGTTTTAAAACCAGATACCAGAACCATTTAAAAATAACTGATTGGATCAGATTGGGACGTCCCTAGATTTAAGAGATTTTCACTTAACAATTTTTTTTTTTGCATTTTTTTGCAGTGTAGTGGTAAACATAATAACTTAAGTCCTGATACAAGCAAAATGATAGAATAATCTATTTTCTGTTTGGTTTCAGAGAAACAAACGGACAGAATGAGATATAGGACGAAGCATATTGACTTTAGAGTCATTAATCTCGTTCTCCTTTTCTGACATGCACATAAACTCCTAAATACAAAGCAATTTTTCACACAACAGGAATAACTTGGCAAGAGCTGGCAAAATTCAACCTGCCAAACAACAACAACAACGAACAAGATAGGTCACATGAGGTTGTAGGTTAATAACATGGTTTGGTAAAGTGGGCCCTAAGTCCTGAACTCTTGCTTCAATCTCAGTCAGTGTCTCTGCCACTGCAAATCCCCCTGAAAAAGACTTCAAAGCCTGGCACCCACTTCAAATACACAGGAACGCTCTCACACCAAGGTCCAGAACACCCCAATCTAACCAGAAGGGGCCTTTAAAAAAATTTCATGCAGAGTTCAAAAGGACAGAAGTTTGCTGAGAGAGTGGGAGAGTGAGACAACAAGACCAGGCGAGGCTAGTTTTGCCTGACTGCCATCGGCTGCCAAGCATTTGTCACAAGAGGCACCAATATTTCAGTAATAGGGAAGCGGTCAGTCAAAATAGGTCCAAAGGAGGCTACGCGTCCCTCTTGAGAGTCATTTTCACTTGTGGGTAATGTCCTTTGTTTTAAAAAAATGCCATAAAATGCTGCTAATAACAGACGCAAATGAAAATGTAGACCCTATTTCCACATAAAAGTACCCTACAAATATGGAGCATTTAACTTTTTATACTCATGCAGACGGTAAACACAGATTTAACTTACATCAGCAAACACATGCATGGGTTTTAAAAGCTACAGTGTTTTTGGCAGCATTTTAAGGATGCGCTGTATGTTGTGGGAAGACAAATAAGCTGCAGGTTTGAAGAGCATTTTTGCATCAGCGTTAGAAACCAAACGTTCTCAAACTGCAAGCACCATAAACATATTTGTGAAAGAGTTCAGAGACAAAAAACTCTACAAAAGTACTGGAGTACCAATTACATTCAAGGCATTTAGCAGATGCTCTTATCCAGAGCGACTTATAAAAGTGCTTCGTTATTTACCCAAGAAAAACTTCAGCTAGTTTGAATAAACTAAAAATTTAAAGATACCTCTAATCTTAGACATTACTAAACCCAAGTCAGTAAGGAGACCATAATACTATTCGCCCAAGTCCTCTCGGAAAAGGTGGGTCTTCAGTCTGGGTTTGAAGATGCAGAGCGTTGGACTCTGCTGTTCGGACACCCAGGGGAAGCTCGTTCCACCACTTCGGTGCAGGACAGAAAAAAGCCTGGACGCTTGTCTTCCGTGGATTTTAAGGGATGCCAGGTCAAGCCGAGCTGAGCTGTACTTGAAGCTCCACCGCTCCACAGCTCAAAGCACAGGGGCTTTATACCCCTCTAGTCCACACCTGCCATTAGTCAGCCAACAGGTTCATGTTTATCTGCTCCAGCAAGTCTTATTCTATTGACAGTACTTCTCTGCAGGGACTAGATAACCTGTGTGTGTGTGTGTGTGTGTGTGTGTGTGTGTGTGTGTGTGTTTGCACATTTTGCTTGTAGTGTAGATTCCATACTTGCTATTCATTTGTTCTCGAAGAACGATTTCCTCATAGTTGTGCTGTGTTGGGCTCATCTCAAAATGTATACTCACTGACACCCCTTGGCAACACATAAGGGACCCCTGCGGATCCCCAGACCCCCACACTGAGAGCCAAGGCTATATAGAACTCCTTTTTTGACGTTCTAAATAGCACCATCTACAAAAAGTTATCTACCAGTGCTTAAAACTGCTCAACCCAGCAAAGATCTATTTAAGCATCCAAATGGTTCTTTGAGTTATCGTGGTTCTCTCTAGAATCATTGTCTTTACCAAAGAACCCTTGGGGAACGCCCTTTGGGTGTACATTTTCAAGCACAATTGTTAGCTATGAGTCACACTAAGAATGCTAATCTGAGGCTTTTATTATATTGCCAGGCAAATAAACAATGTTTAGAGGTTGTTTAGAACTATTCAGCAAGTATTGCATGCATAGAACAGGGCATTAGTGTACACTGACCTGGTCAGCTTCTAGCATTGGATAACAGTGTATTCGGACACCTTATTAAGTTTAAAGCATTACTGAAGCAGTTTGTGTAAAAATACAGCATACAGCAAAAAAAAAAACTTGGGCATCATGAATGGGGTGTTTCACACCAGTGATAAGACAGATATGCTGGCGTGCATGTATACGCGACTGTTCATTAATGTTGTGGTGGAAATTTTGTGACAGAAGAAACACTAAGTCTCTGAATCAGTATCAAAGTGAGTAACAAATTTATTGAGAGGTACAAAGCAAAACCTTAGTTTCTGCCTGTCTGCTCTGAGCTCTGCATGGTCTGCAGGAGCCTTTATCATCGCTGGGCTTTACCCTCACCCACTCAGCAATGACTGGCCAGATAGCCTTATATGGTATAAACAGGCTATACATTTATCTGTTACTTGCATGAGAACCGTCCCAGGAATATGACCCCACTGACCCCATCTGGTCCCTGTTTATGGGGGGGGGGGTCATTCTAAGGTAAGTGCTGACCGGAGATCATTCTGTCCTCCCGTCGGTACTTCTTCTCTCGCCCACTTCTGCTTATCATCTATGTCAGGGCGCAGTTGCACCGTGAGAAAGATAAGCAGAGACAGACAATAACAGTGTGAACAGACCCCGGTACAACATAGATGAAGAACATATAACAAGAAGTGACCGAGGTCCCCTTACATATTACAGAATATGCATCAACAATTTAGTTATTGATTATGAATCATCGATAACTTCCATTACAATGTAAACGCCTTAGCATGGACCGCCTTCTTTAACCCTGTCTTATCTTTCACAGGAGAAAACTGCCTTAATCTGACTAAGATCTCAGTTCAGCTACTGTGTGCCTGTGAAGGCACAGTTATTGATTATATATTTATAATCTAGTGGATAATTAATAAGAGCTCTCCAGACTAACTGCAGACATCAACGGAAAGGAGTCTGCCGAAAGCAACATCAGTCACTAACACACAAATTTATTCGGACATTACACAGCTGTTCTGCGCTGGCCTGTCCGTCAGAGACATCTGTTTGAAACAGGTGGCAGCTGAAAGTTTGAGAGCTGACTGAGTGGGTGTGTTAGTTTGAGCAGGGGGCGGGACACTTGCTCTATGTGATGTAGAATGACACAGTAATTTCGAACAGTCTGTGGAAGCTCTCGCGCAAAGCATCGATAGCTAAGATGATTATGAGTTTATTTTTTTAATTAATATTTTTTAAAATCTACAAATTTGTCGCATTCATACTAATTGTAAAATTTGGGTAAAACAAGTGGTTTGTCGAATCAAAACCCTTTATGCTGATAAATGACACTTTTGCTGTTCTAAACCTGGCTTGTGCGCCCCCTAGTGGTTGAAAATTCAGTTCTGCTGTGTCTGCAACTCCTCTATTGTTGATGATATGAAGGGGGTAAAAATATCCCTGTATTACTTAGCGCTGGGCAGAACCCTCCAAATGATAACTCTCCCACTGGCTGCTGTGGTGATGTCTGGAGAGGAAAAGCCTCTGATTGGCTGCTTTCTACCCTGCTCACTCCTCACTAAGCCCCCACCTCCATCCTCTCATTTTCAAGCTTCTAACTATTATTTATCAAACATAGCTTTTAGCCTAGCACCCACTCCCTTCCCTGGGTTTCGCTTCGTCTTGCAACGCCTTTGAGGTCCCCTTATATGGACACTGGCACAGGAAAACCACACCCTTTGGAGAGAAGAGGTGGTAAAAGCTTTAAGGCTCACCTTGTGAGCCTTATGATGTGGACTATGGTGCAGGCAAAGCCGCAGTCATGAGGCCTGGTCCGGGTAGCAACACCTTTTCTGATTTCGGACCGTTTTTAGTCTGGAATTTAGTTAAAGCTAGCCCTAGTCACGTCCCTGTTCCAACCTCACCCTATTCAACTATGCCAAAGTAAATACAGTAAATGCAGAGTACAGGAAGTTAAAGCACTGCATACTTTGGTCCAAAACATCTTTTGATGCTCCAAACCCTTCTAATCAGAGGCTGTCTGTTGGTGTTTGTCATTTCTGTAGAGCTACAGAACAGGTGATTCACCTCACCATGTCAGTATGTTGGTGTCCCGGAAGGTATGACTCCGAACACTGAGCTCGGAGAGCTTGTCTGTCTGAGGGAGTGGAGGATCTGAAGTCGAAAGGGCAGACAGGATTGCTGATATCACAGCTCCCCCTACTGATCGGTCACTGGACTCAGAGTTAAGCAGTAGAAACTTCATTCAATCAGTCATATTTAAACATCCATCTTTTTTTCATTGCTTTGTAGCTTTGCTGACTTCGCTGGACTTTAGACCCAGTGCAAACAAGAGGAACCTGATTAAACGTCTTCAAAGTCTTTGGAAGCAGAGATGATGGCAGTACAAAAACTGATGTCTTGGTCAGTGGCATTGTTTATACAATATCTGCCTGAAAAAATGGTTAAGATGTAAGCTCAAAGTCATTCAGGTAGTGAATGTTTGTTCTAACGATATTCATTAAAATAAACTAAGATTAGAGGCAATTACATGCTAACTAAACACAACTAAAAATTAGAAGGTAAAAAATCCACAATAATAAAGAAAGTTTTTTTTATGTTTCATGAAGCAAGTATCCAGCTGAACTGTCCAATAAAAAGCTATTTTTTTCCCCAAGTTGTCCCAAATGACTTTCCAATTCACACCCAGTAGCTAGAACTGCCCCATCCCATAATCCCACCAGCACTGCAAGGGTGAATGCTAGACTTTGCTTTTTTACTGCTGCATAGTCCCACATCTCTATTATAAGCAAGGTTCTTTATGAAACCAAAAGTGGATCTTCTATAGTATTGCTCAAAGAAGCCTTTTTGTTGGCTTTATTTCTGAGTAAAGAGTGTAGAGCAAAGCCAGTTATGCTCTCTGGGCCAGAATCTGCAGATCTGCAGATCATGTGTTGGAACATGAACACAAGCGGTTGGTAGAATTCGGCCATTCTAAGCTTTTAATACCAAACAACAATTCAAAAAGGGTGTGATTGCATTGAAGAGCATTAAAATAATCAGGTGTGACACATGTATGGACGGGTTTCACAGGATCACTCTGGGTTTAGCAATACTGCGTGACTGAGTGTACATGAGGGATAAAACAGAACTCATCTGTAATTACACCAAGGTTTCCTACAAGGCTTAGGGACCTAGATTCTCATCTGTGTCTAACTGTAGAACCCTTTGAGGCATTGACTGAGAGATATCTGACACATAGTTGATGAGCCTGTCCTGATTTTCAGAAGGAATTGCATGTACAGTTGCCATATCAACAGCATAGCTATAAAAACTGATGCCATGTTCCCTGCTGACATTGCCTAGAGGTAACAGCTAAGGTCCTAACATTGAACCTTGAGGGACTCCGCAATCTCTTGATACTTGAAGCCATTTTATCTGGAACTATATGGCACCTAGATGAAATGGAACATGAAACATCTAGAAGTGAAAATAATGTCTTTTAATATCCTTGCATCATTCTTAACATGTAAAATGGTACATATTTACACTATACTATACAATTAGTTCAATTTCCATGTCCATGTTCCATACAACATTTGTTTTACAGCTGTATTGGGCCAGTGAAGAACATGAGGATGAAAAGAGGGGTTTGAAAAGAGTCATGAAAGAGCTTCACCACTGAGAGTTGGAACGGCAGGTGGCGGCGTGAGAATTGCGACATTCTCCCTATCTCTGACTACCCATGGTCAAAGGGTAGAAAAAAGGGTAGAGCCCTGCAGCTCTCACTGCTCTCATGCACTATCCATCTCTCTCTCTCACTCTCACTCTCCTCTCTCTTAGTACTTACTCAGCATCAGTTCTCAAGACCAAAATACCAAAAGCATTGCCAAAATACCAACACTAGTGTTGTGTGTTTCAGGTGTACAAGGTGTACACAGTTTAATGCCTATAAAAACGGCATTGCAGAAGATACATTATGCTAAAGGTTATGCATCCTGACGCCTGAGACGCTGTTTAGCTGTAGTTTTTTTTTTAAATGTAATATTTTGGAAGCTACATAAACACACTGACATTAAACCCAGACTTATGAGGTATGCTTCAGATAGAGCATTCAGAGCAGCGGACATTTTCTTAGATAATAATAATGCCATAAACGTGGTATATATAGCCTAGATTTTAGCCTTGAATTCCCTCTTTGAGAGGAAGGTAAACAAGGGGTGGAGATTCCACAGCCAGCCCTCCTCAACACTGGGAAGGGGCTTGAGACCTGCTGCACAGTTGCAAGACTCTTCATTGCACTGCTACTGCCGAGAAATGAGGAGGTCTGGCACCTGTGTGATGACTTGATCTGTTCCCAGAACTGCAGGATGTCCATTGATTTGCAGAGCTCCCTCTGCACTGGCCATCAAAACAAGTCCAGAACCTCTCTCGTGGGCCACTGGCTCCCATTCGTTCTCCTACTACCTCCTCAGCATGTTCGCTCTTGTTTGTTTTTCTGAATAATTGGCAAAAATAGTAAAATTTGACAGAACTAACATGACTAACCACCCATATGGCAAACAGCTGACTACTCTAATGTGTGTCTGTACTGGCAAACAGGACTGCCAATTAGAGTGCTGTCTAGGAGCCAATGATCACTGGCCTCAGTGTTGAAAACTTCAGCTTGCATGTTCAGTGGGATTTAGACAGTCTGAGTTTGGGTTGTAAATGTCAAAACATGGTCAAATAAAGGGCCTGGACCACATCTGAGGTTTGCAAAAGACATTCCATATGTAGAATTTGACCCTTGACTTAGACATCGACATTCAAACAGAATGTATACGCCAACCAGCCATAACATCTGACAAGTAAAGTGTAAAACGATCAAGGGGTGGGATACAATAGGCATTAAGTAAACAGTCAGTTCTTGAAAGTGATGTTAAAAGGAGGAAAAATGGGCAAGTATAAGATTCTGAGCCACATCTGACAACATTGTGATTGCTAGACGACTGGGTCAGAACATCTCCAAAATGGCAGCCAGGTCTTGTGGGTTGTTTCCAGTATGCAGTGGCCAGTACCTACCAGTACCTAAGTGGTCCAAGGAAGGACAACAACGTCATGGGCACCTAAGGTTTGTTGGTGCGATCCACGGAGGCCCCACCCTCACAACTTACAGGCTGACTTCTTGGTGCCAGACGTCTTGGTGCCACACCTTCAGAGGTCTTGTGGAGTCCATGCCTTGATGGGTCAGATGAGTTCTAGTAGTAGGTGGTGAAGGGCAGGTGGTGTAAATTTTGAAGTTATTCGGTGTATGTTCCTGCACATCAGTTCCTTTCCCCCATTTCTAACAATTGACTGAATCCTGGTTACCTTTAAGTCACATTCAATGATGTATCAAGGACTTCCAGGAGGCCTAGAGAGACATTTTTGTCTCACAAACATGGTCCCACCAACTGGAAATCATAAAACATAAATAACACCCTTCTAAATATGTTGGTAGTTAAGCTAATGTCATCATCAATCAGTAAGCTCCCACAGTGCCCCACCCTGTGTTTCTTTAAAATGCACATGGGGGAATGATCAGATATTTCATTTTGAAATACCGTCCTCATTTTGAGATACCCTCAACATTTCTAAACAACATGATATACGGTATTACCATTATACTGCCCAACCCTAATCAGAACACTGGGTCATCCATGCTCCAGGTGTCCCTCAAGCAGCGAGGGAAGGAATTTAAAAAAATTTGGAGAACAAAGTGGAGAACATTTTAAACAACTGCCACCAAGACCAGCTCTGGCCGTCCTCAGACTAGCAAGTTCAGCCACCCAAGAGCAGACCACTTCCAACAATCCCAAGATGTCATCACAGGACCTACAGCAAGCTGTCGAAGTACATGCATCTACCATTAGAAGAACACCAAGAATACCTAGACACAGACCAGGACTAATGAAACAATGGGATTTGGACAGAATCCAATGAATCCAAAGCTGAATTAAGGAACAGAAGACATGTTTGGCACAAACCAATTTGAGCACAAGCACCTCATCCCAACTGTGAAGCATGAAGGTGGAAATGTCATGGTTTGGGGCTGCTTTGCTGCAGCAGGGTCTGGCAATCTATTAGTGTCTGTCTGTCTGTCTGTCTATCTATCTATCTATCTATCTGTCAATTGTTTGATCTGTCTGTGTATTTATCTATCTATGTAGCAATCGATCTGTCCATCTTTTGATTAATCTATTGATCGATCTGATTCTATTGATCGGTTTGATCTATCTATCTATCCATCTCTATCTATCTATCTATCTATCTATCAATGTCCATCTATCTCTATGTATCTGTCTATCTTTCTCTCTATCTATTGATCTGTCTATCTCCCTGTCTATCTAACTATCTATAAATCGATCTATCTCTCTGTCTATATATCTACCTATCTACCTGTCTATCTCTCTATCTGTCTATCTAGCTATTGATCTGTCTATCTATCTATATACCTGTCCATCTATCTCTCTACATATCTATCATTTGATCAATCTATCTCTACGTATCCGTCTATCTATCAATCAATCTGTCTATCTCTCTGTCTATCTATCTATATACCTGTCTGTCTCTCTGTCTATCTATCTATGCAGCAGGGTCTGGCAATCTTTTCATCATAGAATCTACCACGAATATGAGACTGTCTGTCCAAAAACTAGAGCTGGTACATCACACAGTGAACTACACATCATGCAGTGAACTACACAGGGAGTACAGATCCATGTCGGGCTCACGAGTGTTAGATCCTGCTAGAGTTCACAGGAGGACTGTGAACTTTAGCAGCAGCAAACAAGTTCTTTTTCCAACTTTTCTTTCATCACTCCCTCGCACATTAATGAGAGGAGAGAGCTTGTAAGCTTGCAAAGGTGGTTTTGAATTCGCTCTAACTTTGGGGAAATTTAACAAAGCCTTTAGATGTCTTTGTCTTTCAGTGACTGCATGTGGGTGCACTGTTTTTTATGTTAGCCCTTGCAACATTAATGTGAGGCACCGGTGGCTTCTCTGCAGGCCACAGAAAGGTCTCCTGCAGGTCAAAACCCAGAATCAACCCTGGATAAAGGAATAAAAACAAACACCCTACCTCTTTTTAAATGCACTGATTAACACGAGGATGCATCATGGTCTCATGACATCTAAAAAGTCAGAGGAGTATTAGCATATGTCCCCATACAAAGAATGAGCCCAAATGTCTCTTCATCCCAGGATGGACATGCTGGTGCCACTCCGGAGACTCTCCTCTGACCTCTTGCCATGTGATATTTGGTAGAATGATCATATAGAAGGAAACATAGTCCTCTCAGTGGAAATATAATCATTGAGACGCCTGTTCATTCATTGTTTCTTCAGAAATCAAAGGTATTAAAAAAGAGTGTCTCCAGCTTTTGTTGGAGTAACTGCCTCTACTCTCCAGAAAAGGCCTTCTACTAGATTCTTTGGAGCACTGCTACAAGGATTTGACTGCATTCAGCGACAAGAGCGCAAGTGAGGTCAGGATGTTGAATGATCACTACCCTAACCCATCCCCAACTCATCCTCAAAGTACTGGATGAAGCACCAGCCATCATTCATGAGAACACAGTTCCACTGCTCCACAGCTCATTGCTGGGGGCTTTATACCCCTGATATTAGGTTCATGTTCATGTCATGAGTCCTATTCTATTGGCAATGCTTCTGTAATTCAGACCAAATTATGGTGGTTTGTGGCACCTTTCACACCTGCAATTTCGGTTTGGACCAAACCGAAAAGTTTGAAGGTCCTGAACAAACAAGGTAGGTGTGAAAGCACCCTTAGAAGGTCATCCCATAATCCATTATTCAATATTTATTTTACTTTCAGTTGGAAAGCCATGTATTCCTGCAGATGGGGCAGTGAGCATGACACAAAAGTAAAGACATGGACCTCATACTAATACAGCATCCTTTCCTTTTTATTCCTCCGAATCTCATAAGAGGAGCTCGATTTTAGAAAGCCAGAGAAGATATTACAGAACATAAATCTCCCTCTTAATCATTTAGTAAGATCACCTTCATAAGGGATTTACTGCACATCATCAACGACAAAGTATAATGTCTTTTGCCTCTAATGTAGCTATTATTCTTATGCAAGCTTTTGTGAATAGACATTTTGTTGTTTCAAGCGAGTTTTAATATCCTGGGTCTGTCGTGCTGAAGTGGAGTTTGATTAGTATTTTTATTTTTCTGTGAAAAGTCTGCATTGTGAGTACAACATGATGGAAGATCATACTTTCTCCACTTTCTCCCTACGAATGGATTTATATGAGGAGACCATACTAGTGGAGACCGTGCATGTATGAAGATTTTGGGAGAGTTACATTACTAATGTGTTTGTATTATTTTTGTATTCATTTTTTAATTAATTTTCTTATTGTAATTTTATATGTACATAATTTGTGAAAAAAATAAGTGTAAATTAGACATGACTATTTGTCTATTTGTCTATCTCTTTCTATTTGTCCATCTGTCTATATTTCAAGCTATATTTCTATCTATCTATCTATCTATCTATCTATCTATCTATCCATCTATCCATCTATCTAACTATAAATCTGTCAATTGATCTTCCTATCTCTATGTATCGATCTGTCTATCTATCTATATACCTGTTTATCTCTCTGTCTATCTCTAGCTATTGATCTGTCTATCTATCAAACTGTCAATTTATCTATCTCTCTATCTATCGATCTATCTATATATCTATCTCTTTGTATATCTCTCTATCTCTGTCTATCTATCTATCCATCTATCAATCGATCTGTCTATCTATCTATCTATCTGTCTGTCTGTCTGTCTGTCCATCTAGCTATTGATCTGTCTATCTATATATTGATTAATCTGTCTATCTCTCTATCTATGTATATACACCTGTCTATCTATCTATCTGTCGATTGATCGATCTTTCTTTCTATCTATCTATTTATTGATCTCTGTCTCTCTGTCTGTGTATCTAACTATTTATCTATCTCTCTGTTTATCTAACTATCTAACTATTTATCGATCAATTTGTCTGTCTGTGTTTCTTTTTATCTATCGCTGTCTATCTGTCTGCCTATCTATCTCTATCTATCTATGTCTATCGATCTTTCTATCTGTCTGTCTTTCTATCTATCTAAGGTACAAAGACAATGACCACAGCATTACAGTACTGAAATGAGAGCACTGGAATTAGAAAAGCTACACTACCCTGACAGTAATATGAGCATCAAACTAAACTACAGTACAATTTTCTCCAGTTTCTCCAGTTAAGCCCAGCTACAGAAATGTAGAACAGATTACAGCACAGTAACAACAGAGCAGCACCGTACAATCATTCACTAATCAATGTACTGGTGAGCAGGTGATCTCACAATGCAAAGCAGGTGATCTGCAATTTTGGATAACAGCTAATCAGGCCACACGTCTAGTTTTCACACTTACTCGCTCATTTTTCAGGATATCTGTCTGGGTGTCTGGTTTTGAATGTCATTTGTCTGGTTTTTGTAATGTTCTCTTGAATTGTGGTGGAAAACACAAGCAAATGCAAGGGGGAAGCACAGGAAAGGGGACAGGCAGGGGAGACTGTGTCTCTGGTGCTAGCTACGTGTTGAACTACACGCACTGTCAAGGAGAGATGGCTGAGAAACAGATAAAAAGGAAAAGATCTGACGAACAAAAGCTGAACAAAAAGTTCTTAGATCAGGCAAGGGGAGAACACACTGGTGTGTCTAGACGGTGGAGAGACCTTAGAGAGCTGGGAGGAATGAAACGGGATGAGGAGGCTCTAATGCTGCTGGATAGGGGAGTAACACTGACTTATTTTTGCTATTGGTATGGGTAATGGGTAAGCATCGTTTTGTCCCCTTTGCTAATTATAACCTAGCTAAGGATAATTACTTGCCATGATGTTGCCCTCTCTAACATTATACTATGGCATTTGATCATAATATACACTTGTGATGGGATTTATGGCCACAAAGATCTACAAGAGATGTTTGCTAGCACAGTGGGGTAATGTAGGTTCATGCAGAATTTGAAAGGCTATGCTAAGTAACATTAGCAAGGTAACATAAGCAGTAAATCCCCTAACAACCACTTCTGTGTATAGCTTCCTTTGCTTTGAGGAGAGAAGACTGACGCTATGGTAGCATTACATATACAGACTATAGAAGGGTGCCTTAGTCTCATTGTAAGCCATTGTAAACCACTGAATGTGGTAGGAACAGTGCGGAAACACGATTTCTCATCCTAGCTTATACTAACGAAATACTATTTATTTTTACAGATTTATGGCAACAAAAAAAACTATGGAGGGATGAGGACATGATGCGGGCACTGGAGGAGGTTTCTGCTGGCCTGGCTGTACACCATGCAGCTGTAACACCTTGGGGGACAACGTAAGTGGGCTGGTGACTCATGGATGTTGCACAGGTCGACAGGCACCAGAAGATAAAGGGGTCTGGTGCATTACTGCATTTACTGTGTGCAGCATGGGTTCCATACATCAGTGCAGTACGAGGAGGAAGAGGAACACCAGTGAAGACTTCTTAGCTAGTGGTGGCACTGTTTCAGGAGGAGGCACGCGGCAGAAGTGAGCGCGAGGACGCCGGATACTATCGACCGTGGGAGGACAGCGTGTGCCAGGAAGAAGAAGTAGTGGACTGGTACTTTGACCTGCTGACATCCACTCTGAAACACCCTGTAAAAGAAAGGTCTTAGCGATTGCATAAACAAGCATTGTGGTGGATGGATTCAGATAGTGTGGCATCTTTCCTCCGAATCCACATGCTGTGGATTCAAGCCACATCATGCCCTCCGCTGGCCCTAGGAGCACCACCAGCAACAGCCCACAAGAGCCAATGCCACCATCATCCTTCTCTCTAGTGAAGGCCTCTGCATTCACCCAACTACCCAGTCCAGCAACCTCAGCTGGATCCCTCTGGATCATCCCCTGGTGGCAGCAGGACTGATTTAGCCTGACCTTGCAGAGGTCCTGACTCAGGGCGATTACAAGAAGAAGACCATCAGGAGAGTCCCTGTTGAGACCCAGGACACCACTGGAGAGACCTTCATCACTGCACTGCCTTCTAAGGCACCAAGGTATCAAGTCAGCTCCCCAATGTTTCCCCAATGTTTAATTAATTTATTTATTTTTTATGTCTTATGGCTTTTAAGGTGGCTCCCATGTCCCAGCGGATTAATTGTTTGCACCAATTAAGGCCATTTCAATAAACCTATAGTTAGATTTAGTATTAATATTAGTAGTGATGTCCCCACCTTATGTGAACAGGAAGTCGTCCCCTAATAAGGCCAGTCTAGGGCTTGAAGGAATTCCAGGAATTCCAAAACCAAATGGTCTGGAAAATCACGGCAGACCAACTAACGTAGATGAAAGTAGATCTGTAAAATAGTTGGATGTGAAGATCGATCCACCTGAGTAATGGAGAGTGAGAAGTGTGGCTAAGAAAAGAAACTCGTAATTCGGAGGATTCCAAGTTATGCACTGTGGTAATAACTGGAGTGTCACAACATGTCTATGCTGTCGGAGATGATGGGGTTTGACTGACAGGAGGTAAGGTCATGTGGCAGTGTTTTCACATAAAGCCCAGGAGAAAAAAACAGAAAAGTCACTGCTAACAGAGGGGCACCCTGGGCTGGTGGAGCCTATTTACAAGCAAAGACATGCGCACACACACAACCACACACCCACACACTTATATTAATTATGCTCCAGTCAGCAGAGTGTCTCGTCTGTGTCCTGCAGAGAGACATCAAAGCCACCAAGCAGAGAATTACTTTATCTCTTCTCATTAGACTCTCACTCTGCTCTGCTTTTCTCTCCTTGCTCTGTCTTCCAGAGTCATGTTCTCTCTTAATCTCACCTCTGCTTTCTCCTCTTTCATCTGTGCTGCACGACGAGGAGGGTAACTGCAACCATGTACTGTATTGCGCACAGTCAGGTTCGAGTAAACCAACATTAGCATTAAGAGGGTACAGAACGACCAGTATTTCCAGGGGAGATATTGGAGTAGGAGTGGTAGAATTGCAAAGAGGGTGCGCCACTTTCAGACCTGCTAGCCTTACATCACTGCACAGGAATTACATGATGAGTGTCTATAGATCTTGACTGAGCAGCTAGAATCCTAAGGACAGGCTGGTACAGCAGAGTACAACTGGAAGACAGAGCATGAGATTGTGTGTAAGTAGCGTGGGTGTTACACGGGAGGGCAGCAAGCGGGAGAGCTGTGAACTCAAGGTGAAGTAAATCAACAGGGACAAATGAGAATAAACTTAGAAGTTTAGAAGGGTGGGTGTTGGGTCAGGGGTAAGCAGCGGCTCATTATCATTGAAAGGAAAAAGCACTTAAACCGGTCGTTCTGACGGGGTGAAAAAGGTTCTGTTGGTGCTTGAACTTAAAGGTACTTTAAACCAAAGCACGCTGCAGACATTTCAGTAAGACCTCAGTGACCGAAGTGTTAACTTGTGAGAAAGAGGTGTTACGGCATTGTCCGATTCAGGACATAAGACAAAAATAAAGACCCCCACCTATACACAACAACCAGCTTCACAACGATAGCAGCCACACCTCTTTTTTAAACTGCTGCCGATGCGGCAACCAACACACCTGAAGGGAAGGGACATGTACCCGGCTCTAACGCCCTAGCTAGCAGACAGACAGAGGTTCTGTGGCATAAAATGACCTCTATTATGTTTCATGTACCATTTCATGAGACCCTGCCTAGTAAAGGACTCAAGCTTTGCCCTCAGAGCCTTTAGATGTAGACCACAGATTTACCACTTTTAGATGTAAAAGGCCCAGAACCTCATTAAACTGCTTGCAACTAACGCGGCAGTAGCTATGCTGGGCAAGGCCGGCAGCCAACGTAGTGGTGTTGCTAACATTGCAGTACCGATGCTGGACGAGGCCAGCGGCCGGCACAGTAACCAGGCTAACTCTGCGACAGTGATGCTAACATTGTTGTAGCAAAGGTTGACGAGGCCCTAACAACATTGTAGCAATGTTAACCTGACGTGCTGTCTCTACAGACTTTGACACCGCTTCCCTTTACAATAACATCTCTAGCAAAGAGACCCAACTTCAGCTTACCTAAGATTACGGCTTCTCTTGGCAGAGCAGATACTTGTAAGCTATGTGGCAAAACATAGTCCTCAGACCGTCAGTACGAGAAAACTTCTTTTCTAAGCTAACAAGAAGAAGTTGTTCATGTACGTTTCAACAAGATTTGTCAGTCAGTAAGCAAAATTACTTCATTTAGGCCGAAACCAAAAACTACAGTGCTTAGATCTTTCAGAAGAGTTAACATAGTAGTCTCAACACCTACTAATCCATACTCAATTAAGACAGCCGTAAGAGTCTCATTGTTCCTCTAATGAAGCATGTAAGTTTCCCAGATAGCTGGAAGCCTTTCAGCCTCCCCTTGGGTCACAGCCCACGTTTTTTTTGTTAAGTTGGCTCCCCCTGCTGGTCTGGAGTAGTCTAAACGGCATGTAGTGTCTAAAAGTACAATGATAGAGAGAGAAAGGCAGTAAAAAGAGAAAGAGAGAACTCCACAATGTAGAAAGGATCATATTGCGTGTCACCTTTAAAGTAAATGTGTCAGTAAATTTTAGGTAAATTTTGCTGTTCACTGTCTAATCACAAACCTGCAACATACAGAGGCGGAATGGCCCTTTATTCAAAGAGCAAATCAATGGAATCAATGGTCTGACTGTAGCGAGTTTACTAACTGTAGCAATGTACGCTAATATATTACATTTAATAATGCTTGTATGGGTATTTGCTTTTCTTTTTGATTCGCCACATTCAGATTTCCTTTCCATATATTCTATTCACTATATATACATTAAAGTCCATTAGTCCACCCGGATTTGTTCTTGTTCCACCCGTGTTAACGAGGATGCATCAGGACACTGGTAGAGCACATATTTAAAAGTTTTAGACGTGAAGGGCCCAGGACCTCATGAAAATGGCTTGTGACTAATGCCGCAGTATCTATGCTGGGCAATGCCTGAAAAATGCTGTAACAATGCTAACGCTGCAATATCGATGCCAACAGAATTGATGCAAACTCTGTGGCAGTGATGTTTACACCGCAGCAGCGATGCTGTGCAAACCGGCAGCCGGCTAGCTAACACAGCGACAGCAATGCTGGGCGAGGCCAGTCTACGGCACGCTAACACCGTGGTAGTGATGTTAAGCTGGCATGCTGTCGCTACGGACGCTCTGTACTAGCCCCGCCTAGTCATTAGTGCTCCCACCTGTGTCTCCTTTGTAGCCTTGCCCTTTCCTTATCCTTCCCTAGGTGTTCCTGTTTGTGTGCCTGTGCTCTTATACTCCTCTTATACAGAATGTTGATGCATTCTCCTCATTTTAGGTGTTATTTCTTTGTGTTTATACTATGGATATTTCTGTTTCTGTTTTCTGATTCTGTGACCTCGGTCTGGTCTGCCTCAACCACCAATAGTTACAGCAGTGTGTCAGATCTCTCACACACACTATGTTTAGCTGGCTTTACTTTATTTATTTATTTGCTGATTGTAGCGCCTTCACCAATGGGACACTATCACAAAGCAGCTTTACAGAAATATGAATCTATATTTTACTGGCACTGACCTCATCACTGGCTGATCACGAGTTCAATCCCCTGGTAATGCCCCAACCATGCCTGGCTGGAAGTCTAAAGCCGCTTTTCCATATGAGCTCCGGAAAATATCTGGAGAATAAGGCCTGGGAATTATCCTCAGTTATCCTTTCACACATGGAGTCAGAGCCAGAGATGCACCATAGGGCTGGCAGGATAAAGTCCAGGTAATGTCCAGCACAACATATTCGGACATGTTAGTGTTCATGCATACAGTTTCTCCTTTTTTTGGTAATGTCCAGAAAGGTGTAGGGTTGCCATGCATGTATAAAACAGCATAACTGGCCTCACTTTCTCCGGGTGGGTAGGATGGTGCTCCCCTTACCCTGCGTCACTCGGCATGATGCTAGCAAAGAAGTGTCCTTTATCTGATGTAGTTAAAAGTTAAGAGTTCTCCTCCAGGCGTGTTCAGCTGTGTTTTAACAAGACAAGGTGGAGCTTCATATGTTCTGAAGGACACATACGCCGTCCTAGGAGGTGTCTTAGCTAGTGGGTGGGAAATGGCTATGATTTAATTGAGGGGTGGGGGGAACAGTCCTCCTCTGGTCAATATTAGACTAATTAGAAATCTCCACTACAAACATAAATGTGTAACCAGTCTCAATAAACTGTTGAAAATACTATAAACTGAATCAGACTCAAGCTTCCAAACCTAAGCACATTAAAATATATCTTAGTTAAAACAGGCTTTTTTTTACAGTGTATGCTGGGTGAATGGAGGACTTTTGTTGTTGCTAAACTTTTGGTCCAGCCCTGATCACTCCTGTCACTACCCGGTTTGGGCAGAGCATGTGGGGCGCGAATCGGGTATGACAGTGCCGAGTCCGCGGCCTTCGCTGCCCTCAACCTTCCTAAATGGCCACCCAGCCCGACTTGCTGGAAGATTGCACACTGAGGTCCCCTCTACCAGCGTCAGACCAGCTCCAACCTACCAGTCTGACCAGCAGGCCACCCACCCGCCACCACCTATGCCAGACCAGCGGCACACCCTCCTACCACTGCTACCTGTTTAATGACCATGTTAAAACCTAAATGGATTCGTAACTATCTGCCACTATTAATATCACCACTATTAACTATCTACACCATGATTCATATATTATGATTATGATCAGAGCAGTTCAACAGTATAGATGGTTTGGTCATTATTATCAATAATGTTTAAATAGTTCTGATCAGAGGAGGACAGGTCGGGTCCCACTTGTGAGTCTTG
Organism: Salminus brasiliensis; assembly: GCF_030463535.1. Lineage (NCBI taxonomy): Eukaryota > Metazoa > Chordata > Actinopteri > Characiformes > Bryconidae > Salminus > Salminus brasiliensis. The sequence goes on along the minus strand of NC_132887.1, from coordinate 34,806,582 downwards.
GTTTCTCTCAAGGTTTCTTCCTCCAGCTCTGAGGGAGTTTTTCCTTGCCACTGTCGCCGTTGGCTGCTCACTGGGGGTCTTTGATCCTTCATGTCTTACGTTATTTCTTTTTGTCTCTGTCTTTTATTAATTACTAATTATGTAAAGCTGCTTTGTGACGACAACAGTTGTAAAAAGCTATACAAATAAATCTGACTTGACTTCTCCACGCTGGCTAGCAGGCTAACGCCAGCACAGAGTTACATTTACATTTATGGCGTTTAGCTGACGCTCTTATTCAGAGCGACTTACAAGGTTACTCGTATTACAGAGATGGACAGTGTTAAGAGTCTTGCCCAAGGACTCTTATTGGTGTAGCGCAGCACAGTCACCCAGACTGGGAATCGAACCCTCCATCTCCCACATGGTGCAATATCTCATTGGCAGATAGTGGTGTTATCTGTTGCGCCACACCAACCACCCAGTTAACATGTTTATCCAGTATAGATATGGCAGCAACAGCGACATCAACCAGCATTAAGACATCCTGTAGCTTTTTGGCTGAATTTGACATATATAGCTATGACAGTCAGTGAAGCAGGTGTCTGACTGGCTAGCTAATGTAAGCGAATCTACGCTAAACCATCCTCTGGCCTAATAGGACACAACTGTCGCATTCATAACGTTAGCTCTTTGTGGGCAGCGCCACCAGCTCAGCACAAATCCGGCAGGGGACGCAGATCAGGTCATTTTGGAAGCTGACGCAAACGGCAAATGTCTAATGTGATTTTTTTTCAGTGAAACTCTTTGAGTAAACTTAATGAATAGAATGAGATATTAATAGAGTTAATACAGAAAGTGTGTTTACAGACCACATTTAGAACTGTACTGACCTCTTATTTGTAAAGCAACACTAAAGGTCCCAAATGAAGGAAATGCTACATTTTGCTGTGCCGTCAGCATAGCCTTTTAAACATGTCTTCCCCACTAAAAGCTGCATGATAAGTAATCAGTCTGGAGACTGTTTTAGATGGTAAAACTACCGTTGAATTTGTGTTTTGACTGTCAACAGTAGGCCAGCCTGCTTGCTAACTGCTTGGTTCGCTCCCTGGCTAAGCATAGCTCCACATGAAGCCAGTTTTCAAGGAATCTAGCCAATTCCTATTACTCCCATTATGCCAAACCCTTTTTAGAAGAGTCCAACGCTTCAAATGTTTCATGTAAAATAAAATATATGTCTCATCTTTCAGACAGGAGGTTTGGATATTAGAATAATACGCTACATTAAACAGTCAATGCAAACTACAACAGACAGGTCTTGAGCTCTAAGTTTGGTTGTTCTCCTGTGACTGGAGTAATGTTGAGAAAGCCGGTGCAATATTTTGGACTCGGAAACATTTAGCCTCTAGCAAATGATCAGAAGGTTCTGTGTCCTCTCCTGGGATACTCTTGCACACTGTCACCCTCTTTGAGTTCTCTCTATATCTTTTCTCAAGGAAATGTCGCACAGTGGCCTCCCCCTTCGGTATGCATTTTCATTAGATGTGGAACTCAGGCTGCGAAAGGCCAATGAGATCGATCAGCAGACAAAGAAGGTGAATGTTCTCAGGGAAAATAAGTCCAGGATTATGGATAGGATTGCCTGCCTGTTTTTTTTTTATGTTGTCTCGGCCTCACAGATGCTGGCAAATGCACAGGTTAGTGGTGGCTGGATCATGCATCAACCTTCGGCTTGCCGACTTCTATGCCAGAGCTGTGTGATGCTGATTGCTCTGCAGTAAGCATCAATCATAATAGAAGAAAGACGCTGGAGAGGAGGGGCGTCAAACAGAGCAGAGGCCCCCTCCCCCCCTCCCTTTGTTTTTTGTTTTTTTAACTAACCATCAAACCACTAACTGGCCAGTCTTTACTCCTTTCATAATTGTTTTATCAGTGGTTTGGATTGGACAGGGTCAGTAGATAGGGATGATTGAGACAATACAGGCTCGACATGCAAGCTGCATGAATGAGAAGCAGCAAACAAACTCAGAGACAGAACAAAGGAGACCCGAAAATAGAGAGACGCAGAGAACAAGAGTGAGCAAACAGACCCAGAAGGGAGGCAAACAGACCCGATGCAACAGAGGCAGTTTACTGGGCATATATACTGGGCAACCCACCCCTGAGGCATCGGCTAGCAGGGCCCATTCTAGAGCAGCATCACTCTGAAGTATGTACGTTAGAGGGGTCAGAATGTTGACCCTTATTGACCAAAAGAGCTGGTCTCGGTCCAGATCGCCTGAACTAGGTCCGATTCGTTTGCGGTTGGATGGTTCAGGTGGTTCAGATGGTTTATCGAAGGAAAGGCTGCCTGCCACAATGACAACACACCAATGTCAGACACACGTCCTTCTGCAAACCACTCAGTGTCAAGTTCGGGAAGATTGAGCTTATGTAGGCGATGATACTGGGACATAGTAGTTTCATGCAAAACAAGACCACAGCTGGGGCAGTGGTCGCTCAGCGGTTAGAGTGCTGGGCTATTGATAACAGGGTTGTGGGTTGATTCCCGGGCTCGGCAGGCTGCCACTGTTGGGCCCTGGAGTTGGCTGCCCACCGCTCTGGGTGTGTGTGTACTCACTGCCCCTAGTTCACTAGTATGTGTGTGTGTATGTGTGTGTGTGTGTGTGTGTGTGTGTGTGTGTGTGTTCACTACCACATAGTACAGTGACAAATACGTGCCCCTTTACCTTTATCAAATGTATCAAAAAGACAAATCGTAGGTCGTAGGCCTGCCACAATAATTACGGACATGACCTCAGTGATTTTTGCTGACCTCGATATCGTCCATTGTGTTTACTTGCAGGTATTTTATAAAAGACATTCACGCTGTTGCATCAATAATAGTGCCTTCATACACACAGAAGGAACTGCAACAGGTAGTGGTGTAATGAAACCCCCCCCCCCCCCCCAAATAGTTCAGCATGCATGTGGATCTGCCAGAGGCTTAACTATAATAAACATATAAAACATATAACAGTGTTGTGGTGTGCTGTGTTCTGACTCAAAATCAGCCAAATCTACAGTACGATTTGTAAAACTAACGGGCCGCTTAGGGAAAAGCAGAGTAAAGACTTAACACCACTAACCTGATACACACTGAGGGTCCATCACTCAGCCCAGTGAGTATCAGAACACAGCCACTAACAGCACGAAAGGCGATCAGTGTATTTTTTTTATGACAATGGTAATACATCGAGCATGGTTACATACCTGAAGTGACATCACTCTGGTGTTTCAGTGGCAAGCAAAGTCACATTCCCCCGTTTCTATGGGGGGAACGTTTCAGCTTTAAGCAGAATAAGCAGGCAGAGGCCATTAATAGGAATATGTAGTTTAGACACATGATGGTGAAGACAACTGGGGGGAGTACAAGCACATTTCAGAGTGCTGCATCCAGAGTTGATTCACCCCTAAGCTGAACTTGATGTCATGCCATATTTTGCAGAGATGTTCCAGTTTGCTGGAGAGCATTTGTTCTTTTTTCAGCACCTCCCAGCACCTCCCAAGTTAGCCAACACGGGTTCAAGCTGAACTCCTTGGGCATGTCAGCTGCAATCCATCAATGCAGTTCTTGACAGTTTACCTGCTATTTCTGAAGTTCAGCTTGCTGTCTCCCATAGCTGCTGGTCTGAGCATGAAGTTTCGGCAGTTCTCAACAGTGTAGCTGCTATCAATGCTTTCATTCACAGAGCTCTTTGTGACAACCAAAGCCTAGAGCCACACTCACATTATTTAGATTTGTTTTGTTAAAAACAACCAAAGGATCAGAATTAGAAACAACCTTGGGTTCAGGCACAGAGCTGACCAGCTCCCAAACCTTGAAAATAGAGTTACTGTTCCCCTGCTCGGACAGGATGTTTAGTGAGACTGAACACCGATTTTCTATCGGAGATAGAAGCCTGCTGAAAGGCATTCAAGGGTGCAGCCATAATTCAGAGTACTTCGAGTGAATCATTTGACTGAGCTTGCAAAGAACTACAACATTGATCTCAAACCAGAATTGTTGCCGGTGCCTGTGAAGCCAATAAATCCAGCGGCTGGACGTCCACACCAGGATACTATGTTAGCTGTGCAAAACCTCCTACATCTGTTTCCCTTTTAACAAGCAGCCGTGCAGATGATCAGTGCTCTATAAGCACTCACGATATTCTCAATATGCTTAGAAAAGCATGTTGTGTGTCACGATGACCATAATGTCATGAAAGTTGTATTGCCCACCCCTACTTGCAGCCATCTTACCTGAGACAGTCCATTATTCTAACCTCCAAAGGTGCTGAGATCCTACTACATGTTCCTACCAAGAAATCTGCACACACAACCCCCATCCTTGCATGGGCGAGCAGTCCATTCGTAGTACACCTTCACTATGCCGATTCTAGAACATCCCATGAAGTTAGCGCTTTCCGAGATGCCACCACCCCTCACCTACTGTCACAGTCATATTAAAATACTATGACCACCCCTGGTTTGAAATGAACTTTTCATTCATTCAACACATGCCATGTTACAGGGTCTGCTGCACGTATCAATAAGCAAGCACACCAGTCAGTTGTAGCAGAGTGGAAAACAATCGTCATGGGCAAATGATGCGAATAGGGCATCAGTCCAGACGGAGGGTGGCAGCATCTCGGAAAACAGCCACAAGCCTTTAGTCAATATAACTACAGAGAATATGTCCCATGAAGAGATACCACGCTTCTCCGTCAGCATTTACAACTGAGGTGTCCTTGAACAAGGCACCTATTGCTCCCCAGGTGTTGAGGTGATTGCCCACTATTCCAGATATGTGTCTACAGATGGGTAAAGGCTGCTGATAAATTCTGTTGCAATCGCAATAAAGTGGGGACTATAATAATGTAGACAGGCTAACTTGTTTGAACACCAGGACACAATGTTGCTTGACCTTGGTCAGATCTTTAGTTGGTGGAAGGACACTAATATTACATTATTAGATCTGAGTTTCCTTGGTACTTGGTACCAATTTCACTACTTAGCCATTTCTGTTGTAGTAGATGAACATACTCCAAGACCCCTCTAATAAAATCTTAGCTTCCCTACTCATATCTCCCAGCCCAGTCTCTAGCAACGCTCTTGGACAGGTGGTTTTATATATATAGCTACATTTTTGTATAGGGTACTGTTTAAATCCATGTATTATAGTATGTATAGTCTGAGATGAATATGTGTTCAGAGCTTGTGGAGATACTTCCTGTAATACGCTGATGTTAACCCAGCATAGGCTGAACTGGAGCAGGAAAAAAAATCCTCCCATTACCTTCAGATGTGGTCTAGATATGGTGCAGACGATTGTCCACCTCAGCTTCCTGAGGTGAAACTCCAAACCTCTAGAAGCGAAGGCCGCAGCAACGCCTAGAAACAGCAGGGGGCGCCGGGACCTGAGCTCCACCAGCCGTGAAGGCATCGGGGGTTTGCCTGGTCGAGGAGGAGCGCGTTCGCAGAGGTCAGAAAAGCGCAGCTCATCGTTAGACAGGACGGAAAACGACTGAAGATCGCACTGGGTTCCCTTTGGGTGACGTCACAGTGGAGGCGCTTTCATAAAAACGCAAGCTGGTGGTGCCGTTACCGTGGTTTCCTTTGAAACGTTGATTGGAATAGAACGCTGCTACGTCACAAACGTAGGCCTGGGCTAGCTCAGAGCTGCAGTGGCGCTAACTTAACAATGCTGATCAACACTTTCCTGGAGTTTAGTGGGTTTATTTATACGTCATATATAATGAAGGTCATCTATAGTTGGGGTATATCTTGTGCTATACTGACCCTGTTGGGTTGTGTGTTTATCCTAGATGTAGATGCAGGTGTAGACTCCTCCACATCTACAACTTTCTTTCTGAAGGCCTCAGAGAGCTTCTTGGATCTGACCATGGTGATCTTCACCACTTCAAAAATCAAGAGCAAACTACTCTAAATGTCTGAGGTTTAAACTAGACAGGCTCCTCCAACATCCTCTCTAACCATGTTCTAATCATCTGCAGCTGATGTGCTGACATTTTCAGTAGTACAACATTTGGGGATATTCCAAGTTTTTCTCACAAGAAAAGTTAATTACATTTTAAAATGATTGACACAAATGAAGAAATTGTATTGGTTTAAAGGTGCATGTATTTGTCCCTGTACAGTGAAATGTGTCCTCTGCAATCTGTGGTAGTGAACACACACACACACACACACACACACACACACACACACTAGTGAACTAGGGGCAGTGAGCGCACACGCACGCACGCAGCGGTGGGCAGCCAACTCCAGCACCCGGGGAGCAGAGAGGGTAAAGGGCCTTGCTCAAGGGCCCAACAGCAGCAGCTTGCCGAGCCCGGGAATCAAACCCACAACCCTGTTATTGATAGCCCGGTGCTCTAACCACTGAGCCACCACTGCCCCTAGTTCTTTTACCTCCATCTCTTAATATTGTTAAAGTGAAGACCAAATGTCCACATGTTTAAATTTATAAAAAAATGTTTTCATGGTGTTACTTACCAAGAGAAGGCTACACCGCTGCTAAAGTACATGGCTATCTACTCATCATCAAGTCCATCTGGAGCTGAGTCAGGAGCATAGAAGCAGAAAAACACAATGCAAGTGGCCTACAGGACAGGAGATGTGTCTGCTTTCTACTCAACAAAAATGTTATTGAGGTCTGTGTATTTGCTGTGACAAAGAACAACCGACAAGAGCAAGAGCAAGAGGCCCAGAATGTGGTGAAAAAACAATAAAGATCAGATGGGCCTTGTTGCTTTCCCCTGAACATGACAGATTTCCCTTTCTTGGGTCCTGGTTCCTCTCCCAACCACTGATACCCCTTTTCTGGAAAGCTGCTTTGTGACAAAGCAACACAGCCTTTTACTGTGGAGACCACCACCCAGAGACCCAGAACTGGAATTCCATCCTACACTTACAGTTCCATGCCACTAGGTGGTGGTCTTCGATCACAGTAAAGTCAGTTAAAAAGTCTAAGGCTGTTGATGTGGTAGAGATTTTAATTGAATATTTTTGTAAATATTGTCTTCCATTCGACTGTATTTTACTTTGCATTGTTTCTTTTAATCTGAATAAAACCCCTTAAATCACTTGTTACCACATGAAATAATTAGTGTAAGTTGATAGCTGACACACCCTTTTTACAGTGTAATTTACAGATATTATTTTAAGTTTGCAAGTTGTGTTTATTTTAAAAGACTGTACAGAGCAGTTAATAGTGCACTTGAACAGGAACGTGTTTTACAGATACTACTGAAAACGACTGATGCCCAGCTAAATGCCATGTCCTTCTACATTTAAGGTGGACATAAGTCCATACATGCAATATTACAAAAAGTCCGGTGGGCCTAAGTCAGTAGGACCAAGGCTGTGTGTGTGTGTGTGTGTGTGTGTGTGTGTGTGTGTGTGTTTGTGTGGGGTGGGGTAGGTAGGAAGGAAGGGAAATATTTGGAAAAGCAATTTACATTTACCGAAACTAGTAAATCACTTTTATAGCCTAAATTGGGAAACCATCTTTTTAATGTCATAAAATAAAACATAAGTAAGCATAATAAATAAAATAAGTACAAAAAAATTAGTTTAGTTGAATCATCTTTTACATATTGTTTTTATTATTTTTATGCCAATAGTTGACCTGCCTGTTCATGTAGATGCAGATGTACATACAGGCTAATAGTGGTGGTAGAAGGTGGGACTTGGCACCATCAGCATTATATATATATATCAGCATGGATATTGCGTCTACTGAACGGCATGTGCCATTGGTCTGAATGACTAGTGCCACTGGAGTTAACTATTGCTATTGCCTCCAGTGGTCAATGGCTCATATCTACATGCCCGTCACTTTTCAGAGTTTTTGATGGGCGATTATGAAGTGATGCTGAGAAGCTAGTATGCCAATGTGCAAAGCCAGTGGTTTCCCCACAGGAGGTGTTGGCAGGTGTCTTTCCTATGGGGCACATACCAGTCTCTGAATGGCAGGTGCGGATAGCAAGCGCCACCTGCCGGTAGCTTTAGTGACGTTAGTGGCTAGTGCCAGTTGTTAACAAGCATCTGTGGCAGGTACCATTAGTGAAGTGGCATGTATCAGTGGGTGGCACTTCCTGAACCCTTGCTGTAGCTACCAAACATAAGCTGTATAGAACATATTGGTTTTGTTAGGGCCCTGATTCTTTTGTTCAGTCTGTGATGTCTTTTCTAGCAGTCCTGCACATCACCTGCATTTCATTAGCAGCTTTGCTTAACAAACATTGGACTGTGACTATACTGTAAATGCTAGTTTAGGGGGTGCAGTGAGTCTCAGAACGTCAACTACAAATAATCTGGGCTCCTTAAAAGTAGAGAACACATTTATTTAGTAAGGTGAAAGCATTGGGACATAGTGTTTTGAATACATACTTTTCTTACTTCAACAAGTGAACACAATGATCACATTAGTATAGCTGAACTAATTTCACTAAAACTGTATAGAAAATCATTTCCATTTCCATCACTGTAGTACTAACTCTGGAGCTCAGCACAATTGTCCTTTTACACAAACCAAAGGTACTGTGCTCTGGCCCAATGTGACCCTTGCTTGTTGTTTTACTACCCTACAGTCATTTTCCACTCCTAGAAGTAGTTGTATGGATGTAGGCCAAAGTATTGAGTTCTTATAATAATATATGTCTCCTGGGAATAACATCCAGCCAGATCTTTCCTCAATAAGCTACTCATTGTAGCTTATTTTCAACACTGCAGGACTTCAGTGGGTTAATAATTATCTGATGGGATGAACTGGTTGTTCAGGGTAGTGGACCAGCCCTGGATTTAACTCTCTATGGTACAAAAGACATCATATAATATAATGCCAAAAAAAGTTTGATTCACTTTTCTTGCATGAAAATGTTATTTACAAAAATACATATATATATATATATATATATATATATATATATATATATATATATATATATATATATATATATATATATGTCTGGATGTTATTCTCAGGGGACAGATATTATTATAAGAACTCAATACTTTGGCCTACATCCATACAACGACTTCTAGGAGTGAAAAATGACTGTAGGGTAGTAAAACAACAAGCAAGGGTCACATTGGGCCAGAGCACAGTACCTTTGACATATATATATATATATATATATATATATATATATATATATATATGATTGAGTACAAACTGTGTACACCTTTTACTACTAAAATACTAAAATAATTAATGTGGCAATTCTACTTGTAGTTGTTTTTGTTTTTTTTAAAAGCCAGTGTTTTGCACACAGATCTTTTACGACCACAAATAATAATTAATACAAATGATGTTATTTCTAAAACTATATATAAATACATTAATAAAACATACATTTAACAAATGCCACTCATTTCTCATGTTTGGTAGAAGTTTATTACCCTTTCTGAAGCTCACTGTGTTCCAGGTAAAAAAACAGACCAGGCCACTAAAGTTAATACAGAGGAAAACCCTCAGCATTACCCTGTTTAAAACTCTGTGTAAAATTTAGGCCACCTGTCATCCACTGATCTCGACATGACTTTTTTTATCATTAAATTTACCATAGTAATGGCAGAATGCTGACTGGAGCACAGTGATGCCCTGAGAAATTGAGCAGTGATTGATGATGGTTGTTGAGTGCTGGCATGCGCTGAGGACCTAATCATTCCTTACCACAGTAAGACAGTTCCTGTTTGAGGGCAGATATTTGACAAATATCTTGTTAAATGTTTTCACATTTAATAAAAATATGGATAAAACTGATGCTGTTGGTTTATGTACAGCCAGTGTCACTATGTGGTGACTTCTAATTGAGGTTTAGAGAAGAAGGGTCACAGAATCTAAGAAAGGCCCGTCTCCCTTCACCCATCCCCACCCTCTTCTATAGGGGGACCATAGAGAGCATCCTAAGCAGCTGCATCACTGCCTGGTTTGGGACTTGCACAGCCTCTGACCGCAAGACCCTCCAGCGCATTGTGAGGACAGCTGAGAAGATCATCTGAGTCTCTCTCCCCTCCGTCATGGACATTTACACTGCCCGCTGCATCCGCAAAGCAACCAGCATTGTAGATGACTCCACCCACCCTTCACACAGACTGTTCTCCCTTCTGCCATCAGGAAGAAGGTACCGCAGCATCCGGTCCAACACGACCAGACTCTGCAATAGCTTCTTCCCCCAAGCCATCAGACTTCTCAACTCAACTCAACTTCTGAACTGATGTCTTTTCTGCTACATGCTCTCTCTCTCTCTCTCAACTTCTGAACTGATGTCTTTTCTGCTACATGCTCTCTCTCTCTCTCTCTCTCTCTCTCTCTCTCTCTCCCTCCAACCATTTACCCCAGATAAAATGGGAAGCATTTTTTGCACAAAGCATTTGCACTAATAACCTTACTACCTCACTGGACTCAATATTTATGATTACACACTGCATAATTTGCACACTACCCCTAATTATTTATTATTCTCTGTCTGTACTGTGTTGTATTGTCTGTCAGCACTTGTACTGTGTTGCACTTGTGTTCTGTATGCATTGTGTCTATGTTGCACCATGGTCCTGGAGGAACGTTGCTTCGTTTCACTGTGCACTCTGTATGTAGTTGAAATGACAATAAAACCCACTTGACTTGACTTGAATCAGCACTGTCGTCTGCTTCCCAAAGTTACATTGCCTTAGTATGACTATAGACTATAATATAATTATAGACTGTAATATCATAATTTATTAGTATGTTCATTAGAATCATTATTAATGTATATACAAATATTTAATAGCAATTGTGCATATTTACAAAATATATAATGAAATAATTTAATTTATTAACAACAAATATAATTTAATAAACAGGTTTTTTTTATTTATAACTAAATATGATTAAAAATCGTAGTCTGGTCTCGGTCCTAAGACTTCTGGTCTTGACTCGGACTCGGCGTGTCTGGGTCCTGCTCCTGACTCGGACCCCCAGAATCATTCACTACTGGCCCAGCCAGCTATCCCCCCTACATTAGCGTGACGCAGAGCGTGTGACGAAACACGCCCACCGGAGTGTACAGCAGAGCGGAGAGGAGGAAAACACACACACCTGCCTCTCCCACACACACACACACACACACACACATCAGCACAGCTCAGCTCAGCACAGTGCTGGATGATAGGCTCGTCTGGAGGACTCCGTTCGGCGAGTCCGTCGCGGCTGTAAAGGTAAATAGCGCTTCTTTAACGGACACTTTAACGGTCAGAGACTGGCTGTACCTCTGTCTGTCTGTCTGTCTGAAACGAACGGGGGGAGGTTTCCCCTCCGCGGGCCTGCGCTGAATTACCGTTGAGCGCGCGGCCTGTGGGCTAGGGGGGCGAAAACGTGTGCGCGTGAAACGTGTCCATCAGCACAAACAGGCGGCTGGTGAATTACACTGCATTCAGCTTGTAGGATTTCCTCCAGGACAAAACACAGGCGATAAATATGACGACGTGGTTCTCTGCCTGGTTCATGACCAGTGAATGACCGCGCCGTGTTTTTCGTTTGCCCTCCCCGCCGCCACGTTTTCTAGTGTAACAGACCGCCGCAGGGTGAATGTGAGGGCGAAAACCGCCCTGTTCAAACGCATGAACATCAGTAGGGATAGCCCTGCCCTGCGTGCCGGAGGTAGGATGTGGGTTAGTGGAACAGGCAGTGCATGTTTACACACAGTCCAGTGGCCCAGCAGTAGGCGTTCATGCCGCAGACGAGCCGCCTCCTCTCACTGCTGTTGACCCTGGAGGACGAGCAGCCTGCGAGGCGGAGCTGAGCCGCGATGCTGGCTCGCTGAGAAGGGCAGCACACGGGTCTGCTCCTCACAACACTAGAGAAGAAACCTGCTAAGGGTCTGAGCATCCCCAGTGTTAGAACTGTTGTTACTGTGAATAACTAAGCAAGAAAAAATAGCCTGATTATTAAAAAAGGCATGTCTTTGATATGTTAGGTTATGTTATTTTATATATATTTTTTAAAATAACAAAAGGAAATCAAATGTATGACCACTACTTACTTTAAGTACTGTAAGTATCACATTTCTTATTCCCGTTTTTACCCATTCCAAAAAGACCGATCGCAGAATTTCAGTGATAGGTCACTATGAGGGCCAAAAGCGTGGGCCTTATCAGATAGTTGTGGATTTTGGAGGTGCGTTTAGGACCATCCTGCTGTAGACGCCGTCCTCAGCTTCAGCCTTTTTGCAGATGGTGCTGAATTTAATGGCAGCCATTCTTCCTTCTACCAGTGAAACGTTCCCCGTGCCACTGGCTGCAACACAAGCCCCAAGCATGATCGATCCACATGTACGCTTAACAGTTGGAAGGGTTTTCTTCTCTTCGTGAAATTCTGCACCCTTGTTTTCCACCAAGCATCAGGCTTGCTTAGATTTGTGGTGAGGACGCAGGAAAGATTTTCCACTGACGACTCTTTCAGAAAAGTCATGTTTGTTCAGGTGTTGCTGAATCTTCCTGAAGGTCTTTGGCCGTTCTAGCAATTCTATGAGCAGTTCTCCGGAGCCCCTTTCAGAATGGCACGGCTATTAGAAGAGGATTCTGTATGTGTGAAAGCAAATGTCCAAATCAGTTGGACCGGACCGGACCCAGACTTTATCCTGCCAGCCCCTCTAATAATGTTCAAGTGAGCCCACGTGTGAACAGAGCATATTCTTTTTCGGAGAACTTACAGTGGCTCATACCTACACAGGGTCCGCCACAGGCCTAAACCATGTATGGTGAGAACGGTTCCGAGAGCAGGACAGCTGCTGATTGTTGGGGCTAGGTTTGAAGAGTCAGAGTATTTAGTAAGCTTTGCATCTTCTATTGTAAACTAAAGAAAGCCTGTGTCTAGTTTAATGAACTCCTGTTCTTAATGAACGGCTTCCAACACATCATTCTTTGCTGTCCACAGGCCCCCTGTAGTGGGCCCTCACTCCTCAACCCACTCCTTTCTTTTATGAGCGGTGTGGCATCCTGCATTGTCTTTTCGGCGGTTCTCCACCAAACACTTGCACAGGAATTAAACATGTGTAGGACATGTAGACCTGAGTGACTAGTGCTAGTACAGTTTCTCAGTGAGCCATAGAAACTCTGCATTTACATTTAAGGCATTTAGCAGACGCTCTTATCCAGAGCAACTTACAAAACCCTCAGCTAGTTTGAATAGGCTAAAAATGTAAAGATACCTAGACACTACTAAACACAAGTCAGTAGGGTGACCATAGTACTCTGCTATTCACCCAAGTACTCTCAGGAAAGGTGGGTCTTCAGTCTGGGTTTGAAGACAGCAAGCGACTCTACTGTTCGGACCCCCAGGGGAAGCTCGTTCCACCACTTTGGTGCAGGACAGAAAAAAGCCTGGACGCTTGGCTTCCGTGGATTTTGAGGGATGGCGGGTCGAGCTGAGCCGTACTTGAAGCTGGAAGGGCTCTTGGTGTGGATCGGCTTTTGACCATTGCCATCAAGTACGGAGGTGCTGGTCCGTTCTTGGCTTTGTAGTCAAGCATCAAGGTTTTGAATCTAATGCAGTCATTTTTTTTTTTTTTAAGGGAATAGAATTGAATGTCCCTGCGGGCTCCTTTAGCTTCATCTCTTAAAGCTTATTTAAAGATGTATGAGACAGATGTTCTTGTAGAATAAAGTATTTTGAACATTTGTGCTGTTATACATGTATATCGTCGCTGTCCAATGAAAAACATGCATCTCAAAATAACCCTCTCAACTTCCAATGGAAGTCAATGTAAAATAAGTTTATTCCGAGTCATTTTGGAACATTTCTATTGGTCCATTCATCCAGAATTAGTTTCTCTCAGGTGGAGTAACAAAACGGTGTGAGTAACATGTGGCTTATATTTTTACTCAAGCCTTTTTTTTTTAGCTCATGTTTATTACATATTAAGCAAATGCTAGTGAGGTATTGCTTAGAGCTGGGCTACATGACGATACTTTATCGTAGGGCTAGGCGATATGGTAAAAATACTACATCACTATATTTAAAGACTTTTTTTGCAACACGAAATTTATCATGATCCATATAATCACAGACTAAACACATCAGCAGCCACAGATTCTTATAAACTACTGTTCAGATACTCTCCTGTACTAAATGCAGTGATTTGTTTTCAACATCTGCTGCACTTAATCTAATTAACCCAGTCTAGTTATACAGTTAGTAATGAAACCTGCAGCTGATCAGTGTTTATTAAGCACTAACCATATCCTCAATATGCTGAATATGAGAAAAGCTTATTATCATGATGACAAAATTCATCACGATATGATAAAATATCGTCATATCGCCCAGCTCTACTTTATCGTATCATGATAAACTTGTGATAGTGATGCACAAGATGCTTTTCTAAGCATATGGAGGATGCTGTTAGTGCTTAATGAACACTGATCAGCTGCAGGTTTCATTACAGACAGCGTACTTAGACTGATTTAGAATAAATACTGTACTCAGGACGGGAGAGTATCTGAACAGTAGTTTTTAAGAATCTGTCACTACTGATGTTTATTATTACATGTATTGTGATAAATATTGTTTAAAGTCTTTTACCCAGTCCTAGATATAACCCTTATAGAAGGGTTTAAGGCCTCATATCCCACATAAGGCCCACATGTTAATTTATTAAGCACATTTCCATAATTTCCACCTTCTCTAAACTGGCTGCTTTTATTACCTGAAATATTATTTGAAATCTGAACTATGCAAAACACCTATATTCTGACTAATCATATTTTATGTTGCTATTCCTCCATCTCAATTATTTCTTAAAAGCTTATTGAAGGTCTTTAGGACTGTTGCTCAGGATTAACTTGTTTTCTATGACGTGCCGCTATTTTTAGAGATTAAGGCAGAAGATTAAACCCGAGAAGTTTTGCGTCTGATGAGCAACTGACATTGCAGTGAGTAAAGATGGAAAAATGTAAAGAAGAGCCTGTTTAGTTTTTTTATCTCCGTGATGTCTGCTCGTCAGATGCAAAGCCCCCCTGGGTTTAATCTTTTTTGAGCGTGACTGGACTGAACAGCAAATAATGATCCGATGGCATTGTACAGCTGCGGCTTTCATCATCGCTCATCCTTTTCATTTCTGACAAAGCCATACATCACAGCAGGGCGTGGTGTGGCCTTTAACAATCGGTCATACACACCCCGACGCCAAGCCAGGCGAACACCACTACTGCATGGAACCTCTGGTCTTTATTCAGCTTGCGTTCATGTGTGTTATGTCTTCATTGTTGAAAGGCATCTTTTGTGCTGGTAGGGAACAGTAACTTTAGCCCAGTGCTATGCGTTCAACTGCACTTTGGACAAATACAGTAGTAACACACATGCGGTTCTATAATTAACACTAATTCTATACTAACTAACTAACTAACATACACTAATAACTGTTTTTTGTGTAGTGCAAGTAGTGTTGCACCGATATTAGTATCAGCACCGATACTGGCACTTACACACAGTATTAGTATCGGCAATAGAGAGCACAGATACCACAAAGCTTACTGACGCCCTCCTTAGAACATTTTTGGTTGCATACTTTACTATTAACCAAACGTTTAAACAACCAGTAAAAGCATAAAGTCATAAAGTTATTACCATTAAACAGACATTTAATGAACTTTTACATTTTACACTTTTTTTTGTTTCTATGTGGTGTTTTTTAGGTTTGTTTAAAGGCCATACGCTGAAGTTTAGTACCTTTTTACCTCAGAACCTGAACGTGAAATTGCTACAAATTGGTATCTGTTCACTGCTCTGAAATATGGATTTTAAACACCAGTTCAAAAGTTGTTTGGTCAATAGAAGCCAGATTATGTTTTCTGCATTGTGGCAATTTTTATTTTTAATAGCTCTGAAACTTCTCAAATGTACAGTTCCTCAACCAGTAAACGCTGTTCTTTCAAGCTTATTATATCTTTTTTGGAATAAGATATAAAAAAGTACAACCTATAAAATAGATTTATAGCTGTCTATACAGTATTTAAGTATTTGAGTTGGTATCGGTACTCTGTATCGGCAGATACTTGAAAATCTGGTATCGGTATCGGAAAGGAAAAATTGGTTGCATCGGCGCATCCCTAATCTCAACCGTGTAGTTGAGAGAAAAATTTGCATGTGGCACCTAATATGCTATTGCTACAAGATAATTTTCCAAAAAGGAAGATACTAAAGCTTCTCCTGAAGGCACTAAAAACGTGTTTGCAGTCAGTAATCGCTCGAAACCACAGCGAATACACAGCAGTAAGGAACACGCTTTAGTTTGGCGAATTCTGCCGCTACCAGCAGTAGCAGGGTGAAGGCTGGCACGTGCTTCCTTTGAGTTACACAGAGCTCTTTATATTTGGTCATTTTTCTGTTTTAAAATAAGGAATGAACAGATTATATGGACGCCACATGTGAACGTAATACGGTAATACCATATACCGCATATACCGCACCACACTGGGGTTGGCTAGGGAGTATGGTTAGACGTTATCCACTTTTTTCACACCGCTATTCTGTCTTGAAATAATATCACTGTATACCGCAACATTATTTCAAGACAGAATAGTGTGTGTTGCGTTAAACCAAGTGTTACTAACGCATCCCTCCCAGTCATAAGAACGACTTGACGTTTGTCCCACTGATGGCATGTCCAGGAAAGGAGGCATAATAACATTATGGAGTACAGATGCATTTTCCTGGATCACTCGTAATGCTGCTGTGTAAGTGCTGTCCTTGCGACCTTGTTTCTAGCCGAGGGAATGTGACTGGGAGGATTAAGGCGGCATGCACTTAAAAGGAGATTATTTTCATGATTACTTTTGCTCGCCAGCGTAATTTAAAGCCGAGCATGTTGGTAAACACTCCAGACGTCTAGAAACATCACGGCAGTAGCCAGAGTAACACTTTTGCTTTTTGCGTACGGTCCGAGTACTGAGTTTCGTAACTGCGATTTCGTGACATTTCATCAAATTCTGAAGTGATGGCAGTACAGACATACTGCTAGAGATCAGCAGTTCTACAAATGCAAAGAAATAAGTGCGATAAACGGTAATTTTGTCATTTTAGGAGCATTTTACGACTCTGATGAAATGATAATACTATAGCAAAACGCAGTTATACCCTTTTCAAGAGGAATTCACTTTTGATCATGAATTGGAATATGATCAAATGTTTTAAAATCCCAATTAGATAAAGTAAAACCACTGTTTTTAAACAACGTCGACATACCTCGTTCACATTCATGGGCCCGCCTCGTCTGTTAGGTTTACAGCCAAAATGTTCCCACACCAGAGCTGTAGAGCGCAGCTTTGATGCCATTTGTAGTCCATTCGGACTCACTCGTCCAAACTTTCTGGCCGGAACTGTGCAGTCTTTGGAGGATCACAGCCATTAGCTGACAGATACACAGCCAACGCAGTGTATCTGCCGCTGTGCACGAGTTGAGGTGAGGTGCAGCATGCAAGACAGTCCGGATCCTTCCTGCATCACAGCCAGATTCCAGCGTCTCTGCTAAAACACTCAAGTAAACACAATCAGCAATATCAAGCTCAGCTGAAATTATCGGGGTCACGTCCAGAAATTGTACGATTAATCGGTAACGTAATAATCGTGACAGGCCTTGAGAGTAGGTTTCTCTTAGATCCTCAGAGGGCCGACAGCTCTGATCTGTGTGATTCAGCCAATAGCGCTGTGAGAGCTGTGGCCCAGAAAGAACGTGCCTCATTAACAGCTTAATTCGGACTTTATTAATACACCAAATACACTGATATTGACATCTTCATGTACCAGCATAATCCAACATTTCTTACTTAAAAGCTACTACGCTTTAAAAGGAGTTCTTATCTTAAGCACTTTACTGAAGATGAGCATCTAAAAGTAGGGCATTGTGCTCAAAGTACATCATGCAACGCTGCACTACCCCACAGAAGGAAGGGCAGAGTTAACATCACATCACACGCTGTGTGTGTGTTTGCTATTTCAGGCTGAATTTGGATTGGCTTCACTTTCTTCCTGTTATCCGATCCAACATTTTCTGCTGATATCAGCCCGATACCCATCTCCATCAATGCTGATATGCCTCTCTATCAGTAGCACCATATTTCTCTCTGGCTTTAATAAGCAGGGACAAAACGTAGCTATAAGAAATGCACAGAAATAGAAAGCATGCTCTAAAGTGTGCAGAAATATTTAAATGTGCTCTTCTGCAATTTGAACCGCTAACATTTATGCATTTTAGCATATGACTGCATTTATTGTATTAATTAATGCAGCATATAATGTTGTAATATAAAGTTGGACCACAAGCTAGGTTGGAGTCTCATTCAATCTCATTCAATTTCATTACAACACTGTAAGAATGTTGCGTATTGAGCTTAGGTGGCTTCATAGACTCTCATCTCACCTTATTTTCAAACCGAAAAATGACCAAATGCAGCGCTCAGTTTGTTCACAGGGTAACAAAGTGAACATTGCAGTTTTAAATCAATTAGTTTGTAAATATTAAACCGTCAGTCTTGCCATTTTAAATGTTACTCGGCTCCACCAAGTATCCGACAGCCTAGTGCAGTTGCTGTTGAGCTACTGACCGTCAAGTGTTGACGATAAAAACTTATGTCAGAGAGCTAAAAGTTGGTGTTGGGAGGAACAGAAAGGCAAAATGAGAGACTGTGAGCCACGGATCTGCAGTGTTTGGACTTGCTGCTGGCTATCCAGGCTTAGATAAGTTAACTTGCTGGCTAAACACCACAGCGTAGGCCGTGTTCCAGCAAACTGACCCTCAGATCACACCTGTTTAGAGGATACAGTTGAGTAATCTTGGCGTTTGTCTTGATGGTCTTTGAGTGTTTTCGACTGTTTTCAGGCTGTTTACAAACTCCAGCAGCACTGCTGCATCTGATCCACTTGTGCCAGCGGAACACACTAACACACCAACACCATATCAGTGTCCCACCCATATAATACCTGCTCTGTGGTGGTCCTGTGGTCCTCTGTTATCAAATTGGCCTAAGACCACCTGTATGTTCCACAATACGTCTGGAAAGATGTTCTGTGGACAGATCATAGTGTGGGGCTGCTGTTCTCTGGCCTCAGGGACTGGATGGCTTGTAGTCACTGAAGGAACAGTGAATGCAAATGTGTATGTACACACTTTACAGGACAGTGTAAGTGCAGCAGTCCATGACCTCAAGCTGAAGAGATTTGGGCCGACAATGTCCCAAAGCAAACAAGCTAAATAAACTAAAGAGGAAGTCCTGACCCTAACGCTATTAAGATGAGAGAAGGGCAATCAAGGCAACTCAATCATGAACTCATTTTCCTCGCTATCCTGGGATACGCATTATCTTTCTAAAAGTGTTCGGACACATGTAGTTTAGTGCAAACATGCTTTTAATAAAAAAATTCTTTGTAGGTTTATCTTTGGCCCGAATAACTGCGTTAATGTGTTTAGGGAAGGCCCAGTTTCTGAAAACATGAAAATGGGATAGCTACTCACTTCTCATTTATTAATGTAAATGTGAGCAGCTCGATGCACACCACAACTGTACCCTACCTGCTATTCCCTCACTGTATAAATCAGTAATATAGGGTACTAAATTCTACACTTCAGACACTACCTGATCTGACACATGGCTATGCTTATAAGTTGAACCTGCTTTTGTTGCTGTAAATGTCTCTAATGTCCAGGGGAAAATGCTTTCTGCTAGATTTTGGACCATTGCGACAAGAGCAATAGTGAAGATTAGTCAAGATATTGGGTGATCACCGACCCATCCCAAAAGTATTGGACGAGGCACCATCATTTCAGAGAACACAGTTCTTCCACTGCTAGGGGGCTTTATACCCCTCTAGCCCATGCATGGCATTAGGCAACATGGTGCCAATAGGATCATGTTTATCTGCTCCAGAGAGTCTTATTTGATTGACAGTACTTCTCTACATGGACCAGACAAGCTGTGTCAGCAATGGGTGCGACCTAAAGGTAGCTGAATGCACTCATTAGTGGGGGGGTGTCCCCAAACATTTGGACATTTAGACAAACTCTATGGACTACACCATTCCATTGCAGTTAACCCTGTATTTTTTTATTCTGAGTGCACTAGAGGGCAACGCAATTTCTGGTAAAGCAGAGCAGAGCAGTTGTGGTAGAAGCCCTGAATGATCCAGTGGAATAAGGCACTGTCACTATGACCAGAGGATCGCTGGTTCGAATTCCGGTCATGATGATAGCCATCAGCAGCCAGGGTCCTGAGAGAGCACAATTGGCCTTGCATCTCCTGGGTGGGTAGTCAGTCAGTACAGTGCTGCCAAATGTACCCTAAACAAATTCAGATTCAGCACACAGATGTGCAGTATTGCCAATAGAATAAGACTCTCTGGAACAGAAACACAAACCTTTTGGAAGCCTGTCAGTTCCATGCCAGGTGTGAGGTAGAGTGGTATAAAGCCCCACAGGAAGGCGTTTTCTGGAATGATGGATGGTGCTCCATTCAGTACTTTTGGGATGAGTTGGGGATGAGGTGGGGTGGTGATCGTCCCGCATCCTGACCTCATTTACCCTCTTATCGCTGAATTTAATCAAATTTTTAGAGCAGTGCTTCAGAATCTAGTAGAAAGCCTTGACCCTTGGACAGTAGAGACAGGATCAACTCTTTTTTTTTTTTTAATACATTGACTTTTGATGGAAACAATGAATGAGCAGGTGTCCCAATACTTTTGCCCATATAGTGTATTTAAAATACTGAATAGATTCGTGCTACGTGACTGAAGATAAGGCAAATGTTCATATTGCTGAAAACATCCCATCACTCAAGCCCTCAAGTTTGGTCGTTGTGTAATCGTTGTCTACAGTCAGTCTTTGCTTCTACTGCTTCAGTATTTTAGCTGTCCTGCATCAGGCTTTGTTTAACAAATGTTTACACGTTTAAGATCAGGCTGCAGTAGACATAGGAGTTAACATGTTCTTCCATGAATGATCTGCAGGGTACTTCGGCAATGCAAGGGAAAGTCTTTGACGAGTCGTTGTGGATAGAGTCCTGTCTGCTCCCTCCTGGAGCTGAGAACTTTTTTTTTGTTCTCCTCTTTTTCTTTCCGCTACTCTGGGTTTATGATTATTTCATGAAAGTTTGTCATGAAAGCCTGCCTCCAGCCCTGCGCCGAACATTAACAGTAGCTCCCGTACCCTCTCGACTGTAAGAAAAGCCGGAGTGCTCGCCGAGGCATGGAAAACATTTGCCTGATTTCTGCGAGCAGAGCGAACGCAGCTTGATTCAGAGGTATGAATTATTTTAATACCTACACTGCACTTCACTTTTCAGAACAGGCTCTACCCCGGAGTTATTCATAGACTCTTCGCTCTTAGCCTTCCAGACCTGACACGTTCCCAGACTGAGATTTCATTGGTTAAAGAAAGTAACCAGTCAGGGAAAGTGTCTCTCTCTTAACGGGGAGGCTAAAGGTCTCGGGAAGTTAGCCCAGTGTTGTAGTTGGCTGCTCTTAGATTTTGACTGACATGAATAAATGAAGCGACGGAGTGCTGTTGGATGACACGTCCTGGATTAAAGTTTAATCGGTTGCACAGGTTCTGCTCAGCTGGGGCTGTTGTGTTATCCAAAGTTTTGACGGCCACATAAATGAGCATATGTCATTTATGTTTTACATTTGCCTTGATGGCTCCGCCCACCAAGTAGTGGTGCTCCTACCCAGTCGATCAGTTGGGTCCCATAGGTAAATGGCTAGGGTTGCCACCAATTCTGTGCCAGTGGCGAAATTCAATGTATTTACTATGTGTGTGTGTGTGTGTGTGTGTATGTATATATATATATATATATATATATATATATATATATATATATATATATACATATATATATATACACACACACACACACACAGTAAATATATAAGAAATGGCTTGGGTTGCCACCCATTCTGTACCAGTGTTGAAATTCTATATATATTTACTGTGTGTGTGTGTATACATATATATATATATATATATATATATATATATATATATATATATATATATATATATATAACGTACTGATGCCTATTCTGAAATAATCATGCATCCCTACAGCAAACTGCCCAGGTGTGTTTTGTGTGTAGGTGTTGGTGGTTCAGAAGGAAATATCGCTTATCAAATGCTTATAATATTAACATTAATATTTTTAGATATATGAAAAACATGTATCTCCTTTTTTGCCTATTTTTACTTTTCTCCGTGGTTTGAACTCCATATAGATATTCTATTTAGAGATTTCTAGAAATAATATTGTGCCGCCACAACAGATCTGATTATTTGAGGCATGGACTCCGCAAGACCTCTGTAGGCGTCCTGTGGTATCTGGCATTGAGAGGTTACCAGCAGATGCCCTTTAAGTCCCTTAAGTTCTGAGGTGGGGCCTCCATGAATCAATGAGCCTTAGGTGCCCATGATCCTGTCGTCGATTCACTGATTGTCCTTTCTTGGAGCATTTTTGGTAGGTACTGACCACTACATACCACTGCCTGATGTTCTGCCCCATTCTTATGCTCGGCCATTTTTCCTGCTTTTAACGCATTACCTTCAAGAATTGTCTGTTTACTTGCTGCCTAATCTGTTCCACCCCTTGACAGATGCCACTGTAGATGAAGAGAAGTTTTTCTTATTTCACCTGTGAGTGATGCTAATGTTATGGGCTGTTTGCTGTATACCGACTGTATACCAGGCATGTTGTAATGGATTGGAAATCAGCCATTGTAAGCTCTACTCAGTCCCCCCGATCCTTTGTTTTTCCCCACAGTGTTGTAGCAGATTTACGGCTTGCAGCAGTGAGAAGTGTTACAGTAAAACTGGCGCTTCAGTTGTGGGAATTGCTTTTCCTCCAGATGTTTGTCTAAACTTTGCCATTTTTGCCCATGCCACCAAACACATGTCTGGAAGTACACTGGTTAGAACCAGAAACCATGGTGGAAATGCCGGTGGGAACTCCATGGTCAGCATGTCAACTCATATCTTTAGAATGATGAGGGAGGACAGTCAGACCTCATTAAGATGCTCATTGGTCTGCTACCAAACAAAATGTCTGTCCAGAGTGTCACATGAATAGTAGTAATAGTTCACTAAAAGCATTTTTCAGATGTATGATTCCCCAAGAGGCTTGTTAGTTTAACACATTCTACAGTAGCTTTGGTTGAGCATGGGTCAAAAATTGGGGTTGGGGGGGCATTTCACGCACAGCTAAATGTTGTAGCTAATGGAATCAGATTTTTTCTGCATTTAGATACTCAGATTGGATTGGGGACGTGTGCTTCCCCAAGAGGCTTGTTAGTTTTACACATTCTACAGTAGCTTTGGCTGAGCATGGGTCCAAAATTGGGGTTGGGGGGGCACTTAACACACAGCTAAATGTTGTTGCTAATCGAATCAGACTTTTTCAGCATTTAGATACTCAGATTAGATTGGGGACATGTATGATTCCCCGAGAGGCTTGTAAGTTTTACACTTTCTAAAGTAGCTAAAGACAAAATGGACAGACTGACAATATATTTTCTCCCGGAACGCACAGCCAAATGGTGTGGCTAATCAAATCAGATTTTTAAAGATTTTTTAAATACTCTGATTAGATTGGGGACGTGTGCTTTCCCAAGACGCTCGTTAGTTTTACACATTCTACAGTAGCTTTGACTGAGTTTGGGTCAAATTTATATATATATATATATATATATATATATATATATATATATATATATATATATATATAAGACTGACGAAATTTGGAACGTGTGGCTAATCAGATCAGACTTTTTCAGCATTTAGATACTCTGATCGGATTGGGGGCAGTATAACTGAATCGTGACATCCTCCCTCTCTCCAGTATAGAACCTGACCTTTAGTACACACTGAGTTTAGTATGGAAGAGAAGGCACCGGTTATGGTTGGTGGCAGTGTGGTTTAGCTCCTCATCTGAGTAGAGCTGACTTAGCAATCAGCATGCTGGCTTACTCGAATCCTCCCAACTGATTGGATGTGCGGTGTCTTTTATGAGTTTATTTACAGTCAAGGGAAGGAAGCAGAACATTTGCAGACAAACACTAGTGTCCCTGGTCCTTTAGGCGGTGCAGAAGTGTGCCAAACTAGTCAGTTTTCTCTGCCACACAAAGCTAACTAATAAGCTTGACTTGAATGAGCCTGACTTTAGATAGATTAGCGAGCCATCAGGCCCTTGCTGTAAAGTACAAGACAACCTCGTCTATTACATGATCCAGTGCGCTAGCCAATAAAGCAGGTGTTTAAAACATTGGAAATCTCGTCACGTTAAAAAGGCACCGCTGACGCCACAACTGCTGTGATGCACGTCTAAATCACAGATGAGTAAAGAGAAGGTAGTGACGGAAGACGCAGCCGTACAGCGGCATTAGGATTATCATTCTAATGCTGTAATGCGTCGTCTACAGACAACACATGGGTAGAGACGAGCGTTAGTCATCAGCTGAAAGACGTGCAGCTAATCACAAATGGCTGTGTTTTCTTCAGTCAGGTCGAGAGAGCTTATGAAACAGGCTCTCTCTCCTTCTGGACAAATTCACAACAGTCATCTCGCATCAACAGGGTCATTAAACCGTTAGCTAACGAGTTAAGAGACAGCCAACTTAAAAGATAACCAGTTGATAGCCACTTTTTTTTTTTTTTTTTTATCAATGAGCTAAAATTACCATGTTAAGAGTTATGCAACTTATGTAATTAATTATTTTTGGTTGAAGAACGCTCCCAGAAATAATTGTGATATTACTTCTTTAACAATATTATTGTCATTTAAAGACTATTTAATGCCACTGATAAAATGATGATATAATGGCATAATAATGCAATTACGGCCTTTAAAAGAGCAACAATCTTTATTAACTTTATTAATTATTAAGAATATTTAGACACTGGAACTGGAATATAGAAAATGTTAAAATATTGTGAATAAATAAAACGTGAATAAATGAAAACCAATCTTTTTATTCGGCTTAAAGCCAGAATGGTCCCACGCTGGATCTGTGAAACACATGCCAACATCCATGGTCCAGAATGGATCACGATAATATTAATAATCAGGGAACACGCCGATGTCACTTTTTCCATACCGATGCCAGATTTTCAAGCATGTGCCGATTCTGAGTACCAATACCGATACAAACTCTGACTATACTGAATATAGACGGGTGTAAATCCTGAAAGTTATAGTGTCCCACTTTTTACAGGTTGTTTTTTATATCATGAGGTTTAAAAGTACAGCATTTACTGCTTGAGGAACTGCATATTTGAGAACTTTCAGAGCTATGAAAAAACAGAAATAGCCACAATGCAGAATGTAGGAAAGCATAGTCTTGCTAAGCTCGACCAAACAGCTTTTTAATCTGTGTTTAAAATTTATATTTCAAAGCAGTGAAAAAAAGCCAAGCCAAAAAAAAGGTACTAAACTTCAGTGTGTGTGAAAGAGAAAGTGCTAAAAGTTCCATTAAATGTATAATTTATAATGTATAATGTTTAATGGTAATCACTATTTATGACTGGCTTTTGCTGATTGTTTAAACATTTGGTTTCATAACTAATGTTCTATATTAAAAAAGTCAGTATGCTTCACGGTATCTGTGCTCTCTGTGTAAAAGTGCCGATACGGTCTCAGTGCAACACGAACCCATACTGTACCAATATTCAGTTCTGGCTGTGCTTGTCCCTAGATTCACCTAGGCTGGCCTTTTCATTACTATATTCCCTGAACAAAAACACTGGATCACTCTCTTCTCTTCTCTAACACAGACATTTATCACATGCTTAATCCCCCCCCCATACATACACTGGATCCATGAGCCCTGGACTATCCACTGTGTTCTGCTGTCGGCTCTCTCCAGCCGAGCGTCTGGAACACAATCGCTCGGCCTTGACTGACAGCTTCTCTGATACGATCTGCATTTGCTTGACCTGTTCAGGGGCCTGACACGGCCTGCAATGACGAGCTCGGTTTTACGTCAGACACGCACATTGAGGTCAGGGATGTAGACTTAGCTGTGAGGTAGGACTTCTTTTTAGTTTTCAAGGCTCTGCATATCAGACTCTCACTCATACTTACGGCCAACAATCAGAAATGATTGTATATAATAATTGTATATAATATAATTAAATGTGTACTCAGCATTTATGTTCTTACTGAATTTATTTAGTAATTGACTTATTTGACAGGTTATTATAAAGCCTGTTTAACTGTCTAAACATTTTTCTGAAGGTGAAGCTATTCTTCGCTTTTGTGTTCATCGCTGAAAAGGAGGACACTCACACTAGGATCTTGTAAAGCAGGCCTGTTTCATGAAGTATTTGTTATTAAAAATAGTTTTTAGATGACAAAGTAAAAGTGTATATGAAGTGAAACATTGCTTACCTGGGCTGAGCAACTCATTAGCAGGCTACTCTAGTAATAATCAGAGGTCAGAGGCTTTACTGAAGGATTCACGGTAAAACTGCATCATACCAAGTAAAGAATATTCCACTGTATTTTCTGACGCTTTAAATGTCTGCATTTAACTGTACACTGTGTTTCAGAACACTATGTTTCTCAGTATGTTTTTCAGCAACTATAGCACAAAGCTTACTGGCACCCTACTTACCCTACCATTTTTCTTTTAGATGGAACATTTTTGTTTGCATACTTTATCTTTCAGTCTTTTCGAGTATCAGTCAGAGTTGGTATCTGTATCACTATTCCCTATTGGCAGATGCTTGAAAATCTGATATCCGTATCAGAAAGGAAAAAGTGAAGCTAGTATTCACCAGTTAGCATGACATCATTTAAGCAAATGTAATTGGTGACCATTTACTTTCATTAGCTGTCAGCAAAATGACCATGCCTACCTTACCCTTTCCTTTAATGGTTATTAAACCCTGTAAATATACACCAGCACTAGCTTGGCGCTTAACAGTCCAGCGGAAATGAGCTTTACGGCATCAGTGGTACTCAGGTTTTTTACAAAAGGTGAATTTATCTGTGTAATAAGACAATATCTGGCTAAAACAGCATAAAGATCTATCCAAATATTCATATTTTCATATTCATCTTTAATCAAGAGCACCATTAATATTGGAGGGTACTGAGATGCTGTCGCTGGGGCATTCAGAGATGAATAATTCTGTATACTGTGTGACATTGACTTTACTGTGCTTAAGTCATGAATTATATCATATTTCGCCTCTACAACATTTTACCTGCCACAGTGACTGCAGAGGCGGAAATCAGCCCACTGTCCTGCATTGTGGTCAAGGATACCGAGCATGGATCTGAATGGCCCTATTTGACTGTAGACTATTAAGTATTTAATGGGAGCACTTAACCTCAACCTTGTGTGGGTTGCCAGGCACTTCTGCAATGCAGTGATCTTATGCAGACACATTATGTACAGTGCAGTGAGTTAAAAGTTAAGTGTGTAGTCATTTTTTGGGGGTTTGCACCTTACGTCAACACGTTTTCCATGTCTGGATTTTATCTGGATATACTTTGGCCAGATTCCATTTGTATTTTCTATAAAATGCATCTGTCGTGTAACCTGATGAGTGACCCGCTCTGAGTATTCGGGCCATTGACTTCAAAAGACCTCTGAAGGTTGTTCTCTGGTGTCTGACACTAAAATGTTGGCAGCAGATCCTTTAAGTCCTTTAAATTGTGAGGTGGGGCCTTCATAGAGCAGATCCGTGAGCTTTGGGTGCCCATTACTCTGTCACCGATTTTCTGTTTGTCTTTTCTTGGGCAGCTTTTGCAAGGTACTGACCATTGCATACCCAGGACACCCCACAAGACCTGCTGTTTTGGAGATGTTCTGATCCAATCATGTAGCCATTACAATTTGGCCCTTGTCAAAGTGTCTCAGATCTTTATGCCTGCACAAACATCACCTTTAACTGACTGCCTACTATATATCCTAACCCTAAGCAGGAGCATAAGCTGCTTATGTAACTGTATGCATATAACATATAACACATGTCCCACTTAGACTCTGACCTAGGGGTGCAGCGACGAATCGACTCTGTTGATCAAAATCGTAGTCAAATAGACTGTTGGTGATGCATGTTGCAAACATCACATCTGTCACAAAGCTGAAGATGAAAAGAAGATGGCAGTATAATGATCCTGAACACACCTCAGAGTACTCGTAGTTCTCCAGCCAAAACATTATTGAGAATCTGTGGATAGACCCCAGAAGATCAGTGCATGCAAGATCAAGTGCAAAACATCAAGTGCGATACTTGCAGAAATGTTCACAATATCGTTCCACAAATTGGTCCAACTGCCATCTCATCAGTTGGAACGGAGAAACAAAAGAACCATTAGTGTTAAACCTTAAAAATACTGTGATAAAACTGTGCAGTTATTTTTATTCAGTATTTGGCATATTGTGTTGCAGTTAAACAGGACAACGTTTGCTGTCTTTATAATAAAACACTGGTCTGTGTTCTACAGATACTGATATCCATGAGAAATTCACAAAAGCGTACTCTGTTGTATTGTGACTAGGGATGCACCAATCCGATATTAGGACGGGATATCGGTCCTGATATTAACAAAATCAGCTGGATCAGGGATTGGATAAATCGGTCGATCCATTGAACCAATCATTTTACTTTAATTTAAATAAACTGCACTAAATGTTTGATTACTGCTTGGACGTTTGGCCGAGTTACTTATTGATTCTCAGGTTCAGCTGCTAGATTTAATTTCGAATCACTGTTTACACTAAATATTTAAAATTAGATTGACTGACTGTGTGTTTGACAAAGGGAAGCTACTCATTTTCAGTTTTGGCTGATACATTTGATTTATTTTAATATATTTTAAGAAGTTTGAAGTTTTTTTATTTTTAATTTGAATGTTGTGTCAAGTTCCAGCTCAGTTGTTTATTATTTCAGTGTCAAATAAATCACAATGTAGGACATTTATATTGTCCTATTTTGTTTTGCAAAGTTAGTAAAGTAATGTTTAAGTCTCTCACACATGGGGAGGTATACGGTTTAATTTATTTCAGCAATGGTATCGGATTAGTATCGGGTATCGACCAATGTGCAAAGTTTATGTATCGGTATCGTATCGGAACTAAAAAAGCATATAATGTATCATGGTGTATATTGTATTATTAGCCACAAATAATTAGTCAAATTATTAAGACATTTGCTTCAGATCCGTTCCCAGTTTCCAAAAATTCTAAGTAACAAAAAAATATTCAATAAATATGACAAATTACCTAATCAGGCCATCTTTTACCCTTCAAGCTCTGGTTTAAGAAATTTTGACCAATTGTGCCCATGCCTCTGTTCCACCAGAAAACATTCTGCACTTCTCTTGAAGAACGTGTTTTATGTCCTTCATATTTGTATTATAATATTTTTATTATATTTGTACGCTAAGACTATACATGTATTCATATTTCTCTTCTTCACCTTTCCAGGGTTATGGCTGTCATACCCAGAGTAGACAGGACAACCACCTGAGGAAGTACATTACCTAGAAGTGAAAAGAGGAAGCGAACGGACAGACATTATGAAGCCAGCTGACTTTTCAGTCTAGTACCCAAAAAAAATAGCAGTGAGCAGTAAACTGCTATGGACTAGGAAGTTGACTCCAGACGAGACATCACTGGTTTGGATCACCTCTGTGAGTACTCTGGTCTTACTTGGACATCAGAGCGAGACCAGTATAAAATATTTGGTAATAATGCTGATTTGGAAAAGCTATTCATGGTTTGTGGGGACAATTAAAGCTTTATTTAATGACAAAGAATATAGTATTTTCTTGTCAAGTGAAGTGCCTTGAGTTTGATGTCATCTTTACTAGTCAGAATGGTAACAAGATGTCTGAAATGCCTCTACAAACAACCTATTGAAACCCAATTGTTTTTTTTTTTAAGTAAGTACATTAATATGTCCTCCTTCACAGTTAGGCCTGGTTGGTATGTATTACTGCGGGAGACGGTATTACCTGAAATAGCACAAGTAGTGTAAATGGTTCTACTGTGTCTAATGTACCGCCTCAACCACATTCAGTTTGCTCACAGGGTAAAAAAAAATGAAATGGACAAGCACCCTTTTATATTCATGAAGTGTTAAACACATGTTTAGAGGATAAAGCAGCAAAGCTCAGCACGCAGAGTCCAGGGAATGGTCTTAGGAGTGTTTTCAGGCACATTTGGTATCCAGGTTCAGATCCAGAGAGTTGGCTGGCCAATCAAGTGCGGTAAGATCATGGTCAGCAAACCATTTGGTATTAGTTATGGTCCTGCTGGAAAAGGAAATCTGCATCTGGATAAAGCCTGTCAGATGAAGGCATATAGAGCTCTAAAATCTCCTGGTAGGCAGCTGTGTTGACTTTGGACTTGCTAAAACACAGTGGGCCGACACCAGCAGATGACCTGATGAGTCCAGGGAATGGTCTTAGGAGTGTTTTCAGGCACATTTGGTATCCAGGTTTGCTTCATCTCCCTTTAAAACGTGCTCCGCGCGTCAGCAATTCGCAACTCTGGTGGGCTAGGATTTGTACCACCTGTTTTCAGAGCTCCCTTTTAATGCACATGGGGGAATAGGCTTATTTTGCTGTAACTAGATAGACAATAACAGAAATCGGATTATTTTGAAATATCGTCCTCATTTTCAGATACCGGCAACGTTTTTAAATACTGCGGGACACGTTATTAGCATTAAACCTACCCAAGCCGTATATTTCATGCTCGCCATGTTTTGCCTCTATACTGCCCTCTACTGGATGTATTGCTTTACATCAATGCCAACATAACAGACGTGTAAAAGTATCATTTAAGACAGACACAGTTTTTTTTTGTGCGTATAGGGAGTATAAATGAGCTACTAAAGCCTTTAACATCAAACCCCTCTGAATCACTTTTACACCTCACTAAAATTATTCAGAAAATAAAAATGGATGGCATTATCAATACCAATAAATCCAGTATTGGCTCATATTATAAGCCAACCAATATATCGCTCTAGCTCTGGAATGCATGTCTGCAAGGGCATGTGTGTGTATTAACACAATTGTGTCAGTGATGATTGCATCAGCCAGCATCTGCTTCAGCACTGTGACTGAGTTCCAGGAAATGGTGGAGGCCTTTTCCACTCCAGATTATGGTGGGATTAATGAAGCCCACCCCTGTTCTCTTTTCACCTCTTTGAAAAGTCATTGTGAGGCAGGTGAAATGGCAAAAGCTTACATATAATAACATGCAGCGGATGGCAGAAGTCAATAGAAGTGTGTTGTGCCATTTGGGCTCTATTTTCATGCCAGCCAGCTTTAAGCACAGATGGCAGCAGTGGTAGTGTTTACGATTTGAAATCGCATTTGGACCTGGAAAACCTGGATGCACACTAATGCCAATTTCATGACGAGCGCTGAGAAATGCAGACAGACTTCCATGTTGCAGCAAAATCAAACACTTTTATTCTTAATCCACAACATTTAAAAGGTATGATCATCCTCAAAAATAAATGCTCTTGGAAATCAGAGACCCAGAATCTCAAATTATTAGAATATTTCATAAGATAAGACTGGAATGGATTCTGTACAATACACACATGTCCAGCTTCTAACAAGCATGTTCATTTATACACTTAATACTTGGTTGGGGTTCTTTTACTGCATAGCGGCAGTCAGCTTGTGGCTCAATAATGGCCTTCAGCTCTTCTGTATTGCTGGGTCTTTGTTTCTCATCTTACTCTTGACAATACCCCATGGATTCTCTATAGGGTTCAGATCCAGAGAGTCGGCTGGAAAAGACAATCTTCATAAAACCTGTCAGATGAAGGCGTATCAACCCCTAAAATCTCCTTGTAGGCAGCTGTGTTGACTTTGGACTTGCTAAAACACAGTGGACCGACACCTGCAGATGACCTGGCACCCCAAACCAGCTTCACACTTCACCTTGAATTCTGAGCCACTCTAATCGTCCTCCGAACTCTAGAACCTTGAATATTTACTTTCACCTGAAAAAAAGACATTGGACCACTGAGCAGCACTCCACTCCCAGGTCAGGCGCTTGCCTCTGACATTGCCTCTGATTCAGGAGTGGTTGATATGAGGGATGAGGGCAGTGGTAGCCCCTTTCCTGAAGTTCCTGGAGACGTCTTTGTGTGGTGGCTCTTGATGCACCAGCCCTCAAGCTGAATATGCTGAATTGATACTCAAGCACCCGGAACAGCCAGCCTTTTCAGCAGTGTCCTTCGGTGGCTTATCCTCCTTGTGGAGGGTGTCGATTATCATTTTCTGGACAACTGTCAAGTCAGCAGTCCTTCTCATCTTGGGACTATATGTGCTGAACTTCATTGGGAGATACACAGTATTTAAACTGTTTGTATGGTAATTTGCTCAAATTCAAAGTGAAATATTGTAAAGCGTTGGTTAAAATTCAATTAAATTTAAAAATGAACCGTTTCACATTAGCTTAACAGCACAACAGCTTGAAAATAACCTTCTAGTCAGGCTTTCCAAGTCCCATCACTTGCTTGCACCAGCCCTGGCACAACTGCATCCGTTTGGCCCAGCCCTTCTAGCAGCCTGGAATAACAGGAATGTTTCAATACCAGCCTCTACACACCCAAAATTGCCAGCGCTAGCAATAAGCACTGTTAAATGATACTAAATAATGTATACTGTATAACTGTATAATGAAAGCAGTACTTCTTGAGTTCATACACAGTCTTTACAAGACAAAGGGAACCTGAGAATAGTGTCGTTTCTTAGAATAGCGCTCAGGAACTCGAATGAGAGGAATATCTTAATGACAAACGAGCATTTATCATAAACCATATTCCAAATATACACATGCTTTCATAAATTCCTTCCTGTCCTACTTCCTTTATACCATTTAGCTGCTACTTATAACATATATAGGCGCAGCATGTGGAGCATCCAGTGGCCTCTGGAGAAGAAACATCTCTCTGGAGAGCGTCTATGATTAGTTAAATGAAATTGATGGGTAATTTTAGAGAATGGCCTACTAGCTTAGAAACGTAAAGCAGTCCTTATGGGTTATTCTTTGTGGGTTCCCTTATGTAGGCTCTACAGGGATGTGGAATCAGTTCGTGGATGACGCAGTTGGTCGAGTGGTAGCCAGTACAGATGCTGAGATTCGTTCAGTTGTAATGATGTAGAAATAGGATCTTACCTGGTTTCCTTCCCTTTGCCTGCAGTCATGATGGTCCTGTTTCTGGTGGCCACAAACCTCATATCAAACATCTCCTCACACGCGAACCGGACTGCAGGTATGTCCCGGCTAAGTCCTTCACTCCTGATGACTGCCCACATGAAGAACCCAGGGTCTCCAACATGTCTGTGTTCTGTTTCTCTCTGCCTCTTTCCTCCTCAGAGCCGCCTGCTCCTCAGGGTTCCCACGTCCTGCCCTCTGCCCTCGTCATCTCTCTCCTTCTCATCATCTTCATCCTCCTCACGGTCTACCTACTCAGGTACATGTCCTGCCTTCAAGCCGTGTTGGAAATACACTACACATGTAAATGTTTGTGGACACACCTTATAATGAATGAATGAATTCTTGCATTCATCCACTTTCACTTGCACCCATTGTTGACACAGATGTGCAAATGCACACACACACACAGCATGTCTAGTCTCTGTACAGAAGTACTGCCATTAGAGGAGGTGCTGGCAGGCCTGTCAGAAGGCCTATTGGCCTGTGTTATCTGGAATGATGGATGGTGCTTCATCCAGTACTTTTGGGATGAGTTGGGGTGGTGATCATCCAACACCCTGATCCTGAAATCTAGTAGAAAGCCTTCTTGCATGGACAGTAGAGGCTACAGGCTACAATGGAAACAATTATTTTGGTATATTTGAATAATGAGAGTTCAGTTCAAGGACTGACTTAACATAAACCTCAAACAAATGCGGCAGAACCAAAACAGAGCTGTAAAATGGCCCAGTTCCAAAACCCCAAAACTGCTACGTCACGGTCTAGGAGGCTGTGGTCAAGTAAGGCTGTGACGTGGTAAAACACACTTGGGGAGAATATTGTGTTGTTGATGCTTTTACTTACTTTTCTAAGCCAAGCACATCACCTTCAGGCTCCGCTTGCTGTGAACCAGGTGTCATGGCGGCAGCTTTTCCTTTGCCGGTGTTCGCAAAGGAGGAAACTCAAACTTGAGGAAGGAAGCTAAAGCCAAGAAAGTAAGCATGTATTTGTGCAAGGCTTAAAGCTACATCTAGCCGGCTGACTTTTACCATTCAACATCCCTCAAAAGCAAACTGGACTATTTTAAACTAGACTATACATCAGAAAGGTAACTCAGAAGCATTGCACAAGGAAGGCAAACTAGAGGAAGCAAGTAGGTGCTAGGCTATAAGTT
This sequence comes from Salminus brasiliensis, assembly GCF_030463535.1. Lineage (NCBI taxonomy): Eukaryota > Metazoa > Chordata > Actinopteri > Characiformes > Bryconidae > Salminus > Salminus brasiliensis. Next base: position 34,772,182 of record NC_132887.1, on the reverse strand, counting down.
AACACTAGTCAGCCGGCTACAACCTTTTTTAGCTAGCTAACCGCACTTTGCACCAAAAGGACACACAGGGGACAGCAATATGATGTAGTAAGGCTCAGGAATAATTACAAAGAATAAATACAACGTTCTTGTTACACTGCTTAAAGCAAAGCTGTGCTATGGTATGCCAGGCTATGTGGCTTTTTTTTTTTTTAATAAAAAAAAAAATATGCAAAATGAATACGTATCATTCTGAGGAAAAATGGTGGCAAAAAAGGTTGATTTATTTATTTACTATTGTGTGGCAGCTTTAATGGCTAGAAAAAAAAAACACAGAAAAGTACCGTATAAAAAACTGTATTTTCATTAATATTGCGATATGAATTTTCACGATTAAGGATAACGATTGATAATCCCAAACAAGTGCTTTCTATTGTCAGGCTTAAATATGAATAGTAAGTGAGTTGCTTAACCATTCAACAAAGCTGCCAGTCCATGCACAGCTCAGACACCACTCTGTCCCAACAACAAGCAGCCTGATTAGGCACACCTCATCTCAGCCTTACCAAAACATGTAGCTCATTTTCCCTCATCAAGCACTATAATACACTCTTTACTCAGGGAGGGTCTTTACTCACCCCCTTTCCAGCAGCACTGCATTTGAGCCTGGATTTTCTCTCTGCTTTGCCCCTGGATGTGGAGACACCTGGTGGCTATAAGCATGAACAGCAGCTGTACATCTTCTGCATTCTGAGGGATCTGCAGCTGAGACTCAGGATACAAAGTCCTAAATGACAGCTGTTGTGTCACTGCTTTGTTTAGCCATAAGCATTAGCTTAGCTGTAGCGCTACTTTGCCCTGGCTGCCAATTTAGTCTTGTTATAATTTCGTTTTTTGTCCTTTTTGTTTGTTTACTTTTCCAGTTATGGTGCTGATAATATACTACATATGATATTCTCATTACTAAACTGTGCTACAAGATCATTTCATGATACACAATATGTTTAATGATGTTTTCGAACGTAGACCAAAGAGGAATGGCAGATTTGTTTAGGTTTATTAGTTAAACAGGACTATCTATGCTCTTCATAATGAAATTAAAGCTATTGGGCTATGTCTTTAAAGTATTAGCAATTTTCATGATACATTCAAATTTTTCATAATGCCCAACTTCAGTCTTCTTCTTTACATCTGGCTGTTTTTCCTAACAGTACAGGACACATACATGTGAGTGTGTGTATATAGTTATAATCTAGGCATTAGTACTGCAATTATTATTCTTACCATGTTTGTTTAAATAATCCATTCCAAATCTATCAAGTAAAATAGTGCAAAGTTAGTTGGAATAAAACTTGGTTGATTTACATAATTGCAGCAGCTCACAGCAGTCATATACCATAGCCTAGCATAGCATAGCTGTGATTTTAGCACTGTAATATAAGCATTGTAATTACTCCTTACCGTGTTCCTGTACTCTCAGTGGTCTCTTGGCATGGTATGTGGTTTGCTATCCGAACAGATTGTAGCTGGTCAGCTAATGTTTTAGCCTAGCACCTGCTTGCTTCCAGCTATACTTACCTGGTAAAAGATGGTAACATATATAAATACATAATAAAAAAGAGAGAGATAGTAAAGGGTTTGGGCTACCTTCCCCTGCTTTAGCTTGTTTGCAGAAGGTGTTGTGGGGTCTGGAATTGCCTGTTTTACAGTTTGAGACCGTGTTTGAGGTTCACGCTCATTTCCTTGTACGCATGTGCTTTTATAATTCAGGTATGCCAAGGTTAATACAGATTCCCATTCGTGGCTATTTGTAGCCTACATCCTGGAAAATGACCATTTTTATGTATGATTAACAGTAATTATCAGTAATTGCCCATAGATGCACATAAATACTCTAAACAGTAGTGAAACGTGGAGTGTGTGGCCTGCTCATCCTCACTGAGGTCAGTTTCATTTAATTTCATTTAGTTTCATTTCAGCTCCATCAACCGAGATGATGAGCTGAAATTCCACTAATAACTGATGTTCACTAATACATTTTTAAGCAGATTTTCTAGATTTGGATTAATGAACTCAACTTCTCTCTCTAAACTGATGGAGTTGAACCCCTACCCTTTTAAATGTGACTCCACATCGCATGTACTTAATGATGTGCTTCTTTGCGGGTGGTTTTAAAGGGGTGTGTTTATGGGCTGAGTGTGTGTGTGTGCGCGTGCATGGCCCCGCCCAACCAGTCCAACAGCTGTTTGTGCAATAAAACCTGAGGCAGCTGTGCTAGCTGCTCAAAGCTTCATTGCCTCTCAGCTGCTCTGTGGAATCAGAGCTATAGGCTGTCTCCCATGAGGAAGAACAGCTTCAGATGGTGTGTTTTGGTGGCTATTTACTACGTGTTCTTTGTACATAATTAGAAACTGTCATTAGAGCCTTTGTGTTTGTTTGTGTTTATGGTTACTTTCATAGGTTCAGGCACCAACGGAAGGATCTTGTCACCTCAGTTGACAAAAAGTTACCCAATGGCTTCTTGGAAGATCAAGGTAGGTTCAACATCCTCAGTTCATTATTTTTTAAACTATCTAAAGACGCAAAGTTGTCTGCAGCTAATGCAGTGTGTGCTTTTCACGTTTCTGGCTTCTCACTTCCAACCAGAACAACTCAGAACTCAAGACAGAACAGCCATACCTGGGTTTTCATTCATCTCTGACCAGATGTGTGCTAAGATCTAAACAAATCCAGGCTCTCCGAAGGGTAGTAAATGCCAGTGTTCTGTTGAGTTGCGCTAAGCTACCCATCAATACCTGCTGTTGAGAGGCTGTATGGGTGCAGCGACCCACAATTTTTTGTTTAGATGGTGTTTATGGTGATCTTAGCTTACTGTTATGACTTACTTGGATGTTAGTATGTTAATATGTTAAAGTTATGATTACCGTACCTTATCTTTACATCCTGCAGCTGTTTCATGCAGACTGATTCCTTCATATCACTGCTGTCCAGTGAAAAACATGAACATCTCCATTTCTTTCTGTTTTTAGTTTTCTTCATGCTTCGAACCCTGTAGCTGCTCTATACCCTGTGTAAATAATTCTGAATGAATAGACCAGTAGAAATGCTCTAAATTACTTGGAATAAACTTATTCACTTCCATTCAAGTTTGTTACCATTTTGGAGATGCAGGTTTTTTATTGGACAGTGGCGATATATTGTGTAATTTCATGGAGCCAAGCAAACCCTTAGGACTCAAAGCCTTTATTATATACATGCCAATTTATGTTTTTTTTTTCTATTCTGTGTACGCTTGACACGGAAAGACCCAGTCATGGAAAAAAAGGAAATACTTTGATGTTATGTGAATCCGTCAGAATTTGCAGCTTTGTAGTTTTTAAAGAAGATATATAGTGGATTGGTATCAGTGTCTGCATCAGCCAGTGCTGAAGATTTCTATATCGGAAAATATTGAAAAGCAAAAGTGGTATCATGTCACCTCTAGTTACACAGCACTGTCCTGTAGTACAGTCCTGTAGTTTAATGGCGATGTCTTGGATGATGGATGAACGGTGTATTGTGACAATTTATCACAACCACATATTCCAGGTTTCCAGGTATCCCGGAAAATCTGGAATACCTGGAAACTCAGTAATAAGGTCATAGAAACTCCTGGAAAATGAGAAAAATGCTAAAATGTCTTGGGAAAATTAGTTAGATCCTGGAAAAGTTGAGTTATTGAGACCACCTAGATTACATATTGTAGCCACTGGTGCCCTAATACTGAACCCCAAAGGACTTACAGGGGATTTTGCATTGTACAGAAAAGATTATTGTAACTTGTGCTTATAGTAGCAGGTATTAAAGTCAAGTCAATAGGCATTTATTGTCATTTTATCTGTTCTGGAAATGTCCAGATTTCCTTAAAAAAAGTGGTATATCGACCACAAGACGGCCATATTGCCCACCCCTGTGACTAGATTACAGTGTGGGATATGATTTTGACGACTAAAGATCAGGGCTCTTCTTCTGAGAAGTTCTGCTGTCTGTTGTAACTCTCACTCTCTCTCTCTCTTACCATTTCAGAACAGACAGTGGTGCTCCTCCCTCGCTCTCCCTCTCCGTCAAAGCGTTTTTTCCCCATCCAGCTGGACTCCCTGGAGGAAGAGTTCCGCCTGCGCATGGCAGATGATGGCAAACTGTTTAGAGAGGAATTTAACGTATGAGCACACCCTCATCTATCTCTTCCATTTCTCTGCTCCCACTCCTTATGACCCAATTAAAACTACAGTGCTTTCACTAACCGACCTTCCCCACCTTGAACTTTGTTTGCAGTCTTTGCCTTGTGGATTCGGCCGTGGCACATTCGAAGAGGCTAGCAGAGAGGAGAACAAAGAGAAGAATAGATATCCAAACATACTTCCCTGTGAGTACATATGTTTATAGTGGGAGTGTACAAAATTACACGAATTCATTAGAAAGACTCAACATCAGAACTCAGTATTGTGTCTCATTGGCCAAGATATTGGCTGTTGGCTGTTGCAGTCCCCTTCTACCCGGGCTAGATGTTACACAGCAGTGATACCAACATGGTAGTCATGGTACTGTATTTTAAAAACCCAGGAACACTGCTGTGCATAGTACACTCTCACCAGACACACAGCGGTTCTGTGGTAGTCTTTTTCTATTAATGGACAGACCAGAGGTCTTGGGGCTGACCAATTGTGCTGGAACAGATCGACCGCAGTTAGCAATTGTGCATATCAACCAATGAGCCAAAACATTGTGACCATACACCTAATCCTTGTGACCATACACCTAACAGTTTACTCTACAAGACATGTGAAAGTATCCTGTGGTACACTATATATCCAAATATTGGTGAACACCCCTATCTAATGCATTAATTGTGCTACTTTAAGTAATACCCATTGCTGACACAGATTCTCTTTGGTGAGAAATAGGATCAGTAGAGTAGACCTGTTGGCATCATGCCTAATGCCAGGCATGAGCTAGAGGTGTATAAAGTCCATAAAGCACACCCCACCGATTGCACATGCATGATGCACATGCACCTGGCTGCCTGTGTGAGAGAAAACAGGATTAATCAAACCTCACAACCTTTCTTCCATTGCTCCAAGGTCTATTTTTGATTTTTTTTTGATTTTGCTTGCATGTCTATTTTAGGTGCTTTTAGTAGTGGACAAGGCTTTAGCATGGCCACTCTGACTAGCATACACATACCCATATGCAGCAGGGCATGAGGCTCAATCATTAAGGAAATCTTAGACTTGTGCCACAGTAGTCCTTAAGATGGTTAGGCCGAGGTGTGAGAGACTTTATTGCCCTCACACATTGATGAGCTTTGGACTTCCAGCACCCGGTCACTGGTTTGTCTCTTATGGGGATTCTGGGGAGCAACTAACAAGCTCTCTCATTTCGGAGATGTTCTGACCCAGTTTTCTCGCCATAAGGATGTGGGGCCAACTATGAAGACATAAACTAAGTGAACTGTAGGAAAAAAGGATGCCTCTCTGAGCTTGATGAAAAATGGTAAATGTTTATTACAATATGCAGTAATGAGATACATGGATGTACCTCTGATTCCTCCTAAGCTCCTCCTGTGAAGGATGTAATGCCCAAATGAGCATATAATAAGCATCTCTGGACTGACTATGCCGAACTGTGGGAATCGAGTTCTGACGTCTTCATATCTAGGCCACTTCTTTTTGTCTATGATGGCTGTTGACCAAAACCCCTTTTGGTCACACAGCTAGAGCTATTGTGGCTCTTCCTGCTTTGCTTTGTCCTTTGCTAAATAAGCCAAATGGTTATTCCAATTTTGGAGGGAGACACCATGGTTTGGACTTTTTTAATTTGACAATAATGCCATTGACTGCAGCAAGGTAAGCCACTCACCTTCTCTGAGTGGTCAGTATAGTTCGGCTCATCAATGTATATGGTGGATGTTACTGATCAAATAGCCAGTGGTGTCAGGTGGATAAACTGGCAAGTCTGTGCATGTAGCAGTTTAGTTCTCTGCCAAATGGTCTGAAAAAATTGACTACTGTTATTGATTTTGTCAACAGATGATCACTCCAGAGTGATGCTTTCACGCATAGATGACCACATGTGCTCAGACTACATTAATGCCTCATACATAGATGTGAGTACTTTCTTTATGGTATTACTGTGGTTAAAGCAAATCATGCAAAAGCCAGACTCAGTAGACATTCTGACGCTATTCATTAAACTGTTATCAGTTGTTTTGGCTGATGGAAAGGTGCTATAAAATACATTTATTCAGTTGTTCTTTGGTGTATAAATAGGATCCTGGGTGTCGTTTAACAACCCTGTTATTTTTGAAACTCACAGATTTTGACTCACAGGCACCACGTAGCATAGCATAGACCTAGGATACATAGCATAGACTAGAATGCCTAGTTTACTTAGCACTGTATCAAAAAAAAATTTTTTTATTATATCATCAGGAAGTGTTGCTGTCCTCTCTGTGTCCTCTCAGGTGAGGGGCGTAGCCAGTTGAAGATTGGTCGGATGGGTTAGCTTTTAGCCTAGCATCCACTTTCTGATACTGCAGATGAGTGGCAGAAGCAGCCTGAAGCTATTGTCTGCTGACATATATTTGTGTATATATGTTTTTGTAGGGTTACAGAGAAAAGAACAAATTCATCGCTGCTCAAGGTAAGCAAACAAACCCATTTTTTTGTTGAAAAGACATTTGTTGCTAAATCGTATTACATGATTTACATTTTGCTTTTGTTGTATCATTTAATATTTCATGATCAAACTGATCAAACTCAAGCAAAAGGTTAGTGTGTAACACACCAATACTGATACTGGAACACTTTGGAATGTTAGGAAACACAAATGGGGTTTTTATGATAGCCTTGTTCTTTGCCCTATATAATAGACATTTGTATGTGTTGTAATAATAATTGTTAGCTGTAATAATACACAATAAATGCTAAGACCCTCTTATGCAAATTATTAAGCATGGATCATTGCCTTTTATTGTATTGCTTTATTATTTTACGTTATTAGTGGTTATTGGAAGCCCTTTGATTCATGTTGGTTCTAGATAGTGCTGGGTTTATTGTGGCATTAACAGATGTTCCAGATTCAGAGGTTCTACTCACTAATTAAGTATTTGAGTTCATTTGTATCACAGATTTAGTATCTATTCATGGTGCTTTGGTAGAAAATACTACATGTCTGTATATGCTCCATACAACAGTTCCGTTTATCATTTGGTGATTAAAAATGATTTCAGCTTAACGTCTGACCAGGTTGTATGTGGTGTGATTGACATTCCAGGTGCTAGAGGTTCTACTTATTATTGGTCAGAGACTGAACAATACTAAATCATTTGCATAACAGGGTGGTAAAAAGTGTGTATTATACATTATTACAACTAATAATGCAAGTCTTAAGGTTTTTACATAACAGAGCTTCAAGTATGTCATTTTATTGAACAAACAACAAGACCTTAATACACTCCATTATTTGTGTTCCTTAAAATAGTGTTTTCAGTTTAACTGTAGTTGCTCTAGCCCTGCTGGATCAGAGTTTTAGAGCCCTGTTTGAACTGAAGAGGTTTTGAAGAGGATTTTTGGTAATAGTGAGCTAGATAGCAACTTCATTCACAACATCCAGTGTAATTTAGTAAATGCCAGAAACTGTGTTTTAAAACCAGTTCTTTTCTCTGTTCGCAGGTCCAAAACCAGAGACTGTGGCTGATTTCTGGAGAATGGTTTGGGAACAGAAATCTTCCACCATAGTCATGTTGACCAACACACGAGAGAGGAAAGAGGTGAAACCCTCAGTCTTCACCTCATTTTGGTTGATTAGTGTGTATTCAGAAGTATGGAGTTAGAAATGCCCTTTATATGCATCTGTCCTTAAAACACATACAAATAAAAACAGCTGTGTTTGAGAGAGGCTTGAAACCCACAAAGATGTCCCACATAGAGAAATATACTATTTGTGTCTATAAGCAGTTGTGAAATGGCTTATATACTACACTATTGTTGTATTCTTTTTTCTGCTTATGGTCTGTTTATAAACCAGTAACACTCACTGATGTGTGTCCATGTGTGTGTAGGAAAAATGCTATCAGTACTGGCCGGATCAGGGCTGCTGGCAGTATGGGTGTGTGAGGGTGGCTTGCGAGGATGTCACAGTGCTGGTGGACTACACGATCAGAAAGTTCTGCGTGCAGTATGTGAGTGCAAATCCTCAAATTTCCTCTGTCATCATAGAGAGCAGTCTGTAAGTGTTGTTTTTTCCCTCAAACTTATGGTAGAAGGTAATGGCTTAATTGAAATTCTGCCCTATTTTGAATTCATTTGTTATTACATTTTTTAAATTATGTCTAAAATAATATATGTTCCTGACTGGAATGAGCTTTCATGCATGGCTTGTAATCTATACCATGACTTTATTACAGTTTCCTAGTTAACACCCAACTTAGGACTTATAAAAGACCTGGGGATTATGCTTTTTCTCACAAAATTGCCCCCATCTCTTGAAAATCAAATCATGATTGGTTGATTTCACTGCTCAGTTATACTGATGGCCCATCTAAGGTGTAAAGCCTTCGGCCCAGCTCCTGAAGACCTAACCAATGGAAGAGTTTGCTTGATTGCCTAGATAAAGGATAAAGGTAAAGGATAAAGGTGCACGTATTTGTCACTGTACAGTGTGGACTGTACAGCGAAATGTGTCCTCCGCATTTAACCCATCTGGTAGTGAACACACTCACACACACACACACACACGTGTTAGGGGCAGTGAGTACACACACACACCCAGAGCGGTGGGCAGCCAACTCCAGCGCCCGGGGAGCAGAGAGGGTAAAGGGCCTTGCTCAAGGGCCCAACAGTGGCAGCTTGCCGAGCCCGGGAATCGAACCCACAACCCTGTTATCGATATCCCGGCGCTCTAACCGCTGAGCCACCACTGCCCCACCATAATATGGAATATACAACGCTGATGAACACAAGATCATAAACCTTTTGTTTTTAAACCAAAACTAAATTACACAAGCCTAGTACAGCAATACTTTCAGTGTTTAAATACAACATGCTTGTTGTATTTAAACACTGAAAGTATTGCTGTACTAGGCTTGTGTAATTTAGTTGTTTTAGTTGAATAAAAATTAACTTAAAATTACAGACAAATAATTCAATGCCCAGTAATCATTCAGAGAAGGTCTAGAAGGCCTTGAGAGTTCCCTTTTGCTTTTTTTTGTTCATCTATGGTCTATCAGATGCTCTAAGATCTATTACTTGGTCCACATATTGTTGGACATCTGCAACACTCAACCTTTTTTTCCTGCATGAACTAATACTGCAGCACATAGCTGACGCAAAAACACTGGAGCAGCACTGCTACACGTTGTCCCCCAACATGGGAAGGAGGGGAGTGTATAAAAACACACCATGTTCTGTTCAGTTGCATTCAGATGAATACATTCAGTTTATACATTGAGTATAACTGGTGCTCATGTTAATAGTGGCTCTCTCTGTGATTCGTAGCACACTGCAGATGGATGCAGGGCTCCGAGGTTGATCACCCAGCTCCACTTCACCAGCTGGCCTGATTTTGGCGTGCCCCTCTCCCCTATCGGCATGCTTAAATTTCTCAAAAAAGTCAGGAGTGTCAACCCAGCACACGCTGGACCCATAATAGTTCACTGCAGGTAATGTTGACCGCCAGTCACAATACACTTTTTACTAGTGGGATACAGGAGAGGTGTTATGATGCATCCAAAACATCATCAGCCACCTAGCAACACCATTGCAAGTACCTAGCAACCACTTAGCAGTACTATAGAAACTACTTAGCAACTTTTAAACTCCTTAGCAATACCATAGCAACCACATTTCAACCAACTAGCAACCTTGTTACAACCACTTAGCAACACCCAAGCAACCATCGCTTATAACTAAAATAGCCACATAGCAATAAGTGAACAAAGCCTTCCAGTGACATTTGTCTGCTAATTTTAGAGCATGGAGTGAAAGTAGCCGAGTTTGAGTGCATTTCACTGAACTGACAAATTGACGTGACTGTGTTTGTGTGTGTGTGTGTGTGTGTGTGTTTGTTTTGTGAGGGGGTGCTCAGCTGTTTAAAGTAGAACAGAGCCATCATATGAGGCTGTTAACACATGTAGTAGGAACACTTGTCTCATATAGCTGAAAGTTGTGGATAGACTGTGACAGTGGGGGGCAACAGCTGTTTAAGCACAAAGCCATGCCTACCCTCCCAGCCAATGGTATACAAACGCTTATTTCATCAGATCCAGTTCACTTTACTCCTCAGCTCAAGTTTAGTTATATAGAGCATTTTACTATATTTGTGTAGCTTTAAAGGGCCAAAGAATAAATTTCTTGAGCATATTAAGTTGTTCTTTGACATATAAAAAGAATAAAACACACAGATTTCTCCTTTTATGGAAGGCCATTGGGAAAAAAACCCAATAAGCTGTGGTTTTATTGGCTGGTTTACAGCACTGACAAAGCTTGCAGAAGCCACATATTTTAGCATAGTTTTAACACTGTAACAAAAACACAAATAATTGCTTACCGAACACTATGTGTGGCTGTCCTCTCTTTGTGTCCTCTCAGCGTGATGTACTGTTAGCAAGCTGAAGAGGTTGTAGCCGATTAGCTCCTAGCCTTGCCCTCACTCGCTTCTCTGGGTTTGTCTTTCTGATAAAAACCAAACAAACAAACAAACAAAGAAAAACTATAAGCCGGAGCGTTCTCTTCTGATGTGTGTTTAGCTCCACAGTTTGGTTCTGCTGAGGGAGTCCACTTTGCTTTTTAAGGAGTAATTGAGGAATGATGTAGAGGAGAGATTTTAAAAGCTAGATCCCAGTTTGCTCCTCCCGGCTTTTGCTTTGTTGCATGAGTTTGAGCTCCCATATTGCAGACACTGGCACAGGAAACGCTGCAGTCACAAGGTCTAGTAGTTATGGAAATAGGTGGGAGCACCCCTAATTTCAAGTAGACCTAAAGCATCAACAGCACCATGGTACCATTTGACCAACTTTGACTATGACTTTCGCGAGTGGGCTAGATTTATGTAGCTAGAACTAGTCAAGACTAATGTAACAGGGTTTTGGAATTGGTTCATTTTCCAGTACTGACATGTACTGTACTCTCAGTATTTAAATTTGCTGTCTTGGGCCCCATTTAAGCCAGTCATTCTTGTTAGTTCTGGCAGGAGGGAGAATGGCAAATGCAGGTGGCTCCATGGTGGCTGAACCAGTCTGGAGAGGACAAGTGAGCAGGAACACCTGAGCATGATCACTCTAAACACCAGTATGTCTCTCTCGCTCTGTGCAGTGCTGGGGTTGGAAGGACTGGCACATTCATCGTCATCGATGCCATGATGGATATGATGCACATGGAGGGAAGAGTGGACGTGTTCGGCTTTGTGTCCAGGATACGAAATCAGCGCTGTCAGCTTGTGCAGACAGATGTAAGACTTCAGCTCAGCTCCACACCTTTGTTCAGCAAGACTTACAGTTCCTAAAAACTCTCTCTCTTTCTTTCTTGCTTCTTTAGATGCAGTACTCCTTTATCTATCAAGCTCTGCTGGAACACTATCTGTATGGTGACACTGAATTGGACATCTCGTCGCTGGAAGGTCATTTGCACAGACTCCACAGCACTCATATACACATGGACCGAGTGGGGCTGGAGGAGGAATTCAGAGTAATTAGCATCTACTGTCATACCATTTCTTACGTTAAGATTATATATCCAGTATACAGTGTATATATAGGTCATTCTCTATACTCTGTATATTGGATATATAATGTCAGTGTGTATGTGTGTGTATTAGACATTTAGTCTGGTGTGAGTGTTATTACCATGGTGAGATCCAAAGAGTACTCTGTGGCCTTACGACAAGTGCAGAATCTGCCAGAATGGCCAGGCCAGGTGCAGCCCAACAGCAGCGCACAAAATGCATAAAGACGTGTCCAACAATCGTTACATATCATCACAGGATCTTTCCACAGCTTAAGTCAAAGTACAGCATATACCACCAGAAAGAGACCACAGATGTTTAAATCGTCATAGAGGAAGGGAGAACACCTAGGCCATGACGTCTGGAACGATGTGCTTAGACAAATGAATTCTAAGCTGAATTATTTGGACACAGTAACAGAAGACATGTTTAGCGTAAACCAGACACAGCAGTTGAGCACAAAAATCCATATCAGGAAGTGTCTTGGTTTGGGGCTGCTTTTCTGCAGTAGGGCCTGGAGAGCTCTCCAACATAAAATCCTCTAGGAATTCTTTTTGAGGCATCCTGACTTTTTCACAAGAATGTGTATATACACAATATATATACATATATTAGTAAAGACCATAGACGCTAATAGGGCAATGGCTGAAATCAAATGAAATATCAATAAACATTGGAAATGCATGTCTATAAAAAGTAATACTCTCCCAGTATGTATCTCAAGGTTTACATCTTCTTTAACATGGTTAAAAAAAGATTCCTGGTGGTTTTGCCTTTCCTAAGGTTTTCTGGTGTTTGTTCCAGTCAGAGAAGGAATTGGTTTTCTGATAGTGTTTTTTTTTCCTAAGCACAGGGAAAGTCTTCTGATTGACTGCATGTGATATTAGTTAAACATCAGGTAGAAATACCTGAAATCAGGTTGAAAAACACTGGAATGTTCCTTTTATAGCCAGAGGTTTAATGGAAGTGTTTTTCAGGCCTTCAAGTCTTGCTTTAAATCCGTTTTTGCAGAAGCTGACTAATGTCCGGATAATGAAGGAAAACATGAGGACTGGGAATCTGCCTGCTAACATGAGGAAGAACAGAGTACTGCAGATCATACCATGTAAGCAAACACCTTATTTTATAAACCTGCTACCAGTGGTGCCTTTTTTTTCTGCTGAATAAAGAACGCCTTGGAACAGCTGAATATTAAAACTATAGGTATATGGTTATAGACTAAGACACTGACACTCTGGCCTGAGGATTACAAGTTATCAATCTTTGCCATTAGCAGCCGGAGCCCAAGAGAATTCAACTGGCTGTGCTTTCTCCTCTAATCACGTTCATTGTAATGCTGCTGATGTATCAGATCTGGGGATCTGGCGCTTTCTTCCGAGCACGTTTGCTGCTTAGTGATGCTAGGCACCATTGGCTGACTTGACATGTAAACATGACATGTTGACATGAAAGCGTGCGCTGGTCCTCACCCTGCTAGTGTTGGGAGCATTGAAAGTGATTGGGGGAGTCCTAGTGAGTGGGTGGGTTAATTGACACTAAATCAGGAGAAAATTGGGTAAAAATAAAAGTAAAGGCTGATATCCTACTTCTGCTGCATTTAGCTAAATTCTTGCATTTCTATCTTAAAATGACTGTAACACTACTACTGCCTCATCACACGTCTCTTTTTTTTTTTTTCTTTCCCCAGATGACTTCAACAGGGTTATATTATCTGTGAAACGAGGTCAAGAATTCACAGATTACATAAATGCATCTTTCATAGATGTAAGTATCTTATGATGAATCTGTGTACTGGGTGAGCTGCACAAGCAGGGTTTCCATTAAAAAAAATTTACTTTTACATTTAAATTGTAAGCTTATTTTGCAGTGTTTCTGCATTTGATTTTGTGGCTTTCTTTAATCCAGTCATCCTTTTCTTCTGCACAAAATTAGCATAAAAGAAGTAGTAAACACTCTTTACTGTCTAGTCAGCATCTTGCTTTAGTGTGGCGCTGCCAGTTCTCACACATTGGCTGTTGAGACTCTGTTCTCACTCTCTCACATCACACTTGCCATTTCTCACTCATTTTTAACAACCCCTCTGTCCCCTACAAAACAACCTCCAGATGAATGCGACCACTGATAAAGTTTCCTACAGCTGCCACTCTGAATTTTACTGATTAAACACACACTCTGTTGGCAACGGCGGCCTCCCGAAGGACTTCAGAAGGCCGCCACAGAGTCGGCAAGGCAGCTGCATGCTAGATAATTGCTAACACTCCCCCCACCCAGCACACCTCTGAGTATATACAGTATATACTGTAACACACACTCTCAACACATCTTTGACGTTTGTTGTTTGATTGTCATTTAATATCCATGGTCTGTTTTATTAGTTATTTTATAATAAATCACAGAAGTGTGCCCAAACTGTGTGTTTGTGTGTGTGTGTGTGTGTGTGTGTGTGTGTGTGTGTATTGTCTGTAGGGTTACAGGCAGAAGGATTACTTCATAGCCACACAGGGTCCATTGGCCCACACTGTGCAAGACTTCTGGCGCATGGTGTGGGAGTGGAAGTGTCATTCCATCGTCATGCTAACCGAACTAAAGGAGAGAGAACAGGTAGGCGCCACTAACGTCACTTTTACTGCATGTATCAGGGTCATTCACTGCCCGCTGATGAATTATTACTACACCTGAGCGGTGCCCTCGCAGGTCTTTTGAACTGTTACCTGTCTTGTTGTAACCAGAAAATTGTGTTGTGTGTGTGTGTGTTATTGTTGACAGAATTGAAGGGAAATGGTCCATATCTCCTTGGGAGCTAATAATTTATTAATAAATCAGTTGTTTCTTTCTGCCTACAGGAGAAATGTGTGCCTTACTGGCCTGCAGAGGGCAGCGTTTCATTTGGAGAGTACAATGTCGAGCTGAAGAGAGACACACTGTGCGAGACGTTTAGTCTGCGAGATTTGCTGCTCACATACATGCCGGTGAGTTAGATACCTGTAGCCATCAATGTCTAAGGGAAATAATAAAGAACTCCATAGTAGCGCTATATATATATATATATATATATATATATATATATATATATATACACACACCTTGAAATGATACAAACCATGATACATAATGCCATATGTCAGCTTTCTATATGGGAGAGGATTGGAAGTGTTATGTCATACTCCTATTTAACATGTTTTCTTTATACACGATACATTTTGGTAACTATTATTAATTACTTCAACATTAGCAGCAGGTATACGTACTATTACTACTATAAAGTTGCCAGTTGATTAGATACCCATGATGTGTCTACACCAATTGACTATATAGATTCCAGTAATATATCTAACCATGCGGTCTTAATGAATATGAGCTCTGGGTACATCTAGTTCTATTATGTGTAGTCTAGGTTCTTTAAGGAGACTGGCTCATTTAACTTGGCTGACATAAAAATATATTAAAAGGATGACAAAAGGCAGTAAATATTGATATGATGTGTGTGTATATATATATTTGATAGTATGTGTATTGTTATTCTATGCTATTAACAGAACAGAAAATGAATATTTATTACATCTCAAATAAACTAGTTTAAAAACTAAATAAATGACAAGAAAATCTAACAATAAAACAAACAACTACTGTGATGAGATCTCATTAAAATTAACAAAAATTTAAATATTAATAATAGTTATCAGACCTTACAATTTACAAACCCTTTCCCAATGTAATAACTCAGCCCCGATCCTAGAGATGATGATTCTCAGAAAGCTGAAGGTGTGTTGTTAAGATGAACGGATGATGCAGTAGCGATGGCTTGGCTCAGTGAGGGTAGTAGGGCAGTCCAGCTCAAATGTAGCTCAACATTAATCAGACAGCCTGCACACATGTACAAATATACAAGTCCAGTTCAGTCACTCATGTAACATTTATTAATAACTATCATATAGTCCTAAAAAGCCCAATTCTACAGAGAACAGTCTCAACCATAGCATTTCATATATCATATATTGTCTGTACAGTCCTCATTCTCTCAGCTCTAAATAAGCAAATACATTCATGCACAAATATTAAATCATGGGACACTTCACCTAAAATGACCCTGGCTGAGATACTGTTGCTAAAACAATTTCTATCCATGTCTGTATAAAATGCTATGCTAACTCACCAGGATCACCAGGTTTTTCAGATAAAATGGCCATTAAGTGGTAATAAATGGTAGGTGTTTCTAATAGACTGATAGCTTGTATATATCGTGTTTGTGTATGTGCATATATTTTCTGGGATCACTTTGACGGTCTAATGTCTCTTTACTGTAGGAGAAGCAGACCCGCCTGGTCAGGCATTTTCACTTCCATGGCTGGCCAGAAATTGGAATCCCGTCAGATGGAAAAGGGATGATTGATCTCATCGCCGCAGTGCAGAGACAACAGCAGCAATCTGGCAACCACCCCATAGTGGTGCACTGCAGGTGCATATGCATTTTTTTACATTTTCTTAAAGTATTTGAACATGATTAATATTTATTTTTTATAAAGCAACCTGCATGTATCTGGTATAAGCCAAAAGCTCATAACACAAATACCAACCCTTCTAATGTAAATACTACGGATGCACGGAACCGATATTAGGATCGGATATTGGTCCTAATACTAACACAATTAGGTAGGTATCGGGTATCAACCGATACGCAATGTTTATGTATCCGTATCTGCATCGGAACAGAAGAAGTCGGCCCAGTGAATCCCTAAGATAAACGCAGAATATTTCTGCATCAAAATAAATATGATTAGTAAAAAGATGCTGTCTTAAACATGGCTATACATAAAAAAACAACAACTTGAATCTCCAAAATTAAAATAAAAGAGATGGAAAAAAATATTTTTAGTTTTCAAAGGAAGTCTGTGAGTTTATATGGTGGCCTATACACACTTCCCTCAACATTTCTCTGGGTAGTCTAAATTGTGGTGAGTTGTAACGCTGTGTTGAAACTAACCCCTGTTCTTTAGTCTGGCTAGCTCTCACTATGAGTTACTTGCATGATTCAAAATGATGTTATATTACAGAAACCATGGAGATTAAAATAACAGTATCAGTAACTATACAGTGACTCATAGTCATAATTAAAGACACTTTAACATTTAAAAAAAAATGTTGTTTTTTTAAGAAAAGAAAAGAAAAGTTTCTGTTGCTTTTGTGTTGTATCGATCAGTGCTGGTGCGGGCCGGACCGGAACCTTCATTTCTCTCAGCAACATCCTGGAGCGAGTCAAAGCTGAGGGTCTGCTGGACGTGTTCCAGACTGTGAAGAGTTTACGGAACCAGAGACCACACATGGTCCAAACTGTGGTAAGAATGCACCAAACTGAACATGGACTTTAACAGACCTGCTATAACAACCAGTTGTGTTGTATTGGATTAGTGACGAGCACACCTTACTCGCATCTACAGAACTGTGCAAAAAAAGCCTTAGACATCTTTACAAGCATGGAAAGTGGTTTAACCGTAGAGCGGAAGACAGCTCTCGAAATGCCTCAGTCAGTATTTGTCTCAGTTCTTTGTGGCATGGATTCTGGTCCATGTTGACATGCTTACATCACACAGTTACTGTTATTATGAGTCATAGTTATTATGAGCCCCTCCTCCTCTGTCCACTTTCTGGTAACTGTAAAAGACCGGACGAGACAACCTTATTCAATTTGGCCCCTGCCTTTAACCTGTCTGTGCAGTGCACACACATATACACACACAAGTAATCAAACACACACAGTGACAGTGGGCAGCCATCCCTGATGAAGATGCCTAGGTTTGACTGTTGACAATGACTACCAAGAAAGATAAATAGTTAAACACTCTTCTTGGCTGCCTAACTCTCTTGCACAGCACTGTATATCTTATAACAGATACAGAGAAGCTATGTTTAACAAGCTATAATATACTATTATTCATTCTTGCCTTTTTTCCCCCCTTTTTCCAGGAGCAGTACGACTTCTGCTACAAAGTGGTCCAAGATTTTGTGGATATCTTCTCAGACTATGCTAATTTCAAATGATGATCGTTCCTTTCAGAGCTTCTGGTAACTCTTTCTCCGCCCCACTCGTTTCTGTTTTCAATCTGAGGAACCTCTTGCTATGGCTTGATCACTCTATGCACTTGACCCTTCTCTCGATAGGTTTTGAAATCAATGCAGTGAGCGGGAACTGTTTTTGTAACCGAGTCCTCACTTGTGTAATCACACAAAGACAAAACAAAGCATTTGCATTTAGATCATTTTATCTCAGAATTCTTCTGTTATTTTATTTTTTAAGGAATGTTTGTTAAATAATTTAATGTTAAGTTTTATTTATATATTTTGGAGTCAGAGCGGGATGTAAACTTTTTTTAGATTCTATTTTTTATTTGCACATTACCCACCACTGTTTTTAAAGATGATTTAAAACCGCAAGTAAGTGTTAAGCATTTCACGTTTGTCTTGTCAGTGTATTTTTGCCATGCTACTCTCTAAGCTGTCCTGAGTCCTTTTAAGAAGTATTTACTTGCAGCTAAATTAGCATCTGTGTTATGGAATAATTTAACATTTAAAAGAAATATGTGGATGGAATTCTGGTTTGGGAAGTGTATGTTCCCCTCAGTCATTCTCCTAGTCATCCTGAAAAAGATGAGCATCACAAGAAATAAAAACACATGATTTCCACAATAAATGTATTCATAATTTTGCTGATTTTGTTTGTGGTTTCATAGAGATTGTCAGCAATGGACTGGAATGATTCAGAACCACTGCAGTGGTCATTCTCACCGCATAGACTGGCTTGTAACTTACTCTCACTCACTCACTCACTCACGTGTAGCAAAGTTAAGATTCTCCACTAGGGGGCGCTATTAGTACTTGAACAGCTTCCAGTGAACAGCTTCACATCAATAGCCCCATTTAAACAAGTTTAAATTTACTCTGTAACAAGGGGCTCCTCTATGATTTTATTTTTCATCTGCATTAAACTAAAATAATCTTTTTGGCGGTTTAAAACCACACTGTTGTGAATGATATCTTGGTACAACGTGATGCAAACATTTATGTAATAAATTCGCTCATCCTGTGATGATTATATCGTTATGTTATCACTGAGGAGACGTCAAATTATTATGACAGCCGTCCCCCTGAAATATTAATTCAATCCGAATCGTGCTAATGACACTGTTTTTTCTAGTAAGTAGCTGTTGCATAATGTGTGGTGTACATAAACAGGATTCATGTTAAACAGGACTTTAGACTACAGGAGCAAAATGGCCACATTTTCAGGCCATCTACGTGGAGCTGTGTGGAAATATTCACATCAGTACACTGTAAGATATGGGCTGTTGTTCTGTGGGTAATCTATGTGTGTGTTAAATAGCATTTCAGCCTACAGCAGTTTAACGGCACCCAATTATGCCGAAGTTACAAGGAAATTTTCAAGTGGACTTCTCTTTGAATGAGACGCAATACAAGGCAGCCAATCAGAACACAGTACTTTGCATACGCAGAGTAGGCCATCTAACCTAAAATGTTGCCAGTGATACAAGCCGTAACTCAGTTAGTACTAGGACAAATTGAAATTCAAGATCTAGAAAATAGAAATTCTGATTTCAGATATCAACTATGAAATTTGAGATATATTAAATCTACATTTCTATAAAGCTGTCAAGGGCAGATTCCTACCTTGCGGCCAGTGATTCCTAGAAGGCTCCAGACCCACCATGACCCTGACCAGGAAGAAGTGGATAAGAAGATAAATAAGTACATTTCTAAAAAGGCCATTTATAAAGCATATTTACATAGTCATATTCCAGGACAGCCATTTCTAATGTCTAGTCATGTTACCGCTGATTTACATGGAATAGCATTCTATTATCATGTCTATGATCACATTTTATTTTCTATACTATTAAAGCTATCGATTATTATATGCAATTCCAGGATTGTAGAGCCATTTAGAGCCTTCACATACAGCAAGCTGTTTTAGCCTAGTCAAGTCAAGTCAGATTTATTTGTATAGCTTTTTACAACTGTTGTCATCACAAAGCAGCTTTACATAATTAGTAATTAATAAAAGACAGAAACAAAGAAGAAAGAAGAAAATAACGTAAGACATGATGGATCAAAGACCCCCAGTGAGCAAGCCAACGGCGACAGTGGCAAAGAAAAACTCCCTCAGCTGGAGGAAGAAACCTTGGGAGGAACCAAGACTCACAAGGGGGACCCGACCCGTCCTCCTCTGATCAGAACTATTTAAACATTATTGATAAAAATGACCAAACCAGATACAACAGATCCATTCAAAATGATTTTAGCCGCTGGTCTGCTATGGGTGGTGGTGGGTGGGGGGCCTGCTGGTTGGACCGGTAGGTGGCTGCTGGTTTGACGAAAGCAGAGCCTACCAGCCATACAAGTCGTAACTAGTTTTATGCTAGCAAAAATTCTAATTCAAGATATTTCCATAGTTAAAAAGTACTTTCAGTTTACTTTACAGACCTTTAAAGCCATTCTGAATAATTATACTTTCAGGACAACATGTCCTCAACATAATATTGACTATAGTTAGATGTGTCTCATTTTCACTAGTAAAAAAGCTCTATATCTACAATCACTTATAGATCAAAAGTACAAGTAAAAAGCACAGTTACTTTTTTAACCAATAGAAATTGCAATTTCAGTTTCAAGTTTATCTGTAAGCTGTAAACAGCTTAAAATGGCACTTTTAGTCTCTTAATGACTTTTGTAGGCTGACATGGACCTGAGTCAGTGTTTGAAATCGTGTAAGACAACGGAGAGCTCAATTCAGCCCTTTACAGGCGAACAGCCGGACCACTGGCGCTCCTCAAGGCCGCTGTCTGCAGCTCCCCCGATCCATTAAAGTGACAGATGACGAGCACCGCGATGCAGCCAATGGGAGCTCCGAGGGCGGGGCCTGTGCTTCTGGACACGACTGACGCTCTTGTTTCTGATTGGCTGTTTCGGTGCTGTCGACATGGGTAGCGACGGTCTGTCCTAACAGTCATAGCGGTCCAAGCCTCTCCACACGGCCGCTAAACAGCCCACAAAAACGGTGCCTTTCTGGAGGTTTGTGGCGCTTTCCTCGTCCTACCCCCGTGTGTAAACACGCCGCCCCTGAGCGAACATGGCGAAGAGGAGCGGTAAGCCCGCACGCGCCGCACGTTCTTCGAATGACGTTTAAATGTAGGGGGAGGCACGCGGGCGAGATAATCATAATCATAACTGGACAAAAACAAGAGCTGGAGAAGACATTTCATCCCTCTTCGGTGGCGTAAAAACAGTCTTCGCTGAGGAGATATGGCCGGAATCTGTAACAGCTCCACCACATCTGGAATCGGTGACATCATCCAGCTCAACGTCGGGGGGACGAGGTGGGCTAACCGTCAGAAACTTGTTCAGCTCTTCGACCTGACAGGCTGAGCGCGTGACATTAAACGAGCCGAGGTCTGTGGGAGTTTGTGTGCGTGTTTACGGAGGGGCAGTACTGGTCATTTAGACGGGTTTTTAGGCGGTTAGGTAGTCCAGTCCAGTCCAGTCCGAGCTGAGCTGAGCTGAGCTGAGCTGTGAGAAAGTCGATAGGAGGACGGAGACGTCTTCACCTCGCTGACGCGGAGTTTCATGGCGCATGGGCTTGTTTACATCGTAACGGGATGCAGTTGGGCTCTGAAGCTGAGCTGCTTTCTGTTGGTAAAAAGAGAACAGAGGCTTAAAAAGAGACTAAAAAAATTAAACAGAGACTTAAGAGACTTGATAATAGAAAATTGATCAAAAAAAAATAAATAATAAAAATAAATCCAACGTAAAAGTCAAAAGGAGATGTAGCTAGCTAGCAAGTCTAGACCAAGTCTAGACCAAAACAAGCTTCAAACATAAGACATGATGAAGAAATGATGTTAATATGTTTGTAATATAAGATCAATATGTTGGATGATCAATGTGATGAATATTGGAGTTAATATTCCCAGTTTCTGACCAGCAAAGTTGGGATCAAATCTGAACTAGACTAGACCAGCACTGTTATCAGAAAGCAAAACATGGTATCATAGTATTTCTATTAGATTATTTATTCTGATCACTTATTAGATAATTTGCAGATTTCACCTCTCTCAGGGTCACACACCTGCTTAGTTTTTGTCTAGTATGTTTTAATAACGTTTTAAATGTTAAAATAATTTAAACATGAATTGCTATTATTTAAAACCTTCACTTAAAACATCAGGGTCTCTGGCCCTCATAGATCTCAGGACAACATGTGGCTTATTAATCAGTGGACTGGCCTTTTGGGAAGCAGCTCTTCTGATTCATCATCAGTGGCTTTCCCACACTAATCTAATCTAATTAGAATAAAAATTGGTGTGATGGAGGTCCTCGTGTGATTACTCAGGACCACTTTTGCATTCCATCCATTATGTCGTGATTTCAGTCTGGGATGTCTTTCTGTAATTGAATCGAAACGGACAGATCTAAAATGAACGAATGTTTAGTGGCAGCAGTAGGTCAAATCGATCAATGCTGGACAAGCACAGACAATTCAGTTTGTGTGATGAGTGACAGAAGAGCCACAGGGGACAGCAACGACCTGACTGAGAGCAAGTGAGTTAGTACTGATGATCGTTCAGTTTATGGGGCTCTACTAATAATCCTGAGGATTACATTGTGTGTGTGTTTGTGTTCTTACTCATCTACTACACCTGATTCAGCCATGTAATGTAAGTCATGTGAGTGTGAAACCATTTATGAGTTGATTCAGGTGTTCAGCTGGCAGAACACAAAACTGCAGGACAAGAACTTGATTGAAAACCACTGATGGACGTGCTGGAAATGGAAATCGAGTCAATGGAGTATTCAATACTCTGGTGAACACTGCTTAAATAAATTGGACGTTGTTTTTTTTTCCAGATTCAGCACATCAAGGCAGACTCTTATGTGGATCCCAGACTCTTTCTTCTCAAGGTAAAGTTACTTTACCTTACTAGTCCTTTTGTAAAACTCCACTCTGATAGTAATGAATGTTAGACCCAATAACATCAATATCTTAATTGTTAAGCATTATGTTGTGAGCCATAAATGAATTCGAAGTAACTAGATTTGGGAGAAGGACGGTGCCTGAATTCTTTTGTTTTCTCAGTCTAACATCTTGTTCATTTCCATCTCTGACTCCTGTGACTTTTTACATCCCATCACCATCCCAACTCCGTCCTGTTAGTCTTATCTTTCTCTCTACCTCCATACATCACAGGGGGTCGGTTTTCTAACTCAAACTAGAAGCCTCTTAGAACTTCAGCCCAAGTTCCTCAAGAGTTCCCTCACCTCCTAAAGTTATTTCTACAATTATTTAACATACAACAGCTTTAACTTAAACAACATATAGTACACCTATAAAAGATTCAGTGTCTAGTAAAGACAACAGTTCTAAACAGAACCAATCATAACTCAAAGAACCATTTAAATACTTAATTGGTAATTTGTCTGGTTTCAGTGGTTCTTCAGATATAAGGAATTTTGCTATTCTTTGCAGAACCTTCTGGTTCTTTGTAGCACCAAAGGGCTCTACTCCTCGTTAGATCTATGAGCCAAAGCATTAAGACCACTCCTAGATGGGGCAGATAACATTAACTATCCCGTAACAAAGGTGTCAAGGTATGCATGTTCAACCGTAACTGAACAGTCAGTTCTCCTGGCCGACATGCTGGAAGCACGACAAGTGGTCAGGCATCAACCACTTTGGCAAAGACCGAATTATTATGGCCAGACAACTGGGTTGAGGAATCTCCAAAATGACAATCCTTTATGCGATGTCTAAAAAGAGGTAAGAGGTCTAAAAAATGACAAAGCAAAAACAGGTAGTGTTGGATGCCCATGGCTCATTGATGTGTGAGGGGAACAACAGCTGTTCCATCAGGGCGGAACCAACAGAAGGGCTACTGTGGCACAAGCTGCAGAAATTTTTAACAACGTTTATGAGAGGATCTAGTCACAACACACAGTGCTGCATCACTGTGTCCACACTATCCACCGTCAAAAGTGCCTACAACAGACACACAAGCATCTGGACTGGACCTTGGTGCGATAGAAGAAGGCCACCCGGTCTGAGGAGTCCTGTTTTCTCGTACATCACTTGAATGGCTAGCTACACATGTGCTGTTAACCTGTGGGATGCGCTGGATCCAAAGCGGATCCATCTGGCAATTGACAGGAGTTCAGATACCACCGTTTTTAAGAGGTCTTGTAGACTAAGCTGTTTTGGTGGCATGCAGATGGCCATCAGCATTTTAGGCATATTAGTGATCTTGGCTCAAAATGATTGGCTCATCTGTGTATATACAGTGAGATGCCCAGGGCTTTGAATACTATCTGTAACTTTGAACAGCTATCACACAAAAGCTATATGTTACAAATCAATCATGTAACTGGAAAGTGAAATGTTTCCCTGCCATACTTTTTCAGGGGTAAGTGCCTTATTCAGATCTTATGTGTGTCCTCTAGCTTGCTCAGTGGGAGAATATCAACTTTACGGGATGAAACTGGAGCTGTAAGTAGTGCCATGACTCTTGCAGATTTATCTGATACTTATTTGTGGCCACTGACAATAGTCGTGATTAACCCTCCTGTTTTGTAAGGAATAGAAATAATGTCCACAGGTTAAATAGATCCCATTTTCACCCCTTACAGACCATGACTTACTTATGCTAATTCAGTATTCACATAAAAGCCTCATATTTTAGATTTTAGATTTTAGATTTTAACACCCTGAAGCCTCTGTTTTCACTACTTGGTCAAATTAACCAGAACAATATGTGTGTAAAATAATATAATAATATAATAATAATATAATCATAAAATAAATTTTCCATTACATTATACTAATTAAGCTCAGCAGTAATGGTCTCATGCTCCACAAATGATAATTTAGTTTTTATCTGTAATTTTAAACTATTAACTTTACAATAATGTTTAACTTACAGAGACTTACCCAGTTTTGATGCAAATTTTATATTTTAACCCCTTGAAGCGTCTATTGTCACAACAACATAACAGGAGTGGTTATGCCCCTTTATAATTGTACAGGCTCTTTAATTTTCTTTTTTCCCCCAAACAGATATTTATTGATAGAGACCCAACAGCATTTGTGCCCATTTTAAACTTCCTTCGGACAAAAGAATTAGACCTAAGGTAAGAGATATGGCATACTGGATTTGAATTCAACAAACACCACATATTTGGAGAAATACTGGCTATGTGTCAACTCTTTTGTAGGGGGGTTAACATAAGCATTCTGCGGCATGAAGCTGAGTTTTATGGAATTACACCTTTAGGTATAATTTACTTTGTTTTTCCACCAATTCCAACTGATTTTAGTGTGAATACAAAAATAATCTCCTTTTTGCACTTGCTTTGTTGCTGTGGTTAGTTCGACGCTTGCTGTTATGTGAGGAGCTAGAGAGATCATCATGTGGAAGTGTGCTCTTTCATGGCTACCTCCCACCACCAGGTACTGTGAGATTACTTAATTAAAGTTGATTACTCAGTACAAAATTAGTTTACTAAAATTTACTTCATTGATGAATTTGGCTTAAATAAAATGATTTATTTGTATTTACATTTTTATTGGTCACTCTGTGACTTACGGCCAGATGAGAAATGTATGTATGTAGTTTTTTTGGCCACACAGTCTTTTTACATTTTGTATATTTGTGAGCCATTTCCCATGATTTTTCATGTGCATATCTACCAGTGCTGATACATAGACATTTATTAAATAAAGAATCTGGAACTAAACCCACATAGATTAGCATTGCTGTGAAATAGAACATTTCTTTCAGTAGATTTACAATTGTGGTAAAATACCACTTCTAGAGTTTACTTTCCACACTTCAGAGCTTTGCTTGGCTTGTTTTTCTTTCAGCTATTCCAGCACGCAAAGCTACTGGTGGGCAGGCTGCAGCTGCTGCTGGCCAGGAGGAGCACCCGGGCCCCAGTGGAGCGGAGGGGGGCTTCCCACGCTCCTGCCCACAGTCTGCTCTGCCGGGGCCTTCTGGAGGGGAGGGGGGAACACGACTGGGTGAGTAAAATCAGTTTAGAGTCATTCTATGAGATCAGTGAGATCGGTGTCTATTGGAGGGATTAATATAATTTTTTCTTGAATTAATCTATTTTCTCCCAAAAAAAGGCTTCCCACCTCACTAAACATTTTATATTTTAGTTAAAATATTTCATTATCACAAACACATTCATAGAAATATTAAGAAACATCACATTTGAAGTGGCGGTGCGTTTGTAGACTCCAGTGGGTTAAAGAGAGAGATTCTTCACTATAAACTATAAATCCACGGAATTCACTCAGTCATTTGTGTTTGCTCATTTGTTATTTCTGCTAGTACGTAGTACTCAAGTAACTAGACCTCATACACTGATACAAGGCTTGTCAGAGACATTAACACCTATAGCAGGAAAACTTTCAGAACGTTTTAGGAATATTTCTTTAACAGTACGGCAGTGTTCATGGAAAGACTGTAGGGACGTGACACTGGGTCATCTGGTCTGTGGGAATCATTTCCCCCTATGGTGTACATCACGTTACAACTGTGAGAAATACTATTCTCACAAAACAAATTCAAACATTCTGACTCCCTCCATGTTTATCACAAATAAGAATGTTAAACAATATCTGGCAAAATATGACAGTATACTTTCCACACAGACAACACACTCATACTCATTTACTAGTTCTTAAATCAGAACAGTTGTTAAGGGCTATGGATATATATTGACTAAACATGCATTTATGTCTTTGTGCAGTCTGAATCTTATTAAAAAGATTTGTCCCTCTTCTTTTGAAAATTATTCATATTCCAGCACAACTTATCATAAGCCTATAAAGCCTACCATCCCCTGCAAAGCATTCTGAATAAGCACATTGGTATGACGAATGTAACATGACTAACAACCATAACATTCAGGACGGACATTGTCTAGCAGTGTGGAGAGAACTGCTCCAGCAGAGGCTAATGTCTTTATCTTCAGTAGAGGGAGGGAGGGAGGGAGAGGGACCACCACAGAAGCAGAGCAGTCCACTTATTGGCTGAACAGCAGTGGGTGGGGGAAAGCCATCTTAAAAGGCCTTTTATGTCCTCTGTGCCCAGCCAAGTCATGTGAGAGGAATGATGAGAGGCCAATTTTGTAGCTCACTGCAGCATTCACAAACACAACTGCCTTAGATCAGACAAAAATGCTTGATTCAGAATAACACGTAGGACTTTTAGGAGCTGTTGAACGTTAAAATGCTGAAATCGTATTTGAAAAGGCTTTTGACTGTCGCTTACTGTCCCTTATTTTGGGGAGAGGACTGGGGCGGTATTAAAACAAGTCATTTTCAGAAAAGAATAGAGAATACACCAGGCAGACAGGAATGACTGCAGATGGAGTATAAAAGAAGCACGGTTATAAAAAAGTACTGTACTTACAGTTGTTGTTAGAACACACACACATTATATATATACACACTCATCATGGACATGAATCATGGACATGTCATGGGAAGCTTGGTATTTTAATGATTTCTTTGAACTGTTCTTTTTCTAGGGCAGAATAAGTGACAACATGCACCTTTAACAGAAAATAAATGGTGTGGGCTGGGTAAATATTCATTAGTAGGATGCACAATGAGCAGATGCTTTTGGTAGCCATCATCAAGCTTCTGATGGAGTTCTGGTTGGTTATTTGACCACTCTTCCTGGCAGCATTGGTGGGATTCACAATCATCACAAGCGTCTTTGTTGTGGTGAATTGTGTCCAAGGTTCTAGCTAATGTTTTGAGGTTATGCTGAGGAATCATGAGGATATTCCATTCACTTTAAGCAGTGTACCAGTACCTAAAGAGCTCCAGAGGTTGTTCCTACCACTACCATGCTTAACAGCTGGTACAGTGTTCTTTTTAAGAAATAGCTGACTTGTGTAAATCTATGATCATCCTTCTAAGCTCTAAGAGTTCCTTTCTACTGTGCATTGGTTAGTCCAATAATTGCTGTGAGGCATTTTGTATGTGTGCACTGAGAAGCTTCCAGTTGTAGTGGATATTGATCACTGACAGGGAGTTATGACTGAGATAATAATCTAAGTGGGTGTATGTACATGTTTGACCTTGTATGCTCCAGAAAAATAACAGCTCAAATAATTCAATAAAAGCATAATATTGATTTGCATGTCCATGATGACTGTATGAATGCTTCCAACCACAGCTGTAACTTGCTTAGTACTGTAAAAAGGCATTTGTCTTTTTTATCTGAATTTCAGCTGGATCTCCAGTGGATCCTCGGAAGGTGCTCATTGTCGCTGGTCATCATAACTGGATTGTAGCTGCTTATGCTCATTTTGTCATTTGTTACAGGTAATTCATGCCAAGTATATGTTACCAAATATGCTTTGAATGTCACTGAAACACTTTGATTTGCCCCCACTATCCTGTTGTTGCATAGGATAAAAGAGTCCTCAGGATGGCAGCAGGTGTTCTCCAGTCCTTACCTGGACTGGGCCATTGAACGTGTGGCCCTAAATGCGAAAGTAGTAGGTGGTCCACATGGAGACAAAGACAAGATGGTGGCAGTGTCGTCAGAAAGCAGGATCATTCTGTGGAGTATCCAGGATGGTGGTAGTGGGAATGAGATAGGTGAGGGGGGGGCTTACAGTACAAAATGAATAGAAAACAGCAGAAAAATGCTTTTACCTCACCTTTTTTGGTGTGACTTTCTCTGTATCTTCCTAAAGGTGTTTTCAGTCTTGGAGTACCTGTGGACTCTCTCTTCTTTATTGGGAGCCAATTAGTGGCCACAAGTCATACTGGAAAGGTTGGGGTGTGGAACGCAGTCACCCAGCACTGGCAAGTAAGAGAATTGAGCTAATAATTATATCAGAATCAGAGTAGTATTGGTTTAAAAAAGTTTAGACTAGTCCCATATGTTTTTAAACTGCAAATAGTGAGACAATTTGGTGCAGTCCATTCACAGAAACCTTTATCAACTTTTAATTAATGTTTTCTTGTATGCCAGTTTCGCTTGTTTACAAAACCAAGGTGTAGAGATGAGAAACTCAACACAGCACACTGTTTTGTTTTGTTTTTTGTGCAGGTGCAGGACGTTGTGCCCATAACAAGCTGTGACACTGCAGGGTCTTTTCTTCTTCTTGGTTGCAACAATGGCTCTATTTATTACATTGGTAAGCAGCTGGTCAAAACTAGCTATGTGTTCGCCAAGTGACAGCAAATGGCAACTTGAGCATTATAAAAACATCAATCTTATAGTCAGCACAAGCAGGAAGGTCCATACTCAAAAGTAAAAACCAAGCAAATGTTCAAAACCAGGTAGTTCCAGCACACAGAAATAAAGCTTAGACATCACCAAGATCAAGATAAGGTCCTAGCATCTGAATAGCTGAAGCAGGTATGTGCATTCAGGTGTGGGGCAGAGCTTAGCTAATGTACAGGGTCTGTCCAAGTGCAGGCCTCTTGTGAACACCCCATCTAATGAATAGATTCAGCTACTTTAAGTTGCACCTAGTGCTGACGCAGATGTGCAAATGCACACACACAACTTGTCTAGTCCCTGTAGAGTAGTACTGCCAATAGAAGTATAGAATAGAAGTATTGCCAAAAGAATAGGACTCTCTGGAGCAGATAAACATAAACCTACAATAACCATGCCTAATGCCAGACACAGGCTAGAGGGGTATAAAGCCCCCAGCATTGAGCTGTGGAGCAGTGGAACTGTGTTCTCTGGAATGATGGTGCTCCATCTACATATACTTTCAGGGTAAGTTGGGAAGTTGAGGATGAGGAGGGCCAGTGGTCATCCAGCATCCTGACCTCACTAACACTCTTGCTGCTGAATGCAATTAAATCCTCACAACAATGCTCCAAATAATATAATGATATAATAATTCAGGTTGTGAACTACATAGGTTCCAGTGGTCCATAGTATTTTAGACATGACTTCAGGCTTTGAATGTATCTCTGATTATTTTTAGACATGCAGAAGTTCCCACTGAGAATGAAAGACAACGACCTCCTGGTGACCGAGCTCTACCACGACCCTTCAAATGATGCCATCACAGCACTCAGTGTCTACCTAACACCTAAAACCAGTAAGTGACCGGTGGAAAATTTACTAAATATATATATGTGCCCTTAATCCTTTATACTCGACATCATGCGCTTTTCTTTAACATCCATTAAGTATTGCTCAGTGTAACAGTGTAATTAAGCTCACAGTGCTTGCAGGTGTGAGCGGAAACTGGATTGAGATCGCTTATGGCACCAGTTCTGGGGCAGTACGTGTAATAGTGCAACACCCAGAGACTGTAGGATCGGGGCCACAACTCTTCCAGACCTTCACAGTCCACCGCAGCCCTGTCACTAAGATCATGCTGTCTGAGAAACACCTGGTATCAGGTAACAATGCTATTAAAAGCAGATGCTTATACGAAAGGCAAATATAACGCTATTTTTTCCATTTTCTAAACACATATGAGGTGCAAAGGTAGTATTTTTTTTTTATTAAGAGATGTGCCTTCTTGAGAAAGTCAGAGATATTTGAAACATATAGAAAAAAGGTTTCACTGCTGATGTGATTGTTTTCCAATTGGAGAGAGAAAAAAAATGAAGAAAGAAGAAGAAACAATTGGGAATGTGAATGATATCAAGATGATGATAATATTTTGTGCCACAGTGTGTGCTGACAATAACCATGTGCGAACATGGACAGTGACTCGCTTCAGAGGCATGATATCCACACAACCGGGATCAACGCCATTGGCCTCCTTCAAAATCATCTCTTTAGAGGAGACAGAGAGCCACAGCAGTTACTCTTCTGGTAATGACATAGGTAAGAGTGACACTCATCATGAAAAACTGAGTAGAGCTATGCTTATTAAAAATCTTAATAACAGGGACAGTTTTGTTAGCAGATAGATTGAAAGGTCCGCTTTGGTATGCATGTACAATGCTTATTATATTATTCCACATAGGTCCCTTTGGGGAGAGAGATGATCAACAAGTGTTCATTCAGAAAGTTATCCCCATAACCAACAAACTCTTTGTGCGTCTCTCCTCTACTGGAAAGAGGTATGTTTGAAAAACAGCAGTGATACACAAACACAATAAACATAAGAAACATAAGAAGTGTTCGGATCACTTGGTAATTGTGAAGTACACAGTAGATGTACAGTTTCAGTAGATGTCTGTGTAGTTTACTGTCTATGTACACTATTGTCAATTAGGGACACAGAGCATGTATTTACTGTCTTACAGCATCAAGAAAAACCTATACCAATGACTGTGTCATTGCACCCCCTAGTGGCTAAAGCAGCACTAACACACTTTGCTTAGGACACAGTGTACTTTGGACATAGTCCCATAGTGATGAACGAGTTTTCATGCAGTACATACAGTACGTGCACTGTAGCATTTGATATTGTAATAATTTCACACTAATGTTACCCAGAAATGAAAAGTCAAAATTGCAATAAGCTATTACAAATGAACCTGAAAATGTAGTAAGTTACAAGCAATGTAATATTATTGAGAAAAATGGTATTACATTAATGGTCAAGACTCTGTATTACATTATAAGGCAGTTTATTACATTATTATTTTTAGATTTATTACATTTTTGATCAAGTCGAATACACAATTGTATGACTTTTCTGGGTGTAATTACTTGCAAATTATTAGAACATTTCTGGCTTTTCATAGTTAAAAACATCAGAGATTAACCAAAAGTATTTGGATGTTTTTACAATGATGGTAGGGTCTTTCTATAAAGAAATCATGTAGAAAAATTCCAACGAAACTGCACTAATTAGTGGTGTTCAGTCCTGGTTACCCACTGCCCTGCATAGTTTGAGCTATTCCAAGCCCCAGCATTCCTGTTCCAGCTCATCAGCTGGGGGCAGAGAATACCTGAAATTCTGCAGGGCAGTGGGCCCCCATGACTTAACTTGAGAGGTGGGAATGTCAAAGTCTGGGGCTGTTTTTGTTATAACACTGATGTTGAGCCTGATGAACTTGGAAGAAAACAAGGGCTGTTTCAATGCAAACCTGCAAAAGTTCCCCAACGATAAGAACCTGAAAACAGCAGCTGCCTTTCTAAAGAATACACAACACAGTGCACTTCCTAAGTGTGGCACACAGTCAGATACCTTTTAGGACTACTGTGGTGGAGGTAAACTGTTGTATAACAAGGATCACCAATTGAGGTCCTGTAGGGCCAGTGCTCAACACACCTAGCAATTTACAAGGGTTGAGCATGTGTGTTTGGGCAGAATTGATGGCTTCTGGTTTACAGTGTGTACACGTGTTACTGCTTAAATCGCAGGATTTGTGAAGTGCAGGCTGTCGATGGCACCACTATTACCTGTTTTACTGTGCGTGAGTGTGAGGGATCCAGCCGCATGGGCTCCCGACCCCGCCGCTACCTCTTTACCGGCCATGCTAATGGCAGCATCCAGATGTGGGACCTGACCACAGCAATGGACACGGTGAACAAGAGCGACGACAAAACCAAGCGGGATGCTGCAGGTGGGTTATAAATAAAACAGTCCAGTCTCAATATGTTCCAATCAGGGAACATTACTGTATAGACAAATCTGAAATGACATTTATCTTTTTCATTGGTGCATTTCTATAAAAACTGCTAGTACTTGTGCTTTTTTTTCTTTTTCTGAAGAAGTGGGAGGACCCACAGAGGAGGAGCTTCTAAAGTTGCTTGACCAGTGTGACCTGAGCACATCACGCTGTGCCACGCCCAACATCAGCCCAGCTCCCTCGGTGCTGCAGCACAACCGTCTTAGAGAGTCCTGCTCCAGGTCAGGCCAAGCTCTCACCTCTTTTCACCTTAAAAAGCCACTACTCAATGCAGTAAACACTATGGCTTCTGCTTTTAGACAGTGTTCAAAGTTCCAACACTTTTCCTACTAAGTTAGAATTACTGTGGTCAGGAGTTCGAATGCCAAGCCATGCACTTTCCATACATTAGAGGCAATTGTCAATTAAAAGGTGGCCAAAATAAGAATTACATTAAAACATCAAAGTTTTTTTGTTGATCTTAATTTCTAGTAACGACATAATCTAGTATCAGAAACCTTGTCTTGGTAACATGGTAGCCTAAAGTACAATAAATGTCATAAGCAAAAGCTTTTGGATAGAACACAGAGCAATTATTAATAATATATGACATGGCATGGTACTGAATAAATTGTATCTGGTTTAGGTTAATGCATCATAAATTCAGGCATGCATCTTGACTCTAAAACAGCACCTTTCCAGACTGCCATTGAAGCTAAAAGAGCAATGATGAATAAGAAATCACAAGTGTGGAGCAGTACGTTCTTAAACAGTAGAAAAAGTGCTCAGCAAAACTGATAAGTGGTTGGTGACAGGTTTGTGACAGAGTGGAGGGATGACAGGTTTGAGGTTTGAATCATCTTTAAAAGTAAGTGTAGTGATCTTTATTTGAGTATGACTTGATGGGCTGCTCGCCTTACATTATACTAGGCCAATTAGCATCAGACACAGAATGTTTATTATGTTAATTTTAGTTAATTTCCAACAGTTTACACTATTAAGCCGTTGTAAAACTGTTGCATTGTTGTGCTTTGTTCTTTTTCGGAAACACCAGTAAGTATTCAAACTGTAAAATACTGGGATGAATTAAGAAACCTAACATAATACATAATGTGGAAAGAGTAAAATGTAGGTGATGATATATAAATAAATTTAAAAATATATATATATTTTTACTTCAGTCTCCAGCTGCAGGTGCAAGAGCCAATCTCAGAGACAGCCACATATGGATCCCTGCGTCCATACAGAGAAAGCCCCCTGCTGGCCCGTGCCCGCCGCACAGAAAGCTTCAACAGTTATCGTGACTTCCACAGTCTAAACCTGGCCAAAGTCCTAATGGAACACAACGGTCAGTGCGGCGCAGAGGATGAGGTGCGGCAGTCTACGAGCGACAGCAACGGTGACGATGGTGACAAAAAGAGTTTGGCCACAGAGCAGTGGGGCAGCAGGGCCTATGAGAGTCCAGTAGCTGGCATTAGTCGGCAGGCCCCAGATAGCCCAGGAGACCCACGCCGTAGGGCCCACTCTTCCGACGAGGGGACTTCAGACTGCCGGCCTGAGGGCAGGAGAAGAGGAGCGTTTGAGGGGAATTTCTTGAGCCGGAAGAAGGCACCCCCAGTTCCACAGCTGAGCTCTGTGCCTGTGGGAGCAGATGCAGGAGGCAGCGACTCCTCCAGCACAGCCTCTCCCTCTCCAACTAAAGCGTCCACTTCCCCACGCCACCGCAAAGGGTCAGAGATGACGAGCGAGTGATTGCTCATGAGTCTACAGCAGTGGTTCTCGGCTTGGGTCCTGTAGTTCTTCTATCCTGCACATTTTTGTGTTTTCCTTGCTTCAGTAAACAGCTTGTTAATGAGCCAGATACACTATATGTCCAAATGTTTGTGGACGCCCCTTCTAAAGAATGCATTCAGCTACTTTAAGCACCAATTGCTGACATTAAGCCAGGCATGGGATAAAGGTCCCCAGCATTGAGTTGTAAACATGTTATCAGTCTTTCTGGACAAAGTGATGGGTCTACTTTTTGTTGGTTAGCAGCTAACCATGCAAGTTAGAAAAACGACCTAGGAGAACCGCTGTATTAGAGCGAGGTAAACACCAACATATGCAGGACAGCTCCTGAACTGAGAACCACTGATCTACCATTCCTACCAAATACACCAGTAGTCACTGTTAAAGGCCCACACAGAAGCAGCGGGTTTATTATTTACATATCTCTATCTCTAAATATCTACATATCTCTAGCTCTAAAGGTAAGCAGAGCAGGAATATCTGTACAGAGGAACGTCTGCTGCGTGTTTGCTTGCTATCTTTTCAGCGTGTGTTAATAGTACTTAAGTTGCTTTATTTGTTTAATATCACAGATTTAATACCGACTTCTAAAAGCACTTTAGTCCCCGTCAGTAGACTGCTCCCTCATCTTTACTGAGAAATTTTACATACCCAGGCAGATAAACTACACTGAACACTGAACCGGCGGTT
Source organism: Salminus brasiliensis (assembly GCF_030463535.1). NCBI lineage: Eukaryota > Metazoa > Chordata > Actinopteri > Characiformes > Bryconidae > Salminus > Salminus brasiliensis. Next base: position 34,737,333 of record NC_132887.1, on the reverse strand, counting down.
CTTTTTACTCTGCCATTCTAGACCCTGTAGTGGCGTTAAGTAGGCCTTATCCATAGTTGTTTTTTTTTTTGCTTTTCTATAAACAAAAGGCACTTTATTTTTGGTATAACCGAATACACAGTCAATGAAGGGAAAATTCAAGCTTTTTGAAGCCAGGTGCCTTTAATATTGTTTTTTTTCTCAGTTCATTACCTATTGTCTTTGGTTGGATCTGGATCTGGAGGGAGTTAATTGTAGTTTAATGAAACCAGGCTAACTTTGCACAAAATCCTGTTTTTCAGATGAAACTTTAATCCAGGTGCATTATGTTATTACATAATCTTTCCAGAAGCGTCTCAGAGCACATGATCAGCCATCTATCAGTTAAGTCACTTCAGTTTGAGCTACAAAAACTCTAGGATGTACTGATTATTCCATGTCTTGTGTAAATTGTTTTTGGAGTTTAGCCCAAGCTACTTATTTGTCTCTGGGGATTGTGGTGGTGTGTACTACTTGTAATAGTACTCTTCTAGCACTGCATTGAACTGTGGACGCTAGCCATCTTTCAAAACACATCCTCAGCCCACTTTAGTAATGCCAACTGGAGTTATGAGTGGCATACTGACAAGCTGTCGTGTGCAAGAACGCTCCAACAAGGCATTGTTTTGTGGGTTGTTTTTTCTCTTTTTTAGGAGAAATTGACGATGCTGACATCCTTAGCATAACAAAGGCTCTGTATTGATTCTGCTTCATATTTTAATTCAGCTATTCTGTTTTACTTCAAACACTAATTTAAACCTGCTTTTGAGAACACAGGCTGTTTTTTAACCATCGCCTGAGGTTCTGAAAGTGTCTTTGTGGAACGCAGCTGTTTCATGAGATATGCAATTTGATATTTTTGATCTGTGTATTCAGACAATGTTATACACTATAACTGAGTAGACAACCAGATGTCTGTGAAGCTGTCTATGTTGTCAATATACAGCATATCTATATCTATATATATATACACTCATCATCGTCTTCACATAATATATAGCCCTAATTATTTTGTATTTTTGCATTTGCACTTATTGTGAAGATGTAGTATTTATCTCTATATACACCTGTGTTAAGCTGCAAGATAGTTCTACTGTCTTTTTCTGCGTAGCCTTGACTTGGCTGTGTTTACACTTTTAATCCTACCAGAGAGAAATCCACTCTCTCTCTCTCTCTCTCTCTCTATATATATATATATATATATATATATATATATATATATATATATATATATAATCACTCTTGACGTGGCATATCGTGGATTTTACATTCCTCGTAAGCCATTCATGCGAGTCATGTCATTGTGAAATAGGAGGGAAAGACTCAAAACAAAAGGTTCTACCCAACGGAACCATTTCAGTATAGAGCTTTCACAGTTTCTTGCTCTGTGTTTAAAAAAGATGAGAGAACACAGAGAACAGATGACACAGATCACTGAATTCCAGTTAGAGTGATACTCAACTATCAATATACTTAATGAAAAACTGTGTGAAGGGTTTGTTCCAAGATGCATTACATGCTATTTACATCATTGTTTGTTTTGCAGTGAAATATGTTGTTGGGAGAGAGATTTACAAACACAAGAATTGGATTTGGTGCAGAGAGAAAAAAATGAAATAAATAAATATTGCCATATTAACCACCCCTAATTCCAGTTCTGATCATCACACAAACTCAAACTTAAACAAAATGAGTCTATGTTTACTTCCCAAAATAATGGTGCTTATTAGGCAAAACTGTCCAAATAATTAACTGCTATTACATATCATCATTGTTGTAAATTATTGGTTATGCACACTAAATTGCTGAATGGATCAGACCACCTCTGGGCTAGAGAAAATGGTATACTGAGGGATGAGCGATTCTTTTGGGTTCATCTGCAAATAACAAACAATGGCTTTTTCTCTTTTCTGTTACTTTGTCTAATTGTGGAAGCCCACAGAATATCCAGTGTAATATCTCATCATTATCATACCTCAAGCAGTTGCTGCTCTTGCCATGTAGTGCAGATTAGAGAGAAATTCCTCCTTGACTCCTGGCAGGCAGTTCTGCCATTCCAAGACAATAATCACAGTCCAGCGATCCAGCTCGGCCTTCTCCCCTTCAGTGCTGCATGCAGTTAATCAGGTCCTACCAAGCTTCCTGCAAAGACTCACGTTAAATTTACTGTACGACCAACATCTTCCTGAAAGTGTCAGTTATAACCATCAACATGACTGCTCTTGTACAGAGTAACAGACATGATATATTCTTGCTGTATGTCCTGTCCTGTATGTTTCACAGCTGCTTTCTGTCAGCATTTGATTTACTTACTATGCTTAATGCCGTCTGCTTGCTAGGGTTAGTAAATGTAAGTAAATGCTATTCAAGCTTAACAAGTGAGAACTTCTAGGCTCTCATGGTGGGTCCAAGTCACAAGTCAGATTCCTCTCTTCATTGGGTATCTGATCAGTCAGTGCAGTGCGACCGACTAGCAAGGCATGGCTGCAGAAAGCATGCTTTAAATAGGACTGATGTGTGAGAGTTCTGTAAGTTCAGTGAAGCTCCCCATACATTTGAGAAAATCAAGTGTAATGCTCATTAAGGTACTGGTACCAGTGACTTGAAACTGGTATTATTTTTTTTTACATAAAAAAAATAAATAAATAAAAGAAGGAACCAGATGTTTCAAATGATTCAGAGTCATGATTTTAATACATACAACAACAACACGTTCACCAGCACAAGTTCCTTTTCATTACTGCCCAGTTTACACATAACACTAAATGGGAAAACATGAAAATACAATAAAAAAACAAACATAAATTATCAATAGAAACAAAAAGGAAACAATAAATAATACTGATCATCTGTTTAAAAAATCTAAAAAAAATCTGAATTGCTTGTATTTCGTTTTGCTTGTTTGAAAGAAGCACTGAAAGGGAAGGTATGATCAGGAGCGCTATATTGCTATATTATACAGGTTTAAAACAACCCCTCAAAATACACATGCGACACCCTACATTCACATGTGACGTTATAAAGAAATACAAACAAAAACGTCTGCACTTTACATTAACATTACATTTAAGACACTTACTGATCAGTTGGCATTGTCACAATCAGTTCTACTATATTGCTTGGTCTAGTAGGCACAACTTCACACTTACTATGTTTCCATTACTATCATCCCACACATCTACACAGACTGTAGAACAAATGACTTATGGGACTTCAAACACCAATGCGGGGAAAGGAGATGGAGCTTCCGGAGTCAATAACTGAAGACTAGTTTATTGTATCCTATCTCATCTTTCTTTGAAATTCTGCCATATAGTACTAAACTACTGTAGAAGCCTGAAGTTGGATGTTTGATATTCGTTATATACATCAGGTCTGTAAGCAAAATGACTCTAAACTTCATTTGATTAAAACTGCACAAGATTTGGTATGTAATGTTATGAAAAGGGAATTCCATAAATGTGTCAGAATTACTGCATAATGTAATGGGTTGAGATGTAAATAAAGGTTTTTGAGAGTGGCTTGATGAAGAATGTTGCATCGTAATGTAGGGAATTGACACACTGCCTTACGTTAATGTGGCTATGACAAAAAACAGCAGTCCCAATGTTTGTAACACACACATAGCCCCATTGTTTGTTCTCCAAAATGTATCCCTACAAAAGTCCTCTGAGGTTTCATACAGATATCATTACAATATTGGGCTTCCTGTTATTTCAGTTTTTTCTGGGACAGAATGAGTGTACAACATCTTTAATAGGAAAGAACAAGAATTTGATGGGGGAGTTGGGGAGTTTCTGAAATAAACACACGGTCAGAATGTATAATCAAAATACATACATTTACTTTACATTTATGGTTTTATGGTATCACATTATATGGTATTTCACAATTCTTCTTAATCTTTATAGCTACAATGACCTTTAAAAGAATGGTTGAACAAATTCTTTATTCTAGATAAAATGTTTTATGGAGCATACATTTTTTTTAATGGAAAATGTATGTAGCCAGTCTAAACGACATAATTTACATTTACCCATTTACCAATTCTGCAGAGACTGATTTCTGGTAGCACACTGAGTTTCAACCTCTTACAGCTTAAAGAAACACGACCACACAAATGGAAACACAGCGTTTAGCATAAGTAAACGTATCAGTTAAGATGGAAGCAGTGAGGCAAAGTCTGAGCTGCATGTGGTGCTTGTTGGAGAGGTAGCTGCCATGTATTTCGGAGGATATTGTGCACTCCAGCGGTATGAACTGTTGAATAGCTATTGCATCTCTAATGCTTAAAGAAACAGAACTCCATGATTACCCTCCAAGAGGTTTCAAAAGATGTGTGATGTGTAGAGCCCACTACCAACATGGTAAAGGCTTCTGTAGTCAAACACCACCAGAACCATTAGTTACCTTTGTCTGCAGTCTCATTGACAGAGTAAATGCAACTGCTTGGATTTCTGGTGGCACTGTGACACTGACAATGTGTGAGTTCATGAATAAGTGAGAAGGTGTAAGATAGTGAGCGCAGGAGTGAATGAGAGTGAGAGAAAAAAAAAGAAGGAGCCCTATAGGTGTGTGTCTGTAAACATCGTATGCTCTTTCTTCACCGAGCTGAAGCCCTTGATCGTTTCCGGATACTCCTCATCTCCCACGTACTGCAAGAGGAACAGAAAGTGGTAGAATGAGGGAAAGTCAAGGGGACCACTAGGATTGCCTGATATGGAATAAATTCCCCAATTGTGACTGTACTGATTAATATACTGATTTATATATTTTGGTACACCTTACAATACACTGCCCATTAACTTGCACTCTTGCCCTGAACTCTAGCATTTTAACTCTAGCTGAAGACACTTCTAAATAAAGAATATCCAAACATCAGTGCAACCAGTGTATCACACACAGAGAGAATGAGGTGGAAGCCAGTGCTGAGCAATAATTTGCTCTATTTGCAATGGGAAAATACAAATATCCTGAATCAGCAAACCACTCGCAAACATTCATCTGGAGCAGTGATTGGTCGGGATGCTCACAGCAGGTAGGAAAAACATATATCCAAATTCCTCTCACCATGCCGCTGTCGGTGCCCTGCAGGTCAGGGTCCCACGTCAGGCCACCTAGAGATTTCTTATCGGCCGTGTCCAGGAGCTGACTAACGCTTCGGTGAAGGGAATTCTGTGAGTAGGCGTGGTTGAGCTGGCCCTGGCTGGGCACCCGCAGCACTGACATGGTGGTCTGGTAGCTGTGATTGCTGATGCGGGAGCCGGGCCCAGCGATTTTAGTGTCGGCCAGACCCTGAGAGAAAACGTAAGAAAAATAATAATAATACAAAACGATTCATCCCACTTAACTGAGACGCAGCACAGCTAACAGCACCATCACACACTCTTTCATTCTGTGTGTTTACATGCACACTAATCATACGAACATGATGATGTTGGTACATAGAAAAACGAAGGGTTTTCTCTTGTTCTCCAGCAGCGTTTCTGAACAACTCTGTCTGTCCACACAGGAAACCTGTCACAAAAATGAGCCACTACTCTGATCCTGCCCGACCAGCAGAGAGCTGAATCTGATGATCAAATTCATCAAAGAAGCAGCGTCCAAAACGGCCAAAGCGGCCAAAACAGACCTAAAGGCAGTGCAACGCAAGATTTCCTCACTGTATCCATAACTCCATCTTATCTTACACACAGACTTACAACCTGATTTGTACCTGGACAAATTGAAGAAAAAAAAAAGTTTGGGATGTTTTACATTACCATGGCAACTCTGTTGCACAAATTCCTAATTCTGTAAAGCTGCTTTGCAACAACGTCAGACTGTCTTTGAAGGTGTTCTGTAAGCAAACCAAGTCACTAGTCGGCAACAGCCAAGCGCAAGATAACATCACCATGTCAGCTTTTTCAAACACAGACATTGTTAAAATCAGTTTCCAGTGACCTAAAATGCCGGGTTTGTGTGGACAGGGGACAAAACCACAAAGAAAAAGCTGATTAAAAAAGAAACAAAAAAATCTGATATGTGGACGAGGCCTACATCAGCCCAAGGTTTGGCCGGTCAGTACACGTCTACACTGCATTCAGATCAATGCCAAAATCTGATTATGCTACACACATAAACACACTCACTATTATCCATGCAGAAGAAACGGAATGAAAATGAATAACAAGAAACTAAAAGGTGAGAAGAATGAATGAGTTTGATCATTTGAATGAATCAAATGTTGATGTGAACAGAGTCGTTTAGAGAGGTTTGATGTGAAATGGTTTGCTGTAGAACAACTTACTGGCTACTGGACATCTTTACAGTGGTGGTACTATCCGGAATGACCAGTGAATCTGTGCATAGTGTTAATGACGGTAGGTACGTAGTGGTAAAAACTTCTATAAAAAAAAAAACTTCTACTATATCTCTATATATCCACCATTGGTGTGTTAAAAAAATAAATAATAAAGCCAAACCTTTTGATACCTCTTTATAGCTATCGTAAAACAATATCTTGGGCATCAGGCAGTGCATTCATACTGATTTCCTGAAATGACTTTCTACTTTCTATTTCTTTCTATTTACAGTCTTCAGTTTGGCTCCTTTCAGCATCACTGTAAACAAGTTTGAGTCAGTTAGTTGTTCTAGAAAAGCGAATTCTGCTCAAATCTGTGAAATCCCTAATCCCAAATAGTGTCTCCCTATGAGTACTAAGTAACATAATTTTAAGGAAAACAGTTTAAGTAAAAGTATAATTCTATCATGTTAAAAAAAAAAAAACTTTATTCTGCATAATTACATCAATTTAAAAACCTTAAGTTTCATTGGCACAGAGCTACAGCACCATCTGCTGGACAAAAACTGCTGTGCTGCTTCAATTTGCATCTACTTCAATCTACAGTACTTTAAACAACACACACACCAAACACCATTCCAACCAGAAGAAAGAAGGAAAATAACAACACAAGAGAGAACCCAAAATGCACATGCATGTACACTACCAGTCAAAAATTTGGACACACTTGGTTGAATGTGTGCTGATTGTCTTCTTGAAAACATTTGATCCAAATGCTAGAGTGATCATACAAGAGGACACGGTGGACACATGGGAATCCTCTGAAGCTAAGATGTTGTGGTTGGGGGGTTTCAAGTAGGCCTAAGTTGTAGGTTCAACTGAAAGGAGATGATTTGGTTTGATCTAGGTACTTCCACCCTGGCTAGAATTAGGATCAAATGTTTTTAAGATGATCAGCACACAATGATCCAAACTGTATCCAAACCTCTGACTGGTACAGTACCAACACAGATGGAAAGGGGAAAGCATGCCATTCCATAACAATAACACCCTAAAATGCAGACACACAAAAAATCACCCGAAATGCAAACAAGAAATCGGCTTTTAGCTCTGAAAGAAAAAGCCAGTGAGGACGCTGCGGTGGGCGCTGTACCTCAGTGTGCATGGTAAACCCCTTTAAGGTTACGCTGCTGGACGAGTCGGGCACACTGTCGAACTGCGAGGAGAGAGTGAGGCGTGAGTAGAGAGAAGGGGGGAGACAGGGGGGAGAGAGAGAGAGAGAGAGAAAGGAGTGCAAGGTGAGTGCTTACCATTCCTCCATCAGACTGAAGGAGAGCAGTGGAAGCATGGTTAGAGCACAGCTCAGAACAGGGCCTCTGCAGCAGCAAGCAGCGAGCCATTACAGGAGGAAACGGAGAAACGTTTAAAGAGAGGGGGAACAACAGGAAAGGAGTCTTAGCAGCCACAATTATCAATGTTCTTCATAATACATCACTGAGTTCTTTGATAATTCACTTCTAATATACATCCACAAGGTGGCAGCAGCATGAACAAGATGAAAGAAGTGAATACCAACACCCTCTTGTGGACGATTAATGCAAGTACAAGTGGTCTATAAATTTGGCAAGATAGAATGGGGAAAAGATGGGGAACAGAACAGATGGAGAGCTGATTTTACAAGGAAACAGAAATACCTTGTAACAACAGATTCATGATAAAATGAGGCACTTTATGAACACCTGTACATTTATCAATATCTGCTTGTTAACACCACTCCTGCTTTAAATGTGGAGAGTGTCATTTGACAGCTATTACATTTTTATAGGTCACACTATCAGTCCCGCTGTACCCCTGCAAGGCATTTTTAGTGTTCAAACCTGGCATTAGCATGATTGCCCTCACCATTTGCAGATTTTGTTAAAGGAGCATGAGAAGATCACCCCAACAACATTTAACTGCAATAAAAGTCCACGATACACTGCACCCCATGTTTTCCCCATGTCGCCCAGCTCTCCTGAACCTGCAGTGCCAGTGATGTGTTTATTAGATATCTGACAATATACTGGTTGGTGATGTCATACTTTAACCTCCAGTAACCTGAAAAGATTAACACTTGTATTTATTTATTTATTTTGACAGCCAATCGAGTGCAGACCCACAGGTTTCAGAGTTGACAAGGACTGTATAAATGAGCTAAAACACTCAGAAGTCATCCGATATCAGTGCTGTGTCTGCCCTCTCACCAAGTACGAGTCACTGGGTGGGTATTTGGGGCTCCTCCTCTGCAGGGGCTGGAGGGGTGGCCTCTCCCTGATGAAGGGGGGTTTACTGAGGGCTCTGCGCAGGACCAGGCCCAGCAAGAGAGCCAGTAACAGCAGTCCCAGGAAGGCCATGAGGAGGATAAACCACAGCTCAGTGTAAAACCTGTAGCCAGCTCCATACAGCCCTGTTTTACCTCCTGAAGTAGCTTCTACAGCATCTGTTTGAGAAAAACAAACAGAAACAAATGTACTCAGATGAAGTATGTCCATTTTACAGGACACTGGGGCACCCTGTGGCAAATTCTACATTATTTTATTTATTTATTTGTTTATTTTTAAAACAGACGTGCCAAAGGTTTGTGTTTTCTACTCAAATAAGGCATAAGGCATGCTACCAATTCTAATTACAAACTGCCAAAGCTTATTTAGAAACTTTATTTTTACATTTTCTGACCCTTGAAACCTATTATGGGGTTCTTTAAGGAACTATCTAAAGCTCTGAAAATGAAGGCAAGTCAATGCCCACAAGGGAGAGGCTATAAGAAGATTCTACAGTGCGAATGTTACTAGGAAATGGCTGTTCAGGGGAACTGTGGAATTCAAGATGAGTTCTGGAAGATGAGAAAAACTCTTGGAGAACCAAACCAAAACCCCCATGTGACTGCCAAGAACCTGCATCAGTCAACAGCTGACCACCCTCTTGACTCAAGAAGAAAAACGTTTGGTTTGATTAGCTACAGAGTCTGTGTTTCCTGCCTCTCAATTAAATGAAAAAAGTGACATTTGTCCAAGGGTGACCAAACTTTCACATACATCTGTACCAAAATGTATTCACATTATTTATGAATTGATACAAAGTTGCTTGAGAAGAACACTGGTAGACCTGCATGACTGTACGCTTCATTACATCTACATATTCAGCTACTTCCTTCACACTATGGCCTTTGGCACACCCAAATGCATTCACTCCTTTTTGTCAATCGTTCAATCATCTGCTTTGCTACTCATTTTCCACACATCCAACGAGACCTTAACTGCTCTGTACCACCTCTTCCCAATCTAAGAATTCGGTCACACACCCACAGGTATTTATAGCCTGATCATCCTCATGCAAGGCCATCTGCAGGAATCTGAAGTTACAACCACTTTGTACGGGGAGCATTTATAATAATGCTGTTGAATTCTGCGCAACAGGAAAAACGTAGAAAGATTTTTGCAGATCTGAAGTTAGGATGAAGCTTGACTCAAGAGCTTGACTCAAAAATTTCACAAAGTGCGGTTTATCTGATTAGGACAGTCACAATGGTCCAAGCAGGTCTTGCATGATGGTTGAGGGTTCATTTTCTCTGTATATTTATAAATTTTTTTACTCCATTTTTGAAAACTTAATATCCATTTAATTTCCTTTGACTTTCTTCTTCCTTATCCCCCTTCTAATCTCAGGAGATATATCTCCTGAAAAGTGACTAACTTGTAGTTATTAGCCATTTGGACAGGAAATGAAATGAATACAAGGGTGCGTAGATGTATTACAAGGGTATAAATATAACTAGCTGACCCAATCCAGGTCAGCAAGACCACCACAAATATCATACAGACCCTTGCACTGAGATGTCCTCACTGACGTACTCTATATGTCCAAATGTTTGTGGACACCCCCTCTAATGAATGCATTCACAATTGCTGACACAGATGTGCAAATGCACACACACAACTTGTCTAGTCATTGTCATGAACCTACTGTTACTATGCCTTAGGCCAGGTGTGGGCTAGGGGGCTTCAAAGCATTGAGCTGTGGAGCAGTGTACTCTGGAATGATGGAGCTACACCCAGTACTTTTGAGATGAGTTAGGAAGTTGGGGATAAGGTGGGGTGGTGATCATCTAAAGTCCTGACCTTATTGCTCTTGTCAATAAATGTGATCAAATCCTCACCACAATGCTCTCCAAAATCTAATAGAAAACCTTCCCTGGACAGTAGAGACAGTTACTCCAACAAAGGAGGATAAACTCTTTTTACTACTCTTGATTTCAGAAGAAAGAATGAATACTATTGTCCATATAGTGTATTATGGTGACATTTTGCAAAGAGCGATCAGAGATTACTGCCAACATACCTACACCAGTGGCTGTGTTGTATTTTATAACTGGAGAACTGGCACTGCCACTGTCTGTACTGCAGGTTACCTGGAAGGCAAAGGCTAGAGATAGAGAACAACACATATGAGACATATGGTTATTATTATACTGATTTGGTTTTCAGCAAGGCCAGCAAGGCCTCAAAAGCTGGACTGTAAGAAGATGTTCATACTTTTATCAGAGGTACGGGGTATGTAGATGTAGCTGTGGAAGCCGCTGTAGAGGCGCAGGCCGCTCTCAGTCAGAGCGTAGTCCCTCAGAGGCCCGTTCAGAGAGAAAGACTCAGTCCAGTCCACATACACTGTTGTCAGGTTGCTGTGTGCTACAAATGGCTGCTTATACTGCGGGGCTGCAACACAAAGCACAGTGACACCGAACACTGTCAATTGCTACTTTGATATGACGACCATAGAGCTTGAATGTTGATTTTCATTACATTCAACCACCACGCCTTCAATAGTGTCCTGGATGAGAGATGTAAATATGTATTGATAGAGAGAACACAGAATGATCCCTTGTCTTACCTTCTTTCAGGGTGGTGATGGAGACCCAATCTGATGCTGTGCTTCCCATGTTGTTATAGGAGACCACACACACCTCATAGCTGGCATAAGGGAGAAGGTTAGTGATGTTGAGGCTCTGCCCTTTCCCAAAGAACCTGGTTTCAACTGGTCCCACAGAACAGGCCATGGGGACGGGCTGCAGTGGCTGGGGACACGCACTCCGCACCAGGAGCTCACAGCTACGACCAGAGGATAAACATCCAGGACAAAACGTTAAAATGATAACCAGCTATTTACACCCTAGAAGCATGCAAATGTTGAATGCTCTGATTATATTTGGATGTAACATTTAATAATTTTGTATATAACTACTGAGTTTTAATAGTCCCTTAAAACAGCTCTACATATTGTGCGTACTGTGGAAGTGTTGTTTAATGTTATTAAGTATTATATTATTATCAGTTGTAAAGATGTAAACAAAGACATTCAAAGTGGACCAATGTGAAAGAGGGTCACTTAGGATTTTGTGTGTGGCAGTGACAGTGAATGATTCTGACTTTGTTAACATCCTAATTTAAGATATTGTAGTGGTTCCCTGTGATTAGTTAATAGTAACTAACTAAGTAAGTAAGTAGGTAAGTTTGAACAACAGTTTTAGTACTGCTCTATGTTCAGCACCTTTCAATGATGCCATTGGGCTGCAGGGGCTCGTCCCACTCCACTAGAGCCCAGCGGGAGGTCAGGGTAACAGGGCGGGGTGGGGGCTGCTGGGCCGGGGCTGAGGCCTGAGTGCGTAGCTCGCTCAGGGGACCTTGGCTGCAGCACAGGTAGCAGGTACAGGCCTCCACCCCGACAGAGTACACAGTGAAAGGCAAGAGACCATGTAGAGTCTGCTGGCGGGACGTCCCCTCTGATAACTACAAAGAGAAAAAGGCAGAATATGATACTGTGCTTGTGGTAGAACATAAATGATGAATGATCGATACGCTTGAATAAGACTTCCATCACAAAACACTCAAATAACTTAAATAATAATTTGCTCTCAAAACAGCCTCAATTCTCATGCCATGAATTCCACCAAATGCTGGATACATTCATTTTGCCTGACATGGTGCTTTATCATGCTGAAAGTAGCCATTCGAACATGGGTAGGGGATGCATCGGACCAGGCTATGCTTTTCCAGATTACGTCTCTCTACAACTGTTTTGATGAGCCAGTGCCCACTGCAGCCTCAGCATTCTGATCTTGGCTGACAGTAGTAGAACCAGATGTGGTCTTCTACTGTTAAAATATTCTAAGATGATTTTTTTTTTGCTCACCACATTTGTACAGAGTGATTCTCTGGATTCCAGTAGGAATCATTCTACATTGACATCTCTCATCGACAAGGGGTTTACGTCTACAGAACTGACGTTCATTGGATGTTTTTTTGTTTATTATAAATATTATATAGTACCCAAAGCTACTAACTCAAATGTTCATGATTTCATGCACTGATTGCATAAGTGCACAAATGAACAGATGTACAGATGTTCCTAATAAACTGCTTGGAGAGTGTCTATAGTACAACACAGTCACTTACATCACTGGAATAATTGGCTGTGATACAGTATGAACAGCAATATGCACAGCAACTAATATAAGCCCTGTCTATTGACATTTTCACGTGACACCATCATGACATGGAATCTGTCCTAAATAACTTTTAATAATTTTCTTTTATGCAGTGCAATTTCTCCTTTCTCCTGAATCCAGTCATCTCAGATAAATAACAAGATAGAATGTAGTGCTGTGCCAGACTCCTTCCATGATGTACAGTGTGTACAACAAATCAGATCCACTCCACACACACTTCAGCAGTCTAAGTGTGCCAAAGCAGATGCCATCGCTAAATTCATGGTGACAAGGAATCAAGTGTGATGAATTAGCAGTTGCAAGTCTTTAAGCTATGAAGTATGACTGTGCTGTGTGTGAGACGGGTGAGAAAACAGCATTGCTATTAGATTAAGGAATAGTACAATATAAGATAACAGTAGAGAAAAATGTATCTGGTATGTCATAAAAACAAAAAAGACAATTAAACCCCCATCAATAAATCTTTAAAATAAAGCTTTCCCTCCTTTATCTATTCATTTTCGCAGACTAAAATCTTCTTTCTGAAAGGCTGAAAACCTTTATTCTGCTGCATCTTCTCAATGATGACTGCAAAATGCTGCAAAAAATGCGAGTGCACATAGAATGTGCTGCTATAACAGAACCTATGAACCAAGTAGTGCGTACCAGAAGGTGTGTGTCCTGTTTCTGGGCAAACACCCTGTAAAGGCTGACGATGCCGTTGGGCTTGGAAGGGGGGCTGATGTCCACCACAGCGGAGGTGGCATGAACACGCAGGAATTTGGGTGGGCTCACGCCTTCAGGAGGAGCCGGTCCAGTCCGGCCCAGTGCCCAGGGGCTGGCTGCACGACCTGCTGAGTTCACAGCCCACACCTGAAATCACAGTGACATTCATGTTCAGCTATTCACAAATTCTGTCAGTTTTTTTTTTTTTAAAGGCACCAAGGGCCTCAAATAATCAGGGTTATTTTTTAAAATGTCTTAATTTTTATTAACACTAGCATTTATTTATTAACTTGTTTGTTTCATTATATTTTCTGTCATTTCATTTATTTTTGTTTTTTTTGTTTTTTTACAATTACAGCGCAAGTTGGTTCATAGGATACAAGGGCTTCTTAGGGGTGATTCCCTTTATTTACTGTTGATCAATTGCAACAGATAAATAATAGTAATACATAGAAATTCACACTTCACCGTTCATTCTGGGCTAAAGAACAGTTTGCATATATTTCCAAATACGAAGTTGTAAGAATATACTTCTCTACTTGTAACAGCTCTAAGAACATTAATTAACAACACAGAATCAATTATATTATTATAATCAATTATAAATGATTGTAACATTTCACAAATGCATTTGTGCAGTTGAACGGGCACCTCAAGATCATGATGTTATGCTACATTTCACTAACAGCCAACAAGACAAATATGTATTATGATGGGCGACCACTGGCTAGTGAACTTAATAGCTACACCATGGGTTAAAAGAAGCTAACAGCTACTGCCATGGTTCTTCAGTGATATGCTCTGAAAAGAATGGTAAAACGGCTGTCTTTAAACTCGCTTATAACAGAGGGGCAGTTGGTGGGCTACCAATCACCCTCAAATCTATGCTACAGATGCAGCTCCTAGACATAATTTAGCAAACCTTTATTGAGCCAGTGTTCCCATGGCGTTCTTGTCCATGATGAATCTAAACAAAAAGTTACTTACCCCAGACGAAGCTGATTAGCCAAGTTCATCTGAAGTTTGCTTTATCAGTTCAGGACGAAAGATGCTAGGCTAATGTTGCTAACAAATATTTAGACTTAGACCATCACCCATTTCATTTCTGTAAACATATGCCAAAAAAACATATCTCAGTCTGCTGAAAATACATCCAGATCTTAAGGCATGTATGAACTGAGTCTAAGTTCAGTTTTTTTTTTTAGCAACATTAGCCTAGCATATCCCATTCTAAAGCACACATCAGACATCAAATATGTCTCATCTTATTGACTGTATCTGGGGTAAGTCCTAAATCATATTTATTCGTTCATTCGTTTTTTCAACAAACTATTCCTTTAAAGCTGCCATTGAGGGTGCAGTGCAGAGACACAGGCTTGAAAAGGCTGTTCCACAGGTGAGGGGATCAAGTTGTCACTTGCAGGCCAATCGCCTAGACTCAGACACTGACGCCAGCTCAGCGAGACAGATCAGAGACAGTGCGCTTTCTCCTGCTTTCAACGCACAGTCACCTTCACCTGCCGGGCCCTTGCCTTTGGCATCTTCCTCAAGGGGGAAAGCAGCTGCCTGCTTCTTCCAGCAACCCGAGGCTCTGTCTGTCTAAGCCACACTGTCAATAAGTGCCCAAAAAGCGCCAGTGTCCATTACAGAGGAAATCTACATGGAAATTACATTTCACCTTCATCAAGGAGCACGCGAACACACGGCTGGGCGAAGTAATCTTATTTAGCCCACGAGCTGTTGGTATAATTAGAGAGGAGGAACAGCAAAAGGTCGGCTGGGGTCACCATTTGCATGGGTAAGTAATTTGTAGATTGTCAGTGGGAATCGAGGTGGCAGATGGATGTTCCGGTGGATAGGGTTAAATTAGCCTCAATAATAGGCAATTAGACCGTGATCAATCAGAATGATAGATCTAAGTGGCAATACGTGGGGACTGCGCAACGTACAGCCTGATTGCGTATTCCTGTCCGGACTCGTTCGCCTGCCGAAGAGTGACGACGAGACGGCTCGATGCGTCTGAGGAGCGCAGAAGTGTGCCGAGCCGACGGAGGGCGGGGAGGGTCACGGAAAGAGCATCTTGTCACCCCAAAGAGCGAAAAGGTCAATGTGGCAGGAGGAAGCTAGAGTGTGACATCGCTCTGAACGTACTGTCATCCTTTCAATCAAACATGTCGCACACGGTAAGGCTTCCCAACGCGTCTGTAGAGTGAAGGTAAAAGGAAAGGAAACCAAGAAAAGAGAGATCCATGTGTGTTAATTGAATTGATAACTGATATAACACTATTCAAGCTGGGCTAGAGAAAGGAAGCTCTCTAAAGTGAGGTGTGTGTCCGACTGTTTTCTCTAAAGTAGAGAGAGACTAGGACATTCCCATGTCCTTGTATGCGGAACAGACCTTTTTATTGCTGCGCCACCACTTGCATACTGAGCTGTTATTACGGTAATTAGTGGGAAAATAAAAATATGTCATGTGTGAGCTCTAATGGATCTGGGTTGAAGCGGTGAGGGAAGAATCTGCCCAGCGACAGGTTCTGAGAGAGTTCCACCACGCCCCACTCATCAACACCGGGCCAAAAGTGAGCACTTCCAATAGGAGTGCTAATTAAGGTTCGGCATAAAAGTGTCAATAAAATATGTAGCCGCTGCTCGCCAAGGCGGTTTGGTTTCGCAAAGGAAAACTGAAGCGGAGCAAAACCTCAGCGAAATGAAACAAGGCAAGGGGGACTGTGTTATGACATTTGGATGAAGACATCAATCACAGTAATAACCGCTACTCCAAGAGATCTCCTTAAACGTGAAAAATGGACTGAGGTTGAATGGATTAAATCAGACACCTAATCCACAGAAATTACAATCGGGTAGGCGCATAAGTGCGTAGGTTAGAACTCGGAGACCCTCCCCACGCATCCGGTACAGTTAGCGTCCTCTCCGGAGACAGCAAATGGACATTAAAAGGTCCTTCCGATGCTTGTACGTTCGAGAGGCCGCGGCGGCTAATTCGATGGCTTCGATCGTAATCAGCGGTGCACTGCCAGGTCCGAGATTAATGGCCCTGTCACCTGTCCGTTGTCGCTGGGCCCCGCCCGCCGGCTGTCATAAATTACCACTCATAAATAAGACAGAACAATCAGGCAGAGTCTATCAATTTAGCCCACGACCGGCCCACGCTTCTCACACCTGACAATCAAATGCTAATGTTATTTTGCTCTAAAGGCTAGCCTGTCAATTAAGAAAGGTCTTGTAAGGGACAGCGGCGCTATGAATATGGGAGCTAGATTAAACACCTGTCATACGGGCCGAAGGCAGTTAGCATGGCTGAAACGGACCTGGAGGTTCATCGGCCATCAGTGGTAACTGCGCAAGTGTTGTATAATATGGAAAAGACACCAAATATTTCTGAACTTCTTCAAAGCCTTTAGGGGAGTAAACCCTGATGTTTTGGCCCAAAGTCATTTCCAGGGGTTAGAAGACTCACAACAACACCAAAAAAAAACACAGCTATGCCGTGAAATTTGGAGGAAAATTGAAATTAAAAAAGAAAAAAGTACCTGTGGGCCATGTAAGGTGCTACAATTTGCAGGGCTCTATTGTGGGAAATGTTTTCATAAAATAAGTCACATGCAATGGATTATGCCCATTGTATTTTTTGCTCCACCAGCTCAGAACTAACGGTGCTAACTGAATTACATTAATTAATATTAAGTCAAATCTTCTACAACCATGGTTTTCAAAATGGGATCCATGATATAGTCATTGGATCTGTAAATCTGAGCCAATATAAAGTTTGAGGTGAGCCAGAAAAAAAAATGATATGAAATATGTAATAATGTTAATATGCAATGTCAATACTCACACTCTGTAAATAAACCAAATTCAACTGAAATTCTAGTACAGTGATGACTACACAAGACTTTAAAACATCGTTCTTCCATTCAACCTAAATGTGCTAGCAGGTAGGTTTAGTTAAGTATTCAACCTAATGAAGTATATTCAACTGAAGTAAAACACTCAAATAAACAATTGAATGTATTTATCAGAGTTGAACAAACCCAGTTATCTGTTAACACAAGGTCTTTGATTTTGGTTTTAGTGGGAACAAAAGGCAATAGACCAAAATGTAATCTGTTTTAAGGGTCTAGCAAATGAGACTTTGATTATACCATCAGAACACAGAAAACTAATGAAAGAATGAACTGCACAATCTTGAGAAACAACCAACAGAGTCTGGAGTCTATTAGCAGCTAGTGGATCAATAAAAGCCAAAGTCTCACTGGAGAAGAGCTTGTGTTCCCATCAAATAAATATGACGGTACATAGTTTCCTAATGTGAACAGCTGGTTGACATATTTTAATACAATAAATACGTGAATCAGCAGATTTTTCACAGGGAATGGGGTTGAATGAAGCTTGAGAAACCCTATTTCCATATGGTCAGCACAAGTACAGGTTAAAAGGTAGGAGTTCCTGCCCTTGTGAACATGCCTGCGAAATGTGAGTGAGTTAGTGAGGTTATATGTATATAAAAACACCTTGGCATGTAGCCATTTTTAATATATATTAAAGTTTATATACGTTTCTAAACATTTTTGGAGTCATTTTAAATCATTTTAGTGTAAGAGAAGAGAATGTTACTTGTGTCAAGCATTATTGTCTTGTATTATTGCAAACTACAAGCATTATCAGTGGAATAAGCATAACCTTTCACTGCATAAACATTCTTTAAAAAGCGAAAAAAAGCTTGTAGTTAGAATTCTATAATATTCTTTGAAAATTGTTAGGCATTCTTTTGAGAAATTAGAAATTCTGACTAGATGGAACAAATACTCCAAAACAAGCCTACAAGTGGTTTACACTTTGGTTCATGCCTTGCTGACATTAAGTATCCTAATAATCCCTGACCATTATTAGTGTTCATGTGTTTTTGTGTGAAATAAAGGAAGAAGTGGAAACGTGAGGAAATGTGAGGTATGTGACCTGGTACTCGTAGGCCGTGTAGGGAAGAAGCTTGCGGTCGTGGTGCGACGTGGAGACGTTGTGGTAGATGAGTGCGGGTGCAGAGCGACTCTCCGTCTCTTCACCCAGCCTTCGGAATAGCTCATAATGCAGCAGCTTGCCGTTCGCCTGGGCTGGGGGAGCCCATGACAGCAGGAAGATGGTCTGCATGCCCTTGGAGTCGGCCTGAAGCTCCAGCAGTGGCGCAGACTGGCCAGCGGGGGGCGCCTCCTGCGTCTGAACAGAGGCCCAGTCGCTCGCGGCACAGCCGAGCAGCGTGCAGGCCTCCACTCTCATTTCATACCTGCAAAGGAGTCGCATGCAGAAGGAAAGCAATTACGCTGAGCGCCCCCCCACACTCCCGCCCCTCAATGTCCCAATATACAAATACAGCACAGATGGCCTGAGTTCAAGTAAGCTTTAACTGCTTGCATGGAATCTGTTACTGTTCATAAGGCAATCTTTAAAAGTGTTTACATTTTATTTGACACAAGGTTACACAGGGATATAAAAAGTCATTCTGCCTTTGGAAACATTTTATCTGCAATCTTAAAACGGTTCACGAGATCTCTAAAAATACATTTGTCACAATTCAATTTGTATTGGAATTCAGTCCCTGATTTGAAATGGGCTGAAAAACTCAAAACACCATCTTTACGGGACAGGGTCAGTGGCAGCTGGATTGAAGGGGAGAGGAGAAAGGAGGAAAGGAGAGGAGGAGAATAGAGCGAAGGTCGTCTGACAGAGGTGGCGATGGTGAAATGATAATGCTGATGAGCTATTATTATCCCCTTCCGTGCTTATCTGTATTTCACTTCAACATGCGTGCACACACCCGGCCTTCCGCCATCCTTCATTTGACTGCGTCTCTGCCTTTGACTTTAACTAAGCTGGCGAGACGGGAACACAAGGAAAAGCCTCAAGGTTGGCTCCTTTGCGTTCCATATCCTTCCTTTTTTTTAATTCTCCTTTGAGTCTGCTGATCAGCTGCACGTGCCTGACTAATAACTAATAACTAATAACTACTGTTATTAAAGAGCACTAGTCTTTACAAGTGGCTAGCACCCTGACTGTACATTAGGAAATTTGATAGATTAATAGATTGACATTAAATGTGCCCTAAAATGGAAGAAGGGGGTTCAATAGATGGACGTTTCGAAAGCAACACAGTGTACGTAAAACACTCACACCCCCAAGATTTGGGCGAAACCCAGAATAAGGCTAAACACAGCAGCTACTTCAGAAGAATATGGAAGCGAGGCTTAAAAAAAAGGCTAAATGCCAACTCTAGCAGACCAGATGGAGCACTGGTCAGAGAAGGACCGACCAGGGGAAGCTCCACTGCAGGTGTCCTTGCGAAGGCTGGGGGAGTGCTGCGCTACAGGGAAACCAGTAAAGCACAAGGTTGTCCATGGTAGGCTAAAAGCAAGCTCTATAGTCTCTTCAGCTAGATAACTGTAAACCATACTGACTGGACACTGAAAGGGCCCACAGAGGACAACAACACTATCTGGTAAATTTTCCAAAGTCACATACTTACTATTTATACATCTGTGTGTGTGTGTACATATAAATATACATATATACACCATCAAAACCTAATTCGGACATGTAGTTTTTGAGTTATTTTAACAAGCATATGCATCAAATAGACCAAAACTAAAGAAGCAACCATGCCTCCCCTCCCTACAGAGCCCCACTGGTCACGTCCCACACAAATAAAACAGCACAAAAGTCTAGTTGTCACTCCTTACTAAGTCATGGCCACAACCTAATTTTATTTATGAGGGATGTTACCAGCGGGGCTCTGCACTGGCTGTATTTGCGGTATTGAGAAAACTGTTGTACATGCAAATTAGTTTCCTGCTGAACTCTTCCTATAACCCAGGGCTGACCTTCTTCTGGGTCCTGAAGAGGCACCGTCTCTCTGCTCAACTCATCCATTAATTGCCAGCTGCTATAATGTCTTTCACATAAGCTTAAAAAAATCTCCAACATCAGTAATGGAGGCAGCAGTAGTAGCTCTGCAGAGTGATCAGAGATCAGCCAGATACCTGTAGTAGGGCTTCAGAGCTGTAAGGGAGAAGCTGCGGCTCTGGAAAGCACTGTGATGCGGTGCAAAGATCAACCTCTTCACGTTGGGCTCGGCGGGGTCCCGCTTGTACAGAGAGTAGCTGATGATGACTCCATTGGCCCGTGCCGGGGGGTCCCACTGCGCCATGACACTGAAGGGCCCTAGGGCATGCAGCCGGGGAAGGGCCACTCCTGACGGAGCTGAAGGCTGTGTTCGAGCCACAGCCGGGGGGCTGGTGGCTGTGCCCTGGCTGTTATTAGCCGTGACAATGTAGCTGTACTCGACGCTGGGTAGCAGGGTGAAGTCATGGTAGCGTGTATCCATGCCAGCGTAGATGACGCGGCCATCTCTGCGGAGCTCGTAGCCTGTGATTATGCCGTTGGGGTGATTAGGCTCTTTCCATGCGACCTCCACTGACTCAGGGCCTGTGACTTTTAGAGTTGGGGCTAACAAACCAGTAGGGGACGCCTCTTTGGTTTGCGCTGGCGTGGATGGGCTCGGGGTACAGCCTCCATTTGTACAGGCTGTTAAGACAAGGATATAAGGAGAGTGTGGCTGTAAATCAGTCACCTCCACGCTCAGCTTTTTCCCACGGTAAACCTCCTTCTTGTTTACCTGAAGGATATATTCTAAAATCTCCCCGTTCTGAAACGAAGGTACGGCCCACGCTGCACTAAGGGTATAGGCTGTGACGTTGGACACCATGGGCGGATCTACTATCGCAGGGGCAGCTTCTAAAGTCCGAACTGTAGTTGCTCGGCTGGTGACACAGCCAGCTATTGTGCACGCAATAACTGCATAGCTGTAGTTGGTGTAAGCGGCCAAATCTTCATCAGTATAGTTTAATACACCGGAGTCAAAGCTGAAATGAAAGGCAACGTTGTCCCTCTGAATCCTGTAGCTCACAAGGACACCATTGGGCTCCAGTGGAGGTGTCCATGACACAACCAGCTCCGAAGGCCGTCCCTCTAGATGGCTGACCACTGGGGGAAGCAATCCACTTGGAGGAGCCTGTTTAGTGTGAATAGTCAACCAGGGGCTGTCAGTTGAACCCGCAACGTTTGACACCCGCACACGGAATCTGTACCTGCTCCATGGCTGCAGACCAGAGACGTTGCAAGAGAAGCTACTAGCTTCCACGTCTTTCTCTGTAAACACAACTTTGGCTCGTGCTGTCTCATCCTCTTCGCTCCTGATCCTGCTGTCACCCAAACTCATAGCCATGATCTGGTACTGCAGGATCCTGCCATTGGGCTGGCCAGGCTGAGTCCAGTGGAGCTCTACGGTGTCTGCACCCACATTCTGCGCTGTAGGGGCCAGCTGGGTAGAAGGAGGTGCCTCCTCAGTGGTGACAGGCTGGGGGGCAGTCCTTGTGCAGCCAGCCTCAGTGCAAGCCTCAAGAACCAGAGTGTAAGTGGTGTACGGCTCCAAGCGCCGGAACAGGAACTGACGAGAGAGGCCGCTGAACTCGAGATTATCGTCACTGAAAATGTTGTACATCTGCGGATACAGGGATGGAGAAACTCTCAGTTTTCTTTCCAGCTAGAATGAAGACTTAATAAGATGAATGATATGCTGGAGCATTAATTGCCACTGATGTGAAGCACCAAAAGCTATCTGAGTACTAATTGCGCCCACTGGTGCAAGGAATAGTGGGCAGTGGGTCCACAGGACTAGAGTTGTGAAGGTTTGCAGTATCTGCACATACCTTGATGACTCCATTGGGTGAAGCTGGTTCAGGCCAGTGTAGCAGCAGGGCACGTCCATGCTCTCTCTTCTCCACGCTGAAGTTAGCCAGGCCGCTGGGTGACGCCTCCAGAGTACGTACCGCGGCCCAGGGGCTGGACACAATACCTGCTCCGTTGACTGCCTCTACACGTACACTGTAGGTGGTGTAGGGTTCCAGTCCAAACACATGAGTCTGATACACATCGCCCTGGAGCAAGACAGATAAACACACACACAAAGATAGCAGTCAGTTTTGCATTCAAGGAGAGCAGCATTCTCAAGGCTTCATGCCAGCTACATAAGCCCTTTATGACAACTGCCAAAAAACCTACATAAACATTTAGAAAGGCTTCTTCCAACAAGTTTCCCAGCTCTCCCCCCATGGACTACACTTCCGAGGATTTCACTCATCACTCAATCACAGGCTCATGCTCTCGTTCAGCCAATCAGGACAATTCTCACGCTCGTTGTCACCTGAGTACGGATTCAGCCCACCTTGTTTTTGTATTTCTACTTCTTTTGTTTTATTGCCTCTTTGTAAAGTATTGCCAACAATTTTGTAGCATACCAATGTTTTGTCTGTCGTGTTGTGACCCTGTATTCTGTATATCCTGGATTTGCCCTTTTTTGCGTTGTTTGCTGGTTCTCTTTTGACAATTTGGGTTTAGAATCTCACCTGTTTTTGACTACGTTTCGTCTCGTCCATGTGTGGTCCTGCTCATCATGTTACTGATTTGGTCTGGCCTCTGTACTACATCTTTTGGACTGCCTTTTTATCAGTAAAGACTGTATTTTCTTGTACATCCGCAAGCACCTGCTTCATCTCAACAGTGTGACACTTGTCATAAAGGCAGCCTTTGTTAATGCTTGGAATAAGCCTTTATAAATGGCTCATAAGTCAACGGCAGCATGTGAATGCCTATGCAGTAATTATATATTTATAAACTCTTAGGAGTATAGAGTGTGAAGTGTCACTGTGTCATATTTTAAATATGTAACTATGGTTTGTGTTGCAGTGGACAACACAAACACAAGTTTTGAGTAAGTTGTCCCTAAATTCTGTGGTGAACTGGAGGTGGGATGCCGGTGCCGGGTGCCGGAATGGACGGGAGGGTGTGATGCAGCACCATAGCCAAGGAGATCCACTGGCCCCACCTTACCCGCACAGCATGTAGCCAGTCGTCAAAGCTGGGACATGAGCTTGGATCTACAATTATGGGCTGGTAACTCAGTAACAGATATCAGAACCTGAGGAAACCTTAAAGAATTGTGAATCACATCCATAACTCAAAGTTAAAAACTTAAAAACACAGCTTCTCTGTCTCAAGGCTGTGTGTGTGTATGGCCACGGTAATGTAAACAAACCACCAGTTCACCAGTGAAAAGGGCTTTCAGTCTTTAGAATATTAAGACCACACACACAACATTCTCAGAGAGCTCTGAGGAGTGTTATATCAGATTTCTGCTTTGTGTGTATATATCAAAATGTGTTCCCAGGGATTACATAATTAAACTATTAATTTCCTAACAACTTGCTTAATAATGTAATGACCATTAGTGTAAAACTCTTTCTACCAATAATGTATAAAACTTATTACATTATTGAGAATGTAATACATTTCTAGGTTGATCATTTGTAATATCTTATTACATTTGTTACATTTTTGGGATTTTTCATTATTGGGAAGTGCTACAGGTGCCTTTAATTTGGACATGTGTGTATATATATATATTTACAGTTATATATATTACTCATATATTCTTTTTTGAATATAGGTACACTTGATAATGCAGTGTTAAATAACTAATTGAGTTTCTCCATTTACAGTCTCTCTACATTATGATGTACATCCAGGACATTTTAATATATTTAGATAATTGAATGTTTTGTATTCATACCAAGGGATTTAAACCCAGACTACTTGAAGAAACAGCTTCATTTCTTATTTACAAAGCAGCCTGTGAGGAACATTCTGGCAATTACAGATGGCACATTATGCTATTTACTCGTAGCAGTTCAGCACAACGCTTTAGTGTCATTTTGTGCATTCATGCCACAACTTAATTCCTAACTGATCTCAGCACAGTCATTCTCTCTGGTTGGTTCATGAGAGCTACACATTTGAATGCCAAGGTCCAGTAAACACTAAACTTTATGCAGTCTGGACCAGGATTCCAAAGCTGTTATCATCTCTACTCAGCAACGTTGGCATCCAAGGGCAAAAATGACCATGACAGAGAGACTACTCCCAGTTAACAAAACTGGCAGAATTCACGTTCGATACAATGCGGATTGTGTAAATAGTTCCCACCATGCCTGTAACAGCTTTACTGGATTAATTGCTCCCATAACTAAAGGCAAAAAAAGAACAGGATTTCATGAAACCCAGTGCCAGCATGGCATCAGCATAAGGTCTGGCACCAACAGTCAATCGTCAACCCCCCACCCCCCTTCCCCCGAAGCCCACCCAACTCCCGTGACAGCTTTTTACACCCGCATCCATTACGACGCCGGGAGGCGGCGGGCCGTTTAAAAGGTACCTTTTTAACGGCGTGAAATATGGAACGCGTTTGGACTATAAACCCGGCAAACATATGCACACTGTCAATAGCAACAGCTGCTTCATTCCACTTTATTTCAGCACTGAGACTTATATCCAGCCCCTAGATGGCAATGCTATCAAACTCTTTTCCAAACATGGATAGCGAGACATTAACAAGCACGCGCTTGCTGGACCAAGACACTCAAGGCAGCCATTAAACAGCGACTAAGAGGATTGATTTTGGTTATAGATTTCCAAATAAATGTTAACGGCACAGATCCCTAAAATGGGAAGTGTTTAGGTTTTGATTAAGGGAATCGGTCAGGCTGCCGTGAGGAGCAGGCAAAATTCTACTGAACACACAAGTCTCTACAATATAGATCCAGGCATGAACTTTAAAAGATGTTTGCCTTTATTGTAATAAATACAGTGAGTCCAAGAAGTATTTGATCCCTTGCTGATTTTCTTCGTTGGCCCACTAATAAAGACATGATCATTCTATACTTTTAATGGTAGATGTATTCTTACATGGAGAGACAGAATATTAAAAAGAAAATCCAGAAAATAAATCTAAGGAATATATATTAATTGATTTGTATTTCATGGAGTGAAATAAGTATTTGATCCCTTAGTATTCATTAGCAGTTCTGGCTTTTACAGACCAGTTAGACACTCCCAATCAACTTGTTACCTGACCTGAAGCCACCTGTTCTCACTAATCACTTGTGTGAAAAACACCTGTCCACAGAATCAGACAGATCACACAGATTTCAAGTCTCCAACATGGGTAAAACCAAAGAGCTGTCACAGGACCTCAGAGTCAGAATTGTTGACCTTCACAAAGCTGGAATGGGCTACAAAAAGATTAGTAAGGTGTTGGATGTGAAAGTAACAACTATTGGTGCAATTATCAGAAAGTTTAAAGAGTATAACATGACAATCAACAGACCTCGGCCCGGTGCTCCAAAGAAGATTTCGCCTCGTGGGGTGGCAATGATGCTGAGAACAGTCAGAAATTGTCCTGCAACCACTCGGCAGGAGTTAGCAAATGACCTGAAGGCAGCTGGGACCACAGTTTGCAAGGAAACAATTGGCAACACTTTGCGCAACAATGGATTCACATCCTGCAGTGCCCGAAAGGTACCCCTGCTGAAGAGAGCAAATGTGGAGGCGCGCCTCAAGTATGCCAATGATCATTTGAAAGATGAACCAAGTTATTGGGAGAAGGTTTTGTGGTCAGACGAGACCAAAATTGAACTTTTTGGCCTCAACTCCACCCGCCATGTGTGGAGGAAGAAAAATGCTGCCTATGACCCCAAGAACACTGTGCCCACCGTCAAGCATGGAGGTGGAAGCATAATGTTTTGGGGGTGTTTCTCTGCCAAGGGTACAGGGCTACTTCACCGCATCACTGGGAAGATGGATGGAGCCATGTACCGCACAATCCTGAGGGACAACCTCCTCCCCTCTGCCAGGGATCTGAAAATGGGCCGTGGTTGGGTCTTCCAACATGATAACGACCCTAAACATACAGCAAAGGCAACAAAGGATTGGCTCAAGAAAAATCACATTAAGGTCATGGAGTGGCCCAGCCAGTCGCCAGACCTCAATCCGATCGAAAATCTATGGAGGGAGCTGAAGGTCAGAGTTGCCAAGCGACAGCCCACCAACCTTCATGATTTAGAGAGGATCTGCAAAGAAGAGTGGGCCAAAATTCCCCCTGGTGTGTGTGCTAAACTTGTGGTTAACTACAACAAACGTCTCACCGCTGTGCTTGCAAACAAAGGCTTTGCCACTAAGTATTGAGTGTGTTTGGCAAGAGGGATCAAATACTTATTTTCCTCATTGAAATACAAATTAATTAAAATATATTCTTTAAAATTATATTCTGGATTTTTGTCTTGATATTCTGTCTCTCCATGTTAGAATATATCTACCATTAAAAGTGCAGAAGGATAGTGTCTTTATTAGTGGGCAAACAAAGAAAATCAGCAAGGGATCAAATACTTCTTGGACTCACTGTACATTTAATGATCTAATAACATTCTGGCTTGAGGGGCTAAAGTGCAGTGTTTTAGGTGGGCTGTAAATGTACAGTTATTTCCCTACAAGTTTCAGAGCACAGTTTCTCTCTTCTGACGGTAAGACAAATAAAACATAACATAAATGACTTATATAATAAATGGCAGAAGAAATCGTCGAAAAAAAAAGCTGCACAACCAGCTTAAACCATCGGTTTAAGTGGTTCCCACTTCTAGGCATCTCCTAGGCTGCTACATGGTCACAAGGGTGTAAAACTGTTAAAATCAGATCATTGAGGACCTCTTAGAGGGCCTTCAGTTTGAAACTGAGGAGGATCCTCTTAAGGTGCTTTGAGGAACCCTATGGTAAAAACCTTTTCTTGAAGGTTCCCCAAATAACCTTAAGAGGTTCCTCTACAGTTGTAAATAAAAGAACCTCCAAAAGTTTCTTAAGGATCTTATTCCTTTAACAGTATGGTTGCTGTGGTATTCCAGGTGGTTGCCAAGTTGTTGCTAAGCACTTGGTACTGGGGGTAGTTTCTAAGAGGTTGCTATATGGGTGCTATGCTATTGCTAAGGTTGTCCTAGGTGGTGGCAATGGTATTCAATGTGGTTGATATGCAGAGGCTATTGTATTTCAGCTGGTTGCAAAGTGCCAGAGCTGGTTATGTAGCTGTTGCTAAAGTGTTTCTAGGGGAGTGGCTATGGTATACAATGTGATTGTTATAGCAGTTGCAGTTGTCCAGGCATTGCTAAGTGGATGCTATGGTGTTGCTATGATGTTTGTTAGGACGATTGCGGTGGTATTTTAGGTGACTGGTACACAAGTGTTCCAGGTGGTTGCTATGGTGTTGCTTAATGATGGTTGCTACAGTGTCTCAAGTGGTTGCTAGGGTGTTGCCCAAAGGTTGGTGGTTGGGTGTTACTAGTCTATGTGTGTCATCTTGACATAATTAGGATAAAATTAGTGACCTACTCATTTCTATGGGGGGAAAAAGAAGAAGGGGGAAAGAGAGAGACCCCTATTTTCTACATTACAGGAATTGGAGACCACAGTTAGCCTCTGCTCAGAGATTCAGTCATTTGTATTAAGAGAGAAAAAAGTCTTTTGCAACCTTTTTTCTTTTACCCCCCCCCCCCCAACCCCTCCCTTTCAACTCAACGCAGGTCTCCAGTCCCGTCGGCGGCTTGAGCGCGAGTTATTTCCTGTGACAGCGCTGGGGGTCGAGCAGGCCCGGGGATGATTTTAATTAAGAATAACCATGTGTATTTGTCACAACAATTATGCTAATTAGCTGAAAGCAGAGATTCCTGACCCTTCAAAGGTGTGGGACTGCCTCATCTGCATACAGTAGTCAAGCCTGTCCCTGCCTGCTGCTGCTGCCGCTGCTGACTTCAGCCTGGCCCGGCTTTCATTAGCACGCCACGAACAGCAGCGCAGCAGTAGGAGGACCTGCCGCATCAAAAAGCATCAGCTGCAGCCTTTGTTCAAGGGACAGTCCACCGGCTTTTCATAATTTTGCTTGCATTTCACTCAGCCAGAGAATCCTTACTGCAAATTACTATCGTTGGAATTTGTGTATGAAATGAATTGATGCCCAGGTCCCTGGGCACATAAGCATCTTTCAGACATGAAAACCTATGAGCAGTGGAAAAGGTGACTTCCTAAGAGACAAACTGGAACATGAATATTCTGATGCACTCTGAGACTAAAATAATGGGGTAATTCCTGTAGAATTATTTACTTCATTGAGCTCAACAACTATGCAAATTCAAGTCATGTCCAGGAAATCTACTTTTGAGACCCCGCATCTATAAAAAGAATATGCCCAGTGTAAAAACATTGCCCTTTATTTGAGCTCTACTGGCTCCATTATGGCACACAGTGCTTGGGCCCCAACAATGTGATGTGGTTACACAGTGGTTACAGCAATCCACAGAAGAAGGTTAAGATTAGGTCCAAGTGTAGATTAAGCTGTAGGTTACATTAAGAGTAGGTTAAGGTTAGATTAAGCTGTAGATTAAAGTGTAGGTTAATGTTAGGCTTAGTTGTCAATTAAGGTGTAGGTTACATTAAGGGTAGGTTTGTGTAAAGATGGTTTAGATTAAGGTTTAGATTAAGGTTAGGTTTAGGTGTAGATTAAGGTTAGGTTACGATTAAGTTTAGGTGTAGATTAAGGTTTAGATTAGGGTTAGGTAAAAGTAGATTAAGGTGTAGATTAAGGTGTAGGTTAAGGTGTAGATTAAAGTGCAGCTTAAAATTTGGTTTAGGTGTAGATTAAGGTTATGTTAAGGTTAGGTTAAGATGTAGATTAAGGTGTAGGTTAGGTTAAGGGTAGGTTAAGGTGTAGATTAAAGTGTAGGTTAAGATCAGGTTTAGGTGTAGATTAAGGTTAGGTTAAGATTAGGTTTAGGTGAAGATTAGGGTGTGGGTTACAATAAGGGTAGGTGAAGGTATAGATTAAAGTGTAGGTTAAGATTAGGTTAAGGTGTAGATTAAAGTGTAGGTTAAAATTTGGTTTTGGTGTAGATTAAGGTTACGTTAAGGTTAGGTTTAGGTGTAGATTAAGGTGTAGGTTAGGTTAAGCGGAGGTTTCCGTGTAGATTAAGGTTAGATTAAGGTGTAGATTAAAGTGTAGGTTAAGATCAGGTTTAGGTGTAGATTAAGGTTAGGTTAAAATTAGGTTTAGGTGTAGATTAAGGTGTAGGTTACGTTAAGGGTAGGTTAAGGTGTAGATTAAGGTGTAGGTTAAGATCAGGTTTAGGTGTAGATTAAGGTTAGGTTAAGGTGTAGATTCAGCTGTAGGTTATGTTATAGTTAGGTTAAGATTAGGGTTAGGTGTATATTAAGGGTAGGTTTAGGTGTAGATTAAGGTTTAGATTAGGGTTAGGTAAAATTAGATTAAGGTGTAGATTAAGGTGTAGGTTAAAGGTTAGGTTTAGGTGTAGATTGTGCAGGTGTGGGTGTTAAGGTTATGTTTAAGGTCTAGATCAAGGCTACATACAGCTTTGTAGTTTTTCCTTAGTTACAGTAAAATACCTTACTTAATACTCTCAGGTTTGAGTTGATTCTCAGGTTTGAGTTGATTCTCAGTTTTGAGTTGATTCTCAGGTTCGAGTTGATTCTCAGGTTCGAGTTGATTCTCAGGTTCGAGTTGATTCTCAGGTTCGAGTTGATTCTCAGGTTCGAGTTGATTCTCAGTTTTGAGTTGATTCTCAGTTTTGAGAGAGGAGTCAGAGGAGTCGCCTATAGTCTTTTCTTCATCACTAAAGTTTGTTTTTTTCTCTAAACGTAGCAGTGAGTCAGATAAAGACAGTTTAAAAACGACCAGTGAGGACGTTTTCACCAGGAGATCAGACTGCTGCAATCAGATTGTTTTTCCTGTGTGATCTAGGTACACAGCCAAACATGCTCTAAGCCAAACATCAAGCCTAAATACATCATATTAACCAACCAAAGAAATGATCAGGAACTGACAGCAAAATCAGCCACATTTTGATCCGTTTTGCCAGAAAAAACATAAAAAAACTGCCTGAAGGAGCCATGACACATTACTCTAGGTTAACCCCCTATGTAACTGGGGCTATCTTGGCACCTGTAAGCACTGATTAACTTTAAACCAAAAGTTCCAGATTGTACATCGAATGTTATTCAGAACTCCATATCAAAGTCCACACATTCTACGCCTCCATTCTAACAAGACCTCATAGAGCACAGAAATCAGTGCTACATAAAGACCCCAAGAGACTTTAAAACCTCCCCTGATTAACCAAAGCTCCACTTCTAAGCCCCTCATTGCCCAGCTATCCGAGCCTCTTAATCCTGAGTGCACCTTTAGTGCAAGCACTGAAGTGGAGAATGCCACGGATGACCACGGACCTACTTTCGACATCATTGGAAAGCATGTGGCCTCTTGTGCAGGAGTAATAATGAAACAGCAGACTTTAGCAGAGGGGCTTCTCGGCCTGAGATGCTTGTGGTGGACGGGTGATTTGCCGTTTGGAATGGACGACTGCGTTTCAAAGAAGCTCCAATCAGCCCGAGAACCCTTAAATCACTGGCCACTTCTTCAGACTGGATCAGCGTCTGATGAAGTCTAGACTCTTGGGTGAAGAGCACCACACATGGATGCTTCTTCATACACACACACAGGCTAAAATAAATGCACTGATGCATTGTGATGCATCAATCTGAAGGTGGCGATTGGACTACAGTTTATGGAATTTTTGAATTAATTGTAGTCGATTATAATAATATTCAATGATCTTATTTTTGTCATGTTTTTTTTTAAATGTATGTAAAAGCTTGATGTGTTGTTTTTATTACACCAATGAGCCATGTTGACAATGTGTTGTCACCGCTAACAGTTAACACCCACCAAGGCATGGTTTTGCCATAGTCAGAAAGTGTGCTTCAATATATGGCACCAAGACAGTAGCAGTAGATCCTTTAAATCCTGTAAATTGTGAGATGGAGCAGCATAGGATTGAAGATGGAGATTGGAGACGTCCTACAGATGTTTGATTAGATTAAAATCTGGGGAACGGAAGTCTTCGTTATGTTCCTCTCACCAGTCTGTGGCTATGCAGCCCTATACGCAACAGATTCTAGGCACTCTAGCGTCCAGGCGCCATGGGTAACCAATACCCTGACAGATCAGAGTGTTACAAGACATTCAACATTATGGTTCCTGCAGTCATATTTGAGTATTTAAATTGGAAGCAGTTGAATGCTACACTATAAGCTAAATAAAGTTCTATATAATACTGACAGAGGGTTCTTTGACATTGTTGGTGCAATATAGAACCACATACAAATGGTTTTTTTTTGTATATAAAGAACTTAGTCCTGGACTCATCTTGAGCTCAACAAAGGTGGTCTTTGTTGACTGCAGCACTGATGTACACAAGCAAAACCTGCCTCCTTTCAGTGAAGACCACTATGAGGGTCTTGTACACATTCACAGTTGAGTTTGAACTGCCTCCAAGAAGTAGGTCCACATCATATCGTAGCATTATAGTGAGTTCATACCGCCCACCGCAGGTGCACACCACAATCTTCAAGCCTTTTGACAGCGGCATTCCACTGCACCATATGGCAGGAAAGAACACCAAACAGAAGAGACACATACAAAAAGGCCACAGTTGCAGACAAAGGCCTCTGTTGTCAGCTTCTATTGCGAACGACCCCAGATTGGCACGCAGCAGCCGCCTTTGTTTGATGAAGCTGTGAGTCTTGCTACAACCCATAAAGCAAAGTGTAATCAAACAGGGGCCCTAACAGCATTCATCCTTTTAGTTAATGAGCGGCCATGCTGTTTATGTAGCCCTGAAACTAGCTGCTCAGAATTCCGCTCAGATCGTCCCGTGCCGCTTCATACGAGTGTCTCGCCGTCTACAAAAAAAAAAAGACATGGTCCAGTGCTTGCCCATCATGTCTATACACTCTTCCCTCTCTTCTTAATGATACACTAACAGATTGTAAACATGCTGTTGCCGTTTCAACAACCCCCCCTTCCCCTTTTTTTTCCTGTGCATTTTTTAAACAATGTCCTTCATGTTAGAGTGGTTACAGGCAGCAGAAGGACATCATTAGAGCCATGGTTAAACTGCAATTTACACCATTAGGAAGGCAGGAGCAATTTTTATTGCCTAGTAAATTTCAGCTCTGAAATATTTGGACCATATGGCTCAATTTGTGTAATAACCTTAATTTCTTGCACCCTTCAGGTCCGCCTGCCTCTCCGCCGCCGCTCCGACAGAGCTGGGCTTCTGTGCGCAGAAATGCAAAGTGTGTACGGAGCGCCGGTGGAGATTAATAAGGTGTCACGTCCTGTTTGGGTGAAGGCATCGGAACAGCAGCCAGATGGTATCGCGGCAAATGACTGTCAAGGGTCCTGATCTAATCAATAGGATGTATTAATACATCTCCCATCGCTGAGAACCTCACGGGGCCACGGCACAACATCTGGAAAGAACGCAAGGAGGAGGGGGGGTGGAGAGAGCGAGAGAGAGAGTGCGAGAGAGAGAGAGAGCAATAGGGAGAGATTGATAGAACAGAGAAGAAAGAGAAACATGGATTTAAAAATGGGATAGAGAGAGAGAGAGAGAGAGAGAGAGAGAGAGAGAGAGAGAGAGAAAAGATAGAGAGAGAGAAGAGGGAGAGCAATAGGCATAGAATTAGAAAGAGGAGGAGAGGGAGAAGAGAGAGCAAAAGGAAGAGACTGAGAAATAGGGAGTAAGAGGGAGCAGAGAGAGCAATAGGGAGAGAGAGAGAGGGAGAGAGAGACAGAAGCGGGAGAGCAATAGGGAGAGACCGAGAAAGAGGGGGAAAGGGAGAAGTGAAATATGGGAATAGGGAAATAGGGAGAGAGAGAGAAAGAGAGAGAAAGAGAGAGAGAGAGAGCAGAGCATAAAGAAGAGACTGAGAAATAGTGAGAGAGGGAAAGAGAGTACTAAGGAGAGCAAAAGGACGAGACTGAGAAATAGGGTGAGAGAGGGAGAGAAAGAGAGAGAGAGAGAGATAAAGGGGGCGAGAGAGTGAGTGAGTGATGGAGAGAAGTGGGGGGGCAGAAGGTGGGGGAGCAGTGTAAATGATGTAAATGACAGGCAGAAAATCACAGCTAAAGCAAAGCGACGGAGTGAGATGAGGGAGTGAGAGCAGAGCTGTAGTAGTGGCAGAGAAGGGAGACAGAAGTGACGGAGTAAAGAGTGTCAATGAGAAAGACAGGTGTTGTGGTGTTCTGGAGCTGGTCTTCTCTCTCTCTCTCTCTCTCTGGTAGCTTTGATAAGTGTTTGGTAATGAGGGGCGTCTGTGCATGTGGTGGGGGAGGCTGGGTTTTGGCTGCTCGGACCGCCTGTGCTGCGTAGCCTCATTCAGTCCTGCCGATGTGACGTCCCCATTAATCACCCTCTCTGGCACCGGCCACGGCACACGGCACAGCCAGGGATCAATAGCAGCCCTCCTCCACCCCCACCCCAACTTCAACAACAACACAAAAAAAAGGGGAAAAAAAGGCCGGCAGAGAGTGAGGTGTTGGATGGGGCTCGCTCGGCCACGTGTCTCTTCCTGATGCTGCGGCGCCACTCAACATTACGGAGAGGCATTACTGAACATTATGCCATCTGCTCTGCTGCCTGTCTGCTCCCGGCCCGATCCAGGACATTCTGTGCCTGTACACACCCAGAGCCATCCAACACAAACAGTGTCTACACTACTGCTCGAGATATCTGTTTTAACCTGACGGGACCCGGCCAGTTACAGTCCAGTCACATGCAAAAGTTTAGCCACCCTAGCGAACACCTCTGTACACTTCTTGGAGACGCAACGTTTGTCTGGCTTTGCTGAACAGAGGCCAGATGCTTTTTTCGTCATGTTGCAGACATGCTACCTCCACAAACCTAAGAGTCAACACTTTACAGCATGCAATGGACATGGCAATAAGGTGTCATAGTGCCACCTGCAGCACCGGAATGCTCATACACAACAGCCATGATGAATCTGCAGAAAGTGTGCTAGCTTGTAAGTGAAGGTGCAACTACCTGAGGGAGTTGGAGGGAGCTTTGTGTGAAAGTATAGAGGTCTATAGAGTTGGCACTTACTGGTAGATATCACAGCATGCAAATCTGTTTTCTAGCTAGCTAGGAGCTAGGTCTTCTTTTCTCTTTCCATAATACTTCTAGTTTGGTAATATCACACACAGCAGAGAGTCAATGAATTTCTATTTACATAAATGAAAAGATTTGAAAAGTCTCATTTGGTCAAGGGTGCCAAATTTCTTCAATGAAAATAGCAGGTTTTACTCCGCACTTAAAGTAAAGGCCTCAGATCACTTTCGAAGAGAATTATATTGAGTTCAGGTCAGTTCTGAACTCACTGATCTAGTTGGTCTGGCTTCAGAGAAGTTCTGTAGGGCTCAGGCTTATGCCACATCCAAAATGCAGTCATGCAGGTCAGGTTGGGCCAGGCAGTGACAGTTCTTGGACTGTCTTCAGGTTCAGACCAGATCAATCTCTAACAGTCTAATTTTGTTTTGGACTCAAAATGTGATATGATTTTTCTGGGTCTGGTTGAGGCTCAAGCCTAAACATGATGCTCAAACATGATGCTCATGGCTGGGCATGGACAGAGAGGTTGTGTCCAGGTTTGGAATGTAATTTCAGAACCAATACAAGTTCTACTGAACACACAAAAGTAATCAGATTTATATCCAGGGCATAACTATGAGCTGTGCAGTTGAGGGAATCGTATTGGGTCCATAGCACTGTGGCCAGGGAAAAAGCAACCAGGCCCCCTACTGGAGTACTGGACCCCTTATGTCACTACGTAACTCTATTGTACACTCATGCCTCATACACTCAGCCTGAAACATAAAAATAGCAACTAAGCAAGCAAATTATTTTACTGCCTTATTTTTGTATTCCCTGAAGGCAAATTTTATATGGAGGGCCCATTGTACTTTGTATGGCTTCACTGCATGTTTCAAGGTGGAATACAGTGCAAAAATGAAGAGAACAAACTAGAAGGATGAAGCGAGCTGAAAATATCCTCTGGGGATACTTTTTCACTCAGTCATAAAAAAATAAATCCATGTTAACTTAACGAGAGAGAATCAACCTGTAGCCGCTCAACAGTTGGTTACAGCAAAATCAATATGACACCCTACTGCAGGCCAAGTATCGACACAGCAGGCGGGACAGCTGATCTAGCACAAAGCCAGTGTCCAAAAAAGATCCGGCAGGATCAATGGATTATAAATGTAGCCCTGAGAAATTGTGCTAATAACCACGCTCCAATTTCCCTGTGGCAGGTGTCGCGTTAAGACTGCAGCAGGGAAGCAGGAGAAAGCCAGTAGCAAAGACAGTGCGTCGATGCTTAAAGGAATACTTCACCCAAAAACTGTTCAACTGATAATACTGAGCGGAAACTACGGGAAGCTAGCACTAAAGGTAAAGGTGCACGTATTTGTCACTGTACAGTGTGGACTGTACAGCGAAATGTGTCCTCCGCATTTAACCCATCTGGTAGTGAACACACACTCACACACACACACACGTGTTAGGGGCAGTGAGTACACACACACACCCAGAGCGGTGGGCAGCCAACTCCAGCGCCCGGGGAGCAGAGAGGGTAAAGGGCCTTGCTCAAGGGCCCAACAGTGGCAGCTTGCCGAGCCCGGGAATTGAACCCACAACCCTGTTATCGATATCCCGGAGCCCGGGAATCAAACCCACAACCCTGTTATCGATATCCCGGCGCTCTAACCGCTGAGCCACCACTGCCCCTACATAATGAACATGCTAACTGACACCTAGACGTTTTTACTCATTGTTATGCTATGTTAACCTTAGTTGTTAAAGCAGCCTTTAATTATAATTATAATAGTACAGATTAAATGAATACTTTACATCTAAAAATAATGAATTTTTCATACTGAATGGAAATAGAAAGATATAGAAAGCTAGCACTACATAATTCTGATCGGGAATCGAACCACTGTCTTCCACATGGTCTGGTAGCTCACATGGTGTTGCCAAGTGGTTGATGTGGTAGTTCATCCTGAGAGCTTTTATTCACTGTTAGCCATGTTAACCTTTGTTGTTAAAACATCTATTCGAGAAAGCCAGTACAGATTTAATGAACCTTCACCCATTAATATTAAGTTGCTAATGCTAATACAGAGTGAAAAACAGCAGCAGCAGGAAGCTAGCACTACACAGTGATCATGCTAACGGATGCCAACTAGCTTTAAATTAGCTTTGCTAAATATGAGGTTACATATTCTCTTGAAAAATCCACTTTTAAGAGAGTATGCCATTGCTCTAAATAATACTTAATCTAAAAAATATTAAACTCCAAATAAATTCCAATATTAAATTCCTAATAGCTTTTATTAATTGCTAAGTTCATGTTTGCATTGGGCTACTGTTGTTAAAAGGCTCTTTTAGGAAAAACACTACTTATAAGAGCATGAAAGTGCTTAAATTAATACTTAAAACAAAATCCTATAAATATATGAAAAAATATTCAATGGCTGCTATTGATTAAAACTGGAAAACTTCCAGGGCCAGTTAGCAGGCTATAAAATGTGAATGTGCTAAATTATTACTACATTTTATTCTATGTCTATGTTTTGTTCACTATAATATCTATAAATTATGTTATATAGCTAGCATTGCAGCTATATAAACATGTTAACAGATTCCCACAACACTGTATTTATTGTTTGGCTATGCTAGTCTTTGTTTCTCACATATTACTTATAAAAAAAAAAAGTACAGAAAGTGTCATCTCAGTATTTAAATGTAATCATACGAATGCTTTTCCATGTAAAGCAAGCACGGAAAGTTACAGTGCACATTCCAAGTTAAATCCTGGATTGTAAACAGACTAGCAAGCTAACTATGCGCATATTTTTGCACATGAAACAGATCATTTGGAGAGGAGGGGTAAAAGTTAATGAAAACAGTGTGCCCGGCTACAAAATCTGTATGTGCCTGAGAGACGCAAACAGCACTAGCTTGACCTTTTCATCTTCCACTACAAACACATGCTATTACTGCCGAATGAATATTCAATTCAGTATCTGGCAATGATGAAAAAAAAAAAGGGCCCGAGACTGATTCAAGGACAGCATTTCTTAAAGTTTTTGTTCTTGTAAAAATCAGTACAGAAATTAAGAAACAAAAGGTGACATGAGACTTTTAATTTCAAGTTGTGCTGAAAAATTAAGGAAAAAAAAAAAAAAAAAGAAAGTCAAAAATGACAAAACACAAGATGATAAATCAGCGCTACCCATTACCAGGTCAGGGTCATAACTCAAGAGGGCTAAGGACAGCGTGGAAAATTAATTACAAGCTGATTAACAGCAAACTACCTGACGTCACGCGTTTGCCCACCGCCCAAACGAACGCTGACTTCTGGAGGTCAAGAAAAACTGGAAAGGACTGCCAAGAATAGAGCCGCAGCTGTAAATTACTCCCATAGAAGAAGAGAGGCAGCACTGATAAAAGGCTTAGCTCGGATGACGTTCATTAATTGCTACCCAAATAATTAATTTGTCTATCGGGCCGGCATCTCTCTGGAGCCTAGTGGGGGAAGTGGAGCCCCTCAGTGGGACCTGGATGCTTCCCTCATCACAGTGCCATGAACAGGGGCTTAGTCTGGCTTAGACCAAACTTGGGCTGTGCCGGGCTCTTGACTGGAATACTTGCATATTCAGCTTGCAAGTCTTGAATGAAATATATGAAATGTCAGACTTTGTAAACCTGCACCTGTGTAATCCCATCCCTGCCAACTGATCTACTGCTGTACTTACCCTGTACAGAACAAAATGTTTTTTTAGTAGTTACTGGTCTGATGAGGTTGTTGCTATGGTATACCAGGTGGTTGCTCAGGTATTTCAGGTGGTTGCTAAGTGTTCCAGGTGGTGGTTAGGGGGGTGGTTGCTGTTGTAAGTTCACCAGTTGGTAGCAAAAGATGTTGCTAGGTGGGTGGGTGATTTGGTGTTGCTTTGGTGCTTTTGAAGTTGTTTCTTGGTGGTTGCTGTAGTAACTTATTTACATATACATTAATGGCATTTATCTGATGCTCTTATCCAGAGAGACTTACAAGGTTACTCATATTACAGAGGTGGGCCAATGTAATGTTAGAAGTATTGCCCAAGGACTCTTACTGGCATAGCGCAGCATAACCACACAGATCAGGAATCGAACCCTAGTCTCCCATATAGTGTTGTAGCTCGCTGGCAGGTAGTGGTGTTGCCAAGTGGTTGCTGTGGTAGCCCATGTGATTGGCTTTACTAGTATATTTGTATCATTGTGACATAAGAAGGGAGCACAAATATTTTTCAGTAAATATCCAGAAAAAAAATATGTTGCAAGGTGGAAACGGTTTACAATAGTTATGATCATGAGTTCAGACCAGTCCCCCATATAGTACATGAAAAAAATTTTATCCCTTTTTAAAAATGTATTATATTATTTGTATTATGTTTAATCCTACATTTTTCCTGTTTTATTCTACTACAACAAAAAGTGGAAGAATTTGATCTGTCTGCGGCAGAGAGTGTGCTATTTCCCACCGGGACAAACAGAAGAGCGTCATGAATTACCTAGGCTACGTTTATAGGTGTGTGAAGCGTCAGGAAATGAAGGATCGGTTTAAACATGAGAGAGGTGGCGCTGATTACAGATAGATGTTCTCATATTTTATTTGATATGGACCTGTGGGATTTACAACGTTGAGGGCTATAAACATACCAGGTTGGAATTGTGGCCTTTACCAGCTTGCAGTCTGCATATTCTTAACAGGCAGCAAAAATCAAGGTTGGAAAGTAGTATATCATAGCTGTCATATCAAAAGCCTCACAACTGCATTTTTGTCAGTTTTTAATTCTTTTTTTTTCAGCTGCACTTTACAGTAAATTGTGTAAACATGTGGTGATGTATAGATAAAAATATATAATATTTATATATATAGTAATTAAAGTCCAAGTTGAGGTCTGGGAGACCAAGAGAACTTTCATCATAGAACTGGAAAGTTTCACAGGAAACCTGAACTCAACCTCACCATGTGTTCTCACACGACTTTTGCAAGAACAAATGGGCAAAAATGCCCAAGTATCACATTACAAGCTGTAATGTTACTAAGTACTGACCAATCGCTTTGGGCATTCTTCTTTTTTGTTTATTTTAAATCTGTAACAATGGAAATAAAAAAAGTAATATTTCTAAAAATATTAAAGAGACCGTATTTTACTTGCTTAACTATTCACAATAACAGATAAGAGGTGATGTGCCAATTTGTGCTATTATTTCAATTATTTCAGGTGGTATAGGTGGGTGTGTATAAGAAAAAATGGGCGAATCGGCATACAGGCATACGTTAAGCAGATGCTGAAGCTCAGCTGGACACATATGCTGTTCTTTGAACTCTGCACTTGACACACACACACACACACACTGTAGCCCACATACTTTGGGGGGGGGTGGGGGGGTGGGTTGGTTGAGCACATTGTGAATAATCTCCTCAAAACAGAGCAAGCTGTGTTGCCTTGAAATGGGAGAGAGAAGAAAAAAGTCACTGATAAATGATAGTGACTGAGTTTAATTCAAATGAATCAGGTTAAAGGGCACCATTTACATTTGATATAAATTATGACCAACAAAGGTCAGCAGCAGAAGCTGGTCTTGTTGCGCTGCTGATAGCATACAGAAGATTGCATATGTCTCTTTCTCACTCATGCAATCTCGCACATATAACGTTAAACTGAGTTCAAAATAAGCCCATATTAATTCCAGACAAACCATTCCAGCATATAAAGCTTTTTTTTTTTACTTTTTACTTTTTTCCTTTGGTTCGCTGGCCAAGTGGACACTCAGTCAGTTTAGCTGCATCAATACAATGAGGTCAGTTTAATGGAAAATAGCTCATTTTGTGTCACTCTTAAGTAAACCTGTAGGTCATGAGGATAATGTACGGAAAAAGAACGATTAGAAGTAAGATGTTTTGTAGGCTGGTGATAGGAATAATTTACAGTTTGCAAATTTAAATACCATGCGAACCCTTCTTTCTTCAATCACCACAGAAGTCGTCATGGGTCAGATGTGATTAGAGTAATAACATTTACAGTTGAAACCAGAAGTTTATATTACACAATATAAATTATAATATATATTTATTTACATATGCATTTTTTCCTTACTGTCTGACATTAATTTAGAACAAACCTTTCCCATTTTAGGTCTATTAAGATTACCAAAATTATTTCTATTTGCTAAATGCCAGAATAATGAGAGAGGGAATTTTTAAGGCAAATTTCATTGCTTTCTTCAAAGTCAAAAGTTTAAATACATTTCATTAGTATTTGGTACCATTGCCCTTAAACTGTATGACTTGGGTCAAAAGTTTTGGATATCCTTCCACAAGCTTCTCACAATAGTTGGCAGGAATTTTGGCCCATTCCTCCTGACAGAACTGGTGTAACTCAGCCATGTTTGTAGGCCGCCTTGTTTGCATATGCCTTTTCAGCTTTGCCCATATATTTTCAATAGGACTGAGATCAGGGCTTTGTGATGGCCACTCCAAAACATAGACTTTATTATCTTTAAGCCACTTTGTAACCAGTTTGGCAGTATGCTTCGGGTCATTGTCCATTTGGAAGACCCATTTGCGCCCAAGCTTTAACTTCCTGGCTGATGTCTTGAGATGTTGCTACAGTATTTCCTCATGAAGTTCTTTCCTCATGATGCCATCTACCAGTCCCTCCTGCAGCAAAACAACCCCACAACATGATGCTGCCACCTCCGTGTTTCACAGTTGGGATGGTGTTCTCAGGCTTGCTAGCTTCCCCCTTTTTCGTCCAAAAGTAATGATGGTCATTATGGCCAAACACTTAAATTTTAGTTTCGTCAGACCACAGGACATGTCTCCAAAAATGAAGGTATTTGTCCCTGTGTGCATTTGCAAACATTAATCTGGCTTTTTTTGTTTCTTTTGGAGTAATAGCTTCTTCCTGGCAGTGTGGCCTTTTAGCCCATGTGGATACAGTACTGGTTTCACTGTGGATAATGACACACTCTTGGAAGCTTCTGATAGGTTTATTGGTAACATCTGAGTTAATTAGAGACACACCTGTGGATGTATT
Source organism: Salminus brasiliensis (assembly GCF_030463535.1). NCBI lineage: Eukaryota > Metazoa > Chordata > Actinopteri > Characiformes > Bryconidae > Salminus > Salminus brasiliensis. Next base: position 34,695,780 of record NC_132887.1, on the reverse strand, counting down.
CTAAGGCACATTTAAGATATCAGAAAGAGAATTGTGGACTTGCACACGTCTGGCTCATCCATGGGTGCAATTTCCAGATGCCTGAAGGTGCCTTGTTCAATTGTACAAATAATTATATGCAAGTACAAAAGATGGGACTGTCCAGCAATCATACCGCTCAGAAAAGAGATCTGGTTCTGTGTTCCAGAAATGAACGTGCTTTGGTCAGAAATGTGCCCAAATCAACCCAAGAACAAAAGCTAAAGACCTTGTGAAGATGCTGGCTGAAGCTGGTAAAGACATGACATCATCATATGGGTTGTCCCAAAATGTTTAAAGGCATAGCAATCTTGGTGAATTTCAACTTTTGACTTTGAAGAAAGTAATAAAAAGTGTCTTTAAAAATTCCCTCTCTCATTATTCTGGCATTTAGCAAATGGAAATAATGCATATGTGTATTTTTATATAGTGTATGTAAACCTCTGGTTTCAACTGTGAATATATATTAATTTTTTTTAGTGCAGTTGGGCTTACTTTACAGAGCAATACACATCAGCTCCGCTAAGTGCTGTAATTAATGTATAGGATGTGTAAGACCAGAGCCTTTAGTATTAGCCTTAATTAATTGTATTTATACTGTATTTTATCAATAAATTATCAATGGTAATCTATTATCGAAATTCACATACAGGATACATCTTTTTATAGCAGCTCATACTGAATATGTGCCTGTCACGTTTAACCTGCTTAATGGGACTCTGGGGTTAGGGTTAGGATTAGGGTGTGTACCTTTCACTTTTCCAAAAAGAAGTCTAAATGTCAGCATTTGCCTTTTTGTGAGGAGAAACTGAGGTGTCACATATCAGTTCTCTACAAGAAATGACATTATCTCTCCAGTTGTTTCAGAAGTAGAAAGACGCAATTTTAGCTTACTGTTGGCTGCTTACTTTTGGGTGGGTACAAATGGATATTACCAACTTCCAAAACAAACAGACAAACAAACAAAAAACCTTCAAGAACAAATTCATTTATATTATAAAACTCATCTTACCGGCACTGTGAGGGCTGTAACACTGGTGGAGTTGAGTGTGGGGTCTCCAGGCTGTTTTTGGTACACTATTTTGTACTTAGAGATCAGTCCATTGGGCTTACTGGGCCAGGTCCAATTCAGCAGGACTGAATAGGCACTGGCAGGCAATGCTGTGGGCATGCCCATACCCTGTGGTTCTGCCTCTAGTGTGAGGGTGGAGCTCCAAGAGCTTGAGGCTGAGCCCTGTGAGTTGTGGGCGGTGACTCTGTACTCATATTCAGTGAAGGGCTGAAGGGAATCAGAGGCATCAATGAACTCCAGAGGGCCCTCGGTCCAAATAAACACCAAGAGCTCCTCCTGCGTCCCTAATGGTCGTCTGCATGAGAGAAGAAGAAATTACTGTTACAAACCATACATGGAAATGTACCCTTGTGTAAAGTTGTAGGTCACATTTCTTATTTCTGAATAAACAGTCCTCAAAGATCTGCCAACACCACCCTACATAATTTGTACGAGACAACAAATATATATATCCAAACAAGGTAAAAATAACTTTTTTACTTTATAATATACATTTCTTAGACAAAATACTTCACTTAGCATGGGCATCTAAATGTATTCTGCCATGCCATACACCACAGAAATAAATACACAGCTACATCTGGCTGTATGGTTTCAGGCTAGATTTGTTACAGGCTAGATTTGTTATTTTTGCCTTCGACACCTGATCCATATCATTTTCTGATATCGGCCTGATACCCAGATACGGATATGCAGATATGCTGGCTTTACTTAATGCTGTAGATATTTCTGCAGACAGATGTTTGGTACATAGAGGTCCTGGAAAATGTTAAGCATTGCTCTGCTGTATTAATTTGCTAGATGTACTGTACTTTGGAATGTATCACTTTCCCCCTGGTTTTAATGTAGTCTAGGGGTATCAAACTCATGAGGTAACAGGAGGGCATTACACGTTGTCCAATGCCAAGAGGGTCCGGGACGATTTTTATTGGAAAACTCGTCACAGTGTGAAGTGGCAGTGGTGGCTCAGCGGTTAGAGCACCGGGATATCGATAACAGGGTTGTGACAAGCTGCCACTGTTGGGCCCTTGAGCAAGGCCCTTTACCCTCTCTGCTCCCCGGGCCCTGGAGTTGGCTGCCCACCGCTCTGGGTGTGTGTGTGTACTCACTGCCCCTAACACATGTGTGTGTGTGAGTGTGTTCACTACCAGATGGGTTAAATGCGGAGGACACATTTCGCTGTACAGTGTACAGTGACAAAAATGTGCACCTTTACCCTTACCTTTGAAAGGAAGCATGAAGTTTCTAGTTTGCTAATGGTGAATGAAACGTTATTAGCACATTTTGGCTAAAGTGTGCTGCTAGCGACTGACTGACCAAGACAACCGGACCACTGAGTGACTGATGAACACCAACTGTGGGCTCTATATGTAGTCCCTGTCTAAGCTATAATATAATTTATACTATAGTAACACTATATTAGGTATATTATTTGGTTAAAATTAACCTAATAATGAACAAAGTCAGTGTTCACTGTTTGGGAGTCCCGCCCAAAATGAAGATTCTGAATCGCTCTGAGTTTGAGTGCCCCTGCCCCAAAATGAAGACTCGGATTGGTTCTGCCTCTGAATTTGACCAGGCCTTTTCAATATCAGTAAAGTTTAGGGAGAGTGGTTTTAGTATAAGTAATAAAAATAGTCGCTGTTGTGAGCACAGATTCAAAATTTTCTTGGCGGGTTGGATTAGAAACTTTATCGTCCCCTTTGTTACCCCTTATTCTGCGACGAACCCTCCCCCCCTCCAGCTTGGCCACAAATCCCTTTTGTTGTGCAAGCTCATTTTCAATCATGTTTGAAATTCTTAATGACACATTTTGTACATCAGACAATAAGAATGCGATTTAAATGCAACAAAACTCTAAGGGAACAGGGTGCGAGCCATCAAAACAACAAAACCCAAAAAAATGCAAACCAATAGCAACAATTGGGTTACAATTGAGATCCAATCTATATATGAAATCACTCCATTTTAGTTATTAAATGATGATGTAAAACTCTCCATGCTCCTTGTGTGTTTTTGTTTTTATCCTAGCCTGGTCAGTGTTGTGAGGAGCAAAGGATATGTCTGTGCTCTTAAAGACACTTTGCTCACTTGTTTATATTATTTGCATGTTCTTACGGTCATGTTAAGGGTGTAAAGGTTTTTAGTTTTGCTCTTAATTAAACAAAAGGCTTTTTTGTACAGGGGGAAGAATGGCACTTGTGATTGAAAATCAGGCCAAGAAAATTCTTTGTCTGAGACAGCTCTACTCAAATCGCTGCTCAGGTCCAAAGCATGACACTTGACTCGCGGGTGGGAGAGAGAGGCAGACGGAGGAGGAGGTGAAGGCAGGGGCATGGCGCTGTGCTCTGTGCAGGGCAAGCTTCGTTAATTCCCCGACATTAGAGGCAGGGCTTCCATGCTGCTGCAGAAAATGACATTCGGCTCAGCTAATGTGGCCCCTGCCGGCCCCACTCGTCCCGCCACTCCCTAATCCTAACCAGCGCATTCAAATCAAGACAAACATGGACCGGCAGGGGAGAGCAGAAGCGTACACTGTGCGTCTAAACTACAGCACACAGCTGTGAACAGCAGCCAGACATGCGCACACACACAAATACACAAAGCTGAATGAGACGTGTGTGGAATAAGAGATGTTAGAATACAAAAAGGTATACATAATGCAATGTTTAGGTATGAAAACTTATTTCTTATTCTTTCTTTTCTCTCATATTAACTAAATCACATATACTGTATTTTATGTTATATGATATCTGATGTATGTGGTTGTGCAAAGGTTTGCTTCCACCCTTAATTTATTGATACTCTATTGAAAATGGCCAGTAAGTTCACATTTCAGGAGATATTTATAATTTAATAAAAAATTAAATGGGACCCCTGACAACAAAGCAAAGACTTTTAGAGACCACCAAAACTCTTAGTGTACTTAGAGCTTCTTCTTTGAGAGAGATGATAAAATCAAGCTCCACTATCCCTAAAGAGACAACTCAATGCTGTGGGTCTAAAAAACAAGGACATTTACCAGCTGCTGCTGTTGTCAGAACAATGGGCCAATGGGCCATCCCAGAGTCCAGATCTCAACATCATTGGATGTGCTTGGAATGACCTGGACGGTCGGGACCAGAAAATTCCTCAACTTCTAAGACTGATTTTTGGAGGTGTGGAAAAATCTCCAGGCAAGTCTATAAGCAAGTCCCCTAAGGCTTTAATAAAGGTGGACATACTAAATAAAAAAAATATGATATATATTTAGTTCATGCCTCTTTCTCTTGAACATAAGTCTGTAAGTTCTTAATGTGACACTATGAAATGATTAAAATACAACCATTTGTGTCCTAGTTCTCTGCTTTAGACTGTCCCAGTAAAGCTCCCCACACCCTCTTGATTTGTAATTCAACATATGAAGGACAAATAACAGATCCCTAAGGGGACGACACAAAGTCAACACTGGATAAACGGGAGGGATCTGTATTTAATGTAATGTTGATCTGGGGTATTACAATAAACAGGCACGGTGACAAACCAAGTCTTTTAAAGCCAGCAGTGGATTCTGGGGCCCCTCGACGGGGAGGGCGTTCATATCATATTTGTCTGCGTTTATCCGATCCCAAATCGAGGCTCAAATCAAATCCGGCCACGAGCGCTCTAAACACCGGGGCCTCTGCGGGTATGCTAATGATATTTCTTCAAGATTTATGCTGGCTTTGGCTTCACTGACCTCGCATATGGATGACATTGGTCAACACGCCGTGCTGCCCTTGACTAAAGCCCTTACGCTAGCAGACACACGTCGGGAGGATGAGAATGGTTTACGGTCACCTGCAAACCATGAGGAAACGCCTCGGCACAGATAGGTTCTTAGCTTCGTTTTTGTTTGAACTTGAAAATGCCTTGACTACAGGATACAGGATGCAGGCAAATATCCCAGACAAGCTTGATGGTCAAAGTTTGCTTTTTTAGCTTTGCAGGGCTAAAATAGCGAGTGACTAAATTACACACAGACGGTGGACTAGGGTGTATCCTCATAGATCAATTTTGGGGCCTTTTCTTTTTAATACATATAGGGTGCAGTTATCTAAGGGTCTTTCAGATTGAAAAAATGTGAAGCACATACTGCGTGGAAGGACAGACTGTGTGTATATCTGAAAGAGCATAATGATAAAGTTAGCAAGTCGCTCATGTCCCGCTCCTCCACTGTCGCTGAACAGAGCTATAGAAGCAGTGCCCTCTGACGCTGATGTGATTGTGCCGTGTCAGTGTAAGCTTCCCTCGCTCAGCGCCGGGCAGACGCATCGCGGCATCCTGTGTCATATCGCTCTTTCTAGCCGCTCGGAGTGTGCCTGGAATAATCAAAGTCAGCGGGGCCATGTCAGCTTCCATTTAGAGCTGCCCGTCAGAACTACTGCAGCAATCATTCTCTCTCTCTCTCTCTCTCTCTCTCTCTATAACTGGGCCTCACTCACGTCGCTTTGAGATCCACATATAAGCACTCTGCATATAGCTGATTTGCACTGCAAGCTGGAGCAGATGCTGACAAGTGTAAGATCAACTGTGATCGGCCTGTTTACCTCAAGGTCATGGTGTAATTACTGTTTAATGTAGGAAACACATCCTCAGAACTATGAACACACTTTTCAAATGCATTTATTTCCTCAGTCTTATTTCCTCACTAGAACATGTTGCTCATTTGCTTATTGTGACATTGCTGGAACACTTACTGTAGAACTATTGGAATGTATAAATAATGGTACCACTTTAAGACAAGACCCTTATGCTTATGAAGGTTTAGGAATGGTGTTTTATTCGTGTATAATTGCTAATTAATCTGGTCATTAACATTATTAAGCAGACATTATACATAAGGACATCCTGTCTCTTGCCAATATGTGCTCCCATATTCATCTTTACTATACTTAAAGCTCATATCTTGCTAGTTACTTTATCTTCTCCATCAGTCAATGTGAAACCTCTCAGCACTTAAAAATACTATTAACACTAATAAAAACCTTAAAACGTAAAGATAAACATGAATGCTTAGAATCCTTAGAATGTGGCCAAAAGATCATTTATGACTAATAAAAGCTCTGATTTTGGTTAAATTGTCTTAATCTATTAACAGATCTCTGCTGAAGCTGAGAGGCAGAAACAGCTGAACAGTATTGATGAATGTGGGCTCACACAATCGCCTTCATCAACCTTCCCACCAAAGACATGGATGGGCTAGATGGGTTTCATTTGGGCATGGGCTCTGAATGTGTTTGTACATGAGTTTTACTGGGATCCAGTTGGGCTTCCCAAAGGACCCCATCAATACAGCCCACCATAATCTTACATGGGTCCAATTTAGGCCCTGTATGCTTTGTACAAGCCAGATGAGGCCCATAATTAACCCTTTCTGGTCCCATCAATATCCATCCATATGGGGGGGGGGGGGGTGTTCTGGTTCCCAGTTGGGCTAACCATACAGGCATTTTAGGCATTTTGGAGTTACAATGAGCATCACCAGGACTTCTCAAACAGTAAATATTAGCAGCTTAAACTGAATATTAACTAGCAGCTGACTGGAAACAAACATTACCGAAACTGGCATTAAATATGTGCCACATTGTGTAATGCTCTGTAATACAGTCTTCAGTTTGAAGAGTACAATTGTATATCATTTTCATGCTTTCACAAATATCCAGCTAATGATAAAGGAGCAAATATAGACATGAGATTCAGTTTCCTAGCAGTAACTTTAGTTAGTTGGCTAAATCTAGTGGTATGAAACTGAATGTAATGTCTGGGGAAGCAACCAAATATTACCTGTATATGAAGTACATGGTGATTAGGCCATTGGGCTTGTGTGGAGGACTCCAGTGCACCTCAATAACTGCAGCTCCAACTGCATTGAGTTCAGGCGGATCCAAAGCCTGGGGGGCTACTTCAGATGTTCGAACTGAGACCCCAGGGCCTACCCCACAACCATCTGTATGGGCACACACATATACACTTTGCAAAATCACAAAAAAGACACTATAGTCCATGCTGTAGAAAGACCAGCAGATCATCACCAGCATCTACAACTTCAGATGGAATACCACCAGAAAATGCTGAATCACTCTGGTGAAACCCAAGCTGTCTGGTACCTGTTTGACAGGCCTGTACTCTGATGTGGTAGGTTGTGTACGGGTCGAGTCCATTGAGCAGCAGAAACTGGTCTGGGCCGGCGGGACGGAAGAGGGGCCGCTCTGTACCAGCATTCAGCAGCACATTATAGTCCACAGGAAGACTGGTGTTATACACACCTGAGGACACATGAGCGGTCACATCAGAAAAGACAGTAAGAAGAAATGTCCATATGACCATTAGTACATAGCCATATTGTATACTTTATAGTCTGTTTGTGTACTCCTACATTCACTAGCCACTTTATTAGAAACACTTGCCTTGCTGGTCTACATATAATGGGGCAGTGGTGGCTCAGCGGTTAGAGCGCCGGGATATCGATAACAGGGTTGTGGGTTTGATCCCTGGGCTCGGCAAGCTGCCACTGTTGGGCCCTTGAGCAAGGCCCTTTACCCTCTCAGATGGGTTAAATGCGGAGGACACATTTCGCTGTACAGTGTACACTGTACAGTGACAAATACGTGCACCTTTACCTTTACCTTTAAAGTTCCAGAACTTGGCCATCCACCCAAAACAACAACAAACTTGTCAGTGCATGCGTAGGGATAGGCAGACAGACAGACAGACAGACAGACAGACAGATAAACAATAAGCTTATAATACACTCACACAATTTACCGGTCTAATGACTTGGCCATGTTACTTGTCTAATGATGTTAAAAATGAATGGGCCCTTAACTGTCTGCCACTATTAATATTACCACTATTACCATCATTACTCTGACCATCACTGCCATGACTATATTAAGTTCTACTACACCATGATTATTATATTATGATCAGAACAGTTCAACAGTATAGATGGTTTGGTAACTTTTATATATAATTAATACATAATTCTGAGCAGAGGAGGACGGGTCGGTTCCCCATTGTGAGTCTTGGTTCCCCCCAAGGTTTCTTCCTCCAGCTCTGAGGGAGTTTTTCCTTGCCACTGTCGCCGTTGGTTTGCTCACTGGGGGTCTTGGATCCTTCATGTCTTCTTATGTTATTTCTTTTTTGTTTTGCAATTTCTTACAGCTCCACTAGGGGGGCCCTCCACACAATTCGTATACCTCTGCTTTAGCCCTTAATGGTCAGTTTTTGACCATAAAATTTTAGTTGCTGGACCACTCCCCCTACCCAGAAGTTATACAAAAGTGTATAAGAAATGCTGCTGTGCCAATAACCCACACACTACCATAGCACACGTAGCGTCACTGCCGGGCCGAGAAATAGTACACTGCACAGCAGTGCTGTGGTTTGAAACTGACCAGTGAAAAACTGTGAAAGCCCATCTATAGCAACAGTAAAATTGAAGCCTTAGCTGTGGTTTATCATGGCTTGCCATCCCTCACTAGTACAGTGTGGTATGCTTGTCTGGGTTTCGAACTAAACTCCAGCCTGTCAATAGTAGTAATAGTGTTACCCACTGCACTGTATGAACCACAAGATAAATGTTGGTGCTATCAAAAAAAATTGAAACCATGTAAAGAACAGTTTATTATGTCAAAAAGTTAAAAACAGCAACAATTGAGGTGCAAGATTTTTGTGTGACACAGACAATTTGTGACACAGTGCTTTATGTACATGATGTAATGGGCAAAGGCATAATTGACTAGCTTTAGAGAATGGCTAATTGTACTCTTATGGACTAGTTATGGCCAGCAGTGGCATCCCTGAAAATCAAACCTAGCTCCCAGCGGTACACCTCACGTGAGCATGTAGCTTGCTGAAATTGAACTGGGTGTAACTGGGCTGAAGCTAGGTGTATGGAAAAGGTGTTAGCATTAGCATTATGAGTGGTTAGTTCCAGCTGGCTAAAAAAATGCATGTGTTGCCATACAGGAAATTGCTCTGTTTGTAAACTAGCAATTCCCAATGTTCAAAGATGATGTTTCCTAAACTGGCTCCCACTGCCATCTCCCTCTTGCTCTCTGAAAGTCTGCCACGGCACATTTGGAGTGAGAGATCTGCACGCCTGGCATGGGCGCTTTGTTAATATTCCCATCACTGGCGCCTTTCATAATTTACAGCAACTGGAGGCTGATAGGTTATTCAACATTTATGAGGCCCGGCGATGTATTCCGAGCGGCCTGATTATCTTTACAAATGAAAAAGTTAAATTATTCAACTTCCTTCATTGCCGTCTCCCTGAGCAGATGTAGTCTTTTGCCCGAGACACAAACCCCGCTCAAATTAGAGGGCGCTTTGATCAGGGCTCTCCTGCCAGAGAGGTTCAATCGCACAGGTCCTTAAGTTCTATTATTTACAACTAATCACTGACTTTGGAGTTTTCCCCCACTTTCAACTCGAATCAGAGTCTAATAAGAAATAACGACACGTAGGAAAGGAAAAGGAACACGCTATCAGACCTGATTCGTCAAGCGCGGGCCTGCCTTCCAGAGCCCACAAGCCGGCTCTCGCATTCAGACTTAACCAAGCATGAGAGATTGTGGTTTTTAAAGCCATAGATTTTTTTGGATGGGGGGGCTCTCTGAATGTAAAGTCAATAAATAATCCAGGCTATGTAAATGTTTTTTCAGCGGGCACCGGGGCTAGTTAAGGGCTCTTTAGGTGTAATTGAGGCCTCTGAGCAGGTTCTTCTCATAGGAAAGAGGCCTAATGAGACAATAATAACAAAAGATGGACCATCTGAGGCAGACAATCAGGGCCACTTGAAGGTAGTGTGCAAGAATACTCGCACACACACGCGCACACACACCTGCACGCATGAACAGCTCTGCGCTCCCTTTCTCTTCTTCCTCAGCAGGTGGACAGTGTAATAGGTGTGAGCGTGCAGGGTTTGAATGGGAATGAGCTTGTGTTAGTCCCGACTGAAGCAATAGTGAAGCAAACACTGAGGAGGGAGCAAAGGGGGGAGGAGGGGCATTTATTTGTTTGTTTGCTCCCTCGCTTGTTTGTGTTCGTGCTCTCGGGGTGGGAGAACGCAAAGCTCTGGCAGCTTCGCAATGCTCAGCGGGACCCTGCGGATGGGCCCACTGTTGTCTGTGACTGCAAACACACAAGCTGACTGATCAGTGGAGAGCAGTGGGCTGCAGACTGTAGACAGACACCGAAACGAGAAATGAGGGCAGAGAGTTTGCTGAGCTGTGGCAAGGACAGCAAGCCTTACATGAAGCCTAGTTCAGTAACATATTGCAGATATGGACTATAGGGAAAGTTAGTTTAAAGGGGGGTGGGGGGGGGGGGGGGGGGGTGGTTCAGCTAAACAATGAATTATGCTAAAAAATATATATATATATATATATGTATATACACAGCTCAATGCTAGGGGGCTTTATACCCATCTAGCCCATGTCTGACATTTGGTATAGTGCCAATAGGTTCATGTTTATCTGCTCCAGCATTTAACCCATCTGTGGTAGTAAACACACACACACACACTAGTAAACTAGGGGCAGTGAGCACACACACACCCAGAGCGGTGGGCAGCCAACTCCAGCGCCCGGAGAGCAGAGAGGGTAAAGGGCAGCTTGCGGAGCCCGGCGCTGTGATCAATAGCCCGGCGCTCTAACCGCTGAGCCACCCCTGCCCCAACTTAAAGTAGCTGAACGCATATATTAGAAGGGCTGTCCACAATTATTTGGACATATAGAGTACTTATAAGTGTAGGTAGGTATAGTTAGGTGAGGAACACGAAATATCAAACTTACAGTCAGTCTTCACTGACCCTAGATGTATTTAATCATTAATATTATTGAATAAATTCATTTTAAGATTCATTTTAATTTTTACTACTCCCAGAATACAACTCCCCATTAACGTGTAGTGTATATGCAATGAGCCGGAATTTGGTACAACACCTCCTGTTTAAAATTTCTGACTTCCTTTAGATGGTACTTCCTCAGAGGTTAGCAAAAGAACTATCGTAACTCCAGCACTCAAATAAAGAAGCAAAATTTGGACATTAAACATGTCTTGGTTGATAGTCTACATCTGAGATAAGTGGATAAACAGTGTAAACTTGATTTTTATTGCTAAACCATTCCTATACAGCTATGCTAGCTTCAAAAATAAGGTAACACTTTACTTGAATGGTCCATTGTAGATGCCTCATAGATGCTCACCTGACATTCAACTAAATGTCTCTTAAACGCAACTGAACTCTAACTAAGTAAAATATAAATGATTGAATGAATATAAACAAACCTTTTAGGGTTCGGTTTAGGGTTAGATGATTTAAGGTTTAGGTTAAGGTTAGGGATGAGATTTTGGGTTGAGTTGAGGTTAAGGTTAGGGTTAGGTGTAGGGTTACATTCAATAGACAAGCATTTCCCTTCAACTTAGAGTTCTGTTGCGTTTAATACATATTCAGTTGAGTGTTAGTTGAATGTCAGGTGAGAATCTATGAGGCATGTATAATGGACCATCCATGTAAAGTGATGTATTGGAAAAAATTCTATGTATACCTTTATCCTAATAGTAGAAGAGGTTCATTGTAATTCAATGTTCAAATTGAAAACTACAAAAATCCCAGAAGAGCACAGTAAAAGCTGGTGCGCAGGAGGCAGAGCACAAACACACTTTAAACAGCCTCACATTAATTCACACTAATGTCAGAGGAGCCATCACCTGAGCTTGAATGTCTGGCTAATTGATTGGCTGCAGCCGTCTTCGTCCAGCCCACTCTAACCACAGTGCACTGCGACAGCGATCGGTTCGCATTAAATTCTTCGCTGCGCTCCTCGTAAATCCCTCCCGCCCCACCCGCCCCACACACAGACACTCTCTCTGGCCAAAGCGTGGATAAATCACCCCTGAGTGAGTGCTAAATAGAGAGGCTGCTTTGTGCATTAGGGTGTAAACATTACCTGGGGGTGACCAGGCGACAAAGACGGAGCGTGGACCTGAGACGTTGACATTATACGGAGCAGGGACCCTCTCTGGGGACCAGACGGGGGTCTGGATGACATACTTGCTGCTTAGGCTGCTCCCACCACCAGTGCTGGCCTCCAACTCGTACACATACCTGCACAGAATCGCAAATTAAACAGCAGCTTTGGCGTCTGCAGTGTCTCCCTGCAAGAACATGTGTTTTTCAAAAGACCTTACTTTGAATGTGAGTCAATGTATGATTTTATTTTTGGAATAAAAGTGGTCCATTCATCATTACAGAATCATACATTGAAAAACACCTGTTTTTTATGGTGTAAAGAATCAGAAAAACAGGAAAAGTCTGGGCACACCTGGTCATTGTATTTGTTACTGTGAATAACTATGTGAGTAAAACACGATTCCCAAAAGGCATCTGGTTGGATATGACACATGTGTCATGATGATAACACAATATTTTAGATTAATTAGGCATTTATTTAGTTATTTATATTTTACCAATTTCCATCTGATGACTCTTCCGTTCATATTTGTGCAGGAGTCGCTGCACAGTAAAACAGGGCACCAGCTGCTTTCCTGAATCTCTGTTGAAGTCAAATGGCCGATCTGATTAGCCTTTCTAGACTCTTTATAAGCAGTTCTATTGCAATTTCTTCTTCTTGGTCTACAAGACCTCAACTTGACCTCCACTGTTCCTGTTACCTGCCATTCTTCCATTATAATACAATCTGAGGAAAACTTCGTATAGCCTCCTTCTGCTACGTGGGCATCAATATTTTAACGTTGCTGATCGTTGCTGATTGTTGGGACAAGGTTTGAGGAGTCAGAGTATTTATAAAGCTTGGGAATTTGCATTACCTGGCCTTTCCTAATGCTGATTGTGAACAAGCCAAAGCCTTAACAAGCTAATTACGGTCTGAGAAGTTGGTCAAAGTTATGAGAGCTCAAACATTTTGGGGTGGCAAATATTTACATGGTGCTCCTTTTCTTTTTTTCCACTCGCAAATGTATAAACCTAAAATAACCCACTTGCTTAAAAAGAATGTTCCATTTTTAACTTTGTGTTTTTTTAGAGATTAGTTCATCTCCTACTCACTTAACAGGTTCACAATAACAGATATTCTGACCAGGAGTGCCCAAGATTTCACATGTCCCTGGATATACAACCACCACAGCCTAAAGAATCATTTAACCGTTTCAACTGTGTTTACTCTACGGTTAAATGGTTGTTCTCGAAGATTGAAATACATTTAAAAACTATTAAAAATGGTTCTACAGAAAGGTTGTATTATGTTAGGAGACTTCAAATAATTCTTTTTCAGCTTTATTATTTGATTTTGTACCCACAAAGTTGGTACTGCCAATTAACCCACGTGTTCGTAGCTCCCCCCTAGCAGTAGCAATGCTCCCGACACTAGGAGGGTAAGGACATGCGAAGTCAGCCACCACCTTTTTGGAGCTGACGGTTTGGTCCCTGGGCTATAGGGTAGCACATTGGACTGCTGAGCCACCCTGAGCCCCCCCCCCCCCCCCCCCTTTCAGCTTTATACAGAATGATAAGATCATAGAAAAGATCATAGATAAGAGCCTTTTAACCAGTCAAAAATCTTTTAACATGAAACAGTTCTTAGTGTTGCTATGGTTATATATATATATATATATATATATATATATATATATATATATATATATATATATATATATATATATATACATATACACAGAACCACTGCCTTTTGTAAAGAATAAAGAATTCAAGAATGTCCTTATTTTAGGGTGTTGAACCTTTTTTTTGTTAATGTTGGAATATTTAAATGGTTCCCTTACATAGTTCCTCTCCATGATAGAACACCTGGAGAATAGTTATTTAAAATGCTTCTGTATAGGCAAAAATGGGTTTCACCACAGACTGTGTAAAGAGAAGAACCATTGAAATCCCTCCACTTTGCAAATGGGCACAGAACCATTTATAGGTTCTTTACAACTTTTGTGGTTCATTTCAAGGAACTATTCATATGTTAACTAATAGTTTTTTCCCCAAATCTATAGCTGGAAAAAGTATAATATATAAGAAAAATTGAAATGGTTCTATATTACAGCCAAAAAGGTTCCACTGCAATGAATCCTTTTTCAGTGCTATTTTTTTTAAATATATTGTTGTCCTACAATAAAATAATAAACAGCCTCTTATTCATGTGTATGTACTTTCTTGTCATTTTTAATATCAAGATGCATCTTCTGTGCCTAAAACACTGGGAATACTCTAATGGAAAAGCTTCCTGTTAATTTCACTTTAACAGTGCAGCCTAAAGCTCCCCCGGCGGATCGATAAAGGGTGATGCCATTAAACAGATGACAGTGTTAATGCAATGCTGATCAGTGCCTCCACCGTGATCTTTCAGAGGCCTGATAGATACCCCACACAGACATGCATATGAATGGGACGGCGAGTGAGTGTGTGTGCCCAGTGTGCGCGTGGGTGTGTATGCGCGCGCAACGCTAATGTCTGGCGCAAGTTATAAAAATGCCTGCGGGAAAGCTCTTTTAAGATACACATGACTTCACAAGATAGATTTAGCTTTTAAACAGCGCGGGGTGTCGGTGCAAAGGTCTGCATTGGCAATGTAAGTGGGTCATGTTGAACATTGGAGGCTTTTAATTTGCCATAAACTCAATACACAGCCATTAATACCTCTGCATTAACTATTGTTCCGGAGCTATCCCTTTAAAATAAGCCCATCAGCCATCATATACTGCTCTCATCACCAGCAATAAAATGCATTAGCGCCGCAGATTTGTCACCCGCCGCGTTTTACGCGCATATTTGCGGACGGCAAGCGCGAGATGCTGTGATAAACGCACACTGCTGAGGATCAGCTCTAGCAGGCGTACGTGTGTGTGGTATACATGCTTTCTTGAGGGATTTACAGTCATGTGAATAAATTAGGACACCCCATGAAAACCTTGGACCAAAATAAATAAATAAATAAATAATCACATCAGGACAAGACTGAAGTTTCTGAAGCCAGAAAACACCTCTGGACAAAGACCAGGACGTCTGGAACAATGTGCTTTGGACAGTCTCGCCCTGATGTTTTTCCTCCTAACAAACTTGTAAATCAAACTTTTCTGATGGTAGAAGGTGTACTTTGACATCAGCTATGGCAGGAGATGCTTGTAAAAGGACCCGTGATGACCTTTTAGGATTGCTGGAGACTTCTTTATGCATTTTGCGTTCTTCTCTTAGGCTGAACTTTCTAGGACAGACTGACCTGGGCATGATGGCAGCTTTTTATCTCGTTAAATGATTTAGCGGACAGTGAAACGGCTGATTTCTAATTGTTCCGAGGATGATTTCTAACTGTTCTGCAGACTCATCTGCATCCACGACCTTCTGAAAGTCTTATAGAGCTCTTTAACAAACAAGAGCAACAAAACTAAATGTCTGAGGTTTAAATACAGCAGGCTCCTCCAAAATATTCCTATCATTTACCTTTTCCCTCACAAGAAAATTGCATTTCAATTAATTACATTTTACAAATGATATAAAAAACCTCTTAACTTTGACTTAACTTTAACCTCTGAGACTCAGACTTTTGCTTGGTGTGCATTTGTAATTTCTCCTATTTGGGATTAGCAGGACCTAACAAGTATAAAAACTAAACTTAGTCTTTGTACAGGAAGTCCGCATATGAGCCAAAAGTATCATGGTGCAGAGATGAAGAAATGTAATGTCCCCATATGAGGACGCGGGGTCTCAAGAGGTTAAATCAAGGTCAAATCTCCATATCTTTAAATATGTTCAAAAGATAAAGGTTTTCATGGGGTGTCCTAACTTTTTCACATGACTGTAAGTGCCACAAACACAATGCCACTTCAAAAGAAGCTGTGTATACCTATCAGGTCCCCCTAGAGGTGGTGGTGGTGGTGGTAGTAGTGGTGGTGGTGGTGGTGATGGTGAAGGTGAGGAGGAGGGAGGTTTAATATTTCACTCATCAGACACACTTTCTACAGTGGTGAGGTGTGTGACAGCTAATCAACACTGTCATAAATAATCGATGAGCGTGGCCCCCCTGGTTAGCCACCTCGCGCGTCCCTCTATAGCCTCGTCGGATAATGAAGCGTCCGCTCGCCTTTGAGGCGCTCCGCGGCGAGCTAAATTGGACAAAGGGAGAGAAAAGGGGCCGAAAGCAGAGAGGGGGAATGCCTTTTGGCAGGTCATCTGGAATTACGGCAAATTAAACGTCATGCTTCGCTGCGACTCTCTTTGAAGCCACAATATAAACAAACCGGTGGGAAAAAGGGGGCGGGGGTGGGGTGTGGTGGAGTGCGGGTGTGGTGTATGGGGAAGAGAATCTGTGACCCATTCAAACCGCCCAATCAGGGATGGTTTTGACAGTTCGAACCTGTGCTGTCGACACGGAGGGGCAGGGTTATTTATAAACAAATAAATAAATAACTCGAGAGAATCGCTAGTGAAGCTCTGAATGACAACTTGAGCATTTTCTCATCTCTCCCGGCAGATAACATAATGAAAACAAACAGATTTATATTGTATCTTAAGCTGCTTATTCGACACAGGCAGCCTTTTCAAATATTTACCCGCTATATTGCATAAACAAAACAATCCCAAAGCACACAATGTGTGTGTTTTACGATTAGAGAGTAGCTTCAAGATGCATTTTTGATTGTGCTTGTGGGGAAAAAATAAAAATAAATCAGATATTCGGAACTGACTACACTTGAGATTCTCATGACACATAGATAGGAGCTTTAGGAGACTGTTAATTACAGATAAAATAATAAAAATGTGCAGAAATGTAGGAGACACACTTAGAAGTAACGTTATTGACTACTGATATTATTGAATGAAAAAGCAACCTAACAAAAGATAAAATTCAGTGTCTGAATTTATTCTGTGTAGAATTAAAAAGCTGTAAAGGTAAATGTATATTTGCCCAGTAAAATCTGATTGAATTTAGTATAAATACAAATAACATTCATTTAAAAACAGTGGTTAACCTAACCATTCATCTCCAAAGCTCTCCTCAGGGAAGTCAAGTATTATTTACAGTAATTATTCAACACCAGGTTGAATAATTCTGAAAAGCTGGTTCTGGAATTTAAGAAATCCAGGAGAAATATAGAACAAAGCTTTGCTTATTAAAATAGCTCTCAAGACATGCTAAATCCTTGTTCATTTTAACTACATTCATGTTCACATGCATCTGTTCTAACTTGATATAGTGGTTTTACAAGTAAAACACTCTGAGACAAATAGATAATTACATTAATTAAATATAGTGTTTAGGTGCCTGAAACGTCTGACCAGTAATATGCACTATATGTCCTATATGCACTATATGTTTGTGGACATTTTGTAATGAACGCACTCAGCTACTTTCACTTTCTTCCACTGCTGAGACAGATGCACTCGCTAAGTGTAAATGCACTGCTTGTCTAGTCCCTGTAGCAAAGTACTGGCAATTGAAGAGGATTCTTTGTAACAGATAATCATCACCCTATCTGCACCATGTTGCCTAATGCCAGGCGTGGGCTAAAGGGGTATAAAGCCCCCCAGCATTGAGCTGTGAAGCAGTGGAAGCACTGTGTATTCTGGAATGATTGATGGTGCTCCATCCAGTACTTTTGGGATAAGTTGGGGTGGTGATCATCCAACATCCTGACCTCACTAATGCTGTTGTCACTGAATGCAATCAAATCCTCACAGAAATGTTCCAACATATAGTAGAAGGCCTTTGCTCTACAGTAGAGACAGTTACTTCAATAAAAGCAGGGTAATCTTTTTTCTTTTTCTTTAAATACACTTGATTTCTAAAGACATCCATTTACACAACAGCAGCAACAAGCATGATGGAAATCTCAATTTTTCTAGCACGGAAGATCCATGAAGGCATGAATTACATAACTAAACTGCATTCAATAAAGCCATACTCAAGTACACCTCTCTAGTCTATCTCAAGCTCTAAGCTCTGGGTCAATATCCGCCTCCAGAGCCAGTGCTGCTGCTTATTAGCCAGCCTTCCCTTCAAAACTTTTAATGATTTAGTATCAGAGAGGCTCTCCCTTTGTGGGGAGGGGAGCGGAAGGATCCTTTAAGACACACGGAGGATTAGGTGTCATCAATAATCAACTGCTAATAGCTCGCTAAAGATGGGCGTGAGATATAGGACCTGCTGTTGGGCTGCAGGCCAGCGTCCGTATAGTTGGTTGCTTGTGGGCCACCGTTGAAGATCACTTCGCTGTCACGCAAGAGGCAGTAGCGGGTCAGCAGGCCGTTGGGCTCGGTTGGATGGCTCCAGTAGAGCTCCACGGCTGTGCTGTTCACCAACACATGCCTGGGTACCGCCCAGACACCTAGAGAGAGAGAGAGAGAGAGAGAGACAGAGACGGGAGAGGTTAGAGGCGTCTAGGAGAGGGTTTATTAAATATGGAGGAGGCGTAACAGCAGAGGTGGGCAATATGCCGATATCGTAACATTATTGTGATGAATTAAGTCACAATATTCTGTTGCAGAATGTCTTAAGCAATTTTAGAGAGCGTGCAAACAAAATGACTGTATAGAGAGCCTGTTAACAGCAATACATGTATATTTGCTGCATAAACGGCATAGTAGCTTATTGGATATTCACCTCAGTATATCACGTTTAGAAAGGGATCAGTGGGAAAATTGTGATCGGATATTTCTGCTGTACATATGCTCTTTAAAACAGAGGTGCTACAAATGGGTCTGTAGGTGATAAAAAAAAAAAAAAAACATTCAATTGAAAGAATCTTTAAATGAGGAAAAGGTTGAAAAGGCTCTTCAAACATAGCATTATAAATAAACCAATAAATCTGAATACTCGTAATATACATTCTGGTGTTCTGGAGTACAGTAAGTACATCATATAACCTCAGTTAGAAATGTATATAAACATCTTTCTGATATCACAAACCTCCAATACCAACATCATTCTGATATCGTCACGCATCTCTAGTCCTTTAATGTTTATAAATTGCCTATTTTTTGGTCTATTCTTACTTAGGTAGTTTGATTTATTAAATGCTGAGGTATTTTTTTAAAGCTTTTTAAAGGGCTGCTGCTGTTCGGCTGGTGCATTTTGTCCATTCAAACTTGGCCATCTCTGAACAACTAAAATACAGTTAAACATATCATGTCAAATTCAAACTGTACAATATACAACAGCTGTACAACCAAAAAACACGGCACAGTAAAGAATACACAGTACACGGTGGGTCCACAGCAGAAATAACGATCATCAGTGCAGTAATCATTTTAAACACTTCTTAGCAATTTAGCATTTTTAACAATTTGTCCAACTGTAGACAATATTCACCAATTAAGAGCATGAGAGAAGTTTAAATGTATGTATCTTGAAAGTGTGCATAAACTACCATGAGCTTAATGTGTTTTACCACATTGCCCACCCTTACATGACACATATAGAGGTTCATAAAAGAGCTCGTTTAGAAAATCAATCAAATGAAAATGTGAAAATGTAAAGCAGAAAATGTGGAAAGAGAGCGGGCCTGCAAGGGAGAAAACATGACAGAGAAAGTGTACAAACCTGCTGGTGCGTCTTGCAGCGTGCGGCCCATAGATGGCTTGCTTGCTCCACAGCCGGCCGCCGTGCAGGCCGTGAGTAGGAAGCTGTAGTTGTTGTAAGGCTGCAACCCTGCAAAAGCACACACATACACTCACATTACACTGAAGGGTATTAAAGAGCACTGAGATCCAGGGGCACCCTCTGGACTTACGCATGCGTGCATAAGGAAATTATAGGACGAATTATAATGAAACAGGCTGCATCGAGTGAAGTAAATACATGTAAAAATAACAATGCAAATATTTGCATAGATTACAGATTACACTATTATACAGCATCTTGAGTTATATAATTATATAAATGATAATTTGAACTTCAAACTTTAACTATATATATATATATATATATATATATATATATATATACACATTCTTAACAAAATGATCATTTGGACTAATTAACTGAATTAAATTAAATAGCTGAAATTACAATTCATCTATGACCTGTATTTTAAAGAATTTGTTTGCTATAAAATAAAAAAAAGTTACACCACTTTAATCCATCATGTTCAATCAACAAAACATTTTTCTTACATAACATCGCTGTCACAGAAAAAACTAAAATCAAAATGGCAATTTAACAAGAGAAGGAAAAAATGTCTCAACTTTCAATGGAAGTCAATGTAAAATGTCACTTTGGAGCATTTCTACTGGTCCATTAATCATAGAACTCTGAAATTTGGCCATTCACATTTCCAGATTCACATTGTAAAACAAGTGAAATAAAAATTACATATATTATACATATATATACATATATATATATATATATACATATATATATATATATATATATGTAATATATAATTTGCTTACATTACATACAAGTTATTATTGTGCTGCTTTCAAGATAATGGCTTAAAATACACGAACTGAAAATTACTCAGCATCACAACAGATTACATTACATTAAAGTTATTTACCATGCCAGAGCGTGCACCCAGACGTGGCTCGCATTGCAATGGAAGCGCTGTGCTATAAAGACGCTGTTCAGCGGCTGTCCCCTTGTATTTAGTATGCTCCACAAAATTCTTTACTTAACCCAAACACGGCTCGGCGTTCTGAAAACATTGATCTGTGTTTGGGTTAAATGACTGCGGTTGGAAGGCATACTAACAAGCCAAGCAGGTGCATGTGCTTCTGCAGCTTTGTGCTGTTATGCTGGTCAAAATTACGGGTTACACATCTGGAGATGGGCGTTTAGATTCAATTTCTTTCAGTTTATAAGATACATTATTTCACTTTTTGTTTTGTGTTCTTAAAAGATGTCTATTTTTAAAATATATATTCTGAAAACAGGCACAATTTGTATTTAATTGTACATTTATCATGCATGACACAATAAAATAATAAAAGTGTTGCATAAACCATATTTTGTGCTTGCATTTTTGTCCAATGTGCTAAATTCAGCAAACAAACAATACTGGTGTATTAAAATGTGTGAAGTCTGTCTTCAGTATTCTGATGACATTAAAAGTTTTTTTTTATGCCGTTAATAACATTCACAGTTCAACATCTCATTCAGTCTCTCTGCTCTTATTTCTGTCCTATGGTCATGCATGTTTTCTTATTAAAAAACAAACAAATGTATTTCAAGTACGGTCACCTTAAAATGCAAATATCTCCTAAAAACATTTCTTACTTCTACGTTCTTCTATTAACTCAAGGGGGCACTCTAAGTCTGGTTAAGAGACATGCCACTTCAATGTAAAAATGGCAAGGTAAATAAATAAATATATGAAGAGGGGTGTCAAAAAAAAAAAAAGACAGGGGGAACTTCAATCATTTTAGTGCTCGCCCCTTGTTACGCATACGCCGGCCCATTTGTAGTGCGCAGCTAACGCAAAGTGAAACAATGCCGTAACTGTCATCCAAATTGTTCTGAACAGCGCGATGAGGAAGTGTGGGGTAATAAATGACATAAAAAGGTCTTTTATTGACAAGCTGCCATTTACTGTTTGCATTAGAGAATATGAGAAGATGATGGCTGCTCGCCTCCTTTCCCCGAAGGTATCGGACTGAAGGAGAAAGAGCCGGGACGCTTCCCCTCGCCTCCCCTGCCGCATTGATAACGCCTCTAAATAATTAAGTGATGACTTCCTGTCTACAATTACTTAATGTTTTTTTTCTTTTCTTTTTCCCCCACACTGCCCAGCTAGGAGGGGATTATGAAGCGATTTGTGGGTTCCATGTGACGGTGGGGCTTTGCAGGCTACCCCCAATGTCTTTTGCAGGATCAGGTTCCCCTTTCTCACTGCCCTCCCCCTTCTTCACTCCTTGATCAGGTTGAATTTAGAAGAGGCTGAGGTTCCTCTTTAGTGTCACATCACGGCCACTTGGTGCTCTGTTCCACGACAAAGTAACAGCAGCTCCGAACAGGCCCCCGAAAACAATTTTGAAGGGTCTCTGCATGGGGACAGGCCCACTAGAGCCTGTATGGCATTAAATCATCCGGATTGTTGACCGTTTCATTTGCAAAATACCAGCACACTTGAATTACAGCCTGTGCGGGAAAGTGGGACTATTTCAATGCAGAATCATAAGCCGAGCAAAATACAGCTTTCCACTACTAATGGAATTCAGGGCTGCTCAGATCGACAGAGCAAAAAATAGATCAATTTACGTGAAACACAAAATTACTGTCGGAAAACAAAGAGCCAAAAGAATAATGTGGGCCTGCACAATTACTTACTATATATTTACTTGAGATATAGATATACTTATAGATATAGATATATACCTCATTACTTTAAGCTATATGTTTAAGCTATAGATCCACTTACTTTAAAATATACTCATAATTATTTATGATGTATACCTAATTACTTTACAATATATACCTAATTACTTTAAGATATATACCTAATTACATAACGTAAATGATGTTCTGGTTGGCTGCCTTGTATTGTGCCTCATTTAAAAATGGTCCAGGCTGAAACACATTACTTCAGTGTGAATGGGCGGAGCTATACAACTTTAGACTGAATATGCAGATACACGTAAATGTGCTGTTTTTGGGACATTACGTAAAAACGAATAATAGAAAAACATGCTGTTTTTTATTTTACGCAAAGGTTGCTTTACCTCGGCTTCACACCAGCACCTTGGGAAGGTTTGTCAAAAGAGAAGCTGAGACAATGACAAATCTGACCCTCTCAATTTTCTATACCCTCAGCCATCCTCAGAATCCTTGGCTATTTACAGAGGCTACGGTTCTTCATGAATTTTATTTACTGATTATCTGATTACTGATATCTACTGTTCTTGATATCTACTCTTGATATCTACTCTTGATATCTCTGTTATTTAAAAAAAATGTTGTATCAGTAAATGTGATTAAAAAAAAAACACTATATAAGATCAGAATATATACAAACAAACATATACATAACAAGAACATCTTCAGCAAAGCTGTTGATATCTTTGAGCAAGTCCACAAGTTTGGTCCCTGGCTTCTCTTTTTGATACCTCCAGCCAGTTCACATGATTGTTCGAATCTACCACCAGCAGCACACCTGATTTCACTTAATCTTTATACAAAATAACTACTTGTGTATTTGTGTTACTTAATTTACTTAATTTAATATTGTTTTCTTCTTTTCAAATATCATATTATTATAAAAATAGCTTATTAGATATAGAAAATGTACATATTAAAAATTAGCATGTCGCAAATATATTATTTATTTAATATATTACTATACAATTATTATAATATATAATTTTTATTTGTTGTATTTATTAGTTTTTTCTGTTTTTTAAAATGTTTTGTTTCTTTTGCCAATTTTAGACACAGTTGTTAGTTATGTTTTTTAGAACATCTTGAATTGAAAATAAAATGGAGCAACAAAAATGTTCTAAGATGACCTATATGTATATACAAAATATTCAGAAAACATACAGATTATATCCACATTAACTTACACTAAACATGCATTATTGCTCTGTTTACAATATACATGTTTAATACAGTATATCATCTGTGAAATATAGAGATGTTTACTATTCACATATAACTGGATAGAATGTGAATTTAAATGTACTGTGAGTGGGGTGTCTTTAGTGTGTGCAGTGTGACTGAGCTGTTGTTGTTGTTCCAGTAAGTAAGTAAATACAGGGCAGAGTGTGTTTTTATGTGCTTCTGGTCATAATATATATATATATATATATATTACAGAGAAAATCATGAGTTGGCTAGGCTGATTCAGATGATGTGATCTCCATGAGGCAACACAAATACAAAATTGCAAACGTACTATACATTACTACATTAATAATTCATTTACAAATGTCCAATTAAATGCATGGGTGGCAGTGTAATTTATATAATTGAGAGCATTAAATCATTCAGGCTAATGAAGAGTTATACATATTTTAGACCCACTGGGATTTTGGAGTTAATTCAGCACAGCTAATTTGTGTATCTTCTGAGGCAAAAAGCATATATGCATCTACGCGCTGCCTGTGTGAAAAGGAAAGACTCTGGGAATGTCTTGAAGGCATAATAATTCTCTCTGCCTCTCATCTTCAGGCAGATAATTTGGTAATTAAGCCTAAACAAAGGGCGCTGTTGTGCGGCTGCACTTTCACTGGATTCATGGCGCCTCCTCTGAAGATGCTGCGAGTGCCTGAGTCAAGGTTAACTTATTCCAACACTGAGGTCAATTACTACCAGCACATTCTGTTTGCAAATGCAGCACTGTATCATCCACACACACACACACACATATACACACACACACAGAGCGCTCTGTATTAAAATGAATAGAAAGCCCTGTTTGAAGTCCAATCTTTAAGCTCCCTTACACTTAAACACTTGTGCTGGTGTGGAGGGAAGAGAGTGAATGTCGCCATATGAAGCGCGGAGCAATTATTCAGGCTCCGGTTTCAAAGAATTCCGTCTTTCTACCTGTGCCTCACTCTTCGCTTTTGTCTTCCTCCCTTTATCCCTGTGGGACAGAGACCCACTTTAAAAGTAATACTAATGATGCCTTTCATTTATTGGGCCATTATTCATTACAATAACAAAAGGCAGATGGATAGAGGCTTTGTCGCTCAGGCGCTTGGCTCATAGTTGCGAGGCAACTCACACTGCACTGCACTATATCTGTCCTGCTGTCACCCATTACCAAATATTTCACTTTCTTTGATCATATGAGAAGAAGCTCATTTTTATAATGTTTAGGCTAAGCAATCTTTCCTCCGCTGCAGGGTGAACAGATCTGTTTCCTTCATATTCCCCAAGTTGAAGTGCTGCTTTAAGGCAGGGGGTATTTAGGAGGAAGAGGAACGGACAGGAACAGAATTCTGAAGTTGAGCATCATTAATGTGGTGTTCAGTCTTAAGAGGAAGTGCCCACATAAGAATCTACTGGTCTAAGATGGATTTTTCCAACAAAAACAACCCCACCTCACTACCCCACTTGACACAGTATTTTGGTAAGGTTGCCAGTCCCTGTTTTTTATCTGACCTGGTAGCATGTGGCTCCAATTGCTAATCAGGCCATGAGTTATATATCGTACAAAACCAAGGAAAGCAGAGAGGAAAATAATTTAAGTACATGGACAGAGTCAGATATGTTATAAATGAGGAGACCAGTTTACATATATTGTCCCACATTTTAACAAAATGAGCCAATCAGCTAGCTGGTTATGCCCCTTGATGTGGGGTGGGGGGGGGGTGGTTTGCGCAAGCCCAGTAGCCAGAACAACTCGAGATGTTTTTTGTACCTTTTTGTTTAATTAAAGGCTACAAACTATTCATGAGGTTTTTGTCAGATTTGATCAGTGATTTAACATAGCTTTTTGAAACTTTGAAATTTTGGTATCTTCCCATGTACAGAGTTTGAAGCCTGATCTCATATGAATGCCTGGAAATAACTGCCCGGCGGCATTGTAAAGATGGCCATTGAGTGAACAGACTTGCCTATAAGGAACAGAGAGTTTACAGCTTCTTCTAACATGCCTTTGTTGGCTCAGGGAATCCTCATGTCTGTGCTACCTTCTGACTCCTTTCACTTTAGCTAGGCTCTTATAACGAGGTCTGCTGGAGTCAATGTCCGCACTCTGATTAACCTTAGATACTGTGTCCAGTCCTCTTATACACACTCTAACTACCTATGTGTTTCTTTTTTGCTAAAGTGACTTCTACACAGTACTGTACATGTTCAGTAGTTGGTTTACTGAACAGTGAATTAGAGACTCAGCATGGTGTTGGACACAGAAGTGTGCCACACTTCTTGGTGCCGCTCTTTCCACCCTCTCCACAAAGGGAAACCCCTGGCCCTTCTCTGCCTTGTCTTCCTCCAGCAGCAGCAAAGCACCCAAACAAGTGCAGCCAGGCAGCCCAGGCCGCCATCATCACTCGCCAACTCCTAAACGAGCCTCGCTGCCAGTCGGCCAAATCTGCCATCGGATCCCCTCGCTCCCCCCTCAATTCATGCCCAGGATCCCGAAGCAGCTGATTGGCTCTCCACTCTCCCACAGCCGTGTTTGCCAACTCATGGGTCTTTAGAGGAGCGCAGAGAGGCCCCCAGCCCAAATATCTTCACTCAGCAGAGGGCTGCTGGGGAGCCTCAGTGGTTTGAAAGCCCCCTCCTCCCCCCCATAGTTTCAGGCTTATTTTACAAAGACACAAAGCCTTCCAGAAGTCCCTCCGGCGTACATAGGGCAGCCTGTGGCTGAGCGCTGTTGAGGACTGTGGGGTGGGATTTGAGGCTTTTAAGAGAACAGGCCAGAAGATGACGAACTAGAGGGAAGCCACAAAAGGCCTGCATCACTACACATAACATCGATGGATATAAGATCTATGCAATGTTTAAGCAGGGCTGTCTGAGGTTTAGAAGTGCCACAGAATGCATGTATTCAGTATTTCAACTTGTTCTTGTTGATACATCAGTAGTAAGCATGCGACTTTGCATCTTTTATGGTGGGCTTGTGAATAATTTGATGAGCTCTGCACTACAAAGGCTCATACACGTGCCACTTAGCATATCATAGCTTTGTTTTTAGCACTGTTACAGGAACATTGCGGTTAGCTAGGGTTAGCTTTTAGTCTAGCATGGGTGCCCACTCCCTACACGGATTTTTAACTCCCCTTCTACAGCCGGTGACCCGGGCAAAGCTGTTCATGAGGCCTGATTCATGCAGCAACCCATATTTCTATAAGCGGTATTAAGTAGTCTGGTGGGGATGTGCTGCTCTCCAGTGTTACTGATGCACATTTTGTCTCAGACAATTAACTAATCACTGTCAAAAACACTATATTCTCCTGTAGTGGCTGTTCTGTTTTTACCACGTTATGTCAGCTTTTGGGCTTAAAAGACTGTTGCTAGTGGGCTGGGTGTAT
This sequence comes from Salminus brasiliensis, assembly GCF_030463535.1. Lineage (NCBI taxonomy): Eukaryota > Metazoa > Chordata > Actinopteri > Characiformes > Bryconidae > Salminus > Salminus brasiliensis. The sequence continues at coordinate 34,668,712 of NC_132887.1, read as the reverse complement.
GGACATTGTAGGAGTGTGAATAAAATTAGTCAATGAGACTATTGCATACCAGTTTTTGGAAATGGTACATCTTGCACCACAGTTTCGGTTCTTCTGGAATTTATTTTCAATAAATGGACAACCATGTTTGTCAGATTCAAACTCATTAGTTTGAAGCAGTTTTCTATTCTAGGACACCTTTAAAAAGAGGCCAAACAGTCCAAAGAGTCTTGAGGCTTTACTTGAGGCTATACTTGCTTTGTTAAACACTGCATGACAAAATAGAAGTTCCCACTCATTGCTTTAGGCTTCTTTAGTGGCTGGAGACTAGCGGCTATGGGAATGGATTTGATGCATTCATTATGGAAACATTCAACGAATCATTGCTTATTCTTTTGTATTATTTTTTTTTTACTTGAATAAATTTTTAATCAAGTAGTCATCACAGCCCTACTTTTAAGCCCAGTACATAGTTCAGTTAGCATTCTCCATTCAGGATCCCTCTTTTTCTATTACAGGGCAGATTTATTGATGTCCAGTTTTTATTATAAAAATGTTGCAAGACAGAAGCTAATAATTGCTTTTTCATCAGTAATAAGATTTATTTTTATTTAATCTTGTAATCATTACAGCCATACTTTTAAGCCCAGGCAGAACATGCATACATAGTCCTTGTCTACTTTTCTATTAGGGGGCTTATGTATATCCTGCTGGTGATTGTAAAGGCAAGTTGTGATTGCACTGGTTTGCAGGGATGCTCTGAAGATGCTTCAAATGTTCACCCCCACCGCCATAAAGTACCTGTAGATTATAGACTACATCTGTAATTAGTGCTTGTTTTAGGAAATCTGTCCCTGAACCGCTACACCAACTGAAAGTTTTTTAGACCGTTCTTCACATGCACACTTCTCCATTACAAACATGCTTCTTTATGAAACTAAAAGTAGTCATTCTATGGTATCGCTACAGAACCCTGTAAAGCCCCTTAAACTCGTAACTTTAAGAGTGTATGTTTATGTCTGGTTGATCGATGAAATACAATAAAACACGGTCAGACAAACCCGCCTGCGTCCTAACTCACCTTGCCAACCTGCTACACTCAGATCAGACCGCAGCACCGACAAACCACTTATGCTAAATAAGCGAAACGTTACTAAAAGATACTTGGATAAATGAAGATGATTTCCCATGGACATCAGCATGCTCAAAGGAAGGCATGTGGATGCCTTCTGTTGCCGCTACCTCCTCCTGACAGTGGGTTTAGCATTCCCCGAGCCGCCTCGCTCTCTGAGGACAGGCTCTCCGCACGCCTTTTCATTCATATTAATTGTGACTGGAAGAAGATCAGACGCTCCCAAAAAATACGTGCCCGGCTCAGATTTGATAATCATGTCATTGATAGTGTCGGCGGGCGAGGAACAACTAGCATTTGGCTTTTGTCCTCTCTCTCTCTCTCTCTCTCTCTCTCTCTTTTCCCTCTTTCTCAAGCGCACTGCATGAATTATGCATCATATTACCCCCAGAGAAAGACACTTAATTCACATATGTACTATTTGCATAGGGGTTATTTACATAAATTGTTTTAAAATGTAAAATAATATAATAGTGTTTATTATTATTCTTACTGTTAACATCATTTTTAGTAAAGGAAGGCATAATAATGGTAGTTTTTTCAGCTATCGTTTATACAAGCTCTATCATAACCATTAAATATTTTTCCAAGCTTGTGTCATCAATGTCGGTTTACTAGCTAGCAAAAATAAAGCCTATGCTAACATATACAACTAATGCATTTGCTAGTTTAATTAATACCTTTGCTTCAGTGGTCTAATATGTAGCTATTTTAAGATAGATAGATAGATAGATAGATAGATAGATCACTTTATTTATCCCACAGGGAAAGTCAGTTTTTACAGCAGCAAAATCAAACAAGAGGGCAGCATAATAAAGGCACTTAAAATAGTAGTAAGAGGGTTAAAATAGTAGTTGGGAGGTTATACATAGTTATTAGTGGCTATGAAGAAAACATAGCCATGCGGTATCATTACCTTGTTTGTTGCGTGGCTGACAAATGTCTATTACTCTGTAAAATCGTACTACACAGACTCTGAAACTGTTTAAAAGCTGTGGGACATCATGGGAAATGTAGTGCCTTTGCATGGCATGTCCTGTAGTTCTGCATAGCAATCCAGGATATAGTTGACGTTTTGCCACCGTCATTTTACTGGGTCACATCCACAGGAAATTGGTCTAATGACGCCCCTGAGCCACTACAATAGATGTGAATACAGTTAATTAAATGTAATCCTATTGTTTTTTTGCATCAAGCGGAGCTTTCCAACCCAAGTACATAAAAATATATACATCTAAACTTATTTTTGATGATTAAATAGAAGGGTTAATAGCACAATACAAATGAAATAGATTTTACTCATGTAACATCTGCAGTACTGTAGTAGAAGCAGTATTACATGAATCTGTGCATAAATGGACAGTATTTATTTACTTAACTGTTGTTTTGAAACTACCTCCACCATGTGTTTACAGATTATTGAGCACACCAATGTTGTGTTATTCATGCATTGAATGGTTATAATATAGAATTATTTCAGAGCCTATAAATAACTCAGTGAGAGGCAGCCAGGCTAAATTACAGCCTCCAGATGACAAACTAATACAGTTCTAACAAACTAATACACCCAAGAAAAATAATGAGCTCATATTTGACAACATGCAGAAAAGTTAACTGTGTTGTGTAAATATATATAATTTCAGATGTTGTCATGCTGATATTTGCTGTTCTACAGTGTGGTTGATGATGTATTTGCCACATGACATTGCCTTTGGCACTAATCTTATTTATTTTATTGCAGATATTTTAGATGGAGCTCGTCTGTAACTAAACTAAGTAAGTAACTAAATAACTTGTTTCCTTACTCCCTCAAGTTCAGCAGGCTGAACGTCCTCCACAATTAGTACTCAAATAGGTATTGGTACTTCGCATTACACTGCATGTACTAGTTATGCAATTAGGTTGAAAAGGAATTTAGGTACAAACAACATAGAACTGCACTTATTTAGCTGCAATTGTAATTTACTAAACTTTTTTCTAATTTAGTTAGAAATAGCCTCGTCCATCTGTTACACTGAACTTCGCCAATGGAGTCATAGGAGTTGTAAGTGCTGGAAATTTACATTTTCAGTTGTAGCAGTATCTTAAGGTTACTTTGATTGTGCCCTTCTCTGATATTAATACTAATAACATTACTAATAAAACTCATTATATAATCAGCATTCTCAATACTTATGCTGCTACAACTTTTAGCACTGTGACTACTACCAACCCTTCTGTTATGATCACTTTTATGACCATTATCACTATTTAACTTCCTTACAATGCAGCATCCTTCCACCACACAGGCCAGTAGTCAGTATTGTTCATATTTCCTCAGGCTTCAGCACAGACTCCTCTCTCAGTGTGCGCTAGGAGCTGGCTGTTGTGCAGCTGTCCGTTGCCATGCATTGGGCCGGTGTGGGAGGAGGTGGGAGTCACGAGCGTGTCCCCCACCCCCATCCCGCGTGGATTCTGGGCCCAGCCACGGATGGCTCGGGGCCAGAAACACAGCTCCGCTCGCAGGCAGATAAAAAGACGTCCCACAAATCACGGGGGCCCTGGCGGGTGATGGGCAGGGTAGCCCGCTCATTGCGGGAATCAGGTGTAAATTCAGTCATTAGACTGCTTCCAGAAAACAGCATGCATAAATAAAGGGTGGAGGCGCGGAGGGGACGCTGTGGCTGCTGCTCTGTTACTGCTGCCGTTGCAGGTGGCGGTGGCGCGAAGGCCAGGGAGTGGCTGCTCTTTGCTGCCAGATAGATTCATTACTCACTTTCAGACACACACACACACACCGAGACAAGCTTACACACACTTACATCTCTCTTATTCTCACTCCTTTAGTGGCTCAAGAGCAGATCACATCATGTATGACCCAGCTGTATGCTGTCTGCATACAAAACAAAGACATTCTTCTGTTTATAGCTCATTTTTCTTATTAGGCCTTATTATCCACAGTAATGCCAGAGCACAACTGAAGTGTCCATAACTGAAAAGTATATGTATTTTTACTGGTGTACTAACCTACCACCAGATTTACAGTGATGTCAAGATCAAGCTTTACGGTAACATATTTTCTCATGCATATACAAGAGTGTTTTGCCTGAAAATCATAGAGCGGTCAATGAGAAACCAAAGAAAAAATCAATAACAAAATTACAGTACTGTATAACTTACTGTATAATTATTAGTTAATGCAAGAAAATGAAAGATGTTTCTTAAAAAGAAAACATTAAGGATACCCATATCCTTAAGGTGGCTTGGGTATTGGCTACTGATATAAAAACAAGTGTATGGTCCAGTTAATACCTTTAACACAAAAATACTGACAAAAATAACAAAAATGATATATAACAGTAAAAATACTGTTTACTACTGTGCATGTATCAAACATTGGAAGACTTAATACAGCATTTTAAAGCAACTCATATCCAAATGACCAGGTTAGCCACTGGAAGACACTTTACAAAGACACTTATAAAAGTGGCAAATGACCTCTAAAAAAAAAACATCCTAAAAAATGTTTAACTGCAGAATCGAATAGCCTTTAAATAGCAGCCTAGACACTGGATCATTAAAACACAAGGCATGTGCACTGTAGGGCTGTATTATCAATAAAAAATAATAATATAGATATCAGATTGAATTTCTCATTCAGTCTGTGGTCCTCAGGTAGAGGGTTCCATTATTCCTTTTTTTGGGGCACAGACATGTGTTTGTGAGGGTCTGCATACAAATTGTTGCTGTCACGCCAAAACCTTGTATTTCCATTTCATTTCAGTTTTTCACTTTTTGACTCATTACCTGTCAGAAGTTCATGATAAACTGACTTTTGAAAGTTAAGTAATTGTAACTTGTATGTTAGCCCAAACGATTTCTTATAATTACATTATTGCCATGCATAAATTTCATAGGGTGCTAATATAGACCCCTGGGGGACTCCACAAAATATGCTCAAGCAAACAGTTGCCAAATAAAATTGAAAATAGTTTTTGCATTAGGATTAATAACCAAGTCATAAACCCCTATAAGGTTGTCATTTTGGTGATACAAAGTTTTGCGTGACATATGAAACTTATTTGCTGGTAGTAGCTGTACAAAGAGACCAAAGATAATAGATCAGTCAATTAAAGTTAATCATTTTTTATATAAATGAATTAGAAACTAATACATATGTTATGATAGTGAAGAGGTTGAAGTTGTATTCAGACAGCTTTCACAGAACATACTTTTAGTCACAGTTGTCACTGTTAACTTCTCTGCATGTTGTCAAGTCAAAGTTAGACACACAGACAGACAGTGAGATACCTGTGACAGTGTAGGCCATCTCCCCCTGCGTGTGAGTGTGGATGACCCCCACCCCGCTTTGACTGAGGCGATACTCGCGGATGATGCCATTGGGCTTGGTCGGGGCCACCCAGCTGATGTACAGTGTTGTGGGCCCCAGTGCACTGACTGAGGGAGCAGCAAGACCCTCCGGTACCCCCTGGACAGTCACTGCCACCACCTACACACACACACACACACACACACACACACACACACACACACACACACACACACACACACACACACACACACAAAAAGAATTACAGAGCAATTTGCCCTAATGGAGGCTTGGATATCCTACTCTAATAGAATGTCACTAGTGGTTTCAGCTCTTGTCTTTAGGAGTGGCAGACTATTAGGAGAAGGCCGTGAGAGGTGGTTAAGGTGGTTCTTTCTTTCTTTCTGCCCCCCCTCCTTTCCCCTGTTCTCCGGTTGTTTGCAGCCTGGCCCGGGCAGTGGCCTGATGTGCTTTTCGTGAGCCTACCGAGTGTCCGCTGAGATTAAATCAGCATCCTCATTCCCTGCGACAGAGGCGGCTCAGCGGCCCCATGCCCCGCCGGGTAATTGCTCCCCTTGTATTGGGGCCGACAATAATTGCAACTGTTTGGGAGCGACGCTCGCAGGTGTACAAGTTAATCCCCCCACCCCTCAACGGCCCGCCTCACTCCACTTACACCCTCTGTCTCAATTCGGGTACTGTGTACTACATTCTTTCACTTAAGTGGTGGCTGATATAGCAAAAATATACCTGTACAATACCTAAAAGCCCTTCCTCATTCATAAAACTTCCCCTGATCATTACAGTATATGTAGCCCTGTCAAATGACATGTTTGTGTGTTTCTGAACTATCATAAAAAAGTTCAAAAACACATTTGAATACATAACTGTTTGTGATTATCATATTGAGAAAAAGAATAAAAAGTGGCATGTGCAGATGTTTTCGAATGTAACAAAAATAATACAAATAGATTAATGAAATATTTTTAAAATCATCAATGTGGCTTGTGCTAACGTTTACACACACTAAGCATTGCAAAGACATTGCAAAGATTATTAGGCATGTGGCATGCCATCAATTGTGTTCTTCACTGTCACCTAAATGAAATTACCAGGCTACCAAGTTCCCTTACTCTTCAAACCTTGTACTCTTGAACTCTTTGGCCACATTTGTAGAAAAGAAATGAAATTTTATGAAAGGAACACCTTGCCAACTGTGAATCACGGGAGTGGATCTATCATGCTTTGGGGTTGTTTTGCCGCCAAAAAGAGTGTTATTTGGACAAAGGTCACAGCATTTTTTTTTTACATTCATTTTGTAGAAAAAAGTTCATGTGAACTGTGTTCACACAACAAATGTTCTATTACGGAAATACTTAAAAGTAATTAACATATTTTGTGCTAAATATACGTAATAAATTGCCATGCAGGACCGCATTATTAAATAGAGCCTGAATAACAACCATACACCTATCAAGTTCACAATTTTCCACTGAGGGCAAATGTTTATACAATTTTATCTTAATTTCTCAATAGTTCTAGTCCAGCTATCAACAGTATACTATATTCTCCTGCATTCCCGTGTGGACACATGCACATGGAAGCACCAGATTTAAGATGCAGTCAGTTGAGAAGGAAGAGGGTGAGGAAGAATCCCAAACAGGTACTGGATCATCCAGGCCTGTTTGGCCTGGAGCTTTGAGTGAGCATTCTAACTGTGGTGAGGACAGGGCCGTTTCCCCCTCACTTCCACCTCCCCGGCTGTTCCCTCAGCACACCTCGGAGCACAATAATCACCTGATCTAAAATGGGACAGAAGGAGAGCTGGGTTTGTTCTTTCATCTGGCGCGAACAGCAATTACTGGAAGATAACAGTGATGTGGCTTAGATAGAGGCTCCTGAGGAACAACGAGGCTGCTATCAGAAATATCCAGTGGGCTCAGCACTTTGAAACCAGACAGTGGCAGCACGGGAGAATTAATTTCTCTATGAATTTCTTTATGAGTGTTGTGTGGAAGTTTAAGAAACTGAAGAAACAGCTGCAACTGCTACACTAAACTTAAAGGTTCTACAAAGTTTTGAAAAGAGAGCACTGAGCTGATACTGCAATCACAACAAGGCAGTTCTTTTCTTGTGATGAGGCCTGTAATTTTTTTTTAAAATAGCTTCAGAAACACTCTTCAAGAACACAAGTAATTACACACCATGTATTAAAAAACAAACAAAAAAAAGTTTTGGATAAGATGGATACAGTTGCAAGAAATGGTAAGTAAATAATTAACACCCACAATGCAGGCTAGAAAAAGTAAGTGGCCCTTTAAATCGAATAACTTTGCATGCACAGACCTCTATGGGTGAGACCATCTTAATAGGTTCAAAGTCAAACACTAATCATCTTTTTCAACCATTTTTTTTTATTTGTAGCATCAAAAAACGTCTCTTCGGCTTAAGGTTATTGATTGCCGCCCTTATATTCTCCTGGAAAATGTTTTGATACACCTTTGAGGCCCAATCCACACTGCAATGTTATTTTGGGACAGCAATGGCTTCCTTTGTGGTGTCCTTCCATGAGCCCCTTTCTTGTTTAGTGTTTTTTTTCTAATAGTGGACACAAAAACAAAAGTTTCTGCAGTTCTTAAGAGTCTCCAGTAGGTATTTTCCTGTTACACTTGGTTTTCTGACTTGCCCTTTATGCTCTTGGAGTGATCTAACAGGACGCCTAACAGGATCTTTCTTGAGAAAAACAAATATTAGTAACTGGGTTTTGTGTCGTTTTTACTGGGCAAAGCACCCATGACATCCACAGTTTAATCTAATTTCCTTAACTGAAACAGAAGTCAACTTACAATGCAGAAGTTCACTTACTTTTTCTAGCCTGCACTGAGGATGTTTGCTCAAGACTGCTGAGTGATTAGTTTATTTTGATTGCGTAAGTCTAGAATTGTTACCAAGACAATGATTAGAACACATTTAATGGATTAAACTGTAATTTCCATTATTTTTTTTTAATGACATTTTAGAAATGTATTTAAAATGGCTTAGCTTTTGTTATACACACTCACTTTGGTGGAGTCTGTGCAGCCGGCTGAAGTGCAAGCCCTCAGTTGGTATGTATACTCTTGGAAAGGCCGGATGCCTCCAGCATCAGTAAAGCTCTGCTCATTTCCACGGTAACGCTCCTGTCCATCTCGCAGGATCACATAGTGGTTGATCTCACCTAGATTGAGACACACACACACACACACACACACAATCACAAGTTAGAGAGAAAGAGGAAGAAAGATAGGGTTTAATTCCATGTCATCCTTGCTTCTGTACCCATCATTTCTCTCTCTCTCTCTGTTTGTATTTCTCTCTTTCTCTCCAATTGCATTCCTCTTACTCTCTCTCTCCAAGTCAGAGTGAGGAGAAGGCGGAGAACTAAGTTCCTCTGAAATCACAGCAGATTGGGTGGCGAGGTGTCTGATTAAAGAGCAGAATGGAGTTCTAATGAGCAATCAACATGTTTCTTTACATATTAAGTGGTCCAGAAGTTCCCTCAAATGGAGCTTGTTAGTTCTACTTAGCGGCATGTTTATGCGCATGTGAATTTGTGCATTCATAAATTATTCCGCCACGCGATGCAGATTAACTACAGTAACTGTAGTAACTGCGTCTTCAGAGGCGCGCCGCCCGCATCAATCAGTCCACGCCGTACACTGTGTTATTATTACAGGTCAAAAGTCTGTTTCTAGTTTATTGCAGAAATGGGGCTAAATGTACAGAGTCACACTGCAAGCAGAGATTAGCCAAATCAGGCCCAATCAGGAATGTCTTACAGGCAGTTTCTAACACAGCAACAGGGAAGTCTTCTGAATGACAACAACAGCCTTGCTAAAGCTGCTATTACATACGTCTGTGGTCTTAAGTGTTCGTGGTGCTATTTTAGTAATACTTTGCTGGGCCATTTACATAACCATTTCATTAACTCATTAAAGCCTATAAATCCTTTGTATATATTATATTTTTCCACTTCATGAATAATAAATAAAGCACCACATTTCCTAAATGTCTGCATAATTAAATGGTTAAGATGTGATCAGAACTGGACTTCTAAAAGCTGCAATACTGAAAGTTATTACACCAAATAGTTGTAAATACTCTGCCCCAAGCTAAAGACTACAAGGGGACTTCACCTGGACTGTCCAACTTCATTACTGGCCTGCTCCAACTCCACACTCTAACCACACACACCTGCATCTTGTTTCTGGACTCATTATCTTGGCATATACTACTAAATACAAGGGGCAAGATCTTGAGATGCACCTTTTGAAGCACAATCTCTAGAAGATTGAATTGGTACAGAACCTTTGTGAAGTAAAGTGAAGGGAAGGTTGTGTAGAACTATCTATTTAAAAAAATTGTCCCTTCATGGAACAATCAAAAAATGTTTCTTTTTGTGGCCTCGTTCAAAGAAGCTACTGAAGCACCTGTATTTTTAAGAGCTGCTTGAGACTATAATGGAAGACACAATTTACTTAGATTCTCCCATTCATGTTTGGCCTGCTCCAGCTCCACGACTCTATACTCTGACCACACACCTGTAGCTTGCTTCTAGTCTGATTAACTCTGCTATGTCTACTACAATGTCTGAAACAATGTGGGAGGTCTGCCATACTTATCAGCTATTTCTTGCTTTTAGAAACAAAACTCAAGTTCGATATGATCTTAAACCAAACCAATTCTAAACTTTCACACCATTCAGTGTCTTTAAAAACATTAGTTGGCTTAGCAATCCTTAACCACAATAGGAGCTTGGCTGGAGCTACAAGGCAAATGTAGCTGTAAAAAAAGAGTCTGATCTGATACATGACATGTATCTGATCAGTCTGATACATGACATAAAACTAGAGTCCATTTTTGAGGCGTTCTGTAGTTAACTCTGATTACTTTCTTTTCATTTGCTTCCTGTTACAGGTGAAAGTGTACAATTCATTTTGTGCACTGTGCTGGATTTCTCTCTACTGTTAATGTTATATCCGTGTGTTCAACAGACACCCAGGCAGGGCAGCAGAAACAGATTAATCTGCTCTTGTTAAGACTGTAAAATGTCACACAATGTACTTCCTGCTTTACTTTAGGGCTATGCCACACTTTGGTTTGTTTTATGATGACGACTGGCTCTTGTTTATTTACTTATTTAAATTAAATACAGTTTCAGTGTACTGTGATCTGTGAAATACTGTGATCAGCATGCCTATGCTGGTTGACCAGCTTGACCAGCATCACCAAACTGGTCGACCACCATGAACAGAAAGACCAAGCTGGCCGACCAGCATGACCAGTAACGCTTAGCTGCATGGCCAGCATGAAAAAGCATAAACAAGCTGAATGGCCAGCATGACCACCAAGACCAAGCTGGTTAACCAGCTAGCTTACCAACACGTCATATGTTTTTCAGTTGGATAATCAATTTTCAACCACCTTGACCCTCAAAGTCCAACTTAGACCATCCAAATCCAGCTAGCGGTAAATGTTGGTTTTGAGTTGGGTTTTTCAGAAGGGAGAAAGCATTGAGACGCGCATTTGGCGATTCAGGCATGACGAGTGCATAACATGAGAAAACTACATATAAAACCACTGTCTATGTTATTTGATGGGATTTTGCCCACTTAAAAAAGAGACAGTTTAAAGCTATTGGATATTACTTAACAGATCAACCTGTGTTGATTTAGAGATGCAGTAGGGACACTGCTAAATAAAAAAAACTAAATAAACGTTTACTGTTTAATTTAATTCATAAACAGCATGAAAATACAAAAACTGCAAAGGAAAGATAATCTTACCATTGGACTTAGATGGTGGGGACCAGTCCAGTTGGATGATATCATCACGGAGACCCACCCTGCTCCAACGTGGGGGTGGGACTTCTCGGGGTACATCCTCTTTTGTGGTGATGCGGGAAGCAGAGCTAAAGGCACGGCCGTGCCTGTTCCACGCCCCAACTTTGTACTCATAGCTAGTGTAGGGGTCCAAGTCTGTGTCTGAATGTACAAACACATCAGCAGTGGTACTCGTAAACACAGAGGACATGATACACATGAATACATGTGAGCGCGCATACACCATTTGAGTGATACAGTACTGGATTTTGACCATATGTGTTACGAGTCGTTTATGGTGCCACAGGAGAATCGGGAAGCGCCTTCCTCACTAAAACACTAAAACTATAACAAGGCCATGCATTCAAGAGTGGCCGGGGACCACCCTGTTTATTACCGTGTTTTTCTTTATCGGTGCAACAGCAGTTTGTTGTAAATGTGTGTGTGCGCTGTGTGCGCGTTTGGGGAGCTGTGGGTGTAAATCACGGAGATGGGTAATGTGGGATCCAGCATGCTGCTGGAGTTTGGCAGGATGCTTACTTCACAGGCTTCTTCAAGAGCAAAGAACAGTGTGTTTAGCTACAATGTTGGTGGAACTACAGGGAGCTAAGCCTGGTCAACACCTCTAATCACATTAATGCCTCCGTGACTCGTCATTCTGAAACAAAAACAGGCACTGGAACTGCTGCAAATCATGAAATCAATTAGATTATTGGGAGTTCTAAATGATACAACCAAAGTGAAATTATATAAGTAACATTTTCTATGGATGTACTTTGGCACATTCAGGCATTCAGTAAAGGCTTCCTTGTTTCAACACTAATAATGACCCAACTAATCAGTTCACTAACAAGCCGCTTCTGAGTTGAAGTGTGTGTTAGAGCATGAAAACACTAAAATGTGTAGGGTACAGGTCCTCCAGGACCAGAGCTGGAAATCACTGTAATAAAGAACAAAGAGAAGAGCCAAAAAGCATTTCACAAACCACGAGGAAGCCCATCTGTGACTCGGACACACTCAGTAACTGAACTGGATGGCCATATTGTTGGGTCTGGGGAGCTGATCTCTGCACTGCGTTCCTCCGAGCGCACTCAGTGTCACCCGTCTGCGGGGTGCAGGTATGGGGGCGCGGGAAACATCTGGAGGCACGTGGGGCCGCGACAGCTTTAGACGCCTGTGCCCAGATGGCGGCACAGCGCTGACTAGAATCACTCTCCTCACGCCAGCCAACCCCCCTCAACTCCCGCATTAGTCTTGATTAAACAGACGCAACTAACCAAATAAATAACGCCCCCGAAAGAGGAAAATGCACGCTCCCAGAGCCGGCCAATGATGTAAAAGCAGAACCTGATGCTGCATAGAAGTACAGTGGTGGTCCTGCTATAGAAAATGTCCCTGAGTTTGGAAGCATGGCAATTCAGTATGATGTGTAATGATAATACATTTGATAGTCTCCAACAGGGCTGGTTTGTAGTCTTTTACCCTTTAAATAACCCTGACTGTTACACGCCTTGAAAAGTGTCCAATGCTATTCAAATATAATTAAAATCTGATTTTTAAGAAAGCGTTTATTATAGAAAACATGAGAAATGAATGCCAGGTCGACTTAAAGGGGCAAACTAGCTCCTTTACAAATTTCTCAACTCAACTGATTGCCTTGTAAATAAGGCACAATACAGGACAGCCAATGATAAGTGTGGTCACAAGACATTGGCAACCAGAGTCAGAGAGAGCATAATGGTCTGTATTCTCTCTGGGTGAGCAGGTGGCGCTACTTCCCCACATCAGTTTTAAGCGAAGTGGCAGTACCAAATTGATTAAAATTATATATATATATATATATATATATATATATATATATATATATATATGTATATGTATATATATATATATATATATATATATATATATAGATATATATAGATATATATATACACAGTATATATATATATATATAATTCCGCATCTCAGGTGAATTATTTCTTCTACCTCCTTCATTTATTCACTGCTAATTGCCAATTCTAAATAAATAAATAAAAAACTGAACACATATTTATATATGGGTATAATCAGATACACAATAAACTTAAGGAGACCTTACTTTAATTACATGTATCATTTTAGGGGAAATAAAAGTAGCATTTTACAGTATTTTACATTTTTACCATATTCAGGCATGTTTTGATGTATTTAATATGAAATGTTATATTATTTGGCAAATTGTTCTTAGCTTTTACCTGTAAAAATATATCTGTTTGCCATCCCGCTGTAAACAAGCTCCTCAGCAGTTGGGCAGAGCTGGCCATCGTTTGTAGCAGAGGATGCGATTGGTGCTTCAGGAGAGCTGGTCGTAGTGGGAGTGGCTAAGGCTGTACCTGGCTCACCTGGCACCCAGGTACAGATGAACAGAGTTGGGTTAAAATCACACAAGCCACAGTACGCTCCCCAAGCAGCAGATACAGGACAGACGGCGCTGGGACGGCACTTTTCCTAAAGGGCGCACACACAAACACACACACAAACATACACCACACATGCTCATTAGTGACAACAGTCATCAGATAACTGTTGGGTGTCAAACTACCCCAGCCTGCGGGTGTGTGCAAAGCCCTATGCCTCAATGAATAGAGCGAATGCCCCTTAATGACATAATTACAAGTTAATGACCGCCACCCCGGTTTGCTTTTCTTCACACTCTCTCTCTGGCTGGCGAACTCAAGCTGGGTGCAGTATGTGCCTGTGTTACAGCGAGCAAATCTGATTAATGAAGTGTGAGTGCGAGCTCCCGCTTCCTGACGAGATGAGCACATACATCACGCCTCTCCGTCTCATATTTCTCACCTTAGCTTCACAATGTGGCAACTTAAAGCCGTACTTTAGCCCAAGGATGCGTATGAGGCTAACAATGAAGAAAGGCCAGTTAGCTCACTTGTCATTCTTCAAATGTACCTGGTCAGTAAAGACATGGTTGGTGTCCCAAATCTGCTTCTTTACCTTTGCACTGGAGATACTTATGAGGCTAATGTAGCTGACAAGTAACAGAATATTATACCCACCAATTATCACTGTGTGAAGTGCTTGCCTGAATCAACACAGACGTGCCTCAAACTGTGTTGAGTTACTCAAGTGAACTTCAAGTAGTTTCTGACACTGTATGATACTGTTATCTACACAAATCTAAGCCTAAAAGAAAAGAAAATGTTTTCTATGTAATGTAATTCATTATGGACGTCAATAAATTAATTAAAACATATGTACACCAAACATAAACATTATGGGGGCATAATATTTTATGAACGTGGGGGAGCAAACTTAGATAATATAAATTAGAATTTCAAAATAATAAATATACTATTTCACAAAATAAAAGACTGAAACTTACTTTTTTACAAAAATGTAAAAAATCCAAAAACAAACAACCCCCCCCGCCACTAAAGTCACTATTTTTGCCAAAGTCTAAGTGTCAAAATGTGATAATTTTTTTTAATTGCATCATTATTTTTGAAAAACATGGTCAGAATTTTTTAAAATACATAATTGTTTAGACAATTAAGTCCTTAAGCAAACAAAATTAATCTTTATTTTGAGAAATTAAGTCAAAATCACAAGAAAAAAAGATTAGATTAGTGAGTTTTTCTGTTTGTTTTGGGTGACAAAAAAATAAGTAAGACTACTTTGCCAAAGGTAACAAACACATTATTTGCATTAATAAAACAGCAAACGCTTAGGCTTGCTTCCTTTGTGCTGAAATGCATTTCAGAATTTGCTCTATTGCGTAGATTCTATTTTCTATGGTAAAAATGATTTTAATCGCCCTCCGTTTGATCTTTGTGAACTTTCAAAGGCAACATGGACTTGTTCGACAACTCACTGCCATCTCTACAACCACAACCAACCACAACCACGCCAAGTGAATTAGTATTGTCCAAGCAATCCAAAAATCAAAAGGATCCATTTGTCCCTTAAATTCATCAGGTGCTGCATCTCTAAAAGCTACTTAAGATGTTGGGATGGAAAATTTTGGAAATACGTTATGGCTTCCCAGTACATGAAACACCTTCAGTCATTTCTTCATGTTTCATCCCAGAGCCCTGATAGGATTCCACCTGACACTACCAAAAACAACTGCACACTACAGCAGCCAGATGGAGCTGGAGCCAGATGGTTCAAGATGGTTCAAAGATAAGATTGTCCCAAAAGAAATATGTTGCTAAGAACAAGAAACCATCCTGCATAGTGCCCATTAGTTTTCATTCACTGTTAGCCATGATGACATTAGTATCACATGTTATCACTGATATTTCTCTGTTTGACCGATGATTCAGCACAGATAACAATACTTTGCTTTTCATGAGTGCTGGAAAACTACATTCTAACCACCTGCTTAATATTGTGCAAGTGTCACACTAGTAACACATTAACTTCATATACTGACTTTTTACTTGCTGACTAATATCTCACACCCCACCAGTGGCAGATAAGATTATGTGTGAAGAAACCCAGAGTAAGGGTGTGGTTTACCTGAATGAGGACACCTTGCGGGGCCCTATCGGCACACACAGTCTCCTGCAGGTCAAAGCCCACTCCATTACAGCACTCCTCATCCTGCTGAATCAGCTCCGTCCAGCAGCACTTCTGAGCCGCCGTCTTGTTGTCCAGCACATGCACCTTGTGCTCCAGTTCCGGGCCGCGACAGCACAAAGAGGTGGATGTGTTGATGTAGCGTTCTCCACAGCAAGCCATTCCTACACATCACACACATAAAAGAAGTATATTATATTATGATCCAAAATACACTATAAATCATGTTATTTGACCTGTTCACTGCAGCCACAAAGTCCATTATATATGGTTTAGTCTCAGTGTTAATATACAGCGAACTCCGGACTCAAGTTCCTCTTCACTCCAAGTAATGCTTAAGTTATCAAGCATCAGTTCATTATTTATTTAGTGAATTTATACCTAGCTAGAAAGCTAGTGAAATCTGTTCTGATGATTTAAAATACGCTTGTTTTTTAGGTTTATGAAAGTATTTAAGTTATGAAACAAATCCAGCATTAGTTCTTTCCATGAAGAGGATTCTGACTGTACAGCATAACATAGTGGAGGATAACTTACCTCTGTACAGGCAGGAGCATTCTGTAAACATTATATAACTGAACAAACTTTCTTCTTCTTTATCATCCTGTTATTATTATTATAATAATATTAGTAGTAGTAGTAGCAGTATTAGTGGTCGTAGCTGTAGTAGTAGTCATGGCCATAGTACCAGCAGAAGCAGTACTAATAGTAGTAGTAGTATTAGCGGTAATAGCAGGTGATGGTAGTACAAGGAGCAGCAGTAACAGCAGTAGTAGAAGTGGTGGTGGTGGTGGTGGTAGTAGTAGCAGAGGTAGCAGTAGTAGAAGTAGTATTAGTAATAGCATTAGCTGCTGTAGTAGTAGCAGCAGCAATGGCAGTAGTTGTAAGAGTAGTAGTAGTAGTAGAAGCAGTGGTGATATAAGTAGTAGTCATAGCAGTAGCAACAGTAGTAGCAATTGCAGTGGCAGCAGTAGTAGCAGTGGCAGTAGTAATAGTACCAGTAGTTGCAATAATAGTGGCAGTAGTACATATATAAGATACAGCAGTAACAGTGGTTATAGTAGTAGAAGTGGCAGCAGCAGAGGTAGAAGTAGTAATAGTAGTAATAGATCTAGCAGTAGCAGCTGTAGTAGCAGCCCCAGCAGTAGTAGTAGAAGTAGCAGCACCAGCAGAAGTAGTAGTAGAAGGAGCAGCACCTGCAGTGGTAGTGGCAGTAGTAGTAGAAATATAAGAGAAAGCAGTAACAGTAGTTGTAGTAGCAGAAGTGATGTAAGTAATAGAGCTAGCAGTACCAGCTGTAGTAGTCCCTTTTCGAGCAGCAGTAGTAGCAGCTCCAGCAGCAGTAGTAGTAGCAGCCCCAGCAACAGTAGTGGTAGTAGAAGCAGCACCAGCAGTCGTAGTTGTAGTAGTAGTAGTAGTAGTAATAGTAGAAGGAGCAGCACCAGCAGAAATAATAATAGTAGTAGTAGTAGTAGAAGGAGCAGTACCAGCAGTAGTAGTGGCAGTAGTAGTAGTAATAGGCAGCAGTAACAGTAGTTGTAGTAGTAAAAGCAGCAGAAGCAGAAGTAGTAATGTAAGTAATCAAGCTAGCAGTACCAGCTGTAGTAGCCGTAGTAGTAACAAGTAGTAGCAGTAGTAGTAGTAGAGTAAGAGTAGCAGCCCCAGCAGCGGCATAAGAAGTAGAAGTAGTAGTAGAAAGTAGTAGTAGTAGAAAGAGCAGCAGCAGCAGCAGTAATAGAAGTAGTAGCACCAGCAGTAGTAGTGATCATAGTAATGGTAGTAATAGTAGAAGTAGCAGCACCAGCAGTAGTAGTGATCGTAGTAGCAGTAGAAAGAGCAGCACCAGCAGTTGTAGTGATCATAGTAATGGTAGCAAAAGTAGAAGTAGCAGCACCAGCAGCAGTAGTAGTGATCGTAGTAGTAGTAGAAAGAGCAGCAGCAGCAGCAGTAGAAGTAGCAGCACCAGCACTAGTAATGATCGTAGTAGTAGTAGAAAGCGCAGCAGCAGCAGCAGTAATAGAACTAGTAGCACCAGCAGTAGTAGTGATCGTAGTAGTAGTAGAAAGAGCAGCAGCAGCAGCAGATGTAGTAGAAGTAGCAGTACCAGCAGTTGTAGTGATTGTAGTAGTAGTAGTAGTAGTAGTAGAAAGAGCAGCAGCAGCAGCCATATGAAAAATGTGTGTATTTATTGACAGTGTTTTTAATATCTATATTTAGTCTGTGACTTTTTATAAAATGCACTTCTCAACTGATCATCAAAGTGATTATTTGATTTGTATAGTTTTAAAAGGTATTACATATATATTAAATAAATATAATATATACACTAAACTGATCTATAATGACATCCTTGCATTAAAATAATACTACATACACAGATACAAATGTACTGAACATTCATACCTATTGAAACATACCTTCTTTTTCCCCACACTATAAAATGTCATAGCTCTGAAATGCCACAGACATTCCATAGCTCTGAAATGCTACGTTCTGATCAGCTTGGTCAGCTGGAGTTTGAGGTGCGGCATGTGAAAAAGGCACATGAAAAGGATGTGGTCAGCTGAGGGAAATCAAAAACGCTCTGCCTGTCCACTCCCATCATCCGTCACTTTCTCACAGCCATCAACCTGCATCCTCTCCCATTACCTTTAAAAGCATCGGCAGTTGCAGAGCAGCGCTCTACTCGGTCAGCGCGTGCTTTTGTGCACCACTTCCAGTTGCATGAAATACGATGGATGCACAATTCATTCACCACTGCAATCTCAAGTGTCACAGGTACTTAGCACTATAGTTGGTGTGACACATTAAACCTGGTTCCTGGTTCCACTTTTAATTGATAAAGAGTTTAGGATTGGACTTTTCTGGTTAAATGGAAAATGGACTGTAACATATGAACTGCTTACTTTTCTTGAGGACCCTAAGACATCTTGATGTAATCAAACATGATGATACTTGATAATTGAAACTGAAAATTAAAAATTGATTCTGCTAAAAAATTGATTAACTAATACAAAGTCATTATTGTGTGGAGATGTCACACCATTATCACTGGGTATTACTGGCAAAGAGAATAAATTGAAGAAAAAAAAAGAATGGATCTGATCCAATCCTTTAACAAATCTATCCTGAAATAGCACTATCACATTGCTATGTCATGTTGTTAGCTGGGTGTTTCTTCTGTGTGGAGTGGTAGAGTATTTGTGTAGTTGTGTGGTTGGTGTGGCGCAACAGCCACTGAGCTACCACACCATGTGTGAGACTGGGGTTCGATTCCCGGTCTGGTGATTATGCTGCGCTACACCAGTAGGAGTCCTTGGGCAAGACTCCTAACACTACACTGACCCACCTCTGTAATATGAGTAACCCTGGAAGTCACTCTGGATAAGAGCATTAGCTAAACACAAGGGGTTAATGTAAGGCAACATAACAGGAGCAAGTAGAGGTAGAGATTCTAGAGATTCTTTTGGACAGATGAAACCAAGATTAAAATAAGCAAAGAGAAGTGATGATCCAAACATACCACATGATCTGTCAAACATGAGGGACCATCCCTCCATCCGATGGAACTGGCTCACTGCTATTTGCTGATAATATGACAGAAGTAGCAGGACCAATCCTCAAGTCTTATACTTTCTGCTCAGATTCAGTCAAATGGAACACACTACAGATCGTATGGTCTCCTACATTTACATTTAAGGCATTTAGCAATATGCTCTTATCCAGAGCGACTTACAAAAGTGCTATGCTATTTACCCAACAATAACCTCAGCTAGTTTGAATAGACTAAAAATCCAAAGAACCTCTAAGTTTAGACACTACTAAACACAAGTCAATAAGGTGACCACTCTGCTATTCACCCAAGTACTCTCGGAAGAGGAGGGTCTTCAGTCTGGGTTTGAAGACAGCGAGCGTTGGACTGCTGTTTGAACACCCAGGGGAAGCTTGTTCCACTCCTCCTCTTCCGTGGATTTTGAGGGATGGCGGGTCGAGCCGAACCGTACTTGAAGCTGGAAGGGCTTTTGGTGTGGATCGGCTTTTGACCATTGACTTCAAGTACGGAGGGGCTGGCTGGTCCTTTCTGGGCTTTGTAGACCAGCGTCAGGGTTTTGAATCTGATGCAGGCAGCAGCTACAGGAAGCCAGTGAAGAGAGAACGCAGCAGTGGAGTGACATGGCTGAATTTAGGAACGTTGAAGGCGACCCGTGCCGCTGCATTCTGGATAAGTTGCAGGGCCTGATGGTACGTAAAGGGAGACCAGCCAGAAGAGAGCTGCAGTAGTCAAGTCTTGAAGTGACGAGAGACTGAACGAGCACCTGGGCGGTCTCTCTAGAGAGGAAGGGTTGAATTCTCCGGATGTTGTACAGGAGAAATCTGCAGGACCGAGGATGGATGATGACCCAAAACATACCACAAGAGAAACCCTCGGGCTTCTTAACGCAGAATCAAAATGGAATAGTCCGCTTACCTGACCTCAACTCAACTGAGCAGACTTTTCACTTACTGAAGACAAACTGAAGGCTGAAAACCTCAAAAGCAAGCATCAACCGAGAAGGCGGCTGCAGTACAGGCCTGGCAAAGCATCTCAAGAGGGAGTTGACTCAGCATTTGGTGATATCCATTGGTTCCACACTCCAAACAAATTGCATCCAAGTATTGAAACAGTCTTTTAGTTTTTAATATTGTTAGTTTGTCCAATTACCTTTCAGTCAATGAAAGTCTACACTTCAATCACATCTTGATTGCTTCATTTCATATCCATGGAGTTGGGGCACAGAGGCAAAATGACAAAAAAAAAAGCTCTGTTACTGTCCAAATACTTTTGTTGAATAAGCTTTTACTTGCAACAGTCTACTCAGATTCTCCTACGTTAGGTGTCAACATGCTTCCTTCCATTCTGAACATGTTATCAGCTTGTTGAACTTGTTATACCATTTGACAAGCAGATCCATACACTAAAGAGTGTGTTATATTGATCAAATATCATTTTCCTCAGCCTACACCCTCCAATAACGATCCCAAACCGGTTATAGATCAGCATAAAAAGGCAACTCCAGCCCATATCCAGTTTTGATGTCCCACTAACTGGGAGAGACTCATGGTTTATTTACTTGGGTAAACCATTGCTACCATAATTATCATCAAGCTCCAGTATGATAAATTGCTAATTGTTTAATACCCTAATCAGCGTTCATTCTTTGCGCAGATAAACTGTGACAGCGCCATTAATTTAAATAGTAATTTCACTTAACGGCCAAAATGGCGGAGCAGATTTTTACGCAACGCTTTTTCGAGAGGGCTGCATCCATCACGGCTCCACGGTGACATAAAGATGTCTGACGTGCACTAACTCACTTAGGGACAGCAGATGTTGCAGCGCTGTGTTCAGTGGCAATTCCCAGGGTGTATTACTTCAGCTCCAATGACTTGCAAATAAACAGCTCAACAATTTTTCCAAAATAGCTCCGCCATCCCGCTCCCGTTACTCCTCTACCTCCCTTGCATTTTTCATGATACTTCATGAACTTTGACACAGTGACCCCTTTAGCTGGGGAAGCTCCAGCGTAATCGTTCTCCAGCCTTGACCTTGGCCTGTCAGATAAAACAATTCACCCTCCTTCATCTTTTCCCCAGCCCCTTTTGTTTCAGTATCAAAAAAGGAACAGAGCTGGGAGCTGGAGCTGGATCTGCAGCCTAAACTCGCCAGCACGCCGTCAGCGCACTCTTTGTGTTGGTGTGCGAGTGTGTATGTTTTTTTTTCCTTTTTTTCCCTCCTTTTTCCTCCAGAGCACCACAAAATGATTTTGCTAATCTTCAGATTTATGATGGATTTGCATACATTCATTAGAGTGTGAGTGAACGCAGCGAACATAAGGTGCTTAGTCTCCTGAATTAAGGTTCATTCGTTTAATGATAAGTAAATATTTAGCCTGCAACGAACAACTGATAAAAATGTGTGCTGTGGCTTACGCGAGCCTTTGGATACTAAAACTGAAACTTAGAACAAACGAAAGCACTTTTGTTTTTTTTGTTTTTTCCACCTTTTTTTTTTTTTTTAACTAGCTGAATACATTAGCGCCACAGCCAGACACATTTTTCAAAGTCATGATCAGAGAGCACACAAGGACTTTGCTGCCTTTATAGCCCCCAGTTAAAGAAAAAAAATACATCTGACAAAGGTATCAAATGATGGCTTAAAAAAAAAAAAAAAAAAACAGTTTTTTTTTTTATTCATTTATTTATACTCGGATCCTCCTGTGGGAGCCATGAGGAGAAATTACGTTAAATTGACTTTCTTCCGCCAAATCAGATCCCACATGGTCCCTGTCCCTGTGTCTTTGGCAATATGTATTTTATCAAGCGGCCGCATTAACAGATGCGACTGACAGAAAGTGCTTGGGTGGCAGGAACAGTTTCACCACTCTTTGGGGAATTTGAGAGGGGGGAAAAAAGCCAGAAGGCAGAATATGCTGTGTTTATGTGCTTTCTTCTGCAAATACATCGATTACGGTGCACAGTTGTGCACATAAAACTCTTAATGCACGAGAAAGAAAAAAAAAATCATAAAACTGGTCAACTTCTGATTAATCAGATCACCAAAACCACCTGAGAGGACGATGGATGTGTGTTGGCCTCCCCCAAGTATTTTTTTTTTTTAAGGTAATACGATGTAGGCAATACTGACTACTGACTGATACAAGAACTTAAAAATGCTGATAAATGATTGGCTAACCTGAACCTGCTGATCTGATTTTCAGCACAACAGTTTCTAGAGTTTACTCAGAACGGTGCAATAAGGCTCAGCAGTCTAATGCGCTGCCACTATGGCCTGGCGGTTGCATGTTTGTATCCCAAGCCATGTCGCTTTGCCATCAGCGGGCAGAGACTGAGAGAGCACAATTGGCCGTGGTCTCTCCGGTGGGTAGATGATGCCCTCTCTTAAAACAGCGGAGCTGGGGACTGGGGAGTTTTCCTCAATTTCCGAGCATGCAGACTGCTTGTCAATGCCGCACGGCTGGCAGTTCGAAAAGAGGCGGTGGCTTTGCATGTATCAGAGGAAATACATACTTACCCTTCTACTGTTGGGGGTTAATGCTAGAGGAGGCTATGAATGGCAGTACCAAATTTTGAGAAAACTGAAAAATGTGACAATCAAAAGTAGTGCATGGACTATAACAACAGAAGCGCACATCAAGTTCTACTTCTATCAGCCAAAAACAGAAAGCTGAGGCTGCAGTGGGCAGAGGCTTACCAAAACTGGACAGTTAAAGATAAGATAAAGGTAGCCTGGTCTGATGAATTTCATGCTTAAAGTCAACAGTCCAGGCAGGTGGAGGTGGTGTAATGGTGTGGGGAATGTTTTCTTGGAATAATTTAGTTATTGTTAATACCCATCAATAATCACTGGAATGCCCCACCCTATTTGAGTATGGTTGCTGACCATGTGCCTTCCTTCATTACCCGAATGTTCTAATGGTTATTTCAAGCTAAACTATTTATATAAGGCTTATATTATTTATCAGTTCAGCATGTATTGCTGTAAAATTTACAGGACCGAGTGGAAACCCTGGTTCTATTGAATAATCTGGCATGTTCTGATAGAAAACTGCTGGAGGACAGACCACAGCTGGAAACAGAGCTATCAGCTGGAGCTCAGAAAAGCCTAGAGGAGTACGCAAGTCCTTTTCCTTTGAAATGATAAAAGGAGGGAAATGCAACATACAGCTTGCTACTGAAACAGATCTTGAAATTCTGAACCATTTTAGCTCAGAGGTCACCCTGACAGCAGTCCAACACAAGCCTCGTCAGGCCAGACATCATCACCGTCCAACTGACGCCCATGATGTAAACTTTAAACTGTTTTAAAGTTTTGGCACCCTCTGTCCATCCTTATTTTGCAGGTGGGTCTTTCATTGTGCTCACGGCTCTCTTTCTAAAAAGTGGTGATGACTCAAGGGTATTTGCGACAATTAAAAGGAACTTAATAGAAACGCTGTAACTACTATAGGCCGACGTGTCTTAATCCGTCTGCGCCACACTCCATCTTTGAAAAAGAGATCCGGGCACAAGCGTTTGGAATGATCCCCGGTCTGGCATTTGCGTTTCGTCATTTGCGAGGAGGCAGTTTTGGCAGAACAATGAGAGGACATATGAGGCATGATTAAATGCTCCTGCTGTAACGAATACAGCAGCTCATCTCTGACAGGAAAATGTTTAACTATCACCATCATTTCCACCGGCAAATGGTCATTGTGTCCTTGAGAACATATTTGATTATTACACTTTTTTTTTTTTTTTGGACATCACAGCCATTTTCCAGACCCACACGCTTGTCGTCACTCACTCACTCACACACAGACACACACACACTTTCACTTATTTGCACGCAAGCACACACGCGTGCGCACACCCACACCCACACCCACTCTCTCGGCCCCAAAGCTTTTAACACTTAAACAGTGCAAAATATTCAGATTTAACCTTGAGTGTTTGATATGGGCGCAGCGCTTTTAAGGAGCGCCCTGCACACAAGCAGATAGGAGCCGAGCCTTCTAGCAGACACTGAGCAACCGAATGCATGGAAGCCCCTATAATCCAAACACATACTTTAAAAAGCATTAGGCAGCAATTTCGTCTGTCTTATCAAAACTATAAATAAATATATGTATATGTTGCTGTCTGACAAAAACCTTGTTTCTCCAAAATGGCAAGTTAATGGGGGGAGGAAAAAACCTTTGATGGAAGTAAATGTGGAATGACTTTATTCCAAGTCATTTGGGAGCATCTCTATTGGTCTGTTTATTACCTGCCAGATTCACATTATGTTAAAAAGTGAAAAATGAAGATTCAACAGCAACATATTCATATAAAGTCAATACCCATCACTTCCTCAGCTCATCAAGTCACCAATTTGTTAAAAATCCACAAGAGTCTTGTAGGGATTATGGTGTTTTACCACGGTTAATGGGTATAGGCATGATGTAGAGACTGGTGTCTGATCAGTCAATACAACCAATATGTCCAAGCTATTCAATTGTTGCTTTATGAACAGCAAAAACACAGAACTCTTGGACACTCCTTGACTGCGCCAAAACACAACCCTGAGGAGATTATATTGAAGATAATTCACTTACATAAGGAAGAAAAAAAAGCTGATTAAAAGAAACAAAGCTAACAGGATCCCCAACATTGATGCAAACCTAGTAGACCACCAATACTGTCCCCATCATATAAACAGCACTAAACCCTTTCAGAAGTGAGTTCTGGATGTCTGTGGCGATCTGTAGTTCTAGAATTTGACGCTACTCTGCAACACAGCTGCGCGTGATCTGCAGAATGGTGTGGAGAATCAACAGGCAATAACTGTGCAGACAAGATCAGGTCATGAATACTGTGGTCTTGAACATCAGTGTATTTATCGTTCTAACACTCTCTCCCAGTCCCTTTCATGGCACCTCTAGAATGAGTGTCATTTGTTTTCTCCTGTTTTATTAAAGTAATGAAACTTCAAGATGATTTGGTTCATGTATTAACTGAATCTGAAAAATCTCATTATCATATCATTTTACAATTTAAACAATTAAAAAGGTTTGCTGTGCGCTTATCAGTGTATGTCAGCGTTAAGCTGACATACCACCTTAAAACATCACCTACACTGGGAACATTCCAATCCCACCAACCAGGGACCAGCCACGATAAATCCCACTCGTGGGATCACACTTGCTAAAGGTTCAAAGCTTTAAAAAGAGGAGAAAAACAGATTCTACTCTCACTTCAGAGCTGAAGACGTCCAGGCGTCTCAGTCATTCATTCCACTGTGAGAAGATGATTCAATGATGTGGGTCTGAAAAGATGTGGAGATGATCAAGTAGCTCTTACTGAGATAGGCACACAAAAAGGAAAGCTGCTGGTGGTATAAGAGTAAGGAACTGACAACCCCAGAGTCTAGACATTAACATCATTGAATGTGTTGGGAATGGAGAGTAGAGAACCAGTAGAGAATTGATTTTGGTATAATTATATTTCTGATTTCTGACATTTTTACTACTGCTGAAAAATTGATAACTTGTATTTAATGGTATTTTTACTATAAATATAATAAACAAAAATAACAGTATGTGTTGGGTATTTTAATATCTTCAAACATGTCAATCACATGCTTTCACCTCTTTTGTTTTTTTACTGTATCTAATACTTTCCCAGTATTGTTCCTAATTGGCCTCTGCAGCATGTTCTGGAACTCGAGCGACGTCCAGGCAGCTTTTCAAACAGCTGATAGCTGTCTCCCACAATTCTGTCTCCCCCCTGCCGGCGTGCCACGACTCCTGACAGTATGGAGTGTAATGCGTGATAGATCGCACTTTGGGGACTGGGTAATCACATTTCCCTTTGCCATCAGCTGGAGCTCCGCAGGACATCCTCAGGAAAAAAAAATAGAAGTCCTGGGATCCTATTCTCCCAATCTGGAGGAGTATGTGATGTCTTTACCCAATGTCATCGTGCTTCTGAGCAGGACAAAGAGAAAATAACTTAAGCTAAGATCAATAATAACCGAGACGACTCTGTATGTGAATATACACAATAAAGCGCCATACTTTTTTGTTACTTTTTTAAAAAGTTGCATAACCCTTAAAAGTTGCTGGTGATGAGAAAAATGTGGTGTAACTGCACTGTTATTTATTGTTGTCACGTGTAGCTCAATGAAACAAGGAGTAATTCTGCAGAGATTTTATAAATAACGAAATAAAATTAGTTAAAAAAAAACAACATTTGCTATGAATTGAGTTATAGCTGCAAATATCGCTGCTGTCCAATGAAAACCATGTATCTCCATTTGTTTGGAGTTTGTTTAGTTTTCTCCATGGTTGAAACCCTGTAGCTGATCTGTACGCCAATAAAAATGTTGTCAATCACTTGGACTACTCTTTTATTTTGAATTAAGTTCCATTCAAAGTTAAGAACATTTTTGCCTTCTCCTGTAAAGTCGCATGTTTTTCAATGGACAGCGACAATTTGGCCTTGTTTTGTGAGGTAAAGAAATCTCCTTGTATCCAATATAGAATCTCAGTATCTACTGTGTAACTCACTATGTAACCACATATGTAATTACGCAACCGCAGTTGAAAGGTATAGCAAAATGAAATTAATATAATTCCTTGGTAGACTTTTAAGACCAAGTCAAGTTTGTTTATATCAAATTTTTTGCAGCTTTGCAGAACTCCAGGTACAAGCAAAACGTTCCACAGAGTAAGAGGAACCTTAAGAAGAACCAAGACTATAAAAATGAAATAGGAATAAAAAATGAACAATTGACTAATGGAAATGATTATCAGTCTTATCAGAGTGAGAAAGAAAAATTAATTAATTATGATATAAGTATGGATATGTACAGAGCTCAGTATAATGTAAGGCAGTTGAAATTTAAAAGGTTAAATATCTGCTGATTGAAGTATGCATGTAATCCATGCAAATGTATGGAGAAAATGCATTAACCTCAGTCAAAGTATATGAGATGGTATGAGGATTTCTCTGATTGCTAATAATGAAGTACTTTGCCTATTCCTACTATTTCTACATCACCTGAAAATCAGCTGACCAGGCTACATCACCTTAACCCAGGGCAGATGCTCTACTACATTAGGCTGCTTATTTTGCCCCAGCAGTTCATCCTTCGCCTCCCAAACACCTTTTTTAAGGAAAATGAAGTCTTGAGGGAGTGCGAGTGTCTTTATCAAGGTTAAGTAGCTCATTCGGTAAAAGAGCAGGCCGAGAGTGCCGGCAGCAGACGCGGTGTGAGCCCACGGCAGCGCGCGCCGGCGGCCAGCCTAGCGGGCAAATGGCCTTTAGTTGTCCTAACGGCACTATCCATCATAACATATGCTCTCTCCAGGACGCCAGCGCCTTAATGAAGGATGGCTTTTTCATCCACCTTATTTCGGGAAGATGAACTGAAGGAAGGAACGGGATGAAAGGAAAGCGAGTGAAGGGAATTCTCGGCAGTGGGAGCGGCCATGTTGCGGCTGTAACATAGGCATCGAGAACGTTTTGGGTAAGGGGACAAAAGTGGAGTATTAAAAAAAAAAAAACGAGGGCCCAGGTAGGTGGAAAAATAATAAAAAAAAAAAAAAAACACATAAAATCACACATCGAGAGCAAGATGATTAACCAAAAGCTGAAAATCACTGGAACTCATCCCCGAGGTGCCATGAAAGGGACTGGGAGAGAGTGTTAGTATGATAAATACACTGATGTCAGTGACCTCATGGTGGCCATTATTTCTGTTGCATCCTGGGAGCCTGCTGCGGCCTTGGCACGGCTCTGGTTGGTGCTCGGACAAGGGCAGCTCCATCATCCGGCCTGACAAAGATGGCTGACACTAGGGGCCCATGCCCATCCAGCCCATCTGTGCCCAGGTGCCCACTTTAGCATGGCACGGCGGGTGGAGGGGAGGGGGGCAGCTTGGGTGACCCCGTGAGGGTTCAGCTCCTCTGACACTCCGCCACAGTGTCATTAGAAAGTCACCAAGGACTGAAGCCCAAACTAAGCCAGTGGGAAGTTCCACTTTGTACCAAATATAGCTGCTATTGTCTCACTTTCACTTACTTGCTGTAGAACCGTCTACACAGTAAAAGGGGAAAGGACAGCTAGATTCCAGAACTGTAATACTTACTTGTGTTAAGCATTTCGACTTGTGGTAAATGTGATCGAGACGCATCTCTGTCCACCTCTAAATGTGGTTTGAGTGATTCAATCCCAGTCTGATTACAATTTACCGTGGATGTATTTACACCTGGATTTAAATGTGACCAAATAAAATTTGAATGGGATCCAACAACACTAGTTAATGCAAGGTGTAAACAGCCTCACAGATTCTGAGTCAAGATCATGACTTTAAAGCAGTCGAGTCTGAGTCAAGATCATGAACAAGTCTTTAAAGCAGTCGAGTCTGAGTCAAGAACAAGTCTTTAAAGCAGTCGAGTCTGAGTCAAGAACAAGTCTTTAAAGCAGTCGAGTCTGAGTCAAGAACAAGGCTTTAAAGCAGTCGAGTCTGAGTCAAGAACAAGGCTTTAAAGCAGTTAAGTCTGAGTCAAGAACAAGGCTTTAAAGCAGTTAAGTCTGAGTCAAGAACAAGGCTTTAAAGCTGTTAAGTCTGAGTCAAGAACAAGGCTTTAAAGCAGTTAAGTCTGAGTCAAGAACAAGGCTTTAAAGCAGTTAAGTCTGAGTCAAGAACAAGGCTTTAAAGCAGTCGAGTCTGAGTCAAGAGCAAGGCTTGAAAGCAGTTAAGTCTGAGTCAAGAACAAGGCTTTAAAGCAGTTAAGTCTGAGTCAAGAACAAGGCTTTAAAGCAGTCGAGTCTGAGTCAAGAACAAGGCTTTAAAGCAGTTAAGTCTGAGTCAAGAACAAGGCTTTAAAGCAGTCAAGTCTGAGTCAAGAACAAGGCTTTAAAGCAGTCGAGTCTGAGTCAAGAACAAGGCTTGAAAGCAGTTAAGTCTGAGTCAAGAACAAGGCTTTAAAGCAGTTAAGTCTGAGTCAAGAACAAGGCTTTAAAGCAGTCGAGTCTGAGTCAAGAACAAGGCTTTAAAGCAGTTAAGTCTGAGTCAAGAACAAGGCTTTAAAGCAGTCAAGTCTGAGTCAAGAACAAGGCTTTAAAGCAGTTGAGTTAGAGTCAGAAAAAAGACTATAAAGCAGTTGAGTCTGAGTCAAAAAGAAACCTTTAAACCAGTCAAGTCTGAATTAAAAACATTTTAAAGATTTTAAAGGAGCTGAAACAGTTGAGTGTATGTTAAGAAAAAGACTTTAGAGTAGTCGAGTCGGAGTAAAGAAAAATAACTTAAAGCAGCCGTGTCCGAGTCAAGAATAGGACTTTAAACCAGTCAAGACAAAGACAAGAACAAGTTTTTAAAGCAGTTGATCCTGGGGCAGGAACAACACTGAAGCAATCAATTCTGTGTCAAGATCAAGACCATGAACAGCTGAGACCAGGACAAGACCAAGACCACTGTGATTCACTGTGAAAGAGACATCATGACATTATGACTGAGTAGAAGTTAGACTGTGAATTTATAAACAAATGCTGAATTTGAATAGTTTTAGATGTGTAATTGTTGGATAACACGGTGTGTATGGGGGGGGGTCTATTAACAATTGAATTTCCTAAAATGTAAAACACAATTAAAAAGAAATTTCATTGTGGTAAACATACTTGTGCTTCTGGTTAAAAATGTGCTTTCACTTTCAACCATGCTAATGTTACATTAATACTGATATTTCATAACTGATCATTTGATATATTGATAATTCATGGCACAGCAGCAGCTGGAAATAACTAGCCCCAATGGAACTTGCTGTTTACAAGTAGAGAAGAAGGGGATTGTGAAGAAGTGCTTTTTCAGTTTGGTTATTAAAGGGTTCAGCTCAACGAACTTGGAGAAACGAGCTTGAATGAACTTGCCAATTCTTTTACTTCAGTGAACAGACGCTTATGCTGGCTTGCATTGTGCTGAGTGAAGGGGCGAGAGGGAGTGCCACCCTACCCACCCTGAAAGCATGAGGCCAAATATGCTCTTTTGGACTCCCAGCCATATTCCCCTGACACTTAGATGACTGCACCACTCTGGAGCCCACAAGTCTAACCTACAAATAAAATGCTCCACCCTACTGTTGGGAATCCTACCTGGAATACGAGTGTGTGCCACTCCTCTGTCAGCATCACCGCAGCATACGGCCTCTCGTTCAACCAGTTCTCCTCCACAGCACTGTGATCCGTAGCCATCGTGAAGCCCCCCTCCACAGCAGATCTGACCTGCCGAGGAGGAGAAGGGCGTCCTCCCGCAGCACAAATCGCCCAGTCCCACGGACACACGCAGCTGATCGTGGTCTGGACAGCAAATTTCCCCTAAAGTCGGCAGGCAGCAGCAAACACATGGCATGAGTGGTACTCAATCTATATGTCCAGGAACAAATACCCAGCCAGAGTAAAGCTCGGTGTACACATTTGTCCTTTCAAATTTCTGGTCCTTTTCTCTGATCTTAATGTTGGACTATTTGAATCGCTAAATGATTTATGTATCTGTAAATGTCAAATTAAAGAAATATCAGTTTAAGTAAAAGACAAATAACAAGCTTGAGCTTTTTTGCTTAAAAAGGGTCTGGACACTTTTGTTTCGAATATGAACAATGGCGAGATTCTGCCCCCTTTATATTAACCCCTTAAACAGCCTATGGCTCTCCGGCGGGCTAAAAGCGTTATTACCAACATCTATTACCAAAGAATAGCCCCACCAGTGCAGAAGTCCCTGTAGTTACTTAATATAATGCCTTAGTGTGTGATAAGCCTTGCTGTGTTAAGGAGTTTCTAACTTGTCTCTAATAAATGTGTAGTGACACACTAACAATCCATGCAACAACAGTGCAACTACAGGTGATGTCTTCATTGTTTGATATAAATAACAGTAGAGTATGTCATACTTTAGGTGTATCATCAGTTTATCAGTGTATCCACAGTTTTAAGCAATTACAACTGTTTCCCAATTGTTGTAATGGAAAAATACAGATGTTAGATGATATTTTATAAGTTTTCAATATGTTAAATGAAAAAAATTAACAGCATATATGCAGAAGTGTGTTTTCCGTAGATAATGTGTGCTTATTTTCACTTTGAACATGTCAGCTGACCACAGGTGCCCAAACTTACATACGACTGTATAGACCAGCACGTACCTGGGTTGACTAGGACATAGTATCCTCCACAACACTGGTGTTGAGGCAGAGGCTTGTGGAACTGCCCGCCACAACAAACACTGAATGAAACGTTCACCGCCAGCAAATAATGCTCGCTGCAACACTGGTGCAAATCTTTGAAGTCATGTATAGTCTCCTCACAGCACACCTACAAGAACAAGAACAACAAACGCAGTGTGACAAACAGCACTCTTGAAATGCACTAAAGCAATGCACATAACATGTCACTTGTGCTACAGCTCTGACGGATCATACTACTCCTCAAACATGTGCAAAAGTTCCTTTTGGTCCGAGGCAATTAGGAAGTTAAGAGGTGGCAATGCCATGGCCCCAGAGGGGCCACCACGAAAGGCTCATGCAGATCCAGGGAGCGGTTGGGCCCTGGGGCTGCTCGTCTTCCTACTCTTGCCACCAAGCGGCAACTATATTTAGCTGGACTCCAACCGTCTATTCTGGCAAGAAATCAGGCCAGGATAGATTTTCCTACAGCAGAGAGACCATACTCCGGTGGCGTCTGAAAAATCTGTGTCGCCCCAAGCCACTGACATTGTCCTTACCTTTGGCTCGGCTTCAAGCTCAAAAAAAGTTATGTAAGGGCATGTTCTGAAGTACCTGAGAGAGGGGGAAAAAGGGTCTCGACTTGGAATAGATCACAGTAATTTATAAGGAGGACAGAAAGCAGTCTTAATCATAATTAATCAACTACTTACGTTGAGTTATACTGATGATACACAACAACGGTGCAAAATAACCTGCAACACAACATGGGCAAGGGCACCTTAAGAATTATCCATATTTTTCCATTGATCCCTAATAAAATGTGGTCTGATTGTTTTAAAATCTAAATTACAGACAAACACAATCAAACTAAACTTGTAAACACAAACAGTTACAGTAAAATATTGGTGTAATATTGGTATTTGGGGGTAAAATCCACAGGTAACTGAAGTCGAAGGTTCACTTACTTTCTCTAGCCTGCACTCTGGATGTTTACTGAATGTACTCAATAAAAGACAAGAACAGGGCAACTGTTTGAGTGCTATTAGCTTAGTTAGATTGAGTTGGCTAAAGATATTGCTGTAGATCATTTTTAATTTAGCAATATGTTGGAACTGGTAAGTCAACTGCGCAAATAACAGCATTTTAATCTTGTCTGTACCATCAAATAGTGCCACTGTACATTTGTGAAATTGGTGGCATTGGTAAATTGGAAATTGGTACCACTAACATCCAACAACTCCACCCCCACAAAAAAACTAAAGGAATAAAGGATCTTTTTGTAATGTTTTTGTTAAATATTTTTGGTCCATCAAGCAAGCTATCAGCAAATTGTTTTGGGTCACGCACCCCCGTAAACATCACGATTGCACTTGGGGAGGAATTTAGAGGGCATTAAAAGTTACATTTAAGACATTTAGCAGATGGTGTTATCTAAAGGACAAAGGGCTAAGTTACCAAAGGGCCCAGTTGATTACTCAAAGAGTATCCGTAATAAGTTTGTATTGGCTAGAATGCAAAAGATATCTCAAGCCACAATGCTGCCAAATACAAACATCAGTATGGATACCTAGATACACAACACTCAACATACTACACTAAAACTAAAAAAAGAGATATAGATGGAGTAGAAACAAGTTTGCTGCTCAGTTATGATCTAAAAGAAGAACTAAAATCAACACATCAATATAGTTTATGTGAAGCATTGAGACTACTTTTATATTTATACATATATGCATGCACTTTCTGTAGCACAATGATCTTCTTCCTATTAACTTATGAATTATGACTTGAATAGATGTAGAGGGCATCCAAAAAACACCTTTAAAACAATAATATCACAAATGTTTATACAACAAGAACTAAAAGTAAGAGCTAATTAACAACAAACTATTATGTTTAATTTTCTATTGGTCCATTCACCATCAAATTTGACACAATGAAAAGGAGATACAGTTGCAACAATATATTGGCTGGCAGTACTATCAGCAATTGAAGATACCCTGGACAAAAAAAAAAAAAAAAAAAAACAAGCTCATGAACAGTGCTATTGTAAGATGCTCATACCAGCCCTGGACAACAAGGCAATATTAGCAGATGGCTCTGTCACATTCATTCGCCGAGACCAAGAGAATCATCTCTATTCTGCGGCTGCTGTCGAACACGGTGAGCTCGTCTTTCCCCGAGTTGTGTTCTTTTGTGCCCAGGCCTCCAGAGCATTACTGTCTGCTTTTGAGCCGGGGGAGACGTATGGCTCTCGCTCGCTTGCCAAGTTGGCGGCGTTTCAATAACATCAGGACTGCAGCAATTGCAGGAGACAAGTTAATCTATTTACTGAAAACAATCGCGGGGACGAAAGCTTCGCACTTAAACGCCGAAACAGCTTGCTGTGTTTTGTTCTCCTTCATAGAGGTGTATTTCACTTAAAGCGTTAAGAGCCGAAATGAGCCAAATTTTGTCGCATCATAACTGATGTAATTTTTTTATACTTTAATGACCTGATTAAACATAAATGAAACGTCGTTTACATGCAGGGGTAGACAGGCCATGAAGATGCCCTTAAGAACAATGCACAATTATTATAAAATGAATCTACACCTGTATGTGGGTTTAGTATAAGACAATGACACATAAACTACAACACAGCCAAGGAAAATAGAATAAAATTGCTTCATCCGTCCATTTTCTTTTCTGCTTCTTAATGGTCAGGGTCGGTGTGGGTATGGCGCTTACCCAGAACAAGAGGCAGGGTACCACACACACCCATTCACTTAATCACACATTCACATCTAGGGGCCAATTTAGCATGGCCAATTCACCTACCACGTTTTTTTTTTTTTAGGAGGGAAAAAAACCTAGTACCTAGAGAACACACACCAAACTCCTCACAAACAGAGACCAGAGTGACGATCAAACTCACAATCCCAGGACCCTGAATCTGTGCAGCACACACACTACTCGCAATCTTGCCATCAGCCAATTTTGCTGCTTTAACGCAGAAAAATGCACCTGTGAACCTAGCAAGTAGGTGGACATTGGGAAACAAATAGTAGTGGTACTACATAATGTGAATCTAGCAGTTCTTCACATTGTTGTTCCTTCTTCCCCAAACTTTACTTTACTTTGTTCACCATCCAAAGAGCCTATTATCAGCAAATGAGAATTGAAACTGGACATTGGATCAATGGAAGGAGGTCACCTGGTCCAACTAGTCCCATTCTTTTTACATCATGCAGACAGCCAGATACAGGTTTACCAATGGGATGTTCTAAACAGTGTCTCATCACTGTATGCATATATAGGTCCCTTTTATCTAGGGACAAAAATTACATCACTTGACCTCAAATAGCTTCTGCTGAAAAAAATCCCTATAATTCAGTCACCAAATTAAATCAGATTAAATCTGAATTTCTCATTTTGCCAGGAAAATGTTAAAAAGATGCAAGAGAATGTGTTTTCCTCTTTTGCCTCTTTGGGTAATTAATTGCCCAAAAATACTTTGCACTTTGTATATTTGTGACACTCTTGAATACAAATGTACATAATTAATGTAGTGACTAGACATACATGAAGTAATGCTCAGTGGTTTCTGATATCTAGTATAAAATGTTTAGAAAAGAAAAGACCCTGAGAATGCACATTCAGATGCAGAATATCAGATGTAGTGACCTGCTGTTCTGGGTCGTAACAAGAGCTTCCACAGAAGTCCTGGTGGGCAGGACATTCCAGATATGAGCAGTGAGTTTGGGGAAAGACGGCCTCCTTGGCCTTGAGCTCCTTGCATGGTTTAAGGGCCCGTCGACGAATATCATAACCTCCCATGATTCCATTGGGCTGGCCAGGAGATGTCCACTCCAACCTAACGGATCTGGCAGACATGGAGAGACAGAACAAGTGTTGTCATAACAAAAAAAACAATCCTCACAGCAATGTTTACAACAGCTAGTGTAAAACCTTCATGGGAGAGTAGCTGTTCCTGTAGCAACTCCCTATTAAAGCAGCACTGTGAGAGAATTGGTATTACCTGCTCCTGGGCTCCCCCTACAGTCGGGAAGTGGAATTCACGCTTTACACATGCATTTCTGGACAAGCTGAGAGATACAGAACTGTCACTGAAGGTAAAAGAAGCATATGGACTGATGTGGTAGAGTAATACTACTCACTTTTACACAAATCACAGTGTTCCGCAGTTCACTGTAGCACTGTCTTTGCTGGTTTACTAAAGTTACATAGTAGCCATGATAAAGATATTATTCTTCCTATTACAAGTCAATGGAGCAAGCTGTAGTTTTTAAGGTTAAAATGATACATATTATTTTATTAATGTCCTTACATTTCAGAAGATACATAAAAGGCATTATATCAGAACAGTCCTGTGCCTACTTTTGTTTTTTTGTTTTTTCTTTTGTAACAATTAAAATATTCCTACCAAATTTTAAAATGGACCAATATAAGTGGTGCAACACTGATGTAAGCCTGTACTGCTACTATTACAGCTCTGTTACTATTCTGTTACTATTCTGGAGATACAAATGTTTGTTTTAACAGTGCTGATGTTGCATATGTACAAACCATGTACTGCTTATTATAAGAAGACACAACCACCTAATGAAATTGAAATGCATTTGCTTGGTGTTACTTCAAAATGAACTAGGATACATATCTAAAAAAAAAAGGTTTTCTGGTCTAAAATTACTACTACTAAAACTGTTAGTGTATTGCTACAACGAATCTACACACACCATAGTTATATTCAGTATAGTAACACAGTGAAATGCTGACAACAAACAAAGGGGTAAATACACTGAGCAAAGACACATGGCGCTAATGATGAGGCTACTGCTGTACAAAATACAAGGCATGAACAGTAGTATGTTTCAATCGTCAGTTGTTCTCTATTATTAGTCTCACTTAAAAGAACAATAATAAGTGTTGTAAATAGATATAAATAGTGCTCTGAGTACAAACACTCTCTCTCTCAAACAGAATCTGTGGAGCAAACATGTGAGTAATCTGTTGTGTCTGTTATGCAGCCATGGAAAACACAGAACTGCACAAAATCTGCAAATTTAACATGTTGGTCCCTTATGAAAAAGCTATTTTCTCTGTGGCGCCATCTTGTGGCAGATTAGCGAACACCTTTCTTAGGGATCTGTCGGGTGCAACAGGTTAAAGTTAAGAACTTTATTTTTTTCAAGTCTTTTTTTAAGTTCCTACAAAGTTACATTAAGTTTTGGAGTCAGACTTCTTTCACAGGCAATGATATTCTGCTGGTCCATGATCTTTTCCACCATCCACCACAATCAAACCTTCCAAAGGGTCAGTGTGGGTCCATGAGCAACATCTAAGCCAGCCGGTCAAATAACTATCTATTATCACCAGCACAGGAACTACTTGAATTAGTCTGTTAGCCTTACTGGTTGCAACAAAAGCTTGGTCCCACTTCAGTCCTTTCAAGATAAGCTCAGGTAGCACAGCTTTATAGTGGCTTTCCACTTCACCGCAATGTGTGGACTGCACAGTGAGTTATGGTGTGAGCAGCCCTTCCTTTTTTGATGCACTTCTGATATTGATTTTCCTCTCCACTCATAAGACACGGAGAACTCCCTCTCGACACAAGGAGAATTTCCTGGTCAGCACCCATTCCTTTCGGAAACGAAGCTAAAACCTCTTGCTGCTCCCGGCTTTTTTTTTTTTTTTTTTTTAAATATATATATTTAGCAGAATGTTTCACCACTATTATTAATAGAATTATTTTCAAATAAACAAACATATGACATTGTTATTGTGCCAAATCATATTACGACATACTATTTTTGTTTACTATGTGTATCGGCCAGAGGCAGGAGTATAATATTACAATGTGAATATGTAATATCTGAATAAGCTGAATAAGACAAGCTCAAACAACTTAACTATATAAATAACTCAATACTTAACTTGATTGGCTGAATTAATTTCTATACACTCAGCAAAAGCATGTTTAAGATCAAACATAGCAACTAAATCATTGCTGCAGTGCTTACAGCGGTCTCAAATTTAGCTTGTAAAACCATCCAGCTGTAAACTGGATGAAGAATTGGGTTAATAAAATAGACGGAAAACTATAAAAAAAAGGTGTTCTTTTATTTATATTATATTTTGGAAACCATGACAAGGTGTCTTCAGGAATCCTCAAGTAAATACTGTTATGCTTCTGAAGGCACTTCGAAGATAATTTAAGGCCAAATACTGATACATGGCTGTGCTATACCACAGGTACACTACCCCAGTCCTGGAAAGCCAGTCTCTAGCAAAGTTTGTTAGTTGCCCTACTCAAATACACACACTTTGCCTGCCCCCCCACCCCCCACCTCTGCCAATAGTATGACCAATACATAGCAATAGCACAAGTTTAAGTAGATTGCTGTGCTTATAGCCCATTCTGAGGGTCATATAGCTCTCGGTGTTCCACCTAGTGGAATAGCGTCTCCTTGTCATTGTTTGTCTAGCTTAACCATGTTCTGCTGAAAGTTATCTATCTACCTTCAACACGGTGTTTCTGTTGAGTTGGAACATCGGTGTGATGCATTGCTCACCAAAGTGGCACTATAGAGATGGGCTTGGGCTTATCATTGCTTACTGTTGGGACACAATTTTTGTTTCTTTTAAGGGATGCCATATATAATGTCTATAATGTCTGAATGCAAAAATAGGATAGGACAGCAAAGCCACTTCTCCTTTTGAGTGACATACCCCCATACAAAGCATCCACAGTGCTTGCAACCAATCCTTCTAGGTTGCATCTCCAGCAGCTGCTCCATCAACAACAGAGCTATTTAACACAGCAGTGGTAACGTGGAATGTACCAACACTAATAATAATAATAATAATAAGTGTACATTCACAGTGAGAAGCAGAATGCTTTTGTATATCTGCCTCCCTGGGGGCTGGGGAACCCTCACGTGGAGAACAAATGCAACAGACAAGACCGGAAAATGACAAAGACCTTCATTTCCCTCTCAATTGAAGCCACTGACTATAATCTTATGAAAATTCTCTGCCAGTTTCCTTCCTGATTTATCCCCCTCCACTTTTCCAAATGATTATACTGATCCTAGTCTGTTTCTACGCATCTCTTTATGTTGTGGAAATCTCTCATCACGTCTCTAAGACTTGAGAATGACATAATTAGCGTCCGTTGCTTCCCTTGCCTCTGCTCTTCTCCTTCCCAGACGAGAAGGCTAATTGATAGAGAAGGCCCCCAATGACTTAAAGCTGACAGACCTTAGCGTCCGCTTACGAATTCATGAAAAGCGACAAGGTTCCCTTTTTTTCAAGGCAGATGAGCAAATCATTTGGAGATTAGCGTGTGCTTTTACAACACATGAAAAGAAAGAGGGGGGGCTGGTAGCAGTTATTTTCTCTTAGAGTAGAAATAGAGGGGCTAAAAGAAAAAAGACAGAAAGAGAAGCAGCTTTGCTATAACAAATGCATTAGCATTATATCACAAAGGGTGTCATTGCTGTCCAACTCTTAATCCCTCATGGAGAGAAATAGCTGGAATTTCACATTCGCTGGCAGGACCGGTTAGGCTAAGCCATCAGTTGTGGCACTTGTCATATTTCAATCAAAGCTTAAGCCAAGGCGGCGGCGATTCCTTCACTCCAGCCACCCTCCCAAGCAGAATTAATGAATTAGCTATTGATTAAATTCCACTCTAGCAAATCTAGCGTGGCAAATAAATGAACTGTTTGGGGCATGTGTAGGCCATGGCCAGTCATGTCAGGCCAATCGATCAGTCGTTAGTATTCTATCGGGAAGAGAAAGTACAGCAGAGCGGTGATATGACATGGCCGGGTGAGGAATTTGCACTGAGGATTATGGCACATGACAGCACACAGCAGCTGCGTGCCTTGACCAAGCTGCAATCTACACTACATAACCTGCTCACCGGCTTTCACTCAGTGACAGAATGCTTCCTGTTGTATAGCAGTAAATAATCTTGCTGCACTGGGGACCCAGGTCACAGAAAGAAAAAAAAAAAAACCTATATGATGTTGTGGTGTAATTGGCCATGTCTACTGTGTACAGTTTTTCCTCAGTAAAGTCATGTTAGGTGTTTGAAGGTTGCTTCTTCAGTTGTTACCACTGAAGCACTGCGGCTAGTGTAGCTAGCAATACAATAAAATAGTCGGAACATTTGAATTCTTGTTAATACAGTTGCTTATACCACAGTTAGTTCTGTCTGGACAATGTAATTGGCTGTGAGTGCCAATATCTTCAGATAATGGCACTCTGTATGCATCAGTCCCCCTTATTCTCCTGTAACTGCACTGTTAAAAAAGTAACAGTCGAGTTTAAAATGGTGGTTAACAAGCCTGCCGACTACAGGCAATAAGCAGAATGCGACAGCCTAGACTAACAGCATGGTGTTTCCGCTACAATATATAATATATATAATATTTTATATATAATAATATATATAATAATTTTATTTACATTCATTGTATCTTAAAAATTACTGTTGCTACTGCTTCAGAAGTGTATTAAATGTCATGAAATTGTGCAGAGGGGCTTTTAATTGAAAATGGATGTTGGATCCGTTTATTGGAAATCGATTGAAGAAGTGAAATAAAGTCAGGGATCAAAAAGAAGAGCTAATGTTAAGTTAGTATGTTTTACAGCTGAAAACGCAAAATACATTAGCAATGTAATGTAAAGCCTATCGTACACTAGACGCGCTGTGCCACGTCCAAAAATCAAACCCATTATTTATAAAGCAGGCATACACGTGCACAGACACTGCACGTTGATGCACGCTCAGGCTTCATGACGTTGCACACGTTTCCTACTATTCCTCTTGACCTTTTGACCTTACTACATTACGTTAAAGCCATATCAAAATTACAGTTAGCCACAGTAGATTGCGTGTGACTTGAAATGTACACACAGAAAGGCAGCCAGTTATTTGGTAAACAAACAAATGCTAAGGTAAGGTTACCTCAGCTAGTGTTACTATCCTAGCCCTGAACAGCTCGCATCCTTTAGCTCTAAAACAGCCAAGCTCACAGTGGGTGAAAGATTCCATATGTGTAAATGGATCTAAATAAAAAGTTTACAAAGTTTGTGTTGGACTTTAGTTTTGCTCTATTTCATCTCATATTTCCTCATTTTAGTTCCTTATATATTTATTTCCAGGTCCGGAGGTGGGGGCTTGGGTATGCCGCTGCTGGAAATAATCCTAAAGGAACCACTGCCAGAGGTGGCAAGTAACAACTGTATTTAAGGAGATTTTTAAAGTATCTGTACTTTTACCAGAGTGTTTTTGTCACTTAATACATTTTACATTCACACTCTACATTTTGCTTTTAGTAAATATGTGAACATTTACATTTAAGGCATTTAGCAGACGCTCTTATCCAGAGCGACTTACAAAAGTGCTTCACTATTTACTCAAGAATAACCTCAGCTAGTTTGAATAAACTAAAAATCAAAAATACCTCTAAGCTTAGATACTACTAAACCCAAGTCAATATGAAGAACATAATACCTTAAATGCATGTTGAATATAACAATATACATTATTACTGGCACATGTCTAATTTGGGTCTAATTTTGGTGTGTAAAAATGTATGTGAATTCAAACTTTTCAAACTACTAAAGTACTAAAGAGATACCGTTTTTTAACCTTTGAACCGTAAGTTTATTATTCTTTTATTAATCCTGTTATTGATGCAAAAACTACTAGGAATAATCTGGTCAGAGTTCAGCACATAATGTGGAGTCCCACAGGGTTCTAATGTAGGATCAATGAACGTTTATAGTTAATTATGAAAGTTATGCAGTTATGAGGGTGAAAAACTGAGGTGTAGGCCTACATAAAGGGTTTAATGAGTTTGAGGAGCAAAAGTGGAAGACATCAACAGTTTGTAACTTACCTGGAACTTAGCACCTGGATGTGAGGTGCTGCTATGTCAGCTGGCGTGTCCTCCACTGTGGTCACCTTGGTGCTGTTACTCTTCACACAGGCATACACAGTACACACCTCCACCTAACAACCCACGTCCAGAAAAAACAGTTTGAGACAGTGCTTTTTCATGTCCATCATCAGGCCATGTTCTACTCTTTTGCAGAATACAAGCTGTTCTAGTCAAATACTGTATCAAATGACTTGCATCGGTGTTTCAACCTCTTTTGACACACAACCTTGGTACACTACTTAGTCAGCAAGGGACATGTAAGACAGTACAGCCGAATGAACCCGCTGCGTAACGTTAGCCTGTGAGAGAGTGGTACGGACCTGAATGTCATACACGGTGAAAGGCAGGAGGCCCCCAAGCTCCAGCGATCCGGATGTGTTGTCGGTGGAGGCATACAGCTGCTCGTCTAGATAGATGGAGTACTGCGTCACGGCTCCATTAGGAACCAGGGGGGCTGCCCACAACACCCGTACTGATGTGCTGTTGAGAGTCACTACTTCTGGAGGGAAAACCCCTTCAGGCTCTGTGGTAAAGAGACAAAGCGAATGAAACATAAGGACGAATAGTACAATCAGAACTAGTTATGCGTGGATATGGTACCGATAGTAGTACTGATACTAGTAAAAAGCAATATTATACAGGCCCGGCTCCAGACTTTATCACAACCTAGACAAGATTTTACTTTGGTGGGCAATCCCAGGTGAATCTGGCCTCCCCAGACAGCTCAGACTAATCAGAAACATCTATAGAAGTTCATTACAGGGCTAGTCTGTCCTGATAAAACATTTTTATTGGTCAATTTTAGATCAATCCTGGTTTGTTTTGATCTGGCACTTACAAAGACATCACATGCTTTGATCTATGTAGGCCCACCAGACCTATTTATACATTTTGAGATAGGGGGTCCATATTGAATCAATAACACTGACTGGAAAATAATAAAAGGAAATATAAATATATCTGGATATAACAACTATTGTATTCATAGAAAATTAAAACACTTTTTATGTCGATGCAAAGCCCCCTAACAATGTGGAGGTCCTGGTTACTGCCTATACCACCTATACCACCAGCTGGTCTTTTTGAGCTGAGCCCTGGGATTGTAAATGCAGCAAAATCCAGATGTCCTGCACAGCAGCTTAGCATTGCTAAATGTATCTCTAAGCAGATAAATGTGAAATTACTGGCACCATGCCTAATGTCACTGAGCTGTAGAGCAGTGGAACTGTGTTCTCTGGAATGATGGTGCTCCATCCAATACTTTTGGGATAAGTTGATGAGTTAAGGGTTTATGTGGAATGATGATCATCCAACATCTCGACTTTACTAACGCTCTTGTTGCTGAATGCAGTCAAATTCTCACAGCAATAAACCAACGTCTAGTGGAAAGTTTTCACACGAGACAGTTACTCCAACAAAAGCAGGATAAACTCTTTTTTTAATACCCTTGATTTTGGAATAAATAATATATCAGCAGAGTCTCAATACTTTTGTCCATTTAGTG
Organism: Salminus brasiliensis; assembly: GCF_030463535.1. Taxonomy (NCBI): domain Eukaryota; kingdom Metazoa; phylum Chordata; class Actinopteri; order Characiformes; family Bryconidae; genus Salminus; species Salminus brasiliensis. The sequence continues at coordinate 34,625,647 of NC_132887.1, read as the reverse complement.
TAATTTAATCAAATATTTCACACAGTTTAGCCTTTGCTTTGGTTCCTCAGTCTATCTCTGGCTCCTCACCCACATTTATACGTAAGCAGATGCCATGCCTCAAAAACACTACTTCCCTAAATGAGGTTACGGTCTCTGTATTGTGTAACACAGCAGTCCTGCGGCTCTGGCTCTGCGCTGGCTGGATGTTCTGTGAAGGCACACAAGCAGGCAGTACAAGGCCAAGCCCAGCAGCCGAGAGCAAGCATCTCCCCCAGGCTCACTTCTGAGCCTCGCTGCTGAATCTTCATGTTTTTCTCCTTTTCTTTCCGGGCCAATATTATGTCAATGTGATACAACTGCTGCCTGTAATGTGAGCGAGTGAGCGAGCCAAAGCTAGAAAAATACCACTTAGCTTTTTTTTTCTTTTTCTTTTCTCGCCTGTGGAAAAAGAAAGCAAGGAAAAGAAGCTGAGGTGCTTTTTTTATGTCACAGACTGAGCGCATATTATGGCTGAAATGCACAGTGCTCCAATTGGAGGCAATATCAGTCAATTAGAGGTGCAAACCAAGTGAGTTTCAAATGAGTGGAATTCAAGTGAAAGGACATTAGTCTAGCCTGCTGTTCTACTACATGGGAGCACTTTCAAATTAAGAGTTAAGAGTTTTACTTGTTCCAAATTGGGATCAAGGTCTGGTGATTTTGCTGGTCAGGTAATGTGTATTGTCGCTGTCACACAAGAACCTTGTATCTCCAAATTGACAACTTTACAGAAGGAGGAAAGACCTTCATTAGCTTTCATAGGAAGTCTATGTAAGTCATTTTGTAGCATTTCTATCGGTTCTGAGAACAACCCACCACCCAAATAATAGCTGTTCTGTGGTGGTCCTGTGGGTTCTGACCATTGAGGAACAGGGTTAAAGGAGGCTAACAAAATATGTATGCAGAGAGACAGATGAACCAGAGTGTGTAATTGTAGTGAAACATATAGAAACATCGCAGAATCATGTTGTAGGGATGTTTTATTTTTTATTTTTTAACAACCTTTTCCAGTCTGCTAGAAAACACTAAAACATGGAAGAACCTTTATCTCTCAGCAGCTCAATTATCTAAAGCACAAACCCAAACAACACAAGAGAGATTGCAATAGTAAAGTCAAAGTCCAGATATCCCAAAAAATCGAGACTCTGGACACTTTTTGAACATTCAGTCATTCCAACAAACCTAAACAATCTACTACAATGAGAGACCAGGTAAAAACCACTGCCAAGCAGTGAGCAAAGCAGGTGGAAATGAACCTCAACTGACTCTAAAGCCCTTAGTGCTGCAAAAGTTGGTTCAAAGTGAATTTTGGCCTTGAATATTTACTTCAAGAGCTTTTTGGTTTGCTGGCTAGAATTATCTGTATGTGTTATTTGTAATCCAGACAAATCTCATGTATTTTAGGGCAGCTGTCAGGCCCTCTTCATCGCGCCCTACCCCGGGGCGATCCCGAGCCGCCGCCCACAGGCCCAAAGACGGACTTCTTTCTCAGTTCCGGTTCATTTGTGATTCATGTTGATTGTTGATTCATGTTCAATCCGGTTCACTCAGTGTTCATTACCATGTTCATGTGTTTCACCTGGGACTGGGAGTACTAAAGGAGCATTACCCACTTTGTTCACTGCCGTGAATTGACTTCATTGGAATCCCTGGGACGTGCAGAGATTCCGCATGCGTTACCGGCATGTTCAGGTCAACTCTAGTTTATGGTTCATGCTCAAGCAAGGCTCTAGAGGCAAGCGAGGTACGTTCGCTTTTGTTTGTGGTAGTTTATGGTAGTTTAAGAAGATCCCCTGCTGCTACCTCAAAGTTTTCCATAGGATTTAAACTCTGCTAATTTCTCTTATTCTCTAATTTCTCTTATGTTCTCTTATTAAATGATCAAAATAAACCCATTATAAGCTTTCCTTATCCTATTCCCTAGTACATTAAAATAGTACATGCTACAGCAAACACTTGTAATAGATTTAACTGCATAAACAGTATACAGTATTTTCCCACTATTTAGTTGGGTATTTGGAAGCTGCATCTAAGTGGTGTGAGCCATGAGATGGTGATTGTGTGTTACAGCAGTTTCGCTCAGTGCTGGGGAAGAAAACTGGCAGAAGCAAAGAATGCTGGCTGCATCCCTCTCTTTCTCTCTCTCCATGCAGCATGTGTGTGTGTGTGTGTGTGTGTGTGTGTGTGTGTGTGTGTGTATGTTTGTGAGCGTGTGTTGGATGTGGGGAGGGGATCCCAGCAGACAGTTTGTGGGCAAATTGAATCAGTCCTGACGGAGCGCAGTGGGATTGGAGCACTGCACCAGGGGGCAGGGGGGGTTAACTGGGCCAGTCTGGGGGATTCTCTCTCTGCTGCATACACTGGAGCTGCACACCATCTTACAAACCACCATTTCTCTTTCTTTCCCACTCTATTATTTTATTTTAGCTACAAACTACTATTTTCGATGAACAAAAAATATAGCTTCAAGAGAAAAAAGTTAAAAAAAAAACAAAAAAAAAAAAACTAGCTTTATTTTGCTACATGAACACAGAACTTGATTAGAAAAATGTTTTGCAATTTCATAATTTTGCAAGTCCAACCCAAACTGTCTTGGTTTTGTCTTGGTACTCAAACCAATTTGTAATTATAATTAAAACGATTTGCTGTCTATGTAAACACACAAATCTGAATCACACGTTCTGTTCTGTGGACTCAGATTTGAAAAAAATGTATTAAACATTTATAGACAGAAATTTCAGTAACTTAGGGGTTTTTAAGGGATCTTTAAGGGATTACATGGACTTCCAATGAAGGAGGAAACCCTAGTAATGCCACAGTCATCCACAACTGGCCAGCTCAAGAGAAAAGAAAATGCCTGGTGGCACTGTGTGATAAGTTCTAGTTAGGAGGAAAACTGTGAAAACTGAAATAAATATACTGCATTTTGTTTATAAAACTGAGATGCAGTGGTAAGAAATGTTGGGTAAAACTTAGTAAACTTGTTCTGACTCAAACGTAAGAAAGTGAGATGATGTTACATTTCTGTACTGTGAGGAAATAAATAATAAGCTCTTATTGATCTGAATTCTGTTCTAAATGTGTGAGCACGCCCAAGAAGAATCCAACAATAAGGGTAGACTTGTGCTTATTTGATATTAAGGCCATAAGACATATGAACAAATTTGACATGTCTATTGGTTTAACTATGAGCAATATACTTCGGTATTAATGAACCAAAGGGAACACCATATTTTCTAAATGTTCTAAAAATTCTCTAGTTTTTCTCTTAAAGAAAAGGGCACTGTACATTTCAAATCACATTTTAATCCACATACTCTCGTTTATGCAATATCATGTATATTGTAGATTAAAATAGTGTAAAATAGACACTAAATTCAATATTTGTTTAGTATTGTTTAGACCAAATATATATCTTATAGACAATATATTATAGTGTCTAATGTTTTTAATGTGCTTTTTATTATGTCAATAGGATTAGGTGAGAGGAAAGTTGCCATAATAAATTATACAGACACTATATACTGTAATTATCTGTTTACATACATTTTTTAATGTATTTCAAATTACTAGGCATCCAGTGTATTTATTACAATATATTCATTTACTATATTCTATATTTTTATATTAATGAAAATAATGACTCCAAACCTGTAGCTAAACAGAGAAAATGAGGTATTGATATGATGAAATGGTTCATTTTATGTATCATTCTCCTCCTACAGTGGCCTCTACAAGGTAGTCATAGTCAGTTGTATTCTCAAGTGTACCTGTTTTTTCTGTGATTGTTTCCATGATGAAGAGCCTGTTTTCTTTAGCTTTTAAGTTAAGAATATACTGTACGCAAGTAAGATCTGACAGTCCTCTATGATCTCTTCACAACCACACATCACTAAAAATCATTTCCTACTATGACATTACACATGTTTCACTGCTAAAGAGGCAAGGTTTTCTGAGGCGAGTGAACTTTGTAAAAGAACTTTGTAAAAGACAAAAAAAGACTAGTGATGGGAGAGAGATCAAATATCCAAGCGGCAGCTTTGAACACGTCACAGGTTGACATGAGGATAAAACCAACACTGTCTGGAGGTCCTGTCATCCAATCTCTCCCACACTCAAACAAAAGGACATTACTGTGATTCCTCCAACTCTAAAAGCCATTTGGAACTACTTAGCCAGTGAACAGCTACACTCTTCAAAACAAAAAAAAGTCCTACAAATGCCACAGAAAAATCACTTCTGGTTCCATAACTAACCATGTTTGTAAAAGAGATCTCCTATGGCTACTACTATGGCATTGCTCCAAGAGTATATCTGTTCACTGGCCGCTCTAAAAGGCCTTCAGAGTTGGAGGAAGCTTCTCTGAACGGATGATAAATATACTATAATCTTTTCTGTTGCCATTCCTTAAAGGTTCATGGGTGTTTGAGTGGTCTGGAAATGCAGGAAATGCTTCAATGGGAGCTGTTTAGAGAGTGCATATTAATTACTGTGATTGTAAATGTCTTATGGGAGTGTACAATGTAATGGGAAGGTAACTGCAAAATAATAAGTGTATATTATGCTAACAGATTCATTTGCCAGTCTAAGGTACATCTCAATGACAGTAAGTAATTGTGAAGACTGGATAAAGCACCATGTCTTCAATATGAGGAGAAGGCAAAATGCTTGTGACTTGCTAGATACAGCACAACAATGAGAAAATCCTTCCTTCATGAACGATATGGATATTCTGTGGGTTTATCTCCAGTGGCCGAAATGCCTAATTAGTGACTGACTTTATATGGTAACATGAGGATTTAGTACTGAGAATTTAGTAGGTTTGATACCTGTATGCCAGTCATTAAAGAAACGGCTAAGCTTACTTTCTTCTTTTGCAGGCTTCATTTACAGCCGTAAGTCTGCATTCAGATGGTGGAGCATATCCCCAAAACATACCAAACAGGAGGGGTCCTGGGAGGGATTCTGATTCCTGAAGATCTCGCAGAGATGAATAGATTTACACTGGTGCAATATTTGGTTAAAATGCGTCTCAGACGACCTCCTAAAGTGAATTGAGCAATCGGAGTGAAATCAGTTTTAAACGCATCTTGGGTCTTTTTACACCTGCGTTTTATGCGACTCAGCTCTATGCAAGAAACGACCAAGTGAACACAGGGTCTGAGGCATCTATGAATTACACATGCAGATTAGGGTTATTAGAATATCAATAAAGATCTGGGTCATCACTGTGATTATAAACCCTGCTTATCAGACAGAAGGGCGACAGACCTGTAAAGGAGCTAATATAAGCACTCGCTCCCACTGGCTCTCTCTTCATATCATTTCCGCCCCAGTACCATCAACGCAAGACTACACAGACCATCCTGTCCCACTTCTTAATTAGGACTCTCTTAACATATACATTACCCGCTGCCTTAATATGATCTGTAGGTTCAATTGCAGTTGTTAAAGCAGGCTGCCCTTTAAGCTGTAAAATAATGAAATTACCCGCAAAAACGCTTAGCTAAACGGCCCGTAACTTTTATTTGGGAGGTAATGATTTTCTAATGCTTTTAATGCGCTTTTTATTATGTGGATAGGATTAGGTGAGGGAAAAGTTGCCATATACTGCAGGGAAAAGCCAGTTTGGATTTCTTATATATTTATTTTTAGCTGGAACCTAATGCAAATGTCACTCTCCGCCACTCAGACGGGATTAAAGGGTGGAGAAGACTTTCAATCGAACTCAAAGTGGGGGTTACCTGCGCTGTATGCGTAAGAGTGCGCTTATGTGAACACAGGCAGGTGGGGGAGGGGGGTGAGGAAGGGAAAAAGGCAGAGAAGGAGAGAGAGACAGAAAGACAGAGAGAGAGAGAGAGAGATTAATCTGATGCCTACGCTATCGGTGAATCAGTACTTTTGCTGCGAGGGAGAGGGACAACTTAATGACTATTGATCTCAGAGCAGAGGTCAGGATATCAAAAAATTTCGGGAAAAAACGCAAATTTTCTTCGTCCGTCTCTGGAGTACGAAAAGCAAATATTTAATCAATCCGGCCCTCTGCCTCAGCCGCCTTTATCTCCGTGAACAGGGCCGAGCCAAGTGATGTGAGGACGGCAGACTGATGGAAATCACAGGAAAACGTTTAAAGTACTGACAGCAGGACTATAATTAACCAATACAATCTGCAGTCCAACTGCCTTCAAGTTGTGTCGCAGAGGAAGCAGATAAACTTACTGTCACTTTAATACTCTGTCTGGGGTGGAACTCTTCTGACTGAAGCTTGCCTTAACACCAACACTTTTTGAGATGTGATAGCTCTGATGTATTTGCAAAATAACCCCTTCATGACTGGCTTTTACTATAATATTGCATATAGTCAATGTCATGCAAAAACTTGGCATCTCCAAAATGACAACTTTACAGCACAAGGTCAAAAACAGCCTAACTTTTAATGCAAGTCAATGTAGAATGATTTTATTTCAAGTCATTCTGGAGCAATTCTATCAGTCCATTCATCATAACATTCTGACACAATGACAGGAACAACCGACAGATTTAAAACATGGCAAAAAGTCTGATTAAGTCTGACACTGTTCGAATGTTTGTTAAGTTTATAAGGCAGGCAAACAAAAACACTTCAGCCAGACTAAAACTGTAGGTAGTAGGCGGGAAAAAACAAGTGATTAACTTTTAACTCACCACCGTCTGCAGTGGTGCACGCCACCTCTAGGCTGGTGATGTTGTGAGCTCCATTAGACACGGTCAGAGAGAGTGTGTACTCAGTGCTGGGCTGCAGGTCAGAGATCACTATGGAGGTCACTGAAGGGTCAAGGCTGAGCGTCTGGCTTTCCTGGGTGGAATTGACTGTGAGAAAATAGAGCTCCGCTTTCCCCTGGAGGTCCTGCAGAGCTGAGGTTGGAGGAGTAAGGGAAAGAGAAAGAGACAGAGACAGAGAGAGAGGCCTAAGGAGAAATTCTACTAAGAGCTTAACCTTAGTGTCAGGCAACATGAACACTGTGTAAACCTTTAAGTAACCTATTTAGGCTCCGCTCACTCATATATAACTATTAAGAGATTGAGAAAGCTTTGTGAAGACTATGTTGATCTAACTAACTGAAGCTAGACATGTTATTTTGACAATGAAAACAAACAAACAAACAAACTCTCTTAAAGCCCTGGTCACACTGGGTCCATCAATTTTCACATGCGAAATTCCATTCATTTTAATTCGATTCACACACTCGACCTCCACACAAATAAATTTCATCTTTTGTGTCACATGCAAATTTGCGTCCAAGAACATTGCTGCTTTGCTGCTGTGTGACCAGTGACGTGTTTGCACTGTCTCTGCTCTGTTTGAGTCAATATGGAAGAAGCGCTGCTTGTTGCAGTTTCAAACTGGCCCCATTCGCAGCCATGTACATTCCACGAGGCAAAGCCAAAAGCGAAAACCCAATGTGACCAGGGCTTAACGCTGATAACTCATAAGACTTCCTATGAACAAACTGGCAGAATACATAAAAAAAAGTACATTAAACATGATCAAATGTGAAGAGCCAACTGTTTCTAGGGGTCTTACTGGGTGTGGTCCAGTTAAACAGAATGGCGGTGTGGTTGAGGACGAGGGCAGACACATTGGCAGGGGCGATGGGTGGTCCAGCTAGAGTGACCGCTGTGGCCACCTCCCCTGAAGCATAGCCCACATCATTGTGCACCAACAGCTTGTATTCGTACCATGTGTATCTGCAAAAGACTCAGTAGTCAAGTACGCAATCTGCAAGGACAATGAAGACATGAAGCAAGTATATGTATTTCTTCAAAAAGAGGAACAATGCAAGTAGAAATAATATGTAGCTTTTCTTCAGACATCTTTCATAGAAGAAAAATTATTTCCCAGACCAAGATCCATGTCTGACTCCCGCCATTCCGCCATTTTCACTTTCCAATTTAACCATTAGGAACAATAGTTTACAATGTGAAACGTGCAATGTGAAAGTACTGTACGCTTGCAGAGTTTAAAAGCAAGCATAACTTGAAAGCCTAGAAGGCTCTGAAGGTTCCTCACCATTCAGAGTCAGTACATTTCTCAATGCACCATTTCACACCAAACTACTCAAAATGACTTTATTTATATTGTTAAGACTGAGCCTGAACTATAAAGTACTTACAATGCCGATTCACCATCGGCACTGCAGGACTGTGCAGAATCAATGTTTGGGAAACTGGCCTTAAGCGTTAGAAGGAATATAGACAGTTTTCCTGGGAAGTCTAAGTCATAATGAGTACAGCAATGCTACAAAATCAAGGAATTAATTATAGCATGACACCAAATGAATGGGAGCCGAAGAGGATTACATACAATGATGTACTTTGCATAAAACTAATTGGCTCCAACTAGTTTTAATTCATTATTAGCAGCATAATCCTGCGGAAACACAGCAACAAACTTAAGCATTTAGTTCAAAACAACAGAAGCTAAAGTTAAAAGGGGTAAAGAGGAGGAGGATCCAAGTGTGCAGCAAAACACACAGACACACAGACACACACACATGAGCACATCAGCAAGAGGAGTGCCAGCAAAAGATTAGAGCAAAAAACGATTTAATTCTTTGGGATATTTGCTTAATGTATCTTTGAGCAGTATTAAAAAGATGGCATCGGTGCGCAAAACCAGTTTTGTACACACCGGCAACGTTTGCATTAAAGCTAATTTTGGTAATCTCACCTGCTAAGGCCTTTATCTTCGTGGAACAATTTGTCTCCTGCGTAAACATGGTACCAGCGATTGAAATCTTCGGGGGGACGGGAGGCCAGGGGCTGCTGGGTTTTCCGTCTCAGCAGCTCGTACCTGAGGGCAGCGGAAACGGCCCAATAAATCTCAGCCTGTGCACTCGCACAATCCTCCTGATGTTTTAGCCCAGGTTTGCTGCTTTTTTTTTTTCCCCCCTCACTCGCTCTCTCACTTTCTCACACTCTCTCTCTCAACAGTAATGGTAATTTCATCCATAATCACAAGAGCTAGGCTTAATGTGCTCTTCATAAGCCTAGTTCAACAAACAAGGCAGCGGCGGGAAAAAGAAGTCATGAATATTAATCGGCAGACATGAGCACAGAGCTTTATTTACCACCTAATCAGCTCAAAAACAGACTAACATAGCAAAAGACTGCTAGGTTGCGTTTCAGCCATGAAAGCGTTATCCTACGGATGATTTCTAAATCATATGGAAGTCATGCTGTCGGCACAGGTCCAAGGGATAACACAAAGTTTTGGGCAATGTTTGTACTGCTCTGATTGTTTGCAGTCACTCTTCACTATCTTTGAAAAGCAGTTTAAACGGCAGTCCATATAAAGTGATCTACACTCACCAAGCAATTTATTAGGAAGTTCTGTACACCTACACCTCATTCATGCAGTTATCCAATCGAACAAAACTGCGGCAGAAGTGAGATGCAAAGAAGGCCAGGCCAGCAGCGTCCGGGTTTTCACAACAGTCTCAAGAGTTTATTCAGAATGGTGCAATGAAGAAATAACACCTAGAAAGTGGCAGTTCTGCCGCCTTGGGCTGAGAGAGGTCAACAGAGAATGGCCAGAGTGGTTTGAGCTGACAGAAAGGCTTGTGTGTACAATTGCGGAGAGCAGAAAAGTATCTCAGAACACACACATCATGTCCAACCTTGAGGAGGATAGTCTATAATAACAGAAGACCATGTATGAAGTCCCCTCTGTCCGCCAAAAGCAGAAAGCTGAGGCTGCAGTGGGCACAGGCTCACCAGAACTGGACATTTGAAGACTTGAAAGGTGTAGCCTGGTCTGGTGAACCCTGATTTCTGATGCAAACCCTGATGATCTATTGCAAACATGGTTCTTCATAGAACCAGAAGTAGTTGTTCTATGGCGTCACTCAAAGAACCATCTGAAGCACCTTTACTTTCTAATAGTGTCTAATAGGGTAAGAATTTGACATCAACATCATAAAACCATGGACCCAACATGCCTGGTGTCAACAACCCAGCTGTGGAGGTGGGGGTTGATAGTGTGGGGAATGTTTTCCTGGCGCACTTTGGGTCATTCTAATTGTCACTTTCAGAATTTTTCTTTGTGGTCTTATCTGTCACAGGATGTGAATCCAAAAGACCACTCTTGGGATGTGACAGAATGGGATATTAACTGCATGAAGGTGCACCTGAAAAATCTGCAGGAACAGCAAAATGCAATCACCTCAACATGAACATGGATCTCAAAGGAATGTTCCCAACATGTTGTGGAAATAATTCCATGAAGAACTTCCTAATGCCTTCCTAATAAATTGCTCAGTGAATATAAGCGTGCTACTTGAAGGGTGACGGAAAACAGTGTTACCACTCCATAATCCATATAGCCAATGTATGGAGACATGAACCATGAACACATTTACATAAGATTAACTTAACTTAAATGTTGTTAGAGCTTATTTCAGCTTAGACTGACTTTTGAACAGGGCACATTTAACCAACCAGTACATGTATAATCTTTTAAGATGTATATATAAAAACAGCCTGTTGAATTCTGAGAGACACAGAGAGGTTAGAAAATGGCAAAATTGTAAAAACAAACAAACAAACAAACAAACAAACCATCAAAAACTCCAGCACACAAAAATATGAATACATTTATTATTAATAATCAGTTAATTACGATTAACTGATCATATTAATTGTTGTTTCAGGTCACCACTGATTTGACAAAATATAAATTTCTGCTTTGCCAATCGTATTACCTTATGTTGGGCCCATTCGGCCTGGACGGCGGCTGCCACGACACAGCCAGGAAAGACTCACTGATGGCGACCACCGAAAGTGAACCCACCCCCTGTGGAATTGTGGGTAATGTAGTGACAGATGTGGGCAGGCTCTCGGTGCAGCCTCCAACGTAGCCCCCACCGCCTGAACAGGCCAGGATGGTTATGCTGTAGTTCATGTATGGTACCAGGCTGGTGATGGTGCGGTTGAGGTTCAAGGGGTCTGTGTGAGGGATGCGGGGGTCCGGCATGCGAATCTCATAGCGCTCGATCTCTCCATTAGCTATTAATGGAGCTGACCAGGTCACCTATAGCAGAAAACACATATATATGTGCGTATAAATAAACGCGCCACACAGTTTGTATTATGATAACACTATAATCAGTACTGTAATTATGATGATGCCATAGTTTATAATTTTATCACAAGTACAAATAGGGATTGTTAAGAAGCTAAAAAATATTTAACATTATTTTAATGTATATCAGTCTGTTGATGTGTTAAATCATAACATGCAGTTTTACAAGGTTTTATGCAGAACCTAGGATGTCTAAATGGTTATTTGTCTGGTTAAATGGTTCTTTGGATTGTTAGAAAAACATATGTAGACAGATCTATATAAAATCCTTTGTATGAAAATAGTTCTATATAACAGCAAAAGATAAATACTGTTATGAAAAATATATATATATATATTTTTTTTTTCATAACAGTATTTTTCTTTTGCTGTTATATAGAATTGTATATTCATATTAAATTCCTGAAACTACTTTAAGGGTATGACAAGGCAGGATTAGATTGTTTAGCTAAAGCATAAGAGTCACATGAGCAGGGCCTGAAAGCAGCCCTCTATCTGAGCACATCAGCACAGGCTTTTAGATCAACGAGCTCCTGGAAATGATGGCACACGCGAATTGAGTGAAGACACCCTGACTTTGACCCGGGAACCGAATATTCCTTTCATTACATTTAAAACAGGGCTAAGCCTGCGGTGCGTTATAATGAAATCCTAATGGAATTGCATGGGAAACAAAGCATGTGGCATGCTTTCTCAAAGACAAGGAAGTACGTCAGCATTTTGGGGAAACAATAAATGTACTGAACATGCCTGATCATGAAAGAAAATGTGGAGGATGACGAGACGAGACTGGACTTACGCTGAAACCCAGATTTTTCGTATTTACAATGTGCTAATGCTCATGCACTTGTACATTATCTCTGGTTGATGAACCGTTTATTGGCTTTCTTACTCATTATGAACTAAGGTAAGCACTGGAGGTCTTGCATGCACATTATTACACACAGCAGCCCAGGCTGGGTGCGTGAAGGCTGGTATATGCTTTGTCTGAGTTACTTGTAGCCAAATATTGTTGAACTGCTGCTAATTCGCCTCGAACATACTTGGAGGAGAACACTTCCAATTCTGTTACATAAGCTTACAGACAGAGCAAAAAGAGGAAAAGGAAGGCCATCATACACACCCACAGAGTGCAAAGCCTCTTTTGGACTTCTAGCCACGGATGACTGTGGCATGTCCAGGAATTGAACTTGCACCCTAGTAAAGTTGTTTCATGAGTTTTAATGGGATTAAACAAGAGCAAACCATTTTTTTCCACCATCACCTGAAGTGGGAGATTCCTACCCCCAATTCCACCAAGTACCCACTGCCCGGCACATTTTAGTGTCTTCCCTGCTTTAACACAACTGATCAGCTAATCAGCTATCATACTAACCCCTTTTAGTTCAGAGAAACACTAAAAATATGCAGATCCGGGATACACCAGGACCTGGGGTAGGAACCAGCTGAGCTTTAAACTGAAATCGGAATCCACTCACTCAACTCATCCTATAATGCAAAACCCTAATAAATCCTCTGAATACTGTGAACACAACAAATACTTCACAAATTTGTAAATTAAGAGCAAATAAAGCACACGGAGGAAAGATGCCGGGACCCTGAAAGTAATTAAATAATCAGGATTTGTTCAAACAGAAGATAGCATAAAGACTATGAAGACGCTAAACAAATCGACAGGAACAAATACACTTCAGCGTATGCTAATGAGAACAACTGTTTTAGGCTCTTACACGTGTAAGAACTCTCATCCAGTTACACGCAGTAACATAGCAGCACCCAAATTAATGAAATAATAATAGCATTAAAATAAACTAAACCCGGGGTTAGGGGAAATGAATAATTCACGCAAGTTTATGCAAATGCTGCCTTTTGTTTGAAGTGGTAAGCATTTCTGTTCATGATTCCTGGCACTGTGAGAGAGAGTCAGAGAGAGAGAGAGGAAAAGAGAGAGAGAGAGAGAGAGAAAGAGAGAGAGAGAGAGAGAGAGAGAGAGAGAGAGAGAGAGAGAGAGAGATGTGTGGGCACGTATGGGTGGATTTGTACACAGTAGCATCTAAGCTGAAAAGCTTGTTTGGTTACATTAATGTCCCCTTGAATCCAGTTTGTTAAGCATCCAAACCATTGCAAATCTACCTTGTGCTCTTGAGCATTACACTTTTGAATCAGTCTAGATGCTCCCTGTAAGCCATATCTTCAGAGCCTTAAAGAAATAGTCCTGTTTTTAAACCTAATCTCTATCCATAGCAACCATGTTATACTGTCAATTGACAGACATTTATTCCTGCAAACCTACCGCCAGGGAATCTGGTCTGTTTGTCACTTAACAGGGCAAAGGACCGCCTACTTTGAGAGGAAAGGGACATTTGACCAACGTACCAAATAACCAAGCGCAAAAACACATCTACATACATATGTATCCTTTTTCTTTGTGAGTCTCTTTACACTATATGTCCAAATGTTTGTGGACACCCCGCCTAATGAATGCATTCAGCTACTTTAAGTTGCACTCATTGCTGACACAGATAAGTCAATGCACACAAGTAGCTTGTCTAGTCCCTGTAGTTAACTCGCAGTAGGGATGCACCGATCCGATACTAGGATTGGATACTGGCCCCGATACTAACAAAATTTGCTGAATCGGATATCATATACTTAGTCTGATCCATGGGACCGATCTATTTACAGAACCAGATTCTCACACTGCCAGTATTGTAGGCAATATATCCCAGGATCAGAGTTATATACAGACATCATACACATATCACAGCAAACAGCAAGACTCCCCCTTGGTCCCCAGCATGGTGCCCTTGACCGGTCATCAACTATCAGCAAGTAATCCAGCTCATCTTCCATATAAGGAGAACTGAGAAAGGATGAGCTGGTAGCTCCTCTTTAGTTATAAGGTTTTAAATTTCAGAATAAAAGTCCTGAACCAGACAACACTGTGCCGAGGTCCAGCAGAGTTATTCATTGTTATTCATTTATATCTGTATTCAATTATTATAGTTTGTTAGGTTTATTATATCATATGGTTTAATAATTCAACAATGGTATCGGATCGGTATCGGGTATCACCCAATACGCAAAGTTCATGTATCAATATCTGTATCGGGACATGAAAAGATGGATCGGTGCATCCCTAACTTGCAGCACTGGTAAATTTAGCCTGTTACACAAAGACTCTTCAAGGTTTACCTGAGCACACTTGAATGATCCAGAATGGATGTCTTGTAGATGCTCACCAATATGTACTAAATGCAACTGAAATGATTGTCTACTGAATGCACAACTGCTACGAACTTTTACCACAACCCAGAATCTGAACCCTAACCTTAACCTTAACCTTTAATCTCACCCTAAACCTAACCCTTAAAAAGTGTAAGGCACAGGATGGGGATTAGGTGTAGGGTTACATTCAATACACAATCACAAACACTGCATTTAACAGGCATTCAGTTGAATGTCAGGTGAGCATCTACAAGGCATCCACAATAAACTGTCCAAGTAAAGTGAAATCCATGTTTTATTACTCACAAATAGCCAAAGGAAATTGGTAGGTTTATGTAAAAGAGGCTACCTCTTTAGATGGGCTAATGGGCTAGCACTAACCAGTACAATTTTGAATGTCTTCTGCAGGAGTCTTCATGTTAGTTTGCCAACATGTTAGTTTGTCTTTTAAGCCTGGGTCACAAAATGTGATTTTTACCCTGATTTGGTCCTGATTGTTAATCTGGTTTGTTGGCTCTAGTCTGCAGATGTTTTGGCATTCACAGTTAACCGTTTGAGAGAGAATTGAGTAGCATTGGGCGCAGACTCAAATTTCTGGCCTCCTAATTGCGTTTCAGACAAGTCTGAGCATAGTAATGATGTCTGGCTTTTAGACCCGACTCTGAGAATAATCCAGTAGTGTATACTGGTCAGTCTGAATGTATCTTGTCGGAAATCAAAAAAAGCTATATTCTGGCACTAGTATATGTCTGACACTGCTTTGTTCGTTGGGTAGCCTCTAGTATGTGCTGTGCTACACACCACCACCTCTCTTTGCCCCTTTGTCTTCCCATCCATGACTTCACCTAAATGTGTTTTTCACCTTTCTTTTGTGTGAATGTTAATGCGAATATGTGTCTCCTAGCTAACACAAGGCTTGTGTGACAGGTTTTGGGGCATATTTGGTTTGGTCGTGTAGTGTATGATCCCTAGGTGTTTGACATTTTTTCATTCACCATAAAAATGAGCAAAACTCTGGAAGTGCGAGATGCCCAGTCTTGTTATAATCTGCTACAATTTTTTAAGTTGTGTAGTCTACCCAAGGCTTTAACGACTTTTGTAAGACATTGGTACACTTGTAAACACTAAGAAACTAAGTGTCTTGTCCCAGTGAGGTAACTGACTTAACTCTTTCATAACCTTTCAGCATGTGTTTGTTAACTTCACATAAAAAAATAGATCCTTTCTGGACATACTAATCATTGTATACATGCAGTAGATGGAGAGTAGGTTGGAAAATGGTGGAATATTCCTAAAGTAAAGTGAAGCAAAGGTCAGGAAGCAGGCATGAGAATTATATATAACCTAGCAAAGCATATCAAGGGCACATTCACATGAGGTTGTCCTGCACTGGTAGTCTTAATTGGTTGAACTAAAAAGGCAAACTTATACATTGACCTGAAAACGGTACGTTCAGCCCCTCACAAGTCTCATTTGTGCCTTATTTGCACCTCATTGGTTAACAGCATGCAGAAAACTCTAACATGCATGGTAGATAAGAGGGAAGGAATTCAGGGTTAAAGTAATGCTATTCTCTATCACACATTCGGTTGCCAAATGATGCTGATGCCACAGTGTAAAAGAGATAAGGGATTTTTAGAGTTTTTAGACCTTTTAACAGTTTTACATAAACTGAACCCATGCACTATGTGATATACACTACATGTCTAATGAAGTTGCATTCTTTAAGATGCACCCATTGTTGACACAGATAAGCAAATGCACACACACAGCTTGTCTAGTCCCTGTAGAGAAGTACTTCCAATAGAATAGGACTCTCTGGAGCAGATCTGGAGCAAAACATCAACACATTGCCATCATGCCGAAGGTGTGGATTAGAGGAGTATAACCCCCTAGCACTGAGCTGTGGAACAGTGGAACTGTGTTCTCCGCAATGATGGTGCTCCACTCAATACTTTTGGGATCAGTTGTGGAGTTGGGGATGGGGAGGAGTGGTGGTGGTGGTCATCCAACATCCAGATCTCACTAATGCTCTAGTCACTGAATGCATTTAAATCCTCACAGCAATGCTCTAATGATGATACTCATAATACGCTAAGAAATGTTTTTTGTTTTGCGGCACTACCCATTGTAATAAAGATGTCCTATCATTATACGGAGATCAAATCCTACCTGCACTGACTCTGGCCCCAACAACAGCACATCAGGTGGCTGCAGACCGGCAGGTCTTGAAGGTCGGGTGGTCACCCTCTCCCACTGGCTGCTGTTAGAGCCGCCCTGCTTGGTGCTTGCCACCACTCTATACTCGTAACTGCCCCAGGGGCTGAGAGCTGTTGAGCTGTCCAGGTATGTGAGCGTTTGGTTGGGCAGCACTGTGGCCACGGTAGAGATCTGCTGGGTGCCAGTGACTCTTCTCTCCACTGTGTAGCTCTCTAACACCCCGTTGGCCTGCAGAGGTGGATCCCAGGTCAGTAGCACAGAAGTCGGCGTGTCCGAGTAGAGTCGAGGGGGTGTCACGCCCTCCGGAGGGGCTGGGGGTGTGTGGATGGCATGGGAGTCGGTAGATAAGGTGCAGCCTGCCTCTGTGCAGGCCTCTACCTGGATGGAATATTGCTGGTAGGGATCCAGTCCTGAGAGGGTCAGGACAGTGCTGTTGCCAGACACGGTGGTGCGCAGTTGTCCATTCTGGTAGATGTTATAGTGGGTGAGCACACCATTTGGGCGTGAGGGAGGAGACCAGGAGATGGTCGCATTTCTGGAGTGGAGCTCAAACAGCACGGGTGGGTCAACAGATCCAGGGCCTGAATAGCAGAGGGAAAATGACAGTAAGAGAAATTACAAACATACATATGGAAAAAAAATGCATAGGGCCAGAGCCATAAAACGTACTGCCATCTTATGAATGAGGACAGAGGATGAATTGTATTATATTATAATTTTTTTAATCAATTTAAACTGTTTAATAGCACAGGCAAGTCTTGATGCATGTACACACATAACTGATTAACTGAGTACCATGACAAATATCCCAACTGCAGCTGAAGAGAACGTGATGTTCTTGTGAATTAATACAGAATTCAATATCAAGCACCTATATCAATCATCAGAATATCACTCACCCCTCATTTGGAACGAACTCAGACCGGGACTCACACCAGCAAGTTGTAGCACAATGCAAAAATTAATAATGATAATAATAATAACAATAACAGGATAATAGGTTACCGGGCGAAAGCTAGTAACATCTTGGAAACTGCTAACTTCGTGAGATGTTTTAGAGCTGCCGTAGTGGAGGTGTACCAAGAATGGACTTCTCGTACATTGAGTGGCTCTCAACTGCATAACAGTGGTGCCCCACAGATCATTGATGCCAGAGGGCAAAGCCGACTTCATGAGTGGTACAGAGCAATTGACGCGCTAATGTGGACCTGGTGCTCATAATATTACTGATAATTTGTTTGTACTTTAAAATATATTATAGATATTGACTTAAAACTAAGAGGCGATAATTCTGCTGCTGTCCTGATGTACAAATGCAGTTAGTGTCAAGCACTGAAACTACCTGTATATCAATACTTTTACACAGCTGCTTTTTGATTGCTTCAAGCTTTGTACAGTGTTTGTTGAGTAATTTCCATCCAGATTTGCTCCAGGTTGTTTGGGTGGGTTGGATGTTTCATACAATAGATCACAATCTGCATGATATCTGGACTTAACTTGGTCATTGCAGAACATGCTGTAGAACCTTTCTGTTGTTCAACCACTCATGTGGTG
This sequence comes from Salminus brasiliensis, assembly GCF_030463535.1. NCBI lineage: Eukaryota > Metazoa > Chordata > Actinopteri > Characiformes > Bryconidae > Salminus > Salminus brasiliensis. The sequence continues at coordinate 34,607,502 of NC_132887.1, read as the reverse complement.
CTTCGGAGCACTGTCTTATAGGGAGATACTGCAAGACATCCTAATTTAGGAACGTCACCTTTCTACATTTTGCACCATCAAGCCATGCTTTAATAAAATAATATGCCCAGGCCACGTTGAGGAGTATGCAGTGTTAGTTTGGAGCAGACTATTTTCTCTCACACAACTAATGTTACTTTAAATGTAAAGCACTTATGACGGTCGTTCTTCACACCAAACAAATCTGATGACTTCTAAGGAGGCTGAACACTTCTGCATAGACGTCAAAACCTAGCAAACACAAATATCCTGAAGTCAGGCGCTGTATCAGTAGAGAAAAGTCAAACTTGGAGCATTTCCAATATATCGATCAAGCTCTACTTCTACCAGCAGCATTCCGTAATCCACAGCGAGGCCTTTCACACACAGCTCCGCTCTGACAGCGCAGCATTGAGACTGACATCACAAGGACAAACAGTGATCGGAGCAGCCTTATTCTGTGGATTAAAATGGAGAGTAGGCGATGTGCAAATCAGCTCATTTAGCCCAGAAGACGGACCCAGACACTGCACACTGCAGGCAAATATGAAATTATATTTATGGATTTATTCAGCGGAGGTTATACGGCGACAGATATCAACTACGGCTAAGACTACGCTGTGAAGAGATTGCAGTGAATTGGAGGAAATCACTTAAGTCTCCTGACTGGTCATTTTCTTTGAGTGCTTACAACAACACCCGAGACGGCCGTGTGCAAGCCAAAAAATCCTTCATGGATCTAAAGGCTCAGACAGCTTGGGTCATTTTCATAATTACACACACACACACACACACACACACACACACACACACACACACACACACATGCAAGCACAGAAGCACATACTTGTCTTGCTCTCTCTCTCTTTCTCTGTCTTCTTCTAGTCTTTGTACGCTTTATGATTTTGGCAGGATAAAATGCCCAAATCTAGAATAAAACCAAACTAGGTGAAATGCTACATTTCATAAGTTAGTGTCAACTCTTAGCACACTTGTTTTTAAAGGGACCACATAATAGAAAACTGAATTTCCCCCACTAATAATGAATTGACCAATATAAATGTTTTAAAATGACTAGAATTAAACCCTTTTTACAATAAATTAAAGCTTTATTTTCCTTCTTATGTAAAGTTCCTATTTTGTTGATGATATTACGGATGATATTATCAACATAAAGTTTTGAGTGAAAGTAGACTTTTCTTTTAAATGTAATAATTAAAACAAAAGTATTTAGTTGAGGTTTCCCTGCTTTACTTTAATTGCTGCGTGCACGTGAGCTCAATGGCTTTCGCAGGTGTGTACAGAAGCTAATGATGAGTAGATCAGATTCACCCGAGAGTGGTATGAGCATGAGCGAATGAAAGAGACACTCAAAAAAACAGCATTAAAATGGTCAGTCTCACAGATTAGCTTAGAGTAGAATCTCGCATGTTTGTTTTTACATTTTTTAAAATGATAATGAAATGTTATATGAAAAAATTGAATATTCCCAATGTGCTTTTTGTGACTTTTGACCCACACTGCCTAATTCAGCTAAATTTGAGGCATCAGACGAATCATACTGCATACTTTGCATGTAGGAAGCAGGGAGTAGAATTTATTATTTTTTTTTTTTTTATTAATTTTTTTTTGGTAGGGTGCAATATTAAATAAACAAACAAATAAATAAATAAATAAATTAGGGGAAAAAAACACTAGTGTAAGTGAAATATGGCAAAGAAAGTAAGTTGCGCCACGGCGTCTTGTGCTCGTCCTCTCCGCCTCGTTCTTCAGCCTCGGGTGTCTGATTGATATTTGGGACCCCATGAAAGCTCATTTGCAGGTAATGTTTTCCTCCTCCATTTACGTCCCACGGCAGCGGCGGTAATGGCGGAGCGGCAAGGGCGCGGCCGATCAAGGTGACTGCCTCTCGCTTTGCCTCTCGCGTGCTGGGCTGCTGATGTCTCCCTACAGATGGCCCACTTTCCACCTCCCATCAGCGCCCCGTCCCACCTGAGCGGGCGGCGCGGGACAGGACGAGCTTCACTCTGCGGTTTACAGCTCCACAGCTCAGCGAGTACAGCAACAACTGCAACAAGCATGGCAGCTCAGGACTAAATAAGTAAGAGAAACTACCACGGGAGAAACTGCAGATGGACGAATAAATAAAATGAAGGGGGGGTTGTAGGTCCTAGTACACCATCTAACTTGCCATGTATTTCCATTAGCATTGTTTTAATGGCTGCAGTGATTATTAGGGCTTGGCCAATGTATCGGTAGGCTAATAACATTGGTGAATACTGATAATTTGCAGTTATATGGTATTTGCTAGTGTGAACCTTGAGGGTCAATCAGGAGGGCGGACTCAGATTTGTTTTTTGGTCTGCTTTCCGTGTAAAACCAACCCCCCCTCATTAGAGTGACAGTCCAAACAAGACAGAGGAGATGAGAGGAGGCCGGATAAAAGTTTGTTCAGACGGGGATAGGTTGTGAAGTGTGGGTATATAAAGAGGACAAAGACTTGAGCAGGTGGGGTTTTTAAATTCTTAACTTTCACATAAATGTATGCATAGGTTTCCATAACACTGAATTCAAAATGGGTTGCTTTAGCAGCTTAGTTTCTGTATAAGCAGGAAAAAAAGTGTGCTGTATTTAAAAAAGGGGTATTTAGGGCAATTCTGAGGCCCTATGACTGACAATGGACCTAAAAAACTTTATTAATTATTTATTTTTATTGTATTTTGGCATAATTGTTGTGTTGTAATATATTTTCATGGGATCCAAATTAAAAGACAGTTAGTATGTAGCTGTAATTAAAAAAAATAAAATAAAATAACTTTACTTTTCAAACCTCAAGGCTACAATATTCATATTATTTACATCTATGTTTCTGCTAATTTCTGCAGTTTGACTTAACTGATAATCTGTCAGTAAAATACAGTTTCCTTAAAACATGCAGTTCTATGCTTATAAGTATAACATTTGAATTTTAATGCAAATACAAAATTGTACCAGATGATATTGACAAATTAACTCTATATTGGCCACACAGTTTCCAAAATTCTTCATTTGCTTTTTTACGCTATTAAAAAAATAAACTAACTAGTCACACCACACGCACTGTGTTTATTCATACTTTTTATGATATGATTCTTATTTGTTTTGCTTTCAAGGACACACTTTGTCTATTTATTAATTAGATGATTAAATAATTAGCTACATCAAATAAAAAAATAATAAATATAAATGAGATGAAGTTTTCAATTTAAAGTTCCAATGTCATTATTTCTAATATATTGCTATATAGATGAATAAATTAATTAATTGTTAATTGGTTACAATTGCTAATTGTACATCTAGCGGTACTAGTCAGTTGTAACAAGCTACAACTAGTACTAGCTAGTTGAAACACTCCAGACACTGACAGAGCATAACTCAGACACGTCTGCTTTAGAGCGAGAGAACCTACAGAAACCAGACAAATCTTGCTCAGTCTGAGGCTTCACTGCTTTTACAGGATCGTCATCACCGCTGTTTATGATTCCAGCACCGATCTGTCCATTCATCTACTGGTGGTTATTGTTGAAGATTTTTTTTTTTACTGTGTCTGTGACGGAAAGAGGGGCTGCCGCGATTCCGCTCCCCTCCACCTCCTGATAAATAAACAATGCACAGATCTGACCTTTGGGTTAACAGGTTTTTATGCTTGCTCCACTCAGCACTCTAACTGATTCAATTACCACAAAGGTTCGGGAGCTTCCATGAATACAGAAAAAGTCCCCCCAGCCCCACCCCACCCCGGTTGCTGCTGCAGAAAAAAAAACAAAACACAGGTCTGAGTATGTACCTGCGCTGGCATATCCAATGTGGCCCTCTGGAGAAATTTCTTAATTGTTAATAATTTTACCACATGAGACAATCAAGTCACCTTGAACACAGCCGAACACCTCCCCCTCCCGTGCTTGCTTACTTCACCCTGAACCAGGCCTGCTTCTGCTGCCCCCCCCCTACCTCCAACCCCCACCTCCAACCCCCACCTTAGCCTCCCCCCAGTCTGCAGAGGCAAAGTGTTATTTAAGCTTTACTGGTCTGTGTTAAATTCTGCAATTTGAAGGGCTGTTAAGTTTTTCAATTGAAATTTCATTTAAGATGCAGGTGCTTTTGATTTTATTGACGCTTTACTGCTCTCGGGGCGTGCGACGGGAACACGGCGCAATAACGTCAGGGGCCGCCTCCATCAGGGCGTCGGCAACAGCTGCAATCTCGGGACATTTGGGATACTTAGAGGGGCCTTTCCCTGGGACCGCCGTAAATCGCTGCGGCAGAAGGAAAAACAAGAGCGCGGGCTGGCCAAGCTTTAAATCACATTTATAAGGATTTGGTTAGCATAATAATAACACAATCAAGTGACAAGGCAGGGAGGGAAGGGAGAGAGGGGGCGAGTGAAAGAAAGAGAGGATTATTTTTAGCATTGTGGAGGTCTTTGGGACAGCAGGAGCATTTCTGAAGGTTAGAGCGACTGATGGACGAACAGGACAAATAACGGGACGCTGGCTGGAAATGTTGAGCAGTGAAGTACTGCATTGCATTCCAATGACGACGACTCCAAGATTTAACAACGAATGCCCTTTACATATTGTAAAGCCCGCATTAGACTCTACATTAAGCTATTCATTATGAGCTACATTGGTATAGAAGTATGTTATGTCACCGCCACTAGTAAGTGAATTATTAGTTCTAATAATGGGTAGGAAACACTTTGTTAGAACCATATCATGCACATTATGGAGTATATTTATTGCCATATGTCCCATGATACACTGATACAGGTTTTACTGAAGTCCAAGACCTTCTTAAACCCAATTTCCCCTTCAAATAAAGCACTGCCGCGAACACAAGTGTGCATGCGGTATTTTGCAAAACTGGGGCATGCCTGATGCAATGGCACATTTAATGTAAAACTTAAATGTAAAAAACATTTTTTCCATATTTTCTTTAGAATGTACAGTAATATGCTCTCTATATAAAAAAAATCAATCACATATATATCTGGAATTTGACCAGGGGTGCCCAAACTTTTGCATAAGACTGTAGGAGCATGAGACTGTGTGTGTGTGCGCGAGAGACAGACTGGAATGAAAAGGAAAACCTACATGGTAAAGTTTATGTTCACAGGACCAGCTGTCAAGTCTAAGGAGCAAAAATTCACGGATGGTATTACATTAAAAAGATGGTTATAAAATTTTAATGGAATGATAAAATCAGAGGCAAGAGAGACCCTTCTGAATACTTAAAACGTTCATACATCTTCACTAGTAAAGTTTCATGCCAGGAGAGATTCACTGCTGAACACAAGGAGACCTCAAAACGGTCAAGTAAACACAGACTATGCTGGCTTGCTACTTTTTGAGATATTGCACGACTACAATTAGCTTCTTTTTAAAGTATGAAACAATCTGTTAAGTGATGGAAAGGCAACATTTTAAATAATTCAAGAAAAGGCTGGTAATTATTTGCGATTAGCAGTAGGCCCTGAATATGTAGGCCACCTTTCCTTACCTGAGAGCACAAGCATTCCAGTAGGGAGAACAGACCGGAACAGAACAGAGCATAACAGAACAGAACTATCTCTAGGGGTGTTTCTAAATTAGAGATGAGAAAGTGACGGCTGACGAGGGTGGGGGACCCCATCAAAGAGAGGGAAAAAGGGCTAAAGAAAATATGACATACGTTCCTCGGCTCGTATTTCACCTTGCTCGTCCTTTCCCCTCCCTTGATCGCGAGCGGCCACATTATTTTGAAGAATCTCCTCGATTCTTTCCCACAGTTAATTTAGTGCGGCTTTGCTCAGTACTATTTCATGTTGATGGCCTGGTTGATGGTATAGGGGAGAGTGTTTATAGGTGGAGTTGGGAACCACTAAAACTGGTGCTTTCTCCATAATCTGGCTGAGCGTGGGCTCGAGTCGGTCACTGTGCGGGCTCTCTTTGTGGAAATAGAGATTCAGGTTTCAACCATAACAATCATTGCTTTCCTTCTAGGTAATGTGCATCTGTTCTCAAAGTCACAGGCTCTGAAGGTGGTGATGGTGACACAAGTGTAAATAAGAAGAGGCTGCTATAGACGCCTGCAGTTTAGGCTTACACATGCACATGTGGAGTGTGCGTGACATCTCTGGAAGTGAGGGGTTGGACACATGTCTCAAATGAAGAAAAATCAAGTGATTAGTGCAGTGTAACTGCATGCTTACAATCAAATACTTGCATTTAAATAAATCAGATATTATTTAATTGAAGGTGGGATTTGATTTTTTGCAACGTATCATTTATTACTTTTATTAACATTTAGTGCCAAAAGGACACCTTTGTCCACCTCCTTGTTAAGTATTGATGGTATATTCTCAGAGAACTGAGCACAGTCCAGTGTAAAAAAATATATATATATAATAAAAGGAGCGTAAAAAATAAATGTAAAAGAGCCAACAGCTGGTCAGTGTTTGCTGATTAATTAAACTGATTAAGCTGAAATTGCAGAAAATGTGGTAATAATTATGATTATTTTTTGGATAGCCAGACACATCTTTATATGTACCCACCCTCCAATTTACCAAACCTACCTACCTACTTATTTACCTGCCTACCTGTCTATCGAACCTACCTACCAACACTCTAACAGACATACCTACCAACCCACCCACCGACCTACCTAATGATATTTAGTATGTACATGCCTGCAGTACTTACCTATCTACATATCTAACCTACTGACCTATCACTTTAGCACACCTACCTACCAACCCACCCATCAACCTACCTACAAAGCAAGTATGAAAGTGTTAAATAAGCACTGATCGTGTTAAATGAACACTGGGAGTCAATTTAAAACTAGAGGTGTTGACACTGGCAAACCTACCGGTCACCACCCACTCATACCTACCTATACCACAGCAGTGCCTACCAACCTACATGTCTAACTTACTTACTAATCTAATCTACCTACCGATGACCTACCTGTACAGTACCTGCCTACCTATTTAACCTACCCACCCACTGACCTACCTATCCGTTTATACATTATATACTTCCAGAATCTATTCACAAACCTACCAATTAATTTAACTTACCCACCCCCCCACCGACCTACATACCTGCATTACCAATCAACCTACATATCTATCCACCTTACCAATCGTCTATTTAACCTACTTCCCTATCCACTGGCCTACCTATCTAGCCTACTAACCAGCTACCCATTCACTACCTATCACACCTACCTATGTGCCTACAGTATGTACCATATATATACCTAACCTAACAACCTATCCACTGACCTACCTATCAACAGCCTATACAGTGACCTCAATGCCTACCCATTTACCTACAGTATCTACCTACTTACATATCTATCAGACCTACCTACCTATCCACTGAACTACCCATCTAACACACCCACGTACCAACCAACCACTGACCTACCTACATGCTTACCTACCAATCTATTTAAACCACCTACTTATCTGCAGAAGAGGGGAGTGTAAAGTGCAACAATGAAGCAATATGCTATTCAATATAATTCTAGATCATTTCTATTGGTCCGTTCAACAGGATGTGGTCACACGATGGGGTTAGAAAAAAAAAGTGATGCGATTCTGTTAAAACAACGTCATTCAGCGCAAAGGTAGGAAACAAATGTGACTCCAAGCCTGCACCCTGTTCACGTACCCAAACTCTCTTTCAGAGACAGAGGCAAAGAACTTCAGCAGAAGTTGTAGACTGCCGCAGGGCATTAACTCCAGAGCGAGACAGAATGAGAGAGAGAGAGAGCATGGGGGGAGTGGGTGTAACTCTCCACATGGTAATGAAGAGGTGATGGTCCATAATACAGCGCATTTTGAGTGTATGCAAATAGTGGCTGCTTAATTAGAATGTATGTGATAATAGACTGAAGTATAATTAATTTATAACTTAGCAAAGAGTGTCTGTTATGAACCCTAATATGATTCTATTACAGTAATCAGTCCACAATGACACCAGCTAGGTCATCTAGCAGATATACACCTCTAGCTTTGGCTCTCTGGGCTGAGACACATTCACACACACACACACACACACACACCCACCTGCTTCACCACTTCTATTGCTGAGTAAGTAAGGCCCTCACATACACATTGTTATTGAGCACTGTCTCTTATGGATATGCATGTTTGCATAATTGATTACTTTTGTGTATTAGGGGTATAATCTTGGTAGCAATTCTACTCCATCGATTTTTGAATGCTATATCTAATCATAACAGATTATAATAATATTAAATAAACTATGCATTCTGGATTTGGACAATTTAGATCTTTTGGAGATACTTACTTTAACCTGAAACTAAAATCTATCACATTCACTTTAATGTTCCTTAGCTCTAATCCTAACCTAGCCCTAACTTTAACCTCAATCCAAAACCTAAACCTAACCCTTACCTGGTCCTGTTCCTAAACATAACATTGTTGAGAACCAACTAAGCTTGATTAGACCATTTGTCCACAATTTACCCATCTGTAGATAATCTATACAGGGAACAAGTGTACTACCCCAATAAAGTGAGTCAGTTTCTTCAGCCATATTTGTCCAGACCATCATGCTCCCCTCACCATCTTGTCTTCTTCCCACAAACCATCCTGGTTTTAAACACATACTGCCCATATAATGTAAAAGACAACTGGAGTCATCCGACCAGATGAACAACTTCTATTAGTCCAAGGTTCACTCTTACTGGGACTGTGCTACCCCATATGCAAAGAGTCCTGTGTCCTGCCAGAGTAGCCCTCCTGTTGTTCTGTCCTACATTGTCTTGGTGCATCGATGAGCTCTTGGTGCCCGACACCTTGTCACCAGTTTGTAGTTTGCCCCTCCTCAGACCACTCTCAGTAGGTATTTACCAGTGCTGACCAGGGGTATCATATAAGCCTTGCTGTTGCAGAGATGCTCCAACCCAGTGGTCTGGCCAGGACCATCTGGCCCTTGGACAAAGTCTAAGTCAAACACATCAAACTACGAGAACAGGCTGTTTGCTTACCATCTAATATCATTTGACACTGATGCCACTGTTGCAAGATCACACTACATATAATTTGTTATTATTGTATAATATTTGAGCATATTACAAAGCTATGAGAGTGTAGTGTGGGACGTCTTGTCCATACACCTGCATAGCGTGGTCAGGGGATCATGGAGGAGTACCCATGTACTCACTCAGCAATACTGTTGAATGCTCTACTAAACTAAAAACATAAACATTAACGTAGACAAAAGGCACATTTTCAGCCATCCCTTATTGTTGCTGTGTCAAAAAAATGCATTAAATCAAGACACTACCCCATTATACAGAGTCAAACTATGAATTTTGTAGATCATTACACCCCTGCTACTCTCCAAAAGCAGAACGGAGAGGTTCACAAAACGGAGTGACTTCATTTTGCTTGTGAAAGTTTGCAAATATAAAACAGAGGGCAAGTACTTTAATGATGCATTTTCATGCACACACATGTTCACATTAATTCCTGACATCTAAATGCATCGCATTCTTTGTGCAAAGACCTTGTGAGTGCATGTGGGTCAGAGTCAAAACTCACGATCTTGGGCAGTATATAGAGAGACCCAAGAGCTGCTGGTCTCGCCGTGGCTGTTGGACACCAGCAGTCGGAACTGGTACTCAGTGTACGGCTCCAACTCTTCCACCCACTGACTGAACACTGTTGTTTCATTGTCCACCAGCCTGTAGAACACAAACACACACACATCAAAACTTACTACACTATGTATAAACCTGGACTAAACTTGTTGACTTCCAATCTGAATGGAATCGTTCTTCTGAAAACTGCTCAGATCAAATTAAGAACAAGCCTATCGCTTTGAATGCGCATTTATGTCCTCAATTTGTTCGCTCACATCAGGACTATAACCCGTAAAATCATGCACAAACTGATATTTTCTTTGTTTTCCTGCAAAAACAGCTCTATTTAAGTGCTCCTCATTAAATGCCTTATGACTCTTGGTGATTGCAATATGGTTATGCTAGTTTTTTTGAGCAGCACCAATTTTCACCAAGCCCTGAGAACAAATTTACCATAGCACTATAATAAATAAATCACCCGAACAATGAAATACATTTGAATGGAATGGCAGGAAATGAGGCTGATATATAATACATGGGCCTAGTCATTTATTTATTACAACAGAATGAGAATTCCCCCGTCTCTGATTAAATAGCAATTTGTTGTCAGGGGGCATGTAATGCATACATATCAGAAGAAGAAGTTAGTTCTTTTTTTATTTTATTTTCAATTGGGTGTCGGGTTTGCTCACAATTACCTGGAAAACTCTCAATTTCTCTGCTACTTTAACCCTTAGAAGCCTGGAGTTAAAGAACAGTTGTTCTTTACAGTAAATGTCATAGAACCACAATAAATTACATTTAAATTTGATTCATATCTGATGTACAGCACTTCTGCCTATCCGAGCCCAATATATATACCTTGAAATATATGTTTAAAATATTTGTAAAAATGTATTATTGTTGTATTAAAGTGTGTATCTCTTAACAATCTTGAATCTCTAGTTGAATAACACTAGTTCATTAGTAATCTATCATAGGATATTCAACATTCACTCAACACACGCTATATGAACAAAGGACATCTTTTTTGGGGGGAACTGTCTCTAGTGTCCAGGGAAGGCTTCCTACTAGATTTTAAAGCAATGCTGTGAGGATCTGATAGCATTCAGTGACATACGTAGTAGTGAAGTACGGATGTTGGATGATCACCACCCCACCTCACCAACTCCCCAACTCATCCCAAAGTTTTTTGATGGAGCACTATCATTCCATTGCTCCACAGCTTAATGCTGGGCGGGCTTTATACCCCTCTAGCCCACAGCTGTGGTGCCAATTGGCCTTTTAGAAATGATAAATAATATATATATATATATATATATATATATATATATATATATATATATATATATATATATATATATATATTTATATATGATATTGTGATACAGGCAGGCAAAGTCACATTTTGTGTATTTGCTAATTCTATTAAAAAAAAAATGTACTACTCAATCCTGTAGGAGGAGGCATACATACAGGTGTGTGATGCAGATGTGATGGTGGGAGGACACTCACTGCAGTATGTGCTGGGTGGCTGGTTTCCTCATCTGGAGCCTGTAGCGCAGGGGTCCGGGAGCGTTAGGGCGTACGGGACTGAGCCAGGCCACCTGCAGCGAGGTGGGGGTGGCAGCTGCCAGCCTCGGGGCCAAGAGGCCATCTGGAGCTTAGGGAGAGAAAAGAGTGAGAGAGAGAGAGAGAGAGAGAGAGAGAGAGAGATATGAACTGGAGCAGAGACAGGCCAAATGGTGACACGACTATGACTCCAAACACCAAAAGCTGATATTGAGGCTTTATTAGATCTTTATAATACTCTAATCTAATATAATAATCAAGACTCTTCTCTAGTAAACATGTTCCAACTAAGCCTTTTTACACACATTGTATATAGTATATAGTTACATTAATTCAGCAACTGCAACTGCCACTAAAACAATGCCAATGAACAGGCCTGGGAGAGAACACTAATCAATGCCCAGGAATAGCTAGGAATAGAAAACATTGTAGTGCATTGCAGCGCATCCAACAATAAAGGTAGCCTTGTGTATTTTCTATAGAGTAACAGGTGGCATACAGAAAGCTTAGATCCTACATATTTATTGCTTAGCTATTTTCCAATGCTTAGCATGAACATGGGCATATATCACCCCTCTATTCCAGATATAAACCAATTGAGGAAGCCATCGCCAAAACCTGCGACTTAAAATAGCTGAGGGCATTTAGAAGAAGGGGAGGACGAACACAGAGATATTCACATATAAAATGAATGATGATTGTTTTGGTACATAAACCCACACACCATAAAATACAAGACCAATGTAGTATTTGGGTCCTTCAAAACAAAAAAGAACTTACTAGTACATCCAAACCTAACCTCTAGCATACCAAAAAAAAAAAAAAATATGACCCCTACTATGATCAGAAGGAGTCTTATCTAAATGTCTAGAGCGAGTATTGCCTAATTGTACAGTCAGCTCCTACACACCACACTCTTAAAAATAAAGGTGCTACAAAGGGTTGTTTGAATGATGCCATACAATATCCATTATTGGTTTTTGAAAGAGCCATGCTAGTAAGAGAGATATTCAGAGACCATCATAAGGGTCTTTACACTCACACATCTCTCTTACAAACATGGTTCTTGCATCACTCCAAGAACCCCTGTAGCATCTTTATGTTTAAGAGTGCAAGGTAAAACTGCACTGCTCTGAAACACACATGCTCCAGCCAATACAGACTGGTGTCTGTCTCTTGCTAACAGATCTTGATTTCACCACAATATTCCAATACGTATCTTGGGGGGAAAAGCTCCAGTCACCTCTGTATCACAAACAGACTGGGAGTCACATTGGAAAAGAAAATCAGCCAAATTTCATCAATGTAAATTGACTTCAAAACAGCATATTTCTCTTTAAATTCTAAGTCAGGAAATAGTATTTCATTTGGGGGATGGGATAGGAGGAAGAGAAAGGGGTGATGGGATGAGAGGACCTCTCTCTTTAAGTAGAGAGTGGAGCGAAAGAGAGAGGTAGATTGTGAATGACACTTATCTAATGGTGCAGTCAGCTCTTTCTGCTTCTGGCATCAGCTTATACATTGCCTTTATTGATGGTGTGACTGCCGACAGCAACAGCTGGATGAATTCTGAAGTGTAGAAAAGCGTCCTGTTTAGATGTAGTCAAATGACTCAACACTCTGGATGGTGCTTTGCCTTGCAAGAGAACAATTATCTGAACTGTAAGGCTAAAGCATTCAGGGACATCATGTGGAATCCTCTTGACCGGCCGAGGTCAAAAACACATGATCTGACCCCAGCTGAGATGAGAATAAAGGCAGATCGCTCCCTGAACAAGCAGGTGTTGAAAATGACTGTTTTACAAATCCCGCAGAGCATCACCAAATAAGATACTTGTATGTGTATGATGATTACCTTACATGCCACCTTTATTTAATAAGACTTTGTAATCAAATACATGTATAACTGTGCAAAAGTCAAAGACCACCTTTTATTTATTCGCAGTTTAGCAAAACCTCATTACGCACAATTATATATGCTAGTGCTGTCCATCCTTTCAATGTGAAAAGATGACTGAACATTTGGAATCAAAGCAATGGAGTGGCCACCCCAGAGCCCAGACCTCAACACCATTTTAATGAACAAAGACCACCTTTTATTTATTCGCAGTTTAGCAAAACCTCATTACGCACAATTATATATGCTAGTGCTGTCCATCCTTTCACTGTGAAAAGATGACTGAACATTTGGAATCAAAGCAATGGAGTGGCCACCCCAGAGCCCAGACCTCAACACCATTTTAATGAACATAGGGTTATTTGCACAGGCAACAAAATGCAACCAACTTTTGAGACTGAACTTTGGAGATGTGGAAAAAGTTGATTTGCTTCTACAAATCAATGCAGGTCTTCCACAATCAATTGGCCCGGGGAGCTTCTATGTTATTTATTTTGGTTGACAGTATCAAGTCTGTAGGTTTTTTTTATTACTTATTTTTAATTATTTGCATTATTTGTCTTGATAGCCAATGATGAATTGTGCTCTAAATAGCTATGATAGCTATGATGTCAGCTTCATTTTGAACAGCCTGACAGCAAACATTTATGGCCTCAGTAATGCATAATGCAAGACTATGCAGTTATGCTTTCAAAGTGTGCTGTCTTAGTTCAATTGTTAAGACGTTAAAAGAAACATCTTCACTATTCCGAAGGAAAACAAGCAGATTCTAGTGATGCGGCCCTTGGCGAGAACTCCAGTCCAAATCGTGTGTTTTGAGGGGCAATCCTAGCGGCATCTGTTTCAATAATACACCACTCCAGCGCTGGGAGCGAGGTCCTTCTCTTAAGTGAAGGCTCATTCCCAATCAACATCCCTCTCATGCAGTCACAAGCACTCAATAACTGTTGATTACTTAAGTCATTTTGTGCATGCTGAAATAGAATTGCCTCCGCGGAATACCAAATGCACTCACGGCTGCGGAAAAGCTTCAGAAAACAAAGGAGGGGCGACGAGGGGTGAAAGTTACAAAGGCGAAAAAAAATCCCACTGCTCCCGTCCCCCAGAGCCTGGGCCCACGAGCAGAATGAGATCAACTCATATTCGGAGAGATTACGAGAAGGGTTAAAGATGTTAATGCGCTGATTGATGAGCAAAGGGCCTGCCAATGGATGTCAGTAAACACAAGGCTTCTTTGATGGATATTCCAAAGCTCGCTCTGCCCATCCTTCATTTAGGTTGACAGGAGGAAAAGGGTTGAAAAAAACGGATGAAGTAGTGCTGGTAACACAAAGACAAGGAAAGAGGCCTAACCCGGGCGGAGCTTGTCTTTTCAGTATATTGGTACATGCTGGAAAGCCTGGGTTAGGCGCAAGCTGCAGGAGCTAAGTGGGACGTACCCACAATGCAACAAAAACGTTGTATTTAAGTAACATTACAATGTATCGTATTTCATTGTATTATGACTAGCATGTTAGCTTGTGGAAAGTGTGTTAGTATTAAGCTAACATTGTAGCTTGTGGTTGGGGCAACAGATTATTATACTGTTTTACATGCACTGTTCTTTTGGGGTCATGGTAAAATCTTTAACTTGAGCCCCTTGAGGTACTCCATTGTGGATTTTGAGATGTTTTTAGAGTTGGAGAGGTCTTCTTTTCATTAAATTTCATCCCCGTTTTCTTCAAACACACCTTTGGTCACCACAACCAAAATGTTCTATTTTAGCTTCATTAGTCCACAGGACATTTTTCCAAAATACATCAGATTTGTTTAGGATGACTCTACTATTCAGGTCATATTTGTACATGTTATTTTATATTCAATATTTACTAACTTGCTTTTGTGATAGGCTGCTGGGTAAGCTAACAACCTGTTTGGTACAAGACCTCTGAGTGGACAGCCTCTTTGTGAATTCTATTAAGATAATGTACAAGATGAAACTGTGGAGGAGGACTGATGGGGGAAATAGTTTAAAATGTGTCCATTATGGGTGTGCACCCACTCAAGTTCTGCTACAGGGCTTAACCCAGTTACTTCATATGCTAGCGTTCAAAAGTAGGGATTGGCCTCCTGCACGTCGAGGGGTCAGCCTCATCACTCATGTCAGCAGTGGCTAAAAATCGCTTTTGCTGCCAAGCAGCAATTTTCATAATGCACAGGCGCTCGGTTTAGGCCAGGCGCCGGGCTGTGGGCTGCAGGAGAGAAACGGATGGGGCTTCGTTGGACCGACGTCGGCATTAAAAGCCATTCCGTGCTTTCCTCCATCTGCCTTTGCCGCTATACACCAGCTAGGAATAACCGCGACGGAGGCCGGCCAAGTGACCATAAACGTAATGATGATGACGAGCATATGGACGGGCCTGGATCGCGATCCGCCATGCTGCTCTGCTGCCGAGAGGAACTCACTGCTTCGTAGTAGCTGCTTCCACACACACACACAAACAAATATTTGTGTCCAAACATTATTTTTGCCACATTTGACATCTCTTGACTTCTAAACATGCACAAAGGTCACATGGGCAGCTTTAATATTCTCCACTGAAAATGTAAATGGTAACACTTTTTCTGTAGTGACTGGCTTAAACCAACATTTAAGCAAAGATCCATTAACCCCTCAACATAGCAAGCCTTATTACACTCTAAGACATGTTCATACTATTCAAGTATATTCTAAATATTACATTAGAATAACACAAATAAACCATATGTCAGATATATTGTTTACAAGACTTCTCTGTAAACTCCACCAACACTACGGATATGGATTTGGTTCCAACAGCAGTTCCCCTGATTTTTGATTTTTGTAGGTTGAATAGATGTCAGGTGACCCAAAATGTCAATATGATGTAGAATAGAAATGACAGCTGACATTGATATTTTGTTGGTTTTAAGTTGTGGTGGTAAGTAACCAAAATTAAGTCTTCCAAACGCCACATGCAAACGCCTTGTTGACATAAAATACCAATATTTAGTTGTGAGGAATGGTGACAGACACCCAACATCTGCTAAACTTCAGAATGTTAACGTCTATTCAATGTGAATTTCCCACATTAGGTAGATGTTGTTTGCTTTAAGCAATATTCTAATACTAATAATATACACATTTCATATTCTATACATATG
Organism: Salminus brasiliensis; assembly: GCF_030463535.1. Lineage (NCBI taxonomy): Eukaryota > Metazoa > Chordata > Actinopteri > Characiformes > Bryconidae > Salminus > Salminus brasiliensis. The sequence goes on along the minus strand of NC_132887.1, from coordinate 34,591,211 downwards.
TTAGAACTGTTTCATTTAAAGACGTAACTCAGCCAAGGTGTCAACTGGTCTCAAATGGTCTCTTTGCACGGTACTGCAAATGTAAACAGGTTATTAGGTAATGAATGAATGCATGAATGAATGAATTATATCATTGCATTTCAACAGTATGGCAAAATGACTCATTTTTAATAACCTGAGAAAAACGGCACAAAAAAACATAACATGTAGTGGGGTTTTTGAGGACGAGAAAGAAGAAGAAAGAGATACTGAGAGAAAAAAATAGAGAAAGTAGGAGATGGACAGACGGAATACGAGAAAGAAACAAAGAAAGAGACATGGACAAAGAGAGCGAAGCAGATAGAGAGGGACAGAGAGCGAGAGAAGCAGACAGCGCGAAAGAGAGCTTGCACTGAACAAAGACAACCAGTTGACAAAAGAGTTAATTCCTTACAGACTTATTTCATCAAACAGTCGGCATGGAGTTTCCTTTGTTTCGCCTCCCTCCTTCCTCAGGTATATCAAAAGTGTCACTAATCATTTTAAACTATGCACTTTTATGTTTCCTCTGGATCTCTTAGCTTTCTCCCCTTCTGTTCTTTGATATAACAAGGACAGTTTGAGACAAGGCTTCAGTTCAGCTCCGAGAAGCCTAAAGATCTGCCTGAGAGGAGTGGAGGCAAACGTGTGGTATTTAAAATTTATACTTCCTCATGTCTTTGTTTTGAACTTGAACATTTTTCCTGCAGAACTTCAACTTTGCTCTTCGCCCGTCGTACAGCGAGGCGAGACACAGCCTTGCTTTTCTGGCCGCATGGCATAGAGGAGAGTTTCCGGGTCAGTATTCAAACTCTCTGTCCATTCAGCTGAACAGCAAAGCCACTCTACTTCCTCTGAGGCCCTGATTACACGTATCTGGAGATGTATACTGACATATGTGCACTCAAACAAGGGAGGGTTGAGTGGCTGGTGGTTTCAAATGAAGAAAATATGCTGGTATGAATCCTATCAATTATCTAAACAGAAATGTATAGTGTTATTAATCTAAATAAATTAGCTGTTTGCATTTATTTATTATAGACAAAGATTATTTTTTTTTATAAAACTTTTTTAAGAACTTAAAATGCAGCTTTTTAAAAATGCTGACTTCATGATTTTAACTTGCACATGGTTGTTGGAGACTTGAATGGGTTTACTTTTTGTTACACCATGACAACCTTTGTCCTGTGATCAGCTTTGGATTTAGGTCTATTGAGGCCATTATGCTTGCTTCTGGAGAAATCTGACCTCAAACTTTATATTGGAGAGATATTGGACCCCCTACATGGCTGCCATGAATTTCTTGGCATTAATAAGAGCCGTTCAAGCCGTTCGAGATTTTCAGAATCCCTGATAAAACGGCTGCTATGAAAGGAACACATTTGTAGGGTGGAGTGACGAGACCGGGACAAAACTCAGTGTCGCAATAGGACACAGATGGTATCATGGCATTACAAGAAAGGCTCTGCCAGACAAAGGCTAAGAACTGGCAGGTGAGTTCATGTCTCTACCAGGACTCCACTTTGGTCCTCCCTCTGGTTTTTCTTAGGATTAAGAGCGATTGTGAAGGTGTTTATCGGTCACACTTGTGTCCGTATGCCTCCCCTTTCGCTTTGATCAGTGGAGATGTCTGACGACAAGGTTTGGGGAGTGGGGGGGGGGGGGGTAATTCCCGCATACTCACAGCTCTGCTGGAGGCCTCTCAGACATCTGCAGCTCAAACAAATCAGACGGATCAAATTCGTACAAAAAATAGACTGTGCCACCAACCCCCATATTACACACACTGATGACGACTGATGCTTCAGTAGCTGTGTCTCACGCACTACATGTCCAAATGTTTGTGGACACTCCTTTCACAACATATTGCTGACACAGATGTGCAAATGCACACATACTCTCAAACCTTTTGTCAACCATTCCTTAAGCGTGGACTAGAAGGAACATGAGCTGTGGTGCAGTGGAACTGTGTTCTCTGGAATGATGGTGCTTCTTCCAATATTTTTGGGATGAGGTGAAGTGGAAATCATCCAACATCCTGACCTCACTAATGCTATAGTCACTGAATGTAATCAAATCCTCAGAGCAATACTGCAAAATCTGGTAGAAATCCCTCCCTGAACAGTAAAGACTCCAACAATAGAATAATGGAAAAGGAAGAAAGGGTGGAGAAAAGAGGACATAAAGGAAAAAAGAAGGACTATACAAGGAATAAATAAGAGAGATAAAGAAAGAGAAAATGGGAAGATAAAAATGAATGAAAGCAAGTGAGAGAGAAAGAGAGAGAGAGAGAGAGAGAGAGAGAGAGAGAGAGAGAGAGAGAGAGAGAGAGAGAGAGAAAGAGAGAGAAACAGGGCTACTAATCAAACCTGTTCTGCCGGAGTAAGGAGCTGCATGTTAAGCCTGGCCCAAATATTGAATACGGATTAGAACATAAAATGCCTGCAGTGAATTCAGCTCCTCCCTCATCTTTAGCCATACGTGTGTCCATCGATTCCTTTCTCCCCTCCCTCTCCACCCCAAAACCATTCAGCAGGGAAAGAAATCACTAGCTCTTCTTCTCTTTATCACCCTATGGTTAATTTACCCATTGCTTAAGCACACATATAGCTGGCCGCCTGGCGCGTGCTACCCAACACCCGTCCCCGTGTGTAAATCAGCTTAATAAGTTCCCACACCATTAAGTAAAAGGAAGCATGGACTGAGCCCTATTTAACCAATGACTTGTTACCTTTCATTTGCTACAAGAAGGTCGTAAAAAAGCACATTCCATGGCCATAAGAGTCATAATTAAAATCAACAACAATTTAACAGTGGTGAAAGTGTGGCTCTCGAGCCTGGCAATAAACTTCAATGCTTGGTCTTGTCGTGTGAGCGGCTAAGGGGCTTTGGGGAAGGGGGGGTGGGTGGGGCGGAGGGGTTATCTGCCGTTGGAACGGACAGGGATGGTCTTTCAGATCAGCAGCAGCAGCAGGCATTGTTCTCTGTCAGGCAGCAGATGTGGAACGTCTCCCCGCTGGCCTGGCGGAGTGTGCCTGGCTGCTTCAGAGTGATCAAACGCCTCACTCTCTCCCCCGTGACGAGCGCAGTGATTGAACGCTGGGGATGGAAAGGGCCGCCACACACCGGGTTACATTAAGGCAGGCGATATGGCAGAAATATGTCATCATATAAAACAACACATGGTACCCTAACACGTTCACAAAGTGTGCCATAGTATTTAGTTTATTACGCTAAATATTAATTTGTTGTGCACCAAATATATTTGTTTTCATTATTATTACATTTAAATTCAATTAAATAAACTACTAAAGAAGGAAGATGAGGAAAAATGTAATCTAAATGTAAGCCCAATTAGTCAAACTTGGTGACTACCAAACTCACGAAAGAGTGCTGCTGCTGACCACTGCTGACCATTTTAAAGCATCACTATGTAGCACTTTTACCTCAAAATAGCAGCTTTAAAATCATGCTGATGCTGCAATTACTTGTAATAGGGAGAATGTTATCTCGGCCATTGCTTCTCTAGGGAGCTGCAAGAGATCTCTTGAGAACTGCATAACATTGCATAACCCTGTTAATATTACTTTACCACTGCAGTCCACATGCTTCTTTCATTTTCAGTGACGGTCCAGTATCTCTCAGCTTGTCAACAAATGCAGATGTAAAGTGTTATTCATAGGGTGTACAAAGCATGATTAGTAACTACAGTTATGCAAAAGTGAATTACTCTCCCCACCTGTAGGGGGAGCCCTGAAGACAATAATGGCAATTCTTGCATAACACTGCTTTAATCAGGGATTTTAGTTTTTTGTTTTTTGTTAATTATTTATATAATATGACATTCTGGACTTTTGTTTGTATGGCAACCTCCTTTTCTTAAAATACAGTCTGACTGACCTCCCTAAACATTATTTCCACAGGTAGTTTAAAACACTGCAGTGAAATCCCTTTGTGTGATGTGTTTGCATAGTGATACTGATTTCGGTGGACTACTGATGCACAATAAATTTTATATTGTAAATGCAATTTGATGTGGACAGGCATGCTTTACTCTCAACTGAAAAAAATGAGCATTTCGGTGATGGTTTCTCTTTCAAATCATCCACAATGCAGAGTAAATTCATGATTTTGGTAGCATGATTTTGGTGGCAACTATTCTGTTATCGTCCAAGAACACTTCTCACTTTTGTGGACTATGAATAATATCCATTATTGATGCCTAAATTGATGTTAGATGTCAGATCGGACATCTCTAGTTTATGCAGTAACTATACACTGGTAACTGCTTTTTTGCTATTTACAGGCCACCTTAATGGTATGAAACTCGCTTTTCATGATATATATTTTAAACAGTTGTTTAATGTTTCAAAAGTACAGTCAATACCATGCTATACTCAGAAAAGTGTACTGGGATGCATCGTAATTGTCCAAAACAACAACAACAACAGAAAACCACCTCAGATCTCAAACGATAACCCCTGGTATCAAGCTTCGGTTCCAATATTAGCTTGCGTTGTGTTGTTTTGCTTGAGGTTTCACACAGCGACCACTAAAATGAATATGCATTATACCTTCTACCTAGGTTCTCTGAGACCTACATTAGTGTGAGGGTGCAGTAAGGAGTACTAACCTGCAGGAGGGAGTGAAATACTGGTGGGGGCGCTGTCCACGCAGCCCTGGCCATTGCAGGCTCTGACCATCACACTGTAGTTGGAGTAGGGCAGCAGGCCTCCAATAGAAACCCAGTGACCCGCTTTGCCTGTACTGAACTGTGTTCTTGTCTCTGTCTCTGTCACTTCCACTCCGCTTCCATTCTGGCCTGCAACACAAACAAACTACAGATGGGTATTTCATGTAGCCAGAAGACGTATAGCCTTATTAAAACACAATCTCAGATTTGGTAGTCTGTACACACCGATCAACTATAACATTAAACAACATTACAGCCGCTTCTGTCCAAGGTTGGGATCTACCTATTAGACAGCGAGTGAACAGTCAGTTCTTGAAGTTGATGTGCTAAAGGTTGGAAAAATGTAAGGATCTGAGAGGCAGAGAGACAAGGGTCAAATTGTGGTGGCTAGACAACTGGGCCACAACTCCAAAAAGGCAGGTCTTATGGGGTAATCCCAATATGTAGTGGTCAGTACAGTAAAAGTGCACCAGGCAAGGACAACCAGTGAACCGGCAGAGTTGTGAGCACCCAAGGCTCATTGTTGCGATCTACGGAGGCCCCACCTTTACAGAAAATGTAAAATTTACAGAATTAAAAGGAGGGAGAGCACAACACTGATATCCAGCGGTCGGAGTTTAAACACGGCACAAGATGAACCACTGCCTGCCACCAATCTTTGCATGCAAAGCAGGGCTGCACAATGAGTGCCAGAGCCCAGTACAGTCTTCGAAGTTCTGACAGGCCAACTAAACCTGGCAATTAACAGGTTAGTTGAATCAGTTTAGTGCAGGAAATGCACAAAACTGCAGGAATCTGGTCGTCCTAGACGGGAATTGGCCCCCCCCAATGTAAACTTACAAACTTAAATTAGCATTGAAAGGCTGTATATGGTGATATTCAAGTGATATATTTTTATATATTTTTTTTTACCTTTACAGAAACAGAAGAGAAACATCTGCTCTTCTTCAACCGTTTATTTATTTATTACTTACACTGACCATTAAGTACAGACACCCTGGGAAAAAACAAGACTTTTTCTTTCATGCGCCAGACCGAGAGGTGCGTTTCAGGTAGTGCACCCTGTGTGTGTGTGCGTGATGCACAGTGCCCTGCTGACACAGGGAAGCCTAGGCTTTGGCTGTCTGGGTCTTAATCCAGAAATGGGGATTGATCGCTTGTGCTAGCGCAGACATTGATTTAAAAACACAGGAAGCTGGCTCTCGGTATAAAAAAAAAACAAAAAAACACACACACACACACACACACACACACACACACACACAACAACAAAAAAAAAACACACACAGACTAGAACAGAAATACAATTTCATAAATAATAGCAGCAAAAGATGTCTGTTTGGGTAGGGGTCGCAGGCTGTCAATCCGATGAAAGCTTTATATGGTATTGTGTAAAAAGAAAGAGGAAAGAAATAAAAATCTATAAAATTTCACATTGATGCTTTACTATAAGAAGAAAAGGATATTTCCAATGAAATTCTGTCCGGCCTTACGGCTTCCTAGGCAATACCACACACAAACACACACACAGTCTTAAAAAAAGCACTAGCTTGTACTCTCATACTGGAATACATAGGCCTTTTAAACTCACGCACATAGCTCAACCCTAAGACCTAGACTACACACACACACACGTAATGTCCTCACTCAGACACATGCATTTGGGCACATTAACCAATGGGTCAAGAGTCAGGCCTCTCAGTCCCCAGCCACCACCACTTACTGTAATGCAATCGACCGCAGGATATACGGCCCTGCTTGCAAATTAAAAGCGAATTAATTTCCTCCAAGTTCTCACCTCCCTTCTGGACCAGATGTGATGCTGGAGAGAGAAAGAGAGGGAGTGACCGGGAGCAGCATGTGTGAGTGTGCGCGTGTGCATACGCACGTGTTCTGAGTCCATAACCTCTAGCCCTTACCCATCTGAAGGCTCTGAAATGTGGTGGTACTATAAAGAAATCAATAGACATGAAGTGCCCCGGTGACTAAAAGCACATCCACATGCAATCACTCCTCCAGTGTTGTGATCAAACTCTTTAGCCGGCATTTTCTAGTACTAAGGAGGGGGAGGAAGAACAGGACTCTCCGCCCCCAATACACTAAACAACAATACGTTTAGAGGGCCCATATCTTTCATTTTTCATATTTGCCTTTTTACTCAGCGGACTGTTTATATGGGTTATGCACCAATTTATTTTTGTCAGCATTTTCTAAATTATTTGTTTTCCCTAAAATAAAGCAACCAATGGCTTTGTTCTGATTGGTTGCTCTACATTGCACCTAATTCAAAAGACAATCCAGGTTGAAACACTCCTTATAACTTCAACGTGAATATGTAGAACTGAACTAGCAGGATATATGTAAATAAGTTAGTTGACATCACAAATGTACTGAATTCAAAATTTTTTTCTTTCTAAACATGAACTGTGTGGGCCTTAAAATGAATAGTCTATTTTAGAACTGTATTATATTCTGCATATCCATACTTCCATAATTCTGTTTTTATATGATTGGACAGTGATTAAAGGCTGTCCGACTGTATATTTATGTATGTCACCAATAAAGTGTAATATTTATAAATGTACAATATTTATATAAATACCTAAATAAACAGTGTTTGTAAATTACCTTCCAATATTCTGAAAAACCAACAGTGACCATTGGTTGTGGTTAATGACTGACCTGCAGTATTTTTTTACCAAAACTATTATTAATAATTAGACAAAAATGCCTTGATTCATTCAAAACCCCCAAAGAACGTGTGTAATTGGCCAGATTCCTCCCATCACTCATAGGTTAGAGAATTTATTTTGTATTGCACATTTCAATGACATCAGAATTGTGAAGGCTGATCTTGCCCATAAATATTAATCAATGATAAATTGTACAGCCACAGCCCCTAAGACTTACCCTACCCAACCTTTATTTTTCTCTTTTTCCCCCCAGTCAAATCGCAATGCAACCGTTTACCTATTTCACTTTGAGCGTGGAGAATTAACTGCCAACATAAAACAATTTCATCTTTTCTTTTAAAGGCATGTCTATATCCCTTTTTCCTCTTGCTCTTTTGCGGCAGAGTAAAAAATGCACAACTAACGTGCTTTATTTCTGGTAAAAAGATAAATGGAAGGGTTTGGCGACTAAAGAATATATCACAGTTAAAAAGTCACTTTCCCCCCCTCCAGCTCTACATAAATCACAGCACTAGTCAATATTTAATAATGCTAGCCTTGGTCCGCAGTCCCTTGCTCACCCCTGTCATGTGTAATAGCTCCCACACCGATATCCCCGACATAAAAGGCCGGCTTTACGGCAATACTAACATGTAGAAGGGGGTCATTACTGATCGACGTTTCCCTTAATCTGTGACTGCCGGCCACCGGCCAATAAATTCTCCAGCAATCCACTGGGAGAAATCAGTAAACTTCTGGCTTCGCCTCCCCAATGGATTGTGTGTGTCTTGGCTAGATGACCTGACCCTACATAAGCATCAAACTAATGCACATAAACCAACATACTGTGATGTAGTGACACACTCCACTCTACAATCTGATTTGATTCATGACACGGGGTCCACAATTCTGCATTCTCGATGTATTTTGAACTAAATTTGAATTTCTGATTTCTGCAGAAAAACTGACTAGCTAATCTGAACAGAATGGGAGATGTGATCCGGTGACTGGGATGGCCACTGAAAACACTGAACTTGTCATGTGCATAAAATCAATTTGAGACGTATTTTGCTTTGTGACATGGTGCGTTATCAGTAACCATTAGAAGAAGGGTAAACTGTACATTGTGGCCATGAAGGGATGCACATGATCCGCTACAGTACTCATGGCATGCGAGTACTCATGACTGACTGGTATTAACAGGCCCAAAGTGTGGCTGGAAAACATTCCCCACACCATTATACCACCTCAACCATCCATGGATTCATGCTGTTGACACCAATCTGCTGTGTCTCAGAAAAAAAAAACGGAGATTCATCAGACCAGGCAAAATTTCAACAGTCTTCAACTGATAAAGTGATAAAAGTGAAACTCAATGTGGTCTTTTGTTGTAACCCAATTATTTTATGGTTCTATGTGTTGTGTATTCTGAGATGCTATTCTGCATCTCAGAATAGCATGTGGTTATCTGAGCTACTGTAGCTGTCAGCTCCAACCAGTCAGGCCAATTTTCACTGGCCTTTCATATCAACAAGAAAAGTTGTCAAAAGCAATCGTATCACGCATCTCTTTTGTTTTCAGGATGTCAAAAGAGCAGCAATTATGTTCAGAGCGCCTAGTTTGGGTTTGTGCATGACATTTTCATCAAATCATTTTCATCACTACATTAGGTTTATATGTAGTCCAAAACAGATGCCTACTTTGGGCTAAATTTGGACCAAATTAAACCACTCAACATCTCCTTTTGGGCTAAATAAAGTACATGACGGGCCAACCAGCCCAAAAAACAACTTCCATATGTCGTCTGGCGCTGAGTGGGATAGCCATGCTCAAAATCACTGAGATTCAATTTTACCCCATTCTGATGGTTGATGTGCGCATTACTTGAAGCCGCTGGCTTATACCTACATGATTTTGTCTATTGCACTTCTGCCACAAGATTGGCTGATTAGATACTTGCATGGAGAGTAGAGTAGCAGTACTTAGAAAGCATGAATCTATACTATCATGGATAAGTAAAAATCGCTAAATGCTGAGTGTCATAATATGGAGTTTTCTCTATAGTACACAGCACCCGAATTATGTATATACACCGTATAAACCTTAATTATTGTAGCTTGACATTTTTGCCTTAAATCAGTCAATCTCTAATGAAAATGACTAATTCAAACTCTAATTCAAACTCTTTGAAGCCAGCCGATCGTTCACACTGGGTGTAACATCAGTGAAACAGTGGCAACAAGCGAGAGACAACAGCGAGGGCTGTTGAGAAAGAAAAAAAAAGAGAGCCATACCAGGAAATAGGAACTGCAGCGCTCTCTCTTGCTGTCTTCCTTTTCCATGTGCACTCTGAAATCAACCCCCCCCCCCCAAAAGTCCCCACCCCTCCACACATCATAATCTCGGCTTCTTGGCTCAGAAGAATACTTCAAAGCCCTCGCACTATGAGAGTAGGGGGTGGAGGGGGTGAGGGTTGGGGGGGGTGGACGTAGCAGGCTTTGAGAGAGGTCACTTCCATTGGTTCGCGTTTCCAGATTACAATCTTGAGTCGGTAAGCTGCTCGTCGTACTTGTCGGAAAAGCTACTTTTAAGTCCACTCCGCGGTGGGCGCGACAGACGGGCCCGAAGAGACCGCTTCAAACAGACCTGAGAGATGGGGATGTCGACAGATACAGATTACAGCAGAGGTATACTAGTATATAGATGCAATAGCAGCCCATTCAGTGCCAAAGTGCTTCAAACATGTAAGACAGCAAGAAAAAAGCAGGTAATGGAGAAGGTTGTGGTATAATCACTAAACACATACATACGGACAGACATGTGTCTATCAAATACACTACACACTTTGGAAACACTTTGAACACCGGGATCACAGTATCTCGAACAACTGTGCTTTGTTTTTTTTATAGTTGTTAACCATAAATGTAAAAATGTGATTTTTAACCCGAAACAGCAGAAATTCTAAATCTTAAATAATATAAATATTTGTAGGCTAGACTGTGTTGGATACAATGCGATTGTTTCTTGATATGCCCAGAGTATGGGGCATTAGTAGCTCAGTGATTAGAGCTCTGGGTTATTGAGCACCAGGTTGTGGGCTCAATACCCAGGTCTGCTAAGCTGCTACTGTGGCGTATCCCTCTCTGCTCCAGGGTGGCGTAGCATGACTAACCCTGAATTGACCTTCTGTGGCTTACCCTCCTAGTGAAGGGTGTCGATGATTGTCTTCTGGACAACTGTCAAGTCAGCAGTCTCCCCCATGATGGTGGTTGTGTGTACTGAACTAGACCGAGAGACAGACAGTATTTATACTGTTTGAATATTAGACAAAAATTCTGAGATTCTGAGATTCTGGATTTCTGATTTTCATGAGCTGTAAGCCATACTGATCAAAAGTAAGACCAAACGTTTGAAAAACGTCACGTTACGCATAATGAATCTAAAATATATGACAGTTTACCTTTTTGAATTAAACTATGACCAAAAATGATCTTTTTCATGGTATTCTAACTAGAACACTGTACATTTACACAAAACGGCCACAGTCATCAACATTAACCACTTAAATAAATAACCGATAAAAATTAGAGCAGAGCCAAAAAGCTCCAAAAAGTCATTAGAATGAAAACAACCAAGCTGGCAAACTTACACCGTTTAAATTCTTGTTTATGTATGCGTGTTATCAGGACGGCTATAATACAAACTATGTCCATCAAAGGGGCTGACTGATTGCCTTGTAAGCGATCTGGTCCGAATATTATAGATCAGGCAAGCTCAGCTTAATTAGGCGCTGACATAGTAATGTGGCCGTCAACAAAGCAACCTCAATTTCTGGATTTTCCACAAACAAGCACATTATAGGCCATAATTTGCTGATGATAAACAAATATGCACTGCGGAAAAGAAATTTCAATTTATTTTTGTGAGGTGATCATTCACACCCACACAAACACACACACACACACACACATACCCTCTCACACCCACACACAAACACAGGACGACATCGCAGGATTAAATGTGTACAATTGGTCAGCTGTGCAGATGAACTGTTGATTAATGGAGAGAGACAATCTATTCTATTGGTCTGGCAGTCAAAAGGAAAGTGCTGACACAGAGAGGTGTGGGTCAGTTCTTTCATCTGAACTGAGCTGGAGGCGGACCAGCAATACAAGTGGGGGGGGGGGGGGGGGGTAGTGGCACCCACACTACCGCCAGCTTCAGCGCCTAAAAGGACAGCCCCCATTGCCACAACCTCCAACAGGCTTGGAAATAAGAGTTTATTCAAGGATGTCTAAGGCCTTACTTAATAATTTCATAAGTCTGACAATGAGCAAAATGTATTATTTAATACTTAAGAAGTTAGCCACAATGTATGAGAGATTTGAGATATATCTGAGATGCTAACTGAACAGTAAGTACTACTGGTTGAAGTGTTGAGTGTGAGTGAACTTGGCAGACGTGAAGACTTAAGAAACTGCAACAAAGGCCAAATTTGTTATGGTCAGAAAACTGGATTTGAGAATCTCTAGAACAGCAAGGCTTGTGACTGATGAGTACCTACTGTGATTGGTTTTTTGACAAATAAACAAAGCCATAGAATAACCACTTCTTGTCCCCTAAACTTATCCTTTGGGGGTTCTTTGGACACTTGTTTTTGTAAAACAAAAAAATGGGTGTGTTTATTGTCAGTGTTGGTTTGATTACAACTAACCCTGGTGCCATTGTTCTGTTAGTGCGATTTGTTGTATGTCGAAGAGAGTCGATGCTGCCTTGGTGTCGGTCTTGGTTTCGGCCTATTTCTAAATGAACTCTTGTGCAGTTCGCTCGAGGCATGAACACAATAGGAACCAAAAGGCATCTGAATGAACCAAACACAGAGTTGTGCACGGGCACAGGTTCACTCCTGCCTGCAAAATCTAATATCAAGCCTCCCTGCTCGCTCCACCAATGTCATGGCACACAAATCTGCTTGCAACCTCTTTATGCAGACTTCTACTTGGAGTCTTCTGTCTTGGAATCTTCTTTCCCCTATTTGATTCGATTGCAAATATGTCAGCGTGAACACACCCCAAATCAGGTCTAAAATGTAATATAGTGTATAATTTCCTTGCCTGGTCCAGACCTAGGGAAGCGAACTACAAGTATAAACACAATCTGAGATTGGTGAGTGGTTCAGAATAGAGAGGACAGAAGGCTACAGTAACTGTACAATTGTGGTGAGTAGAAAAGCATCACAGAATGCACAACCACATGTCAAATATTTGTGTTTGGGTTACAACTGCAGATGACCACATTAGGGAACACTTCTATCAGCCAAAACCATCATGAAAGACTACCTATTGTATAATGAACCATGTCACAAAGCAAACATCATCTCAAACTGGGTTCATGAACCTGACAATAAGATCATCAGATTTAAATCCTAAAGAAAAGCTGTGGACGGGATGTGGACATGTGGCGTAATCATGCCAACATGGACCAGAATCATTAAGAAATGCATCCAAAACAAGTGTGAAATTGAGGCTTTTCTGAAACAAAACAAAACAAAAAACAAAAAACAAAATCAGGCCCTACCTAATAAAAATATGATCTTTCTAATAAAGTACTTGGACAAATGCATAGATTTTCAAGCTGCTTAATAATTCCAAAAACATATACATGATACATGAGGTAGGTGAGTTTATGCAAAAATAGCTTTTCCTCCATGTCTGCACACATGACTGTGTATGTGCGTGTTTGTGTGTTGTGTGCATCTTTTCCTTGCATCCCCATTCGCACACAGTAGTGCTGGCATTTATCTCCAGGCAGCTATAAAAGAGCTCGGTCAGGGCTGGCGGAGGTGAGTGGCGGGGTTGATTTCTTCTGAATGCACTATTACACTCTTTTTAACAAACCTGTCCACTCTCATCCCGCCGAGGACGAGGAGCGGGGTGCGCGCGGCGGCCGCCTTCATCTCTACGCCGCCCTCTGGCCCCTTCACGGCGCCCGGCAGCCGGCGCGAGCCAAATGGGGGCCGACAACAATTCATTTACGGCCATTACTGCACAGCAGCGGCGCGCTAGGGTTCACTGCCCTTTTTGCATACTGTGTGTAAACAATCATAGGGAAAATGGCTGGAGTCAATATGGGTGATCAGAGGCTAGAGACGGGGTGAGGCCGAGTCACATTCACTCACAGGCAGAGAGATGTTGGGGGGAGAAATATCTGTGGAAGCGCTTGGGTGCAATTTACCTGACGGCTGGTAGAAGGCTCCGGTGAAAAGGGCCGAGTAAGTAAGGTTGCCATTGGGCTTGGCGGGGGAATCCCACTTCACTCTCACTGATCGAGGGGTCTCGTTCAGGACTTCCAGGGGCACGCTGCCAACTGGTGCCATCTCTAATGTCCGGACCTCCATCTAAGAGAGAAGTAATGGAAAGAAACTATAACACACTGCACTCTTAAAAATAAAGGTGCAATGCCACAGAACAACCCCTTTGTTTATGATAAAGATCTGTGAGTGTCATGAACCTTTACATCAAGCAAGGGATTCTTCAAGCTTTTTAAAGGTTCTTCACACACCTCTGTTGCTAACATGATTCTTTATGGAAGCAAAAGTGGTTCTTCTAGGGCATTGCTTTATAGCACCTAATTTCCCACTTGTATCAGCCCAGTATTGAGTACTGTTGGCACAAATCTGACTGGTTCTAGGTCCACAACTATAGGCATAAGCAAATCTTTTCCTGTTGACACTTACCTCTTGGAGAACTACTAGAAGAAACATCACCCAGGCCTCAAAAAGACACCTAAAACACCATGTAGTGCATTCTATACTGTATCTACCCATCTATATGCCCAGTTAAAGGGAAACTATGTGCATCAAACAGAGTGGTTTAATGTGAAATTCACTGTGGAGAAACAGACTGATTTGATAACAGTGGTGGTGATGGAAACCAAGAATTGTAATGTCTAAAAAAACAAATAAGGGCATTTTAAATCACTGTCCAAAATGATTTAGTGAACCACACCATCTCCAGATTGTACGGTTATAATATGTAAAGTAGTAAAGTAGTGTAATGTAACTTATCTTTGGGAACTATTTTCTCCAGGCGTCAGACAGCATATTTGTAACCTGTGATTACATTAAAAATGTGCTATTCATTACCGCACCGTTTATGAGAATGTTTTACATTTATATGCCAAAATTGGAACATATTAACACATCTTTGCAGAATGTCCCACTTAAAGCATGGCTATTTCTCCGCTTGATGACACGCCCATTCCCTTCGTTCCCTTTGGCCCACTCAGAGTTTTTGCAGCATTGGCAGAACTGGCCATTTGACTAAATATTGCACACATATTGGAAAAATGCCCAAATCTGGCCCATCAAAGCAGTAACCAGCCCAGAGTGGCATTTATACCAAATGTCAAGCGCGAGCAGAAGGTGCTTTATTGAACAGAGCGAATCGATCACCTTTATGATGTCGAGCTGCCATCTGACACCTTTTGGGGGAGGCGGGAGGGGGGGTATTAACATAATGTAAATGGGACAGGCTCTCACCAAAGGCCCGAGAGCGCAGCCCTGAGCTGTGCACGCTTGCACACGGAAGCTGTGCAGACTCCAGGGAGACAGGCCGCTAACCCCGAAGCTTGTGGACGAGGAGTTCTGGACCAAAGCGCCATCCATCCACAGGCCGTAGCTGCTGATTATGCCTGCGGCAGATAGAAGGAAAAGCCCCGTTAAGAGAATGAGTCAAATATAGTCAGACGAGTGATCTTTTGTCAGTAGTAACAGAATCCAGTGCCTTGCTGAGTCACATTTACATAACATCAGATGAATTAGGCCTATCTTGACTACCCAGAACAGAACACTGTCAATCTGTACCAATACTGATTTTAGGGGGCTACAAATGTGGGAGGTGGAGTTGACCGTAATTCTTTGCGGCCTTGTTATCAACGTCAGCTGGTCTAATCTGTACCTGCCAATCAAGGTCTTAATCAAAACACCCACAGAAACACTACCATGAACCTGTGATTGGTAAAGAATATTTAAGACTGTTTTGTCAGTACTGTGCAGTCATAATTTCTGCATTTCTGCACATGGGTCAATGTGGCATGATGTATAAAGGCTAAAACATGCACTAAATGCATATTAAAATAAATACATTTTGAACGTAAAGTGAGCGTTTGAGTAAAAACTTATATTGCAAACTGGAAGAAAAAAAAAAATTTGAGTCGTATTCAGATGCCTGTTTGTGTCCCAACCCACCCTAACCCCCCCACCCCCCACCCTAACCCCCCCACCCCCCACCCCCTCGTTTGAGCAGTAAGTACATAGGTGAATATCCTTTCTAAAAATAAGAACTATTTAAAAAAAAAAAAAACACACACACAGACAGGTAAAGTCAAGACAAACTATTCTACCAATTCTTTCTAATGGTACAGTCATTCTATATCAGGGATTGTGTTAGCTCCTTTTACTTTAGGTCTTGCCGGCCTAAACACATGTTGTGGACATATTGTGTGTGTGGGTGTGCGCTTTATGTTCTGTGCACTTATGATGATAGAGTAGTACAATAAAAACAAGTTCTTTTTGTAATCAATACATGTATCAAAGCACAGCATATGGGTTTATAGCCTATTGCCTCTTGGAATCTAAGAAGTGTATGCTCACCCTGTGAAACTTAGATCTGTCCATAATGATGAACAGAGCTATCAAAGATTCTAGAATACATGAGAAAGATAGAGGATGTATGAAGCTAGAACAAAATAATCCAGAAGTCTTCATATTTTAAAGAGGAGATCAAGGGTCAGGTTAAAAAAAAGAAGAAGGGTGAAATGGTGTTTTTGATACTTCTATTCAGTTTCATCAACCAAGTATCCACATAACCACCGCAGGTTAAAGGTAAATGGTTTGAAACATGTACCAGGCCTTGCGACTGTGCCAGTGTCCACGAACAAGTAGCGCAAACTTGGTGAGCGAGAAAGCTCATAGCGGGATGCAAGCAGGTATTGTGCTATTCTAAAAGTTAACTCTAGCTGACTGGCTTTAACATCTCTTTTCTCCAATGTCTGCTCCCTCAAACAAACTCGACCACCTCAGACCTAAGAGATAACCACACATCAAAAGTAGAACTTTGCTAGGATGGGCTAGGAAGCCAAACAAGGGAAAGTGAGCATGAGCCAAAATAAGACACTGGAATAATTGCAAAAATGTTCTTGCTACAGTGCTGACAAATACATGCTGTAGTATTCTATGCCATGCTCTACGACGTAGCTTATGTGAGCTACCTCAGTGACGTAAACCAGACAATCAGAGAAGAACTTTTTTTTTAGGAGCTCACCATAAACAAAATGTGTGTTTCGTTCTAAGCCAAAATAACAGGGTGGTAAAGTATTCAAAAAATGAATAGCTTTGCATCTTTAATCAACTGTGTGTGTATGTGCATTACGACTTGCCTGTAATACCAAACATGTCTGAAAATGTATGATTTTAGTCTTACAAGTCTTATATTCCAAAATCTAATACAAAATATATACAAAATATTTCTTGGGCTTCAGCACAAACAACAGGAGGTAACGTCTGGAATTCTCTCCAACATGGACAATAGACTTGTTTGTGTTGGCTGAAGTGCTTCACACAAAAGTTTCAAACATTTGTGTGACCCTGCAAGCCAGGAAAAATACCACTGGTAGATCTCTGGTTATGATTTTACTTATATATAACATATAAAATAACATTATTAACATAGCAAGTAATTTCAAATCTTTGAAAACCACAGCACACTTCTCATATTTAAGATTTTTTAAATGTTAGTGGTGTAAAAACTTATATTGCAAACTGGAAGAAAAATTATAAAAATATATTTATAGAGTCTTATTCAGAGGCATGTTTGTGTATCTGAGCACTGCCTGCTTCCCTGATCAAGCCCGAACGCCAACACCCCCCCTCCCTCGCTCTGATGTAAACATGCCGTTTTGTTTAAAGCTCTGTTAAAGGTAGCCATTAGGGAGAGATGGCTGTAAAACATGGAAAGAGAGCCGTTTAGTGTAGCTGCCCCCTTTACAGCTGCCCACAGCAAAAGCACAGTTAGAGGTGCTCAGGGTCAACGGAGAGGGGTTAGAATAGGACAGTGCGGCCAGGAGAATGTGGCAATACATATTGTATGGGGGAAAACCATCCATGAACTTAAAAACACACTCCAACATGGACACGAAAATACATGCAAACACAGTGGCTTGTGTGTGGCAGTGTTCAACCGTGCTAAATTGTTTATTTGTACAAATAAAAGAATACATTACAGCTGTCGGTTGAAATTGGTTGCCCGTTAACCTCAAGCTAATATTAACACAGAAACCACAAGAGATTTTCTCTAATCAGAGAAATATGAGCTGCATATTCCTATTCTCGGTTACCCACTCTGAAATGCAATATGCTGATTGCTTATATTCTGAATACACAAATACGCTCATATGATTTCTCAAACCACTGGAGTTGGGTGACTGTTCTTAGGAGTAAATCTTTGGTTACTCATTCTTTCATTCTTTCTGTGTTCAATAATTAATGCAGTCATTCTTGGTGTAACTCTGCAGCCAGGAAAATTATCTTTGTAAACACACTGTAGAGTGTCTGCTATTCTCAAAGGCAAAGCCAGACAATTATTAGATAAATTAATGCAAATAGTAGTTTCTAGCCTTTTCTCTGTTGTGTTTCCTTCCCTGAGGAGGAAAAAACAAACAAACAAAACACCATATATATATATATATATATATATATATATATATATATATATATATATATATATATATATATATATATACATACATACATACACACACACACACACACACACAAACATTGATTTAATGCTATTAAGTCAAGATAGAAGGGTGAAGTGTATAGTTTGTTAACAATAAAATAGGAACTACATTTAAAACTACAATTATATATCTAATATAGATATATTATATATCTATATATTATTATATATAATAATATTGTGACTGTTTTGAGATGCTAACGAGCAATGGGGGGTTGAAATGTGAGAAGTAAGCTCCAAAAACATGGCCCTGGCTAAATGAATCAGTATAATATAATACTATAATATAATAATATATGAAATTGTGTCCAACTGCTATAATAATAAAATAAAAATAACAAGAAAATCTAAGCAAATTTTCTAAATACTGACTTGCTCACTTTTGAGCAGAAAATCATTGGATTTTTGAAAACAATAAGACAGAATAGCATTTAACAAGGCTCAACCAGTTAAATAATAATAAAAAACATATGAAGATAGATCATTCTACTGCTCTGTCACAATGTGCAACAATTAAAGACATAAAGACTATAGTTCTGTTCATTAAGTTTAAGGGAGCTCTAAAACAGGTAAACACAGTTGCATATTTTCATTACTGTGAAACTCTACACTATTGTTGAACAGTTAGAAATCAAAGTTTTTAATAATCCAAAATATGAAGAATAATGTCTAGTTGTAGGTTTTTAAAGCTGTTTAGCATCAAGGATGAAGTTAAAATAAAAAAAATTTTCACAATTCATCATAATTTGTCAGAAACCATGGCAGAAATGATTGTAAGTATAGAAATACAGTATATGATATTATTCAGTACATTCTTGTTGTTCCCCAGAATACCAGACATATTGAAGTAAATGTAAAAATAATATACTGTGGTGCCCAGTTTGTAATATTTACAGCAGAACTACAGTTTTGTTACTTGTTGTTTCTGTATATAAAACAAAAAAAAATTTACTATTAGCTGGACAGCTAGGCATCTGGACAACAAATCTGGATTTTAAAAAGTACAAATCTGTGGAGCACAATACAACATACAGTACTGAAACCATGAGTCCTATGTAAAAGCGTTATAATAATTTTAAAGATATAGGTAAAAAAAAATGCATTGTGTGTCAGAATGTGTTCTGTGTATCGTGTATTCTTTATATACTTATATCATTATGGTTATACACTATATTATTTTCTAAATTCATGATTTATAGTTTTTTTATATTAGATAAAATATTCACTATTTATCTCTAGATGTGAAGTTTGTATTTGTAATTTATTTACTTAAACCTATGACATATACTATATATCATTTCAGGGAATGTGATCAGGGAAGCAGGATGTTGCTTGTTACACAAAGCATAATCAGAAAAACAGTAATACTGACTGATTCTTTATCTTACGTTTAATAAATGTACCATATTTATAAGCGTTTCTATGTCAAAGAAAAATGTTTTGATGATTAAAAAGGTTAAAAGTACAGTATTCCATTACTCTTCAAATAATAAATCTAACCCCAAGACAAGGGTTCAATCCCTAATATCCTATCTGATGTCTCATTCCCAGCAGCCTCAAGAAGGAAGGGTGTTTCCACAGCACTGAACGAGGAGGTGGCAGCAGTGGGCTTGTGACAGCCGCTGTTGAAGCTGCAGTTCACAGCATCAGTCAAAAGGGAGCACTTTTCATCCACTTAAAACACTACACTCTCTCTCTCCCTCTCTCTCTCCCTCTGTCCTACTGCTTCTCTCGCACCCCCTCTCTCCCTCCTCTTGTGCTGGCACACAAAAAGTGCTCTTTTCCTCTGTGTTGTCCGTGCTGTGCGCTAACCCATCATTATACATGAAGCATGCCTAAGCGCACCATTTAGAATATGAGTTGACCTTTGACCGCGCCTGGCTTTGACCCCACTCACCGTTTGGTTTGCGTGGAGGGCCCCAGGACACGTTGAGCGCGTGGGGGGAGACGTGTAGGATGTCCGGAGCTGGCACCTCCTCTGGAGAGCTTTCCTCTGTGTGGGCTACGCTGGGGGCGCTGAGGGTGCAGCCACCCGCCGTGCACGCCTATAGGCCGAAGACAAAAGGCAATAACAGAGTTTCTGCTTGTAAAAGGAATTATATAACATTAGAATAAATTTACACAAACCTTGTTGTAGGAAACCATAACCAATTTTATTTAAGATTAAAGAATAAAGGTTTGGTTCCAGATTTCTCCTACATGCCACCAGCCATGGCATAGACATGTTAAAAATCCATCAGCAGCCCACCTGACTTAACTTAATGAAACATTAATGAATCAAACCAGTTGCTGAATGATAACTGCAAGTAATACTGGGCTTAATTAAGAAGAGGCTTAAAAACACATTGATATACATAAAACACAGCTGTTCTTATACTGTATTACTGCACTATATTAATGCTATTTGCATCTAAACTACCATTAGTGTCTCCTTGAGCAAATCAAATCTTGTTGCTTTTTCACATAAAAATGTTTCAACGTCCTGCTAGAGTTTATAAAACCTCAAGCACCACTGGTCATATTCACTCTGTGTTCTTTTCCAAAAAAAAAAAAAAAGAAAAAAGAAAAAAAGCAAGCCAATAAACTGCTCTTACTGCCCATTAACTACCTTTTCAAACAGAATTTTCTCACTCAACATGTAGCCTTAGTACTATTATTAATTTATTAATGTCCCAGTATTTCAAAAGAGAAACAATGTACTTTTGGAATCACCACTCACTTATTTTATTTTATTTTATTTTATGCAACAACCTACATAATGTAGACTTAAACATTATAAACCTAGACAGCAAAAAGCATTTGTATAAGTTTTATTTCACATTTTAGTTATTAAATAACACACTACAATTATCTATATTAAGTCATTTATGCCAACTTTTCTATTGTACAATTTTATAACATTTGAATTATGAATGTTTCTACAAATCAATTTTATTCCCAATACTGTCACCAATTGCTTACATAAGCATTTGCTGCTTTGTTATTTGATGATGTTTTTTTGGTGTGTCTAAAACTGCACAAGTTTAGTATCACATTGGATTTCTTTTTATACTTGTCTCAATACTAAAAATGTTTTTTTACTTATAGAACATTATGAAATCAATTATTCAATTATTTTGAATGCTTGAACTTACTTAAGTAGCGACATTTAAAGTGACTTTTGAACTAAAACTTTTGAATGGTGATTTGAAATATTAGGAATTAGGTATTAATAATAATAGCTTTTATACAATCTGAAAGCCTGAAAGGTGATTTTAAGTTTGAGCGATAATTTGAAAGTTTTGAACAGTGATTCTTAACTTTTAAATAGTGACTTGTGAACGTTTTTTAATTATGATTCACACCTTCTGAATAACCTTCTTGTAACTTCTGAATAGTGATTCAAAGTTTTTGAACAGTAAAACTAAATCATTAAATAAAACCTTATTTTTAAATGGAAATTCTACATTTTTGAATGCTGTACTGAAGCACTGAAGCCTACACATATAAAGATAAAAAAAAAATGTGTAGTGCAGATAATGTGTAATACAAAGTCCAACATGGTTTGACTATACTCTGAAAGTGTAGAGCAGAGTTTAACGCACAGCGATCTGGAACAGGTAGGTGGCCCCGGGCACAAGGTCGCGCAGAGTGTGATCCTCAAAGAGCTCCGAACTGTTGTAAACCACCCCAGGCGCCTCTCCGGGAACTGCCTGGTAGAGCGTGTAGAACTCCAGCAGTCCGTTTACCTCCAGTGGAGCGGCCCACCTGAGGAAGGAGCAAGAATTGCGTCAAACCCGTGCACTATCCACCGGTCACGCCACTGACTCTTTGGTCACTGCACAACGTGACTTTGGTAAAAACTCGCCAGCGATGGTCAGAGGCAGAGATAATGGTGGACCACCCAGAGCCCAGACGGAGTCTACCGCCATAACCCTGGCCAAGGATGCGCAGCCAGAAATAGGGAAGTCTGGTGGGTTAGTGTCTCAGGCTGCAGCTTGACTTTCTCGCAGCTAAATTTAGAACAGAGGACACCGCTATCTGCTGAGAGATCCGAGAGACCGAATCACACAGGAGAGCCAAGAGGTAAAAGAAGAAGATAGACTGGGACAAGTTAGAGGGTGGTGGTAGACAGCAGTTAAAGGAGGGAGGCAAACAGAAGATGTTTATGGCGTTACACTTTTTATAAGAACTTTGTCTATATGTATTAAAAGCTTTAACAAGAGCTTTTCTTTTTCACTGTTTTTACTCTGGTTTCTTGCTTCGTTTTATGACCTTCTTGCTTCTATTGCTTGTATTTTGTTCAGAAGTTTCATATGTGCTGACATCATCGTTTCAGACCTTGATGGTTTTTGAAATGCCAGGTTCAGTACATAGAAATCTTCACATACTTAAAGAAGTGAGCAAATATTTAGAGAATGGCATTTCATTTGTTATTTCATCTTCTTAAATATGAGGTTTATACTAAATGGCAAACATCTACTTGTATTATGAGTCTCCATGCAAATGCTTATTAAATAATCTAGTATTTTCTGACATCCTTTAACATACTTCATTTTTATCCAACTTCAGGACTGAGAGGTTTTCTTGTTATCAAGATGAAGTCTACATGCAGTAACCTTTTGAACCCTATGTGTATAAATGTTTTATTAATCTTTATGCAGAAACTACTAAGAGTTATTAGGTAATCTTTGTTTTGGCATATTGTGTGGAGTCCCACAGAGTTCCATTCTTAGGTCTATGAATCTGATTTTAGGAGAATTATGAGAGGACCTCAGTTATGAGGGTGAAGAACTGAAGTGTGGGCGTAGGTCCAGGGTTTGAGGAGTTACAAGGTTCCTAAACAATTTAGCTTTCTGACTGTTCCTTGTGTTTTCATGTTTAGTTCCATGCCCGTGCTGCTCGCATTGCTTGTATTTTGTACAGAAAGTATAAGTCACAAGTTTGGCTGTTTCTTCAAGTATGAAATTCATATTGTTTCTTCTACTGCTTTCTCCAGAAGTTGTTTCATATCAAAGCAGTTGTTTATTTGCTTCTTGAGTATTCTGGGCAGGACAGATCAGAACATCTATAATAACTTCAATAAAAAAAACAAAGACTTAGTTTCATTTACTTATTTTATCTTTTTAACTGAGAGACTTATCCATACACATTTCTGGGTAAGTGACAGGAAAGGTCATCCTGTAAGTGAACCCTAAATAAAAAGGGTTCTATATAGTACTAAAAATAGTTCTTTGACACTTTTGGTGTTATATAGAATTTGTTTTTTATCATCTTTAAGATTTAATCAATCCTTTTACTAAACAAAAACTAGAAACAGTGATTTAAAATGTTGTTTAAACAGCAGCATATAAGGTGCAAATGGAAACTTGGGACAAGCAATCTTTAAATCACTCTAAAGGGATTTTCCAAGTCTCAATAACGGATATAAAACTCAAGAACTTTGGAAAACACAGTATTCTGCATGATAGAACAGAAAGGACTCTAAAGCTAAACTTGATGTAGCATTTTTACTTTAAAATAACAGCTTTCAAATTATTGCAATGCTTTACTGACTTGTTATAGAGAGAACTGCTTCTCTATCCTTGCTACTCCAGGCTTGGCACACTACAGTCTGTAACTTTGAAGCAGTAGACAGGATGACGCTCATGAGTGTGCTCAAGTGTGTAATGCTGCCTAAACAGAGTTTAGTTGGTGTAAAGTCATGCAATATTACATTACTGCCTAATGCTTGCACATTTTTCTTTCACTTGTAGTGACAGTTCGGTGTAGCTCAATGCACAAATTACAATTCCCAACTGTGGGGGCAGCACAGGAGCAAAACATTAAAAATGTTCCATAGTGATGCTTCTTTTGTGCTCATATGTCCAAATGTTTGTGGACACCTCTAGTAATAAATGCATTTAGCTACTTGAGGTTGCACTCATTGCTGACACAGATGTGCAAATGCGCACACACACACAGACAGTTTGTCTACTTATTGTTGAACATATTGGCACCATGCATTGAGCTGTGGAGCAGTGGAACGGTGTTCTCTGGAAGACTCCACACAATACATCTGGGTATGAGTTGGGGAGTTGTCACTAAATGCAATGAAATCCTCACAGCAATAGTTCAAAATCTAGTTGGACGCCTTTCCTGGACAGTAGAAACACTTAAACCAACAAAAGCTTAATAAACTCTTTTTTTTTTATTACCTTGATTTGAATGGGTAGGTGTCCCAAAACTTTTGCTCATATAATGTAGCTAACTAAAAGTCTTCTACCTGACTGAAGCCCAACAAGGTCCAGCAAAAAATCTTTCATGTACATATGTTTGCACTCTCTCCCATATGCTCCCTCTCCCCCTGTCTGTCTGTCTGTCTGTCTCTGGCTCAAGCACTCTTTTCTTTCCTGCCTGTCTCCCTGTCATGGGTAGCAGGTTCAGGTTGTATCAGTCAGTTTTAATCAGGTCTGATCAGGCTGGGGTTCACTTTCATGCCTGTGCAGAACTCTTTCTTCGCAACTCTTGTAACTTGAAACAGGCAAATATGAGTGTCTTATAAAAGTTTGAAAGGTCTAGCACAACCGCCATTGAGTTATAGAGGCTAGGACAAAAGCCCCCCTGCCCCTCCTCATACAACTGGCTCTCTAAGCAGTATGTTCTATTTCAAGACTTGTCTACAGCTTAAAAACAACATGAGCTCAGATGATGCATAGGGGACACACAAGTTGTTTTTCAAGCTTTTTTTGTTCCAAGAAATCAGCGCATGCCTAACAAGGGTCTTTTGGTCTACCAGGAGCAAACACACCCGCAGGTAACCCTACTCATTATTGTGATTAATTTAGCTTCTGCATCAATTAAATTGTATTTTAAATGACAAACGACAGTGGCTATTATGACGCTCTATCACATAATTGATAAATCAATTGGGCTTATGATTTATACTGCCTCCGAAAAACATCTATAACAAAAACAGAAAGGATTGGGAGAAGGCAATAGAAGTCTTCAGCTAGGCAGAGATAATGCAACACCGTATAGAGTGATATAATGTAATACTATGTATGAGTGTTACTAATTGTAGCCAGGGACGGAGTGCGAGAGGGCATTCGGGAGGGAGTGTTTCTGCTGATTCTGGTTTTGCGCATTTCCTGCAGCCCAGGACCTTTCTCACAGGCAAATCGCAACACAACAAAAGAGTATTGAACACATATGATCCTTCACCCTTTGCTATTACAATTCTGCTAACAAGGCAATACCTTCCAAAGGCACCGTATCCACAATTAGACCCTGAGAGAGAGAGAGAAAAAAAAGAAGCGCGCAAGATATCATCTGTAATGTCAAATAACTCTCACTCTCTCTCTCTCTCTCTTTCTCCTGCTCTCTTTCTCTACCACCAGTGCCTCTCATCCTATTCAAATTGGAATATCCCATGGAAATAAAGCAATAACCTGCCCCTCCCCCTCCCAGCAGATTGGAACAATAAATATGGTGAGCTTTCCTCCAAAGCACTGCTTTCAGGAACGAGCAGAACCATAACCGAGTTATGAAAATCGGTGATGGGACAAATTGAGTCATATACATCTTTTTAATAAATGACATACAGACATCACAAGCTCCCCACCACCATTAATATACAGGGGAAGAGCACGAGCACTCCCCACCCTTCACAAGTGAGGGGAAGAAATGAGGATAATTGGATGAGGACTGGTTTTGAGAGGTTACCGCATTAGTGAGGGCGAGAGAGCGAGCGCAAAGCTGTCGTGGTGGTGGTGCGCGTGTGTGTGGGGGGGGGGATACGGTTAGGTTCTGGGCTGTAGACCAGATAGGGCCTACAGTGTTTAAAATGAAAGTGCATCAAATGGTTCTTTAAGCAACATCGTAGAAGAGACACATTGCATCTGAGAACCATGTGTTAAAAAAAGAACCTTTTAACTTGAGGTCAAGGGTTTTACCAATTTAAATGTTCTTCACACTGTTTCTTCATGGAACCAACTGTGGTTCTTCTATGGTCTCTGTCAAAGAACCATTTGAAGCACCTTTATTTTTAAGATTGTAGAATTATCACACAGGCCAAGAAAGACAGCATAGGAAATCTGTTTATGAGATTTATGTCTGTAGGACTGGGAGATTTCAAAATGAGCTAGTTCCCTCCAACATGGAGGAAATGGTACTTTTACCTGTTTCTGAACACAAGCTATACAATAACAGTCTGAAAATATACCTCGACTTGTCATGACAAGGTTTAACAAGAAAACAGGTGTCAGACAAAGTTGGTCTTCCAGGTTCGAATGCATCAGTGTTTAAATTGGCTAAATAAACTTGCTAGGTAACATGCTGTCGCCAACTTGCCAGGACACATTTGTTGACTCTGCTTTTGCTACAGAGAACACCTCTCACTCTCCTCCAAGCATTGGACAGTGGAGCAGTGGAACTGATTTCTTTGGAGTGAAGGAGCTCAATCCAATTCCTTTGTGTGGCGTTTGTGAACTAATTCTCCAACATCAGTGATGACCTAATGTTCTTGGGGCTGAACGCAATCAAACTCTCATGGCAGTTGTCCACAATCTAGTGGAAAACCTTGCGAGTTATTTTAAACGTATACATTTATTTGTATTTATTTTAAACTCTTGATTTTAAAAGACAAGGGATGAGCAGGTGTCCACAAACTTTTACCAATGAGTTTTTTATTTTTAAAGATGCATATAAACAGCCTGTTGAATTCCAAAGATGGAGAGTGGTTAGAAAACTTTCATGTAGTAGTGAATTCAACGGAAACTGCATCCACAAACTAAGAAAACTACAGCGTCTAACCTAACTCACTGACACGGCAGCCAAGTTGCATTTCAAATTCGGTTGTTTTATTGGGCAACAGGCCGAAGTTGGTGCACTCAAGTTGTCGACTCACATATGTATTCTCCTTGCGCCCTGGCCTCCTCTCCACCGTTCTCCGACCGTGATCGCTCCAGTAAAGTGCTGACATTTTCGCTCCGGCGGCAGAGGGAGGGGTTCCGTCACCTCACTCTTGATGCTAAAAACAGTGCGGCCGAGTTCGCCACCCTGTTGTTCCTCCATTCTTCCCTCTTCCCGCCTCTCTCTCATTCTCTCATCCTCTCAGCCCCGTCGGCAGCGGCCGCATGGCATCGTGCCCTCTCCAGCTAGTTCTTAAGTGATGGCGGAGCGGCGACTAAAGATGAAGCTCTAATGGCTTTCACACAGATTGCTAAAGGCCAAGGTGGAGGCGGACTGAGACGGAGCTTCTAGCTCTCATTCAGACGCTCTCTCTTGCTTCCTCTCTCTCTCTTTCACACACACACACACACACACACACACACACACACACACACACACACACACACACACACACACACACACACACACGCACAGTCTCTCACTCTTCATTTCTCCCTCCCTCTCTCTCTCACTCACTCACTCTCAACACAGGGGTCAAGCGCAGGAGAATATTTCGCATGCTAAACAGGAGGGGAGAAGGTCACGCTCAGACGTTTTCATACAGTCCAATGACAGGCCAGACTGCCCGTCGCTGCAGCTTGCTGTTACACCACTAAATCAAGGCTCTCTTTCCAGCGAATGCCGGCCACAACGCCGGCCGGAGGACACCCAAAGACAACAAGGACGAAGAGCCAGCGCGCTGAGTGACGGAAGGGGCGCGGCGCACTTTATGATTATATGGAAAACACTCAGTTGATTAATGCGCCCCCGCTGCCGCCGTGCTAGGACAACTCCTCAAACTTGACAAAATACCCTGGAAAAATAAGCTGGAGTGTTGACTTTAATCTGACCCTTGACCCCCCACCCCTTTCCCGAGTAGGCATAATGTATTTTAAGAGATGAAAGATGTGCTTAGCTTAGCTTTAGTACATTGGGAGGAGACTAATTTCTGGAATCATTTATAACAATTAAATCATTTTTTCTTTGTAATCACATCTATGAAGCCTAGTTTAAAGCTGTCGCCCATTTACATTAGCCATTCTGAACTATGTATTAATGGGCAATATATCAAGAGGGCACACGGACTATACACTCTTGGAGGGGGAAAAAGACCTTGTTTTGCACAACTGTTGAAGCATTGGTCCTGTTGCAAACAGCCAATCCATGGCTTGCTCTCTTTGCGTGGATAGGGTGGCCCTCCCTCTCCCCCATCATTCAGAACAATTCTTTCCAGGGCATCTCATAGCAGATGTAACAGAATTTACAATTAGTCCACAAATAATCACAGCACTGAGCACTTCAATTACACTGCATACATTACACCGGTGGCAGTTTGAAAAAACGTGATGGCACCTTAGCTGTCCAGGAGGAAGCACGTGCAAGACCGCATCTACTTAGTGCTTAGGCAATAGTAAAATAGTAGGAGTCTAGTGGGTGGGAACTGGCAATGATTATTATTTGGGAGAAAAATGTATATTGCAGTACATTCTTTGATTTTAGTTATATAAATAAAGAAAAATAAATATATCTAATAAATATATAATAAGATATATATTTTTATGGATCATCTACAACTTCTTTGGGGGAAAATTAGTACAGTAATGACAGCTGACCTTGATATATTGTTGTGTTTAGGTTCAAATGTTAAGTAAAATACTGATACTCATATTGACAAAAATAATTACAATTAGTTGTAAGGTATGATGAGCAAAACCTAACATCTGCTAAACTTAGTTTTCAACTAAAATTCAATGTTCGAGTCCAGCGGACATCCAGTGCCTGCTGGGATGAAGCGACAGGATTACAGCCATAGCATTTTGTCCACACTGTGCAGCCTTTCTACACATAAAAGAGACAATGACTGGGAGTGCCCAGCAGGGGGATTATGGGTAATACAAGGGGACAGTTCGGATTTCTCTCTTGTCCTCCAAGAGTGAGCAGACGCCCACTGCCTCATTACTGTGTCTCTTTGATGAAACTTTGTCACATAAAAGGTGAGTCCTTCCACCTTCACTCCCGTCCCCACCTCGTTAGCCTGCATGTTCGCACGCATGTGCGTATATATTAGCGTTTGCCTGCATGTCTGACCCAAGGACAGGCCCTATAATGAGGGTAGAGGGCCACCAATACAAAACCCTGGTTCCTGCAGATGAAAGGTTTGTAGTCCCACAAAATGAACCCCACTGACGTATTTAATCATAATAAATTAAAGCCACTGTCCAATAAGGTGATGTGCTTCTCATGTCACTAAACAGTCCCACTAATTTGCATGCAGGCACAACCTTGTATGTGAACATAGGACACAAAATGTACAGGCCTAACCTACTGGCAGATTAGATTTCTAAAAAAATCTACCTTCTACTGCAAAACAGATACAAAGTCAGTAAGGGAGAGTGAGAATGCAGTAAGGCAGATTTTGCACCACTGTGTAATTTAGGCCGTTACAAGGAAGGAGATCTTGAACAATATGAAAATCTTGTCACTTGTCATACATTTTTTTTTTATTCAAAGTCGTTTTGGAGCATCTCTGTTAAAAAGTAAAGAAAGAAAAAAAGAAAAAAAAGAAACATGGCAAAAATGGAGATACAAGGTTTTTGCCATTTTTTTTGTAAATAACACAGTCTAATAATATATTAGGAAATATTAATATATCACATAATATAATTAAAAGTAGTGTTTTTTTCTGAATGATCTGTCAGAATAGGTCAGAATATCACATTATCCACTAATTAAATATATAAAAATATATAAGCAAGGTCATTCAGAGAGAATTAGTGTGAAATGCTATTCCGAACAAACTTGAGTCAGAATTGAAACAGTGGTGGCGATAGGACCTATTACATTGCATTACACTGCCTGATGCTAGAGATGTTTGTTTCAAAAAGGCTTTGTCTTAAAAACCTTATATTTACATTCACTTATGGTAAAGAGGTACAGGGAGGTTATTGTGATGCAATAATTAAAAAAAATAATTAATTCACCACAATTTTACAATTATCAAAATCTTGTGTAGATATACTGGGGTTTGTAGAATAGAAAAGGTCTACTGTATTGTGCATGGGTATGAAGCACTCACTGGACGTAGATGCTGCGAGCATCCAGGATGGTGAGGACGGGCGCCTCCATGTAGGATGGGGGGAGCTGCCCAGTGAAGAGTGTGACTACGGAGCTGTTCGTGCAACCTGCCTCAGTGCAAGCGCTCAGGACCAGCTTGTGTGGAGTGTAAACGCCTAGATCTGAAACAACATACATCAGAATAATTAAGAATAATTAAACATTGTACATCTGAGAACATTCATTTATGCGGTCATGTACAATTTGAAGACCTATACATATGTGTCTGCACTATGTCCAAATGTTTGTAGACACTCTTTCTATTGAAGGCATTCAGCTACTTTACGTTGCACCCATTGCTTTCTAGTCCAGCTTGTATTGCAAATAGAATAGGAGTCTCTGGAGCAGATTAACATTGGAGAATTATGTGGAACTGTATTCTCTGGAATAATGGTGCTCCATCCAGTACTTTTTGGGTGAGTTAAGGAGTTAGGTGAGGTGTGCTGACCTCACTAACATCTGTTACTGAATGCAATCAAATCCTCACAACAATGCTCTACAATCTAGTAAAAAGCCTTCATTAAGACAGTTACTCCAGCAGGTTAAACAGCAGGATATTTTTTGTCTTACTCTTTTTTCCAATATACCAATATTTATGTTTGTATGTGTGTGCACTCTAATATGTTTTACTGTATTGACATATGAGTTGGTTTGTATTTTTGATCGATTTACTTTAATATTTGACATATAATATTTGATACAAATAGAAAAGATTGCTTTCCATTTTTGATATTTTTGTTGATATAATGTGAATATGGCATCCATAATCCTACACTGTATAAAATACACTGTATACACTATCATAATGAATAACTCAAAATTCCTTTCAAGTTAACCAGGGTTTTTTCCTCCTCTTGTTTTGTCCTTCACCTGAAGTTTTTCACTTTTTCCTGGTTAAAGTTCCTGATATCTGACATCCCACATTTGTGAAGTGCAAGCAGTCATATTCCTACACAAACCTTGTTCTGTTTTGAGTTCATTATTAAAGATCTAACTCTCGTCACTTTAAGCATGTTTGGGTTCAGTGAGCTATTGTAGAGATAATCAGTCATCTCCCTCTGGCCCTCTGCCTTCTCAAGAGGACACATACACACACACACACACACACATATACACACATACACTTGCACTTGCACACATACACCAGCCTGCACTTCCACACGGCTGGACTCATTTGTTAACCATTTGTACAGTCAGGCTGGAGTTTTCAAACCCAGGCTGAGAGCGGCATGTTTCAAAGGGCATCCTCCACGCGAAGGAGGCTCTCTCCTTGAATCGCTTGAAAGCAGTTTTACTGTCAAGGAACGAGGAAGGGGGAAAAAGGGTGAGAGAATCCAGATTCACAGCAGGGGCGGCCGCCGAAGCTGAGCTAAGATATCCTGAAAGAAATTGGAATCCCCGGGTTTGGAGCGTGCTATGCATGTGCGCATGCGTGAGGGGGTAAGCGTAGTGATGCGGCGCTCTGAAGCTTCTTATCATATCAGACCTTTACCTTCATCCTTCATCACGACCTGCAATGAATGCTGCACCCCGCTGAGTAAGACTGAAAATAACATCTAGCCGCATGATGCGCCTTCCCTTTAAGACTCACTCACGCTTTGTGTTTGAACTTTAGGCTGTGATACAGCCTGTAGTCAGGCACGTCTTTATCCGTCGACGGCAAAGTTGCTTAAGGTGATCAGAGGAGCGGGCTGAGATTGTTCTGAGCTTTGAAAAGGAGACTCTGGCGCAGAGCTTTCAATTCTTGACAAAAAAACTAGGTGTGAAATGTGCTTAGGGTTTTCTCACCAGATAGTGGCTTCTGTCATAGCATATTTGCATATAGTCTGCCACTAAGTGAGGCGGAAGGGAGGGAGGCAGAGAGAGAGAGAGCATGAGAAGCCTGAGAAAACAGATCAACAGGCGTTAACTAGAAACGCATTACAAGAAATTATACCCTCGTGCACGGACGCCCCAACCATTACTGTCAGGCAAGCTATAATTTCCAATCAAGACCACCCATTGACTTGCCAGTGCTGCTGTGGGAGACCCATTGATCTTTCCTTTTTATGATAAACACATTGTTTTTAGGCTGAAATGTGTGAAAAGATTCTGGAAATCTTTGTGTGGTACATTTGGTTCATTATTTAATTCAAGTCAGAATATATGCTATGACAGCACTGATCTACACCTTCTTGGCCAATACTATGCTTGAGCAGCGCAACCATCTAAACATTGGCTCCACCTTTAAGAGACTGCAAGTTTAATCTCCAGCTATTCATTTCCGTCTTTCCTGACCTTTTTTTTTTCAAATAATGGCTCAGCAGCCTTCATTCAGCTCTAAACTGTTTGACTGAAATGCAGTGACAATGGGGTCATTTTAAGATGAAATGCTAAAAGACTGATTCATTTCACCCAGACCTAGCAGACAAAGATCATTGCACATACACTTGCATATTTAGAATTACACATGACCTAGTGAGGTATGTTTAGGTAGTGAAATGTAGCGTTTTGTCTTTCCCAAAGACCTATACTAACCAAGCAGCTTATGAAGACTTGTACACCTACACATTCATGCAAATATCTAAATCAGCCAATCTTCTCATACATAAAATCATGCAGATTTGGGTTAGCAGCTTCAGGTAATGTTCAAATAAACCATCAGAATTGGGAAAACTATGTAATCTTAGTGATTTTAAATGTGGCATGACGACTGTTTGTACCAGAGGGGCTAGCCTCAGTATTTCTAGGACTGCTGAGCTCCTGGGGTTCTCAGCACAACAGTCTCTAATTTGTTTTTCTCAGCATGAAGCAATAAAGCAAAAACATCCATTAGAAGTGGCAGTTCTATGGACTTGAAGCAGATGGGCTACAACGGCAGAAGGCCGTTCCACTTCTGTCAGTCAAGAACAGAAAGCTGAGGATGCAGTGGACACAGGCTAATCAGAACTGGACAGTTGTATTTAGGAAAAACGTAACCTGGTCAGGTGAATCTGGATTTCCGCTGGGGCACATAGATGGCAGTGTAAGAATTTAGCACGAACCGCTTGAATCCATTGACAATCCAGGCTGGTGGAGGTGGGGTAATGGTGTGGGGAATGTGTTTATGCCACAGTCTATTTAACTATCATTGCTAACCATGTGTATCGTTATGGCCATAAATTACATATCTCCTCATGGC
Source organism: Salminus brasiliensis (assembly GCF_030463535.1). Taxonomy (NCBI): domain Eukaryota; kingdom Metazoa; phylum Chordata; class Actinopteri; order Characiformes; family Bryconidae; genus Salminus; species Salminus brasiliensis. Next base: position 34,557,845 of record NC_132887.1, on the reverse strand, counting down.
TACTTCCAGCATAATAATGTAGTTTGGTCTTAACTGGTCTCATGAACATGATAATTGGGATGTGGTAAAACTAGAGATTTTAAGATAATGTAAATTCTCTTCATGAAAAATTTTTTGCATTATGCAATCATGTATGCACCAGTATCTCAAGAGAGCATTAGTATTAGTTTTCCTAACAAATCTGCCTGGTCAGTGTATATTGGTAAAACTGTGTAGTCCATCTATATGTTCTATGTATCTATAGATGTCCACGTCTATATTGAACAGTAATTATGTATAAGGGCATGCATAAGCAATAATTATGTGCTGTAATTGGCTAAACTGTCCACTGTAATTCCAATACTGGATTAATATGTAATTTTTATCTTTTCTTTATATAATACCTCTATATTTCATGTACTGTCTTATGGTATACAGTCTAACATAACCATATGTATAGCCCATATACAATAATTCATTAGCTATAATGGAGTGTATTCAGCTGCCTTTTACAAAACTTTTTTTTAGGCTTTTTTCCCCAGCAAACACAAAGAGTGTGTGTATGTGTGACCGTATATGGCTGCCACTATGTATGTTAAACCAGGAAGGGAGTAAGGGAGAGGAATAGGCTGACATTTTGAATGATTCATCTCAGAGTGAATATACCTGTCCTGGGTGTAAATTGGTCTTTTGGGGGCTCCCACATCATTTAGGCATGGCTCTCACCCTGGGGTCAAAAAGTGGCGGGAGCCCTGAGCCTTTTAATAAAACATTGCACAATGTTCACACATTACCGCCAAGAGCTGGCCGCTGCCGCTACTGCTGCTGCTGCTGCTGCTGGAGGCCAGGCCAGCAGGAGCACACTGGGAGTCACAAATAAAAAAAAAAAAAGCCAAACATAACAATGGCTGGCTGTTGGCCCTTGTCTCTTCCAGCAAAATGAAATATAGTAATACAACTGTGCTTCCTTAGAAGCGAACAGAGCCTCAGTCGTTTAGGGTTTTTGATTAAATGGGGGCAGGGGCCAACTACAGCAATTTCCACACTTCAGTTATGTTTCCAGTTGCCCCAGAGTAACATGGCTAAGATATGTGTGTGTGTGGGTATTTGATGTACTAAATTCTCTCATGAAGTTTTGTCTTTTTTTGTCTGAGAATAAGAACCACTATAAGTATAAAGTACAGACACACTAGTATTCAGAGGTTTGAAGGTTTCAAATGAATGTTTTAATCAAAATAATAACCCATCGGATTGCAGAATTTAGAAAAGTACATAATTCGACAAACAAACAATACCATCCTAAAGTTACTATTAAATACAAAATCCCCAAAACATGACAGATGACCATAAACTGTAGTGCCAGTTTTATTAAATTTCTATTTACCTTGTGAATCTGTATTTTATAGTATTTTATTGTTATTACATGCATTTTTTAAATATATATTTCAATTTTTTTTTTTTGAGCCATGTTACCCCTGGATAAAAAGTTCAGGCATCCCTACACTGTAGGCCTCTAGGCTAGTGGCCTGACTGGAATACTTAATTTTCCTCCTCCCAATTAGATTTGTGCTATGCAAAGAGTTGAAGTGTTTTCTCACTGTTGTACATTGTCTGAATGTTTCAGGAAACTTGTATTTAACATATAATAGTATATAACACCTGTGCGATAAAGACTCCACTAGCAGTACTTCACCAAGTTACTATGCACAGGATCGGGACTGCTCAGCGCACGCTCCTGCATACGCAATGATTCAAAGAACTGTTCCAAAACAGCCCCTCGGTGTCAACGAGACGCTCTGTCTGCTTCTTCGTTTCATCTGCTCTTTATGACAGCTAAACGCTGTTCAAAGGAACTTCCCCTGGGTAGGGCTGGGTAGCTCCCCTCTCTTTCAAATGCTAATCCACCTCTACTTATTGTTTTCTTTCGGTATTCATGCTCTTCTTCTGAGTAAACACGAGCGTAAAGGAACAGACATACCAATGTACTTGAGTTGCTACAGACTTGGGTTTTACAAAACAAACCATTCGCTTTATAATGTGGATTTACATCAGGGCTTCAGACATGAATATCCACAACACCACCCCCTGTACGCTTTAATAAACGTCTATCCTTCAGAATGTGAGGAATATGCTGTCACCTTGCATCTCAAAATGGTAGAATGTCATAGCTTGAGTTAATTAACCTAACATTGTACATTTTAAGTAGTTTTGCAACCTGAACTGTGAACGTTCACACAGAGGAAAGTGCATCTCACATTTTAGACATGGGCAGAATTTCTTACCAGTGATGTTAAAAGCAGTCTCGTTGCCTCGGTAGATGAGCTTGTTGTCCTTGTAGAGGGTGTAGTGGGTGATGATGCCATTGGGTTTTTGAGGGGGATCCCAATAAACAGAAAGAGAGTCAGGCTTTGGAAATGCACGAGGAGGAAGGACTTCCTCAGGAGCTGTGATAGAAATGATATAAGGATAAACAACTGAAAGGTTTCTGACTACGGATTTCTAGGAACGTTCATGAAAGTGGCTTCCAGTTTCCTAGAATGATAATTAGTAATTACTTTTAGTATTAATAAGTACTCTTCAGTTAAATACTTAAGGAATATGTTTAACTATGCAGAAGGGTTCTAACTGCATGCGGTTTGTTTAAGGTAAAATGAGGTGCATGTGAAGAGCACATCAGTCCAAAAGTACACAAAAGTATTCTAATTATTCTCGTTAGATAATTCTATAATTATTAGAATTGGTATGTGTGTCCTGCATTTGATTTCTCCCCTAATGTCTACTTAAGACAGTTAAGACAAGTGTGGGTTTACTCAGCTGATTTATTTTTATATTACCATTTTCTATTGAATTACTAAAAAAAAAAGCTGGTTTTGTCACTGTCCCTTTAAGAAATTGCAATAGGTCTCAGCTGATTGGCTGCATCTCACTGAAACAGCAGTTTGGGGTTAATCATTCCTTATAACATCAGAGTGAATGGGATAACCAAAGTGACTAAACAGGCAGATATACTTTATATAACTGGGTTGGTTTTGTGACATTCATTTAAAACTTCCATATTTCCATATATGGATTGTATTTGGTGTGTTATGAAACTCTTTACATACAAGTCATTATTGGCGTGTTGGTTTTTTTGCAGTTATGTTACATGCCCAAAAATATTTTATTTTATCTTACATAATAAATGTTGGCCTCCGCCATTAACCCATCCGTGTAGCTAGTGAGAAAAAACAAACGTGCTCTGAACAATAAGCAGAGAGGTCCTTGCTCAAGGGCCCAACAGTGGCAATCTGCTGAGATAACACAGCCTTGAAGAGACCTTTCACAACAGCAAAAAAAAAAAAAAAAAAAAAAAAAAAAAAAAAGTCAACCATGGCCTTTTGTTTTTTCTTTTTTTTGGTATCACTTTACTTGGATGGTGCATTAAAGATCCCATGGAAATAAATAAAACGTCTCATAATTTTATGCCAGCTTTATTTTAACAGGGACACACAGAATATCAAAGAAAAACTGAGAAAATTACATGAAATGAGAAATAAAAAATGAACTTGAATTTCACTGAAGGAAATAAGTATTTGACCCCCTAGCAAAACATCATTTAATACTTGGTGGCAAAACCCTTGTCGGCAAGCACAGCAGTCAGACGTTTCTTGTAGTTTTGTAGGTTTGCACACTCTTCAGGAGTAATTTTGGCCCACTCCTCTCTGCAGATCATCTCCAAATCCTTAAGGTTTTTAGGCGTGCATTTGGAAACGCTGAAGCTTCAGCTCTCTCTATAGATTTTCTATGAGATTGAGGTCAGGAGACTAGCTAGGCCATTCCATGACCTTGATATGCTTCTTATGGAGCCACTCCTTTGTTTCCTTGGCTGTATGTTTTGGGTCGTTGTCGTGCTGGAAGGCCCACCCACGACCCATTTTCAGTGCCCTGGCAGAGGCAAGGAGGTTGTCACCCAGGATTTTGCGATACATGGCCCTGTTCATCTTCCTGTCGATGCGGTGAAGTTGTCCTGTGCCCTTAAAAAAAATAACACCCCCAAAACATAATACTTCCACCACCATGCTTGACGGTGGGGATGGTGTTCTTAGGGTCATATTCTGTATTTTACTTCCTCCGAACACGTTGAGTTGAGTTGAGGCCAAAGAGCTCAATTTTGGTCTCATCTGACCACAGCATCTTCTCCCAGTCTCTCTCGGAGTCATTAATATGTTCATTGGTGAACTTAAGGCGGGCCTGGACATGAGCCTTCTTGAGCAGAGGAACCTTCACTGCACTGCAGGATTTTAAACCATTATGTCTCAGTGTATTACCAATGTTTTTTTGGAGACTGTGGTCCCAGCTGCCTTGAGATCATTAACCAGCTCCTCCCGTGTAGTTCTTGGCTGATTTTTAACCTTTCTCATGATCAGTGAGACTCCACGAGGTGATATCTTGCAGGGAGCTCCAGGCCTAGGTCGATTGATAGTAATGTTGTACTTCTTCCACTTCCAAATAATTGCAATAACAGTTGTCACCTTCTCATCCAGCTTCTTACTTATGGCTTTGTAGCCCATTCCAGCCTTGTGTAGGTCAACAATTGTGTCCCTGACATCTTTAGACAGCTCTTTAGTATTACCCATGGTGGAGATGTTGGAGTATCACTGAGTCTCTTGGCAGGTGGCCTTTTACACAGGTGACAATTTGGGACAGGTGTCTCTCATGCAGGTAGCGACTTCACTGAGATTGGGGTGTGTCAGTGGTCTGTGGGAGCCAACATTAGTCATGTTTTTTAGGGGATCAAATACTTAGTTCCCTCAATGAAATGCAAATTATTTTTTATTTAAATATTACTTCATTTTCTATATTTTCTTTTTGATATTCCATCTCTCACTGTTAAATGAAGCTACCATAAAATCATAGACTGTTTAAGTATTTGTCAGAGTATAAACTTTTAAAATCAGTGGGGGATCAAATGCTTATTTCTTCCACTGTAGATGCTCACCTGACATTCAACTAAAATTCAACTGAATATCTATTAAATGCAACTGAACTCTAAGTTGGATGTAAATGGTTATCTATTTAATGCAACACTACAACTAATCCTAACCTTAATCTTGAATCAACCCTAAATCCAAACCCTCACCTTAACCTTAACCTTGAATCTACTCTTAAACTGAACCCTAACCTCAACCTTTCCCCTTAAATCCACTCTAAATCTGAACCCCAATCTTCACCTTACCCTTGAATCAACCAAACCCCAAAAGAGTATGGTTAAGGGTACTTACATTAAGCTTAGAGTTCAGTTGAATTTAATAAGCATTCAGTTGAATGTTTGAATCTCTGAGGGATCTACAATGGACCCCTCATGTAAAGTGTTCCCTTTCTGCTAAATAATAATTGCTATAAAGAATAAAGGAGCTGCTACACCAGACAGGGAACCAGTGTGCAAAGTTCTGTAGCGCAGAATCGATACAGTAATTTCACTTTTTGTAATCAAGTCCACATCAGATTGATTTTTTCACTCTACAATGACCCCTAATGTCATACTATCTCTTAAACAAGGCAATTTAGCCCAACTTAGATTAATGCACGACCTGAAAAAGCTGCCCACATATTTCACTCTACTCATAACCTGGCAAAAAAAAAAAAAAAAAAAGTGAAAGAGAGATACTGTTCAAACTATTTAAACCACTGGGCAGAACACAGAGACTTTTATTTGCAAATGGGATGGAGACAGAGATACTAATTGCAGCTGACATTGAATCTGTCTTTATTCCTGCTGTTTCATGTAGGAGAGGGAGAGGTTCAGTCAATGGACATGACACTTGTTCTCCTCAGACTACAGAAAAAGCTTCGTTGTCTTGCCTGTGGAGTCGGACAGACGCAACGGTAATAAAGAATGAGCACAGAAGAGTTGAAAGGGAGAGAGAAAGAGAGGTCTCCACAGTGCTCCAGCAGTGCTCCGGCAGCGCTTCCGCCTGCGAGAGCAGCCGAGCACGCCCTCGGACGGCTCCAGAAGCGTGGAAATGGAGCGCTTGATTCTCCATTTCATACTTGCGGCCGTACAATCAATTCTTTTTAGCCCGCCGACTGTCTTTAGATTTACTTCTCTGGCGGAGTGAAATGAAGAAAGCTTTCATTAATCTTGCAGATGCCTCCCATTAATGACAAGGCTCTCTCATGAACAATGTAACAGCAATTAAAAAGGCCATTCATCTGCATTACAGCTATTAAAGATGCATGTCATTAAAAGCGGGAAAAGAGTTTGATTCATTCGCCCACTCGCCCAAATCCTACCCCCCCACCCCTCCTCCAAACCCTCACCCTCACCCCCTCATACTTTCTTAAATTCACCCTCTCCAAACCCGGGACACTGCCAAAAAAAAAAAAGAGAAAAAAATCTAAATATAAAATAAAAAAAAAATAAAACGGAGCAATTACAGACTGGCAATGCACTTTGTCATCAAATTAGCTTGGAGTTTTCCAGTAAATGGTGCAACACCTTTCGTGCACCTCTCCAGGCTTTTATTATTCATCAAAGAAATGTGCGAGTCAGGACCTTCTAAATGACTTTACCTTCTTGCGGAGTGGTGAGGCCGATGGAGCGCATGCTCTCTCCGCAGCCGGCCTGAGTGCACGCCGTTAGGGTAATACTGTAGCTGCTAAAAGGAGCCAGGCCACTTAGCGTTCCTGCAAGGAGAGAGAGAGAGAGAGAGAGAGAGAGAGAGAGAGAGAGAATGAATGAGTGAGAGAGGCGGAGAGCAGCAAATATCACTCTTTTCACTTCCATATTTCAAAAATGCAGTCCCGCTGCCTGTGATGCTATGGGACTTAATGCAATGACTTTTCAAACACAGCATAATTTAACCATCACTTCTGATAATAGCCCCAGATTTAAACGCGCTTTATTAGTCATCACAGAAGGGGTATGCCAGGCTTTTCTGTTCAGACGCTAATGATGGTTTTTAATGGACAGTGTAGGCCGCGGTGTTTAAAAGCAGCCTGATTTGAAAAGCTCTTCTCCAGGCACCTCCTTAACCCTGTTTTAATCAGTGCAATCTGGGTGAGCAAATTAACTTTTTTTTTCTTAAAGAATTGGACAAGATAAAATGAAGATATACGCAAACTGTATAAATAAATATAGGCGAATGAATAAATTAACAGAACAAAAAAGGTACAAAGAGATGTCAAAGCTTATGTATTCAACAGAAGTCAAAAATGACTTACAGATCTGAGAAAGATGGTCATAGTCAGAAATTTCTCATTTGAAAATTCTAAGATCATTTGGTCAGATGACTGTATGCAGGTCACACAGGTTTTATTGGGAGGAGTAGCCACACTGGCAAGGTCTGGTAGAAAATCCCTCAGCTAAGAGATAATTGGTATAACAAGTCAGAAAGAACTCAAGAACCACCAAGGCACAGGTCTGCCATGAGTTAGAACCTGCTGGACCACCAGTGCTGTCACTGTCCACACCCGGGTTGTTGTTGGGGCCCTTGAGCAGAGAGCCTTTACCCTCTCTGCTCCCCGGGTACCACAGCAATGGATGCCCACCGAGTCCAAATTCCATCTGTGTCCAACAGTAATGGTGAAAATGGTTGACTCAGGGTCAGATGGGACAAAGATAAAGTAGTTTGACCACAATGACTAGAAGTATGTTTGAAAAAGTGGTAGTAGCATCATATTGTGGGGCTGTTTGGCTGTGAGTGGAACTGGTAAACTGCACAAAGTGGATGGAATAAGGCTTGGAGTACCCGACCTCAAACATTTAGAAAATATGGGCACTAGGCTTAAAGGTCGGGTCTGTGCCAGTAAATCTAAATAGATAGATAGATAGATAAATAAATAAATAAATAATAATAAAAAAAATCTACCAATTCTGTCAAGACGAGTGGTCAAATATGCATCATTCTGCCAGAAGCTTGTTGATGGCAGTCAAATGTTTAATTAATTATTGTTATTTTCCTATTAAATGTGTTTGTTGTGCACCCACTCAACCCAGAAAAAGAACAGCTCAAAGAAGGTACTGAAAGCTCAACTTTGACATGTCTAAGTCCATGTCTATGTCCATGATGAGTGTATGTATTCCTCTGACCATAACTGTTTAAACAATTAAGACCATTAGTATTTGGACAGACACTAATGTATTTTTGACTCACCACAATGGAACTTTAAGGTGAAAGCCTACACGTTAATCATATTGTTCTAAAATCTCTAATTTATTGAGGTGATGTACACAACAAAGATGGATGCCAAGATGTCAAGATATCAAAAAATGTATTATTACTTTAAAACACAAGGTATAGTGGCTATAAGACTACTACAACTTTATTCTTGGGTTTCTGAAACCTGTGCTTAGCATTTTAGCATAATTTTATACATTCACCTGCGATACTGGTTCTAAACACTGAATAGTGATGATACATTTTTGGAAGGTAGTGTCAAATGGCTTATGAGATAAATGGCACTGGATCGACATAAGGGTGCTTATTAGTTCTATAACAGATGCCCTGAAACTAATCTGACTGTCCAAGTGCATCAAAATGTTTCAGAGAAATGTTATATAGTAATCTTATAAGTTCCATTACTGAGGAATGAGCTGTTATAATTTAAATAATAACTGAACCAGAGACTTGCAATTGGCTATTAGGAAATCAATATGATCAACATGATTATTAGTAATGATATAGTTGGATATAATATGAATCTAGAAGATTTTATTCCATATAACATACAGTTTCCAGTACTAATAGACGGCCAGAGAGACAAACAAACAGCTGGATGGACAGACAGTGCTTAGTGAAATCTGTCATCGCTTAGGGAACTGATTAAAAGGAGCCTAACCTCTTGCACTCATTTCTTGTCTCTGCTGCGACACCCTCATATAAATAGCGCAGCATTAATATGGCAGAGCCATAAATTAAAACAAAGGACTTCTGAAAGCATGGCTTTTAATGAATTTTTACTCTTTAAAATAAGGATTTATTTATGAATTTATCATCCAAAATAAAGAGAGAGTCCTTTTAATGGTGGATGTGCGTGCGTGCGAATGTGAGAGTGAGTGGCTCTTTGGCTAGCTTCCATGCTAATCTGCACTACACGTGCCAGGCTAATCTCAGTGCAGGACAGACCGCTGTCAGAGTCAGAAAGTAAACACTACGGTGCGGTCGTAACTGGGCAGGTGTCTCCAGTTTTTTTTTTTTTGTTGTTTTTTTTCCCCTCCCCTCGTCCGACATCTTTTAATTCAATTAAGAGGCTGACCCAAGCCATTCTCATTACCCACTCATTTGCTTTCTGGGTTTTTATCTGCCTGTGTAATTCTGCGTTTGGTGTCACGGCTATCATAAATTAACAAGGCTTAGCCTCGTGCTGTTTGAAGTGTGCCAAGAAAAGGATAAAAAAATAAAACAGGATCTTCCCATTTTGCCTGGAGACAGAGTGTAGATTGGCTATCTCTAAGTGGCATCTCTGCTCGGAGATTACACATTCATCTGATGTTACAAAGCATTTTCACAAAGTAAGGAGGCAAGGCCCCACTCCTTTTTCACACTGATCACTCTCTACAAATCATCAGCTTCTGTCCTGAAAGAGACACTGGTAACTTTGGAACGAAAAGAAGATAAAACATGATGACCTTCAATTATACGACACACAAGGCAGAAGAGCTCAAAATCCTGGGTGGGAGGGAAATAATAAAATATTGTCACAGTCATGCAAAAAACAACAACAACAACAGTATTGTTGACATTTGAGCAGTTGTTTCTTAAAATTGCATCAGAATGTCATGATTAATGGACCAATAGAAATGCTCCAAAATTACTTCATCAGCTACCACCAGTGTATAGTATTATTACCACGCTTGATTCAGAATTACCTTGGCCCTCTTACTATAACACATACCTTGTAGTCCATCTGTTTATCTGCATACTTAGCCTACTTTCACCTTGTTTATCAATGTTCAGGACTCCACAGGACCATCGCTCAGTTACATTTACATTTAAGGCATTTAGCAGATGCTCTTATCCCAAGCGACTTACAAAAGTGCTTCGCTATTTACCCAGGAAAAACCTCAGCTAGTTTGAATAGACTAAAAATTCAAAGATACCTCTAAGTTTAGACACTACTAAACACAAGTCAATAAGGAGACCACTCTACTTTTCATCCAAGTACTCTCAGAAGAGGTGGGTCTTCAGTGTGCGTCTGAAGACAGCAAGCGACTGCCGTTTGGACACCCAGGGGAAGTTCGTTCCACCACTTTGGTGCCAGGACAGAAAAAAAGTCATTCATCTTCCGTGGGTTTTGAGGGATGGCGGGTCAAGCCGAGCCGTACTTGAAGCTCAGCTTTTGACCATTGCCATCAAGTACGGAGAGACTGGTCCTTTTTTGGCTTTGTAGGCCAGCGTCAAGGTTTTGAATCTGATGCAGTTACACTGCTGGACTGAGAATAGTCCACCACAGCGTCCTGTTGACAGTGTCCTGCGACCACTGTGTAGTTAATCATCTAGTCGTGTGCAGCAACGGATGAGCTACTGTCTCTGACTTCACATCTGCAAGGTAAATTAATTAGGGAGGTGAGAGTGGACAGTGAGTGGACACAGTGTTTAAACACTCCAGAAGCATTGCTGCGTCTGATCCACTCAAACCAGCGCAACACACACAAACATGCCACCATCATGTCAGGTTTACTGCAGTGCTGAGAATGACCCACCACCCAAATCTAGGTATCTAGATCTTAGCCATCACACAATGCCAAAACACTGGGAGGGTGAAAGCTAGGATGTACCTTCTTCTGAGTGAAATAAAAAACCTGAACATCTTGTTGAACTGCTGCCAACACGGTGTCACTGGACAGCTCATCACACATGAAGGGGAACACTAACAACCAATTCTGTTACATCAGCGTATAGATGCATGCAACACTGAGTGATTGAGGAGAGGAAGGGCTTTTCTACCCACCCAGAAAGAGGGAGGCCAATTATGCCTCTTTTGACTTCCAGCATCAGTACTTAGTAACACCCCCTTTGGCAAGTATTACAGCCTGTAAATGCTTTTTGTAGCAGCTAAGCATCTCCCAGTTCTTTGTATGGGGAATTGCCACCCATTCTTCTTTGCATGCACTGCTCTTGAGGAGGTCCACAGATTTTAAAACCTTTGCCATTGCTCTTGAGGTGGTCCGTTGTGGATTTTGAGGAGTGCTTAGTATCGTTATCCTGCTGTAGAAGCTATCCTTATTTAATCTTCAGATTTCTTGGTATTTCATTGAATCCATTTTCTCTACCAGTGAACTGTTCCCTGTGCCACTAACAACAACACAAGCTCAAATCATGATCGATTTACCCTTGTTGCAGTCCAGTTCTATTTGACATCTTTGATCCCTTTTTCCATGTTTCCAAAATGCATCTGGTTTGTGCAAAAGTTCCTTTAAATTTTGTTTATTTCCTGAATTCTGGATACAGGATGGGGTTTTGCTGATGACTCTTGCATGAAGGTCATATTTGTGCGGGTGTTGCTGCACAGAAGAACAGTGCACCACCACACCAGAGTCTACTAAATCTCCCTGAGTGTCTTTTGCAGTCAAACAGAAGATTTGATTAGCTCTTTTCAAGCAATTCTTTGAGTTATCTATGAAAGTTTTCTGGGTCTTCCAGACCTCGGGACTTGATCTCCGCTGTCCCTGCTAACTGATGAAACGTAAAGCCTTCTCCTGCTTTGTGGACATCAATTATTTTCATTGTGAAAGTGTAAGGCAGCTGCTTAGAGGAACATATTGCTGCTACTTGTTAGTATAAAGCTTGAGGTATATTTGTAAAGCTTTCACCTGGCCCTTCCTTTTGCATGATAGAGTGTATATGTGTTTTATTAGTTATCTGATCAGCTGAGTATGAAGCCATTGTAAAATAACTAAATAATGTGCTGCACCCTGTGTATTGTGAAAAAAGTCTACTGCCCACCATTTAATTCAGTACAGGAATATTAACAAGAATATTAATAAGTACATTTTTCTTCTCGTAGGCAATCAAGTGAGTTCAGGGCTAAAATTGCTTTTTCAGGAATAATAAGCGTGTAGTGTTAAAAGGGCTAGCCAGAGGTAGCGGTTGTTTAAAAAAGATGGGCGAGTCTGTGCTCCAGACGCCCGTTGCGGCCCTTACCCGCCAGCCGCTGCGTGTTGGGGAAGGTGGCGCTGATCGGAGGGGACGAGGGACGGTCCCGGCTGTACGCCTTCACCACGTACCGCTCAATTACACCCCTGACCCCCGGCGGCTCCGCCCAGCTCACCTCCACGCTGGAGCCATTTACACTGGCAACTCTGGAGGGAGGCAGCACACTTTGTGGAACTGCAAAAGGGATAATAGGGGAAGGAGGGAGTGAGGGAAGGAGAGAGAGAGAACGAGAGAGAGAGAGAATGGGTGAGAAAGAGAGAGTGCACAAGAATCCAGATGGGAGGAAAAAAGAAAGAGCCGTGTGTGTGAGAGAGAGAGAGAGGGAGAGAGGGAGGGAGGGAGAGGGAGCGAAAGAGAGCGTGTCAGGCCAAAGAAAAGCAGCGCACATATTCTTCACTTTTAATAGACACAGTAAATCATATCCAACCATTAGCATAAATACAATTTATTAGAGTTGTAACTTTTTCAGCGCTGATTTAATATGACTGTACATCCACTGTTCATTCTGGGCTATATTTCAAAACCATCCGGCAATGGCCTTTTCACTACACGACTCACCTTTTACAAAGAAGTACAATAAACAGTCAAACGCATGCAGAACAAGCAGCATGCACACCGCATTTAACACACTGTAGACAGTTGTTTGTTTCTTGCATGTAAATTATGAAGTGGGATGGAATTGATTATTATTTGAACACTAAAGTTAATTGATAAACACTTTGTTAAAAAATCTTTATATTTCAATTAGAGAAAACACACTGGTAAAAGATTTCTATTCAGCCAGACATGTTAGTTTGTCTCCTAGTAACAAATTCCACGAAGAAGCCTTGGTGCCTTTCCATGAAGGGGGCCACTACCACACCACTACCTACTCTTCCAGAGATCAGATCTTCTCATATACACATAAACATCTATTTATGTACCTCTACACCCATACATACACACATGCATGTATACAAATCTTTCCCTAAAGATAAAGTAGTGCTGGCTCTCACCAAAAAACTGGTATACTCAGAGATGTATAGTAAGGAAGTAGGAACTACTTCACTTCTGTACTTGAGTACTAAAATTATGTATCTGTATCTGCTGGAGTATTATTTTTTTCTCCTATTTTCCCTTTTACTTCACTGCATATTTTGGATGAGTTTAATACTTTTACACCGGTGCTGCATCATTACTTCAAATCCATACAAATCATTTCAAACGTACATTATCACCTCCAGAGCACTAGATGGCACTGTCACAGAGTTTGATGAAGCCTTCTCAACATTGAGCAGATAAAGCGATCGAGCCGTGAGCACGCATGCTGCTGTTCTTCCTCTCACTCCGCTGCTGCAGTGAGGACACTTACGCTAGAGCTTTGTTATGTTTATTCTGAGATGTAAGAACCACCAGAAGAAACACCATCTTCACCACCTTCAAAAACATGTGTGTGTCCTAATGGCCTGAGATCTTTTGGCTGTAGTTTTGTTTACAGAGAGTGAAGCTCAGGGTTTTAAGATGCTTTCCTCACTTGCTTTTACATATTTAGCACTTGTAGCACACTGTAAGTGGCAGGTTGAGTCAGTTCTGTTTAGCCTTTCTTGTGGGGGGAGTTTGTTTAGAGAGTTAATTGAAGACTTATGTACATGTCCTCTGTCTTCTACATTCCTGCCCTTGTACTACAGCCAAAGGAATTGTGACGGTCCTTAAGTCTAAGAATTTGAAATAATATAAACAATGATATTCAGACTTTTGACTGCTTCATGACAATACTTGTACTTTTACGTTCAGTACTTAAGCAGTACATTTTAGAATAAACTACTTGCAATACTTAAGTACCAAAAATGTTGAATACTTTAGTGCTTCCACTTAAGTATGGAGCTTAAAGAACACTTCTACTTCTACTCAAGTAACATTTTTAAACAAGCACTTGTACTTTTACTCAAGTCTTGGTCTCTAGTCCTTTGTACATGTCTGGGATCAGACATAAACAGACAGATCACACAGAGACAAACACTAAAACATGTGCCTAACATGTCGAAGGGCTGCAGTTTACACACTGTAACAAAGAAAGTGTTCTCAAATTTTACATAATATAAAATATACTTTGGTGTGCTTTCAATAAGAGTGTGGAATAAGGACATATGTAGTTAGCTCTCAATATAATATAGAAAGTATGACCAGTAGGGCTGCTCAATACTAAAATAAAGTGACACTGCAATACTTTTTTCCCTACAATATACATACCAGATGTCACCAGATATCAATGATTTAAGGCATCATGAAAATAATAATGCACTCCATGTAAAATAAATAATACTGGGCAGGGAAACTCTGCCTCTGGTAGTTAGGTCATGGAAAATGAGAACTATGATAATTTTTTATTCATTTTGTGTCAAGCATCCAAAAAGCTGTAGCATGATGTATGTGCAGTGTAACTATGTGCATGCCCACATTGCGATGCCTGTAAGGAGGTTGAGTCAGTGTTTTATGGAAATTTGGGTGAATTTACCTAACTAAAACTCCTAATTTAGATTTTCAAGCAATTTCGTTTACGTTTTCGTTTAAGAGATAGTGGAACCCAACCTTAAAAAATTAAAACTATTGAACTATAACAGTAAATCTGAAAGATTTTTAAAATAGGATTCATTTGTACTAACATTTCTCAATTTAAATGAGCAAATTCTCAGTGCCACAAGCCAGTTTTTCCTTCATTTGTTTTTAGAATATGCCTAATGTTGTCATTCACTTATAACTAAATGCTTAAAACTCAAAATAAAAAATGTAGCTATTTTATCTCATTACTGAAACTTTCAATCATTCAAGCAATGTTAGTATTACTTAGTTCATTAAGACTAGCTTACATTACTAGCTTACTTACTTTTCTATTTTAAAACCACACAACAGACAGCCAGTGACAGTTAAAGAAAAGCAGTTAGTTAATTCTGATCCCTATAACTCAACCTCTGACTCCCTATGACTGCACTTTCCATAAATGCCTTTGGATGTAATGGTGTTCATAAAGAAAATCTTCTGGCATAGAGTAAAACAGCCAGCTGTTCCTTTTCATTAAAGCATTAGCTTTGCTTATTACGACTCAACTAACAATACCCAAGATATGGAAAAATTGTCCAAATTTAAGACTCTCAATCCAAAAACGCAAAATGTCTAATTGGCTGAATGTGCGGAAATGTGCCTCTTTAGTTCTTCAAGCCTTTCAACCCCCTTTCCCACAGTCTCTCTCTCTCTATCTTTATTCCTCTCTCCCTCTCATTCATCTTCCTCTCTACAGAAGCCCTTCATTTTTAAAGAGGTAGCATTTGTGATGTGCGCTCTTACCCTGAGCTACATGATAAGCTATCACCAAGCACCATCTCATCTCCCTGACTGTTACATATATTGCGCAGATAAGAAGGAAATGGGCTGCCCTGAAAACTATGGCACAAACAAATATCGGTACAGAGCCTTGCCCTGTGAGACAGCTAGAAAGAGACAGAGAGAGAGACAGAGAGAGACTGAGAGTGAGAAAGAGACTGTCTGTGTGTGCTTACCTGTCTCTCGACTGCGTCCTCGCTGCCATGGTCCGGCTGTCCACCCTCCTTCTCCAGATGCCATCACTCTGTACAGATACTCTGTTCACAAAAAAGCACCTTTCAAATCAGCCATGATAAAACAGAGATACAAAACCAAATGATATTTTAGCATAAAAATAAAAATTTGCAAGTTTTACTTAATCAATATGCAAATAGGGCCGCAGCTAATAATTAAAGCTAGTAAGCAAATGCTATAATTCTAACCTGACACTCACAAGCTTTGACATTTTTAGTTTAGGACGTTTTATATAATCTTCACATATTCCCTTATCAGCATCATCTATGGATTGGTACACTGAAAACATCTTCCTCAACATCAGCAAAACCAAAGAGCTAATTGCTGACTTGGGGGTGGTGGGGGGGGGGGGTACCTGCCACAACAGCTCTTCTGCACCATGGTCATGGTCTCTACTGTACATAAGCTGTGTACTGCTGCTATACTCATACTGCATTGTACATATGTGATGCTGTTTACAACACCAGACTTGCTCTACCTTAGCATACTAATCTCCGCAACTGTAAGGGAAGCCCAAGATCAAAAATTACCAATTTTGCATAATGTTAATTTTGGCATAGACTTTTAATAAAAATTTCACTGTTGCCACAACTGGCTGAACTCCTCAAGAATGGTAGATGCTGAGGCCCTGAGTGGAGCAACTGTCTAAGTGTTGACATCACTGGGAGACTGCAGCTTCATAGCCATTCATGGTTAGGAGTTCAATAGAGCATAAACAGCCTCACTTTCTGGGTAGGTACAATCCTCCTTCTTCCTCAATCACTCAATGTGATGCTAGCTAACACTGACGTAATCAAACTGGCAGTTAGTTAGCATGTTCAGTTGTCTAAAAAGGTTACATTAGTGGGGGTTTATAAAGAATGAGTTGGCTAGCGGTTGTCTAGCACATGCTAGCCTTCCCCCTCCCAGGCCTGATGGTCTCATGTGATGGAAGTCCTAACTAGAGGTTAGGGAAAGAGCAATGAGGTGCTGGAAACAAAATTTGCATTTTCACCTGTAGCAAAGATATGCAATCACTGTATAGCTGATATTGGCTCAAATGCTCTCAAGATTCTCAAATACTTACTTTTGCTCTTTTGTTGTACTGCTATTAAAGTGACGGTAAATGATGGTACAATAAAAATAAGCTAAACACTAGAGGTGTAAAAATGCATTGCTGCATTGTGATGCATTGCTTAGAAGATTTAACTGTATGGATTATAGAGTTTCAGAATATATCTTTGTAATGTTTAACATTAAAATTAAATTAAATATATTTATATATATTTTTTTAAGTAATTCAGCTAAATTATATACAATAGAACACAATGTAAGTACTTCATTAATCCCAAAGGAAATTGCAGACCGTGTCCCTGATTCAGTTTAATTATTAATAACATAACTAATTAGAATTGTGCTGAATTATGAGATTATATTATATACACTGAACCATTTCAATTTTTTTACAATATGGAATATGGAAAATAATGCCATTCAAAAACAATTTTACACAGCTTGATTCAAACCCAAGCACATCTTAGGAAAACCTATAGCTCCATATACAGTAGCAATCCAAACATATAGGTCATCTATCTTTCTCCTGACCACAAGTGCATCCAGTGCATCGTGGAACCCTTAGGAACAAGCTGAGTTTGGGGCCGGGGAGAGAAGTGATACAGCTGAGCTGCTACATTTGCACCGAAGCTGCCTTTTAGCTTCATCTCCGTCAGACACTGGAGCCCAGAGAGATGCGCTGGCTATATTTGGCCCCCGGGCGTCAGCCGAGCTTGCCTTTCTCAACACTTTCAGCAGAGTGCTGATGAAGGGGACAGTGCAGACTGCTTTAGCCGTGACCTCTCCACTTCCCCCGATGTCAGGGTTGCGTCCACTGCCGGGCTGGACATGCACTGTTTTGTTTGGCCCTTACGAGAACAAAAAAGCCCAGCAGAAAGAAGGCAGGGGAAAAAAACAGGCCAAATGATCGCCTGAGACATCGCCCGAGAGGAGGCCCAAAGCAAAAGGCCAAGATATCTTGGGGTCAACAAGGCTTGGCTGAAGTGCTGGTGGGGAAGAGTGTGTGTGTGTGTGTGTTTATATGGTGTTTTTTGTTTTTGTTTCTTTTTTTTTACCAGTGAAGGGCTGCAGAGTCAGGTCCACAGCGCTGCTCTCCCTGCCCACGTACACCAGGATGGAGTCGTTTCCCCGGCAGTTAACGCTGGTGTCAGCTGACAGGCATCCATCCAGATTGACTCTGACAGCGCCACGGGATGCTGTGGCCAAGTTTACGACAGGCCCACGCGCCGCCAATCGAACGCCCCTGATGCAGCCGCCAAAACCTTGGGTGGGAAGGGGGGGATGGGGGAGATAGAGAGATAGACATAGAGAGATAGAGAGAGTTAGACGCATTCTGTACTGCCTTATTTATCTAAAACAAGGAGCACTGTCAGAGGCATCCAGACAAAGAATGTAGAAGTAGGTCAGACTTTTTATACTTATATTCAAGTATACACTTAGTTTAAATAAGGAGTGTCTGAATGTGTGGCTTGTGTTTACGTATGCTAATGTTAAACTAATGCTGTCTGCTCCACAAGCATACATTTTCAGTTTAAAAAGATGTTCAGTCCAATTCCATTCAACACAGATAGATTTAGATAACCACATAGGTAGACCTCAACTATGAGAGACAAAATGAGAAAAGAAATTCTGAAAATCACATTGTCTGATTTTTAAAGAATTTATTTGCAAATAATGGTGGAAAAGAAGTATTTGGTCAATAACAAAAGTTCATCTCAATACTTTGTTATATATCCTTTGTTGGTAATGACAGAGGTCGTCTGTTTTCTGTAAGTCTTCACAAGGTTGGCACACACCGTTGCTGGTATGTTGGCCCATTCCTCCATGCAGATCTCCTCTAGAGCAGTGAGGTTTTGGGGCTGCCGGCGGCCAACAAGGACTTTCAACTCCCTTCTAAGGTTTTCTATAGGGTTGAAATCTGGAGACTGGCTAGGCCACTACAGGACCTTGAAATGCTTCTTACGAAGCCACTCCTTTGTTGCCCTGGCAGTGTGCTTGGGGTCACTGTCATGCTGAAAGACCCAGCCACCTTCCATCTTCAATGCCCTTGCTGATGGAAGGAGGTTTGCACTCAAAATCTCACAATACATGGCCCCATTCATTCTTTCATGTACACGGACCAGTCGTCCTAGTCCCTTTGCAGAGAAACAGCCCCAAAGCATGATGTTGCCACCCCCATGCTTCACAGTTGATGGTATGGTGTTCTTTGGATGCAACTCAGCATTCACTCTCCTCCAAACACAACGAGTTGTGTTTGTACCAAACAGTTCTACTTTGGTTTCATCTGACCATAAGATATTCTCCCAATACTCTTCCGGAACATCCAAATGCTCTCTAGCAAACTTCAGACGCACCCGGATATGTACTGGCTTAAGCAGGGGAACACGTCTGGCACTGCAAGATCTGAGTCCCTGGTGGCGTAGTGTGTTACTGACGGTAGCCTTTGTAACATTGGTCCCAGCTTTCTGCAGGTCATTCACTAGGTCCCCCCGTGTGGTTCTGGGATTTTTGCTCACCGTTCTTGTGATCATTTTGAACCCACAGGCTGAGATCTTGCGTGGAGCCCCTGATTGATGGAGATTAGCAGTGGTCTTGTAGGTCTTCCATTTTCTGATTATTGCTCCCACAATAATTTCTTCACACCAAGCTGCTTGCCCATTGCAGATTCAGTCTTCCAGCCTGGTGCAGGTCTACAATTTTGTTTCTGGTGTCCTTCGACAGCTCTTTGGTCTTCGCCATAGTGGAGTTTGGAGTGTGACTGTTTGAGGTTGTGGGCAGGTGTCTTTTATACTGTTAACGAGTTCAAACAGGTGCCATTAATACAGGTAATGAGTGGAGGACAGAGAAGCCTCTTAAAGAAGAAGTTACAGGTCTATGACAGCCAGAAGTCTTGCTTGTTTGTAGGTGACCAAATACTTATTTTCCACCATTATTTGCAAATAAATTCTTTAAAAATCAGACAATGTGATTTTTCTGAATGTTTTTTCCTCATGTTGTCTCTCATAGTTGAGGTCTACCTATGATGTCAATTACAGGCCTCTCTCATTTTTTTTAAGTGGGAGAACTTGCACAATTGGTGACTGACTAAATACTTTTTTCCCCACATATATATGTACATATATATTTCATATTCATGATTTTAACCCTTGATGTCTTGCTGTACATATTTTCATAAAATCAAAGTTTTCGACGGAACACCTACAGCATAAGCCACTGTGTGTGTTTGTCCATGTAACACGTGTCTCTTACCATGCAGCAGGCTGTGTCGGAACAAAGCTGGGTGCTGAAAACCAGCTGGGACTCCTCCCAGGTAAAGAGGAGAGCTGATGGTCAGTGGGCCTCCTCTCTGGCTCCTCTGCTGCTCCAGGGCCTCGTTTAAACCGGCTCCAGCCAGGGATCCCCGCTTCATCATGGTGGCGCTGTTCCAGCCACCGTCACAGTAGGACAGGCCCACCCACACGGCCAGCTCTGCATGCTGCTCTCCCCAACGTAGCACCCAAGAGAGAATACCACCCTGCAGCTCTGCCTGGACACACACACACACGTGTGCACATGCACATATTTGTGATTCTACAGCTAGAATACTTTATTTGAAAGATGTATGGCTTTTTATGGGCCCTCATAAGGGAACCTGTTATATTAGTTAGCCCACTAAGTTCGTAGAGCTGCAAATATATAGGTTAATTTACATGTGTGGCCATATGAAGCGGGCTTGACTGTGTTACAAATAGTCAATTATGTTTTTATGCTGTTTCCACAGCCGATAAGATTTCATTACTTAATTCAACACTGTGCAAGTTGTGATGGACACTATTACCATCTACACTGACAGTCACCAAGAACCGCTCAGTTTTTTGCAACTGCTTTAGATGCGCAAGGGACTGATTTCTTCTTTTCTGGTAGACAATCATTAGAAAATAATTAAAAATGGTTATCATGGACAACAAAGTCACCACTTTTGGGAAATGTGTGGAGAAGAAATCCTCCCATGTTGTCAGTTTTTTGTTTATATCTGTTTTCATTAAAAAACAACTTCAGCAATAATTTTAATGGAACTATTTCTGTTCTCACTTAATGGTATTTTGTTTCAGTATACAAACAAAACTTACCAAAATGTAATCCTCCCCGTTGCTGTCATAAGCAAACAGAAGAAGAGCATTAAGCTGATCTGTTTTGAACTCAAATGATATTTCAAAATTTTCTCCACCCTGAAAGACCTCTGGTTCCATTTTGAGGTAACCTAAAAAACAGGAAATTTAATGTAAATGTACAGCAGCAACTAAAAGTTTGGAAAACCTTGCTTAAATGTATTTTTGTAACTAACCAAGAAAATAAAGTCAAAGTAAATTTCTTTAATATTTTAGGCAGGAGTAGTTTTTCATTTCCATCTTTTATAGCTACAAAATAATGGGTCAAAAACTAAATATTTGTGGACCCTGCATAGTGCTTAGTAGCATCCTCTATGGCAAATATCAGACCATGCAAACATTTGTTACAGCCAGTGAAGAGTGTTTCAATTCTTGTTCTGGGTAATTTGTGCACCTCACAAAAAGAAGTTTTTGGAGATTCTTGGTAGGTCTTGCATGCACTATCCACAGATCGTCAATGATCCTCATCTTAGGGGAAAACCTTCAAAGTGAACCTCCTGAGGTAGTTCAGTGTGGATTCTGAAGTATGTTTAGGATCTGCTGTAACAATCTTCTGCTGTAGAGGCCATCCTCTTCTCATCATCAGCTTTTGTACAGTGTGATGTATGCTTCCAGAATTTGCTGGTATTTAACTGAATCTATTGTTTCCTCTACTAGTAAAATGTTCCTTGTGCCACTGGCTGCGAAAAAGTCCAAAACACGAACAATACGCCACCAGGAAGAAGTGGAGAAGTGTCCTTTTCATCAAATTCTGCATTATCTACATTATCTTGTTCATGTGTCGCTGCACAGTAGAATAGTGCACCACCACCACCTTTGAGCAAATAAAAACCCTATGAGCAGTTTGTTTAGAAAGTTATCCAAGGCAACATTCGACTAGAACATCTGAGGTTGATCACAGAATCGAAAGATTGTTAAGAGTTTCATTACCAAACTGGTTACCTGCAATATCCTTTCTTTGAAGGCAGGTACAATAAACAAACAAGACTGCACAGCCCTGCATTATATACCGGGTCAGCAAAGGTTAACATAACTGCAAATGAAGTTTGCAAAAAGCATATTCCTAGCTGGAAACTAGACAGACTCGGAATTACCATGTCCCAGGAAGTAGGCCCCATGCTCAGTATCCTCAGGACAGCCTTCCCAGCCCCCATATGTCTCGTGTTCCTCCAGGGCTGAGTCCCAGTCTAATGGCTCCCACATAGCCACAGGGCTGTTAGCCCTCTGGACCAGCACTTCCCTCACACAACCTGCAAAACCCTGTCGCACCAGTTTGGCTGGACCTACACATACATACATACACACATATATAGCCAGTTATGTATAAAAGCATACAAATTCAGTAAGAATGCCAGCCAAGAGCAGCTGTGTGGATCTGAACTGAGACATTACCAGTGTCTTGTCGGTGAACAGTGAAATTCTCTGGAAGTCCTCCAAAAAAAACACCTGTGTTTTGCCCAATAATAGTACTTCCACTGGTTGCTGATGCAGAACCTATTTAGAAGAATAAAGGAAGAGAGAACGAGTTAAAGGAATATTCTAGTAACTCTAGTGAGCATCTGCTCAATCCTTTGGATTCTATTATAATTGAGTTCAGTCAACAACCACTTCGAGTTGTCACACTTCACATTACTTCAGTTTTAGCGTCACTACATTGGCTTCTTTACGGAATCTAATAGAACTGTTGAATTCACTGTGCTGGTTGAGAGTTAATTTTTCATCTGTGTGTTTAAGAGCCCAATGAGGAGATGAACTTATGAATGGCAAAGGACTTTGGTTTTAATTTTGCTATCTACACCGATGAGCCAAAACATTATGATATTATGACATCATCTGAGATGATGAATATAGTTGATTATGCAGTAGCAACGGTGCATATCACAGTCTCATCAGTTCTTGTAGTTCGGCATGCTAAATTCAGGTGAAATGAAAAGGCATGAAGACCTCTCTGAATCTGACGAGAGTCAAATTGTTATGGGAAGGGGTGCTCAAATCCATGATCTGACAACAGGGTCGTTGATGCGCACGGCCAACAAAGGCTATACCAATCAGGGTCACACTGACAGAAAGGCTCATTTTACTTGATGGTTACATGGAGAATGTGTTGAAATACACAGCACATCACATCCTCCTGTGTCCTGGGCTGTGTTTTGGCTAATATGATTTACTTACTTACTTATCTGGTACTAAATGCAAGGAAATGGAAAGTGGAAACAACTGTCTATGGAAATCGAACATAAGCTACAGCTACAACTGGAGTGTTCCTATAAATGAATTAGTACTGGCGGGGTTGGATAATGAAAGCTGACAATGTTATCAGTACAAATCCTGTCCATTTTGATTTTGTAGATCACTTCTAATCACATAATCACCGGAGGTGTTCTTCAAGGAAGTGTTAATAATGATTATTGTGTTGGAGTGAAGAAACATAAATAACATTGGCAGTTTGGAAATAAAGTTAGTGGTTGTGTTTTTGGCAGGATTGAAAATTGTAGCATGGATTTTGGGTGAAGCACACATTCTGCCTTATATGAAATAGACGAAGCAAAGCATGCATGGATGTATATGCTTCTTTCCCCCAGTAAATGAGGCTGGTTATAATCCAAGACTGAAAAAGGCTCTGCAATTTGCAATAAATGCCAAATATTCAATGGCTTCTGGTAGCCCAGAGCAGATAAGGTCATAACCTTAATAGAGTCACAGGCAGAAAGAGCGAGGCGCACACACACACATTCTCTCTCTCACTCTCTCTCTTTCACGAGTGTGTGCTCAGTGCGATGGTTTGGAAAGCGCCGCTCTTTTCTGCCAGTCTTAATTGAAATGCAAGTTCAGGAGAGGGAGCAGCTCCTGTAGTCTAATTATTCTAATCACACAATGAATGGCAAAGATTAACCTTGATAATTCCTCTGCTTGGAAATCTGCAGAAGCCAGGCTTTAGAGGCATTGATGAGGAGGAGTGTAAAGAGCTGGCCTATGAATATGATAGGTGTGAGTGTGTGTGTGTGTGTGTGTGTGTGTGTGTGTGTGTGCACGCCATTACCAGTGTATTGATCGTCCACAATGATTGTTCCCACGGCCTGCTTCCTGGTAGTGATCAGGCGGTGCCACTGGTTGTCGTTATACCTCCTCCCTCCATCGTTTTGTGGACTGAGGGCCACAGCCGAGGCCTAACATCAAACACTTGGGGTTAATCACAGACCAATCGCCCCGCCGCTGCAAACACTGCTACGTTACAGGACCTAAGCTTTCTGGAGCTTTGTCTATTAGAGTAAATCTTCCCCAAAGCCAGTGGAACACAGTTTGCATTGCAGCCCCACTGATATTAACATTTTGTGTACAGATACAAAAACAATATGCAGACAACTGATTATATTGGCTACATTGACTACATGTTACATGCTCAGTTAAGCAGCCTTCAATAGTTTTGGTCAAACAGTGCTTCACTGAGTAATAAGATTGGCACGTGTGAATTGCGAGATTGTTTTAAAAAACATGATAGAATACTGTAAATATCGTAGCAATGGGGTTTCACAAAATTCTTAGCAGCTTTGGTGGTCAAGACATGGTCAAGAAATGTCAATTGTGTTGAGGTGACATGCCATTTGTTTTTGTCTTTAGATGCATCTGTAGCCTGTTTTGGGTTATTATCCATCTGTGCTGTGAATCGCTATCCTACAAGTTTTCCAGCATTTGAAAACTGAATCTGAGCAAGACAGTGTATCTCAATATCCATGCCATGACAGTGCCTCCACCATGTTTGACAGATTATGTGGTGTGCTTTGGATTATTTTGGTATTATTTTGGTATTTCTGAGCATTTCTTTTTTTAAGGAGAAAAACTTGTTAAAAACGGCCACTTCTAACATATCTAATATGTCTGATGAGTTTGCAGTTGAGTCTAATGATGGCCCTCTTCACTTGCATCAGCACCTCTCTGGACCACATATTGAGAGTTCCCATTAACAGCTTGCTTTTAAGCTGTAATTGAAAAAAACACCTGAAAATAGGCCAAACCACCTCACATCATGATCTTGATCTTCATTTCAAATCCTCTGAGAAGGTAAACACGCAAAAAGACAAAAAAAGTGTCACTGTCCAAACACTTATGACACTGACCGTGTATACCTTAATATGTATCTTACTTTTATCAAGTAATACATACTGTTTGGGCCTCACATATACCCCATCCCTGCTCTGAAAGCTAAGGGTATGAGAAACTTTGTCACCATCTACAACACCTTCACCTCCTGTGAACTTCTCAAAGAATTCCACTGACACAGGAGTTTCGTCTTTGGTGGACATCGACGTCCCTGTTTTCTTCCCAGCAACGTCTCCCTCCCAGAGGTACGCAGTGGATTCTGCCTGGAGATTGGACCCTCCACACAGGCTGTAAATTAGAGGCTCTGGCATCGTCTGCATTAAGATGGGGGTTATTATCTCGCTAAAATATGACATCACTCCGGCTGGCACATTTTAGCGGCCCCGGCGTAGCGCTCCGCAGTGAACACAGCGAGACACAAAGTATCGTGTCTCTGCCTGGTGATGAAGATTTAATGATCAAATCGATATATGTATGGATGCCAGGAGCTGCGATATGTTTACTGCAGAAAGAAGACGGCTTTAGGTATCAGCCTGGGGAGACGCAACACGCTGTCTTTATACCCCCTACTCTCTCAATGGAAGCCTTCAAAAGGGCTTTCTGACTATCAGAGATCAATTCTGTCACACTGCCAAGAACCTCTTCCAAGTGGAACTCGTTTCTCAGGTCACAGTTACTGTTTCCAAGCTTAACGTTGGACGCATCGGGTGGAGATGTTCCAAGGAGAGGACATGAGCGTCCTCTGGATTGTTGCTGAGGGAAATTGCAAGGTTTCCTTTGAGAAGAAGAACCAGGAGACAAATACCATGAACTTTAAATGGTTACTTTTTACAGTGCTCCTGAGTATTGTACTTGGATATTATTTTGGATGATTTGCATTTATAGTCATTTAGTCATTTACAATAAATGAAATATATGTGTGTATATATAATTTTTTTCAAATTATAATCAGTCTAGCTGTTGTACATTTACAAACATCTTTATTAACCCCTTTTACCTTGAACATACGCCAACACGCATCAGTAGGTTCATAGGTCCTTGCATGGAACATTGTGGAACTCCATAAAACATGCTAAACGACATGGTTTCCAAATAATTCATGATAGCTTATGCATTAAGATGAACAACTAACTAAAAACTGTGGATCAAGAGGTTTAGGCACCAAATATTTATTTCAGTGTAACTTAAACCTGCCTACAGCTATGCAAATGTATAGTACAAGGACTAGCACAGTTAATCAGTCATTGCTTTAATCTCCTGCACTTGTATGCGTATACTGAAATACTTGAGATTATTTACTTTTTTCATTCACCAAAGCACATTTTTTGCATGTTATTTGAGTGAAATTTGAATAAAATACTGAACGATTGCACTTTAGCATAGTTTCTCTGTATCTATTACACCTCTTGTATTTATTCTCTCATTTACTCAGCACTAGTGGATATTTTCATATTTTTCACTTGTATGAGGTACTTCACTCTGTTACTCTTACTTTAAAAAATTCATCTTAGGATTCATATAGGCTTTGGCGAATGCTTAGTAACAGAGTAAGTGGCGTCAGTGTAGAACCCAGCATGCTCTTGGTTAATAGCCCTTGAATTTGTTTAAGACAAAATGCATGCCTTCAATGGTGTTAATTCTGCTAATCATGCCCCTGGGCCTTGGAGAAGCTTTCTACACTTTGTGTGTGCTTTGGGCCTTCGAATATCAGCGAGTACCCCAATAAGGAGATTGTGGAAAGGGGGGAGGGGGGCAAAACTGGCATCATTTGCAACAGCTTTTTACAGGAACTAAATATTCTTTCATGAGACAGCGTTTTATAAACTGCTCATTAATTTCATCATTAGAAAGAGTGTGTGGGGAAGCATACCAGTTTCCTGTGTCACGCCCAATTAGCGTCCCATGGTGCTAATCCCATTAGAATTGTTGAATTCGTTAATGGGGGAACTAATGGGCACGCTATCAGGGGACATTAATTGGGCATGACACCACTTTTAGTTATAATTATCAAACTACCCCCGACAAAATATGTTTATGAGTGCAAAAACTGGCGAGTATTGTCGGCGATGGATATTGGTGGGGAGAGATCGGCGGTGGTCCTGTGGACACTAATGCGCAAATCATCTTTCATGATGGCTTTCATCATCAGAGCGACAGACTCGAGCCAGCGAGGTGGCATTGCGCTGCGACATAATTAGCATGCTACTGCCGTAGCCTTACCCGTGACTGCGGGTAACAAGTTAATTGGCCTCCAATTCAAACATTGCTTTAGTCTGAAAGTTCTCCATGGAAAAAAGGCAGTAGACAGAGTTTCATGGGATCAAAAACTAATTATTTCCCCTCTTAAAAAAACAATATTGGTTTTGGGTTTCACAAGGGAATCAAAAAATAACCATGCTAAGCTTTCTTCCTCTATATTGACCCATTAAACAGTAGAATCTGAACCAGTTACATTCAGAGATAAAGATTTATTATTGCAAGAACAAGAAGGCTGGGCTAGTATGTGAAAAATAAAATAAAATAATGATGAGTCGGACAGAAATCTAAAGCAATCTTGAAGAAATTTCTAAATTACCACTGAACACTTAACCAAGGTGCACTAGCAGTTTAACCAGGGGTATCTGGATGAGCTTTGGTTTTTGACAGGCATAAACAATTGTGTCCTACCTGAGGGTCAAAGAGAAAGTAGGGTCGGCCACCACGCATCTGCAGTGCCACGTATTCTTCCTGCTCTCCAGGGGACAGAGCACACAGGATAAGCCCGTCTTCTGCACGTGTACGAAAGCTCAGCTGAAGACCTGCACAAAGATACAACAGATGAACAAAACGATGAGTCAGCCATTCTTTGGTGCATCACCAGCACTGAGGTTCTTCTTTTTTTATTTTTCTTCCACCATTTTTCTCACCAATTCAGTTGTCATTTCAAACTTTCACACACTACCTAAGACTTTTACATCCCATGATGCAACTAGTGTTGGGAGAGTGAGTATCTTTTTGATTGCTGCTAATGCAACATCACTGTACAGCTCAATGCAAACTGCCAACTCTGTTATAGAAGCCCACACTGGCTAGCATCTTGCTGAGTGATGGGGGAACAGATAGGGCCATCCTACTTACCATCAATGGAGCACAATTGGCTGTGGCCTCAAAGTTGGTCTAACCAGCGACCTCCTGAAGAAAAGGCCCATTTCCACCCAGCTGCTAGCTGGCAGAACAATGTTTATAAAATATTTGTCCTTAGTGCAGACAGTGTTTTAAAAACCAGACATGAACAGTCAAAAACGCCAAAATGGCAAATCATGACTTTCGCTAAAGGTTTTTGGGTGGCGTACCCAGAGGTGTCATCCTCTAGATTCACTGCCTCCAAACTGTTCACATTCATTGAAGTGTGCATAGTACATTTGTTTCATTACATCATTAGCAATTCATTCAGTTCTGATTTTCTTTACTGCAATATTTTTCTCTGGTAATCAATAATTTCTTATAACACAGTTGACCTCTCGCTTATAATAAGACTGACCTCTCGCTAACTTTAAAATGTTGCATTGAAATCACTGTATGTGGATTAGTTATCTCCTAGTAGTATGCTTTGCTTTCATTCATCTCAAACAAGCATGGATTAACCAGCTGTAATTCAAATGTGGTAATATTGCCCACATGAATTTGCCGGCATAGCCAAAAATGGCAGTAAGCAGAAAAACTGAGTATCAGCCACACACTCGTATTTTACACAGCTGTGGCTAATGCATCTCTGGCTGTGTATAGGTGTGTAAGTCTCCTCAGAGGTGGCTATACACTGTATACCTATGAATACGCACCACTCCACTAGTGGGTGGACCTCAAAAGTGTCCACTGTTAATGAAACAGTGGTTAGTGTACATATGACCACTGCAAATATATAAAGAAGTATGAGTGTGTGTGTGTGTGAGAGAGAGAGCCCACATTCAGAACACTGAAAGGTCCCACAGAATTCTAGATGATCTGATCTCCACAGACTCTCTTCTCACAGAAGTGCTTTCTTTACATTCCCTCCAGCTCAGCTCTTAATAACACCCTCCACCATCTGACCTGAAATCAGACATAAAAACACCTTTGAAGTAAGATCCCTCTTCAATGCAGTTAATTAATATGTTGAGGGCTTCAAGTCCAAATCCACTCAAATTCAGACTATACAGATTAAACAGATTCTACTTAATCTATCATTCACTCTCAAGTGGATTGAAATAGTTGCAAGTCTGACCGACCTCATGTAAAAGCATCAGGATATATCTTTGTGCCCAAGATCGACATGACTGATACTAGGATTACGCCTTTGGATCTCACACACTGAAAAAAATGGTTTTACTTTCTTGAAGCATGGCATTGGATGGTTAAATTGCAAGTTACATGCAGTTACGACAGTGCTTATAGAAGTGCTGTGCAACATATAAAGAGGAATGAAGGAATTATACTGCTATATATTGCAATCCCGCAACATATTTAATGAATGGGTTGGCAAAAAAGTTTTTTTGTTGTTGAAAAATGGAGCTACACTACAAGGACAAAACTATTAAGACGCTTGCTCATTCATAGTTTCTTCCAAATTCAAGCATGTTTATCTTGCTTTTGTTGGAGTAACTGTCTCTGCTGTCCTGGGAATACTTCCTACTACATTTTGAAGGATTTGAGAGAGGTATTGAGGTCAGGATTTTGGATGATCACCTCATCATCCCCAACTTCCCAACTCAACATCATCAAAAGTATTGGATGGAGCACCATCATTCCAGAAAACACTGGGATTCCACTGCTCTGCAGCTCAATGCTGATGGCTTTATATCCCTCTAGCCCATTCCTGTCATAGACACTGTGCCTATAGGTTCATGTGTATCTGCTCCAGAGAGCCCTATTGTGCTGGCAGTACTTCTCTACATGGACTAGACAAGCTGGTTGTGAGCATCTGCACATCTGTGTTAGCAAGGGGTGCAATTTAAAGTAGCTGAATGCATTCATTCGAGGGGCGTGCACAATCATCATCATCATCATCATCATCATCATCAATCATGTAAAACTGAATTCCCCTTCCTTTTGTGATACAAGTGCCACTAAAAAGCCTTGCTGATATTCACTAATTCAGTGAGTAGTAGCAGTTCAGCCCCTCCCATTCCTGTAATCGTTATATTCCGGGCCATTCTAAACCACAATCAATGAGCCTGCATAACCTTAATTGTGGGTGTGGTTTGAGATCAGTATGTGGGCATGTATTTATTTAAAAAACAAACACCTGACACTGGAATTTAAGTGTTTGTTAGCAACATTAGCCTTGTAGCTCTAGTTTAAAATTAAAGAAGCAACATTTCGACAACTTGTCCTGAATGATCAACTACATCTAGTGTGACAATTATGTAAATTTACATATCCTTCACACTATGCCTTTAAAGACACACTGGCGAATTCACAATGTGGCACGATTAAAGACTGGCCTGAATTACATTTGACCCAGTAATTGACTTCTGTTGGATTACATAAATAACTTGATGCATCAAAACACCCACAGAAACACTTTGAATGGTGATTGCTCAAGACTTTCACAGCTGATTGGTGAGCGTTCATTTGCATATTGCTGCATTCTGCAGTATCAGTATTGCAAAAGCCAATATCGAGATAATCGCTCTGTCCTGGATATCAGAGAGGGTTTTTTTTTTGGACAATAACAAAACCCAGGCCTGAATCACTTTAAAGGGGTGTTACAAGAACATAAACGACACATTGACCACTGCTAGCCACTATTCAGTTGTGCTGTGTGTGTTTGTGTGTGTCTGGAGATGTCTGGGGAGACCCCCGCGCCAAAGTTGAAGTTTCAGCACAGCCGATCTCTCCTGGGTGATCAGCTATTTTTTTTTTTTGACAAGCTCTTCACATCCATCAGAGCATCCAGCCCATTACGGAAGGAAAAGCAGGGGGCCAGGGTCCCAGTGGAGAGCATCATGACAGGTCTGCTCAGAGAGAGCGGCGGTCAGTGGTCTCCTGGAGCCTTGGCCAGGCCGGGAGAGACGAACGATGAGGAATGAGATTCACCTCAGAGAGTCTCTGGACCAGTGTTCAGACATGGGGAGATGTGAAGCACTCTTGCACAAAGACTGCATCAGCACTTCATGGAGCACTTGGACTAAATTCAGAGCCCGGACACAGACCGAAGTGGAACTTCAGCTACGATTACATCCAGATTTTTGTGGCTATTTCTTTTTATGTTGACAGAATGTTGATTCATCTGACTTCCAAATGAGCTACTTCATTCTTTCTTTCAAAAAAGATGATACGGATACCAACAGTTTTTTTCTGATATTCATACCAACATTGGAATTGAGTACTGAGTATCAATACCAGGCCGATATTTTTTTTATTTAAAAACTACTAAGCTTTTAAATAAGCAGTTTTTAATTCAGCAACAAATAGAAATACCCCAAAGTAGGGCTGGGCGATATGGGAAAAATGTTGTATCATGATATATAAAGACATTTTCAAGATACACAATATGAAATTGTGCATACAAAATTCACCATTAACTGCAGATTTTAAAAAACGCTCTACAAATACTCTCCCATATTTAGAATTCAACTTCTATTCCTCCCAGTTAAACAGGACTAATGACACTCTCTGTAATGAATCGTGCAGTTATTCAGTGTTCTTTCATTTGATTTTTATGATATACTCATAAAAGCATGTTGTACATCACAATAACAATTTGATAAAGTATTGTCATATTGCCCACCCTTACCCCAAAGTAAATACACAGCCATCATCATCATTACATCTCAGTGTGTATACCTTGCTGTTATCTGCATAATAATAGTACATATAATAATATATATTACTTGTTACTATAGGCCTGTCAAGTACCTTACTTACTGTAAAGCTTACTAGCATATCGATTGCCCAACAAACTATTACAACAGTTCTAAAGTTATAATAAATCATCCTTCATTTTATCATGGCTTAGATGTTTTTTGTTTGTTTGTTTTTTGTGACCTTAACATTGAATGATTTGTTGCCTATGCTAGCCATATTGCTACCATTTTCAATGACCCATATTAATCAAACATGACTAATTAGGAACACGGATCTAGAATCAGACCTCATCAGCTCATGTACGTCTGCTCTGTTTTACAGAAAATGCAGAAGCTGACTGGGATTCATACTCAGAGAAAGTTGGTAAATATGTCACTGTGTGCATGATGTGTAATGGTGAGAATTAGTAAAGCCCTTCCAAATACTTGCCTTTGTCATGATTGTTGACAAAAACAGATATTTTGAGCTGTTCGCACTTTTACCTCTCCTGAATTATTATTAATTAAATATTTTTCTTGCAAATATAACTTTGGTTACTGATCATCAAGTCAAGATCTTAATTAAGCCCTTGCAAGTAAAAATGCGCAAAAATGTTATGCAATCTATTGCTGGTTAATTGGTATAGCAATTATGGACTTTGCAATATTGATACTGCAGATGGTTGCAATTAGCAAATGAGTTCTTTTTGTTGCTTCCTGGCAAATATCTGGTCTAGTTGTCTGCTTTGACAAATAATCTGTGTAACAAATGTGTAAAAAGCAAAGAGACAAAAATGAAAGGAAATAATTTAAGAGCTATAAAGCCACATTATAAAGGAGTTCACTAATGTATCTTTAACATTTTGTCAGGTAAATTACAATATACATGTTGCGCTGTCCAATGAAAATCATGCATCTCCAAAATGCATCTCCAAAACTGTTCTTAACTTTGAATGGAAGTCAATGTAAAATAAAAAGTGTATTCC
Source organism: Salminus brasiliensis (assembly GCF_030463535.1). Taxonomy (NCBI): domain Eukaryota; kingdom Metazoa; phylum Chordata; class Actinopteri; order Characiformes; family Bryconidae; genus Salminus; species Salminus brasiliensis. The sequence goes on along the minus strand of NC_132887.1, from coordinate 34,525,050 downwards.
AAGTAATGTGGAGCATTTAACTGGTCTATTTATCCAGAATTGTTTACACAGTACCTATAGGGCTCAAACAATGGAGAAAATGAAAAAAAAAAATGAAGATACGTTATTCATTGGAAAGCATGCTAGTATTTTTTTTTACCTATAGTAACTTATTAAATGTAGCTTCATAAAAAATATCCTTAATTTATTTTTCATTATAATCTGTTAGATGCTTCAAGGATCTGTGAGACGTGTGCATGTGATAAGCTTGGACTGACACGAAATTGGGCCAAAAACACTTTCCCATGCCAAAAACCATAATATCGACCATAAGTAAAACAAACAGGGCCATTTGGATTTAATCTGCTTAGTACATAACCTGAATAACTTCAGTCATGTTAGCATTATTGCGGCATTAATCAAGTTGTTGCGTATTAATGAGTTTTCAGCAAATGCTAATTACTGTCATAGATTCTGCAGCACCCCATTAAATATACAAATTACAGAATTAAAGAGCCAGAGCTTTTCATGATTAATCTTTAAATGGGGGAAAAAAAAACTAATGATGTCTGTACAAAGTTTCCCCTCTACTTTTCACACACTGAGGCCGCTTGACAATCAATCAAATTAATTAAGGAAAATAATTTGTATCATTTAACATTCGGCGCTACAATAGCATGTAGTCTTTGAAAATCACTCGGTTCTTACTTATTTCAGCCCCCCTCGCACGGCAGCAGGGAAAAGCTAAAAAAACTAAACAAAACAGCCGTGTTCACCATTCAGATTCAGTAAAAGCAATGCCACCTGAAATGGTTAATACAGTTCATCACAAGAAAAATGAAACATATGAGGAGTCACCCCTTTTAATATGCATGAGCCACAGTCTTGAGTTTGTAGTTTACTTCCAGACTAAGTATCGCGAACAGAGCCGAAGACACAAGCCGCCATAATGCATCAATGAGGATTAAAATGCAGATCAATCTGCTGCAGTGATATTGCATTTTTTAATCTTGTTTTTTTCCCCCTTTGATTTGTTGGGAGTTGTGCGCTCTGACAAAATCATTTAAGGCCCCAAATTAGATGACCATTGATTTCTGCTTAATGCATCGCTTTGGCTACATTTCAATATTATACAAAGTATTTGTCCCTGAGCATGTTGTTTGTTCATTTCATTATGCCTCATTTCAGCCATTGAGCTCTTCGCTCTCATTTATCCAGTGCCCCCCATCCGCCGCCCCCCTTTGCTGGCTCGATAAAAACAGCTTGTTTTCAACAGGGAAATCTTTATGTTTTCCCCGCCCCGGCGCGCAATACGTTTGCTCCGCGACCGCTGCCGAAAGGGCGAGGACTTCACAAGTGTGGAGTGGACTGGCCTTGTCCTAATGTATAGCTAAGCCAAAAAAGTAGAATGTCTGATTTTGAAGGAGCGGAGCGCCTAAAGATGTGGGCCAAGGGGGTGGGCCAAGGAGGGGGGGGGTGTTGCCGCTGTTCCGGTTTGTTCTTTGGGCTCCCTCATTAGTCGGCGGCCATTTATAATGCCAGCAGGCCCAAGGACGAGCTCTCCACTTTGACTGCAGCCATTGATCAATTAGAGAGTCAGCTGAACTCAACTCCAGGCTTGATTTATAAAGATTTATCCGTTTGTCATTATTTAAGGAAAAAACTGGAAACTGCAGTGCTAAATGTTAATAGAGTTTTGGGGGTGAGGGGTGGGTAGGGACTAAGGAAATGGCCATTCGTTTCCTGAAATTGCAAGGTCATGAAGGGTCACTCATTTCTATGCACGTTTCTTAAGGAGGCAATTTAGTGTCCCTGACTTCTGAGGCAGGATCTCCTAATTGCCTCTTTTTTAATACAAATAAAGTGTGATTTGTACGATACCCGCACGACATGTGTGGAAACAAGAAAAGGACTCACTACAACATGGTCTCGTGTTCCTTGGTAAAGGCTGTTGCACTTAACAGAGCAGAGAAGAGAGGTTATCTCTGCTGTATAGGAGAATGCAATGGGAGCAAAGGCGCTTCCTATGTAGAACATATCCCGCTGAATAACTACACAAAGGAAAGGTTAGAGGGCAGTGAATTGTGAAAGGTTCTTTGTAAGCCAGAAGGCAGGAACAAAATAAAAAAATAAAAAACAGTTCGCTCTGAGCAGACGCTTCTTTGCCTGATGCTGTCCTACTCGAGATTCTCGCATTCACAACAGGATAATACTGCATGGCTGTGCATGTGACTGTTTAGCCTGCATGGATGCATACACCAGTTTCAGCCCTTCTCACAATAATACTGAGCATGCACCTTGCACTCACTCACTTCATCATAACTCATGGCTTGCTTTTACATGAGTCAAAAGGGACCCTGGCCCGGATTTCCATAAAGCTGCTTTGAAATGACAAATTTTAATTGAACTGACTTTGAATTTCTTTGGAAAGCTTGTTACAGGTTGCAGGGCAGGTAGAAAGCATTATGTTACAGAGATATCATTATACTAAGACTGACAACCGTCGGCTAAGCAATTAGCTTGCTTTACTGTAATCTCTATAACCACAGAGAGAAAAACATTACACCAAAAAAAAGGTTGACCTCTAATTTCACTCTATGGGTACTCAGGTGACCACAAACTGCCCTGTCCAAATGAAATTAAGAGTTTGACTGGTCCTGCCTTTAAGTTTGAATGCACACCATTTTCCTCTCAAATGAATGCCTAATTTTATCTTTCTGTGATGCTCTTATTTGTAATGGTAAATGAATGAAATCAAATAAGGCATAAATTGCATAAATTGTGTTATCTAGTGGCAACAATTAACAATAAATCACGTTAAATAAATGACAATTTTTTTTGTGTTTTTGTTCCTAGCAAAACATTATTATTTCTTTCATTATTTTCATTTCTAATAATTAAGATGTTTCAGAGCCATATTGAGAACTTAATGCTCAAATCTACAAGAAAATGTATGAATAACTGAACAGTGAGAAGCAAAATAACACTGTGACAAAGAATGCAAGATATAGTTTTAAGTTGAGAGTATAAACATCTTCTGTATTAACACACTTTAGGTCTGAAAGAAAGGTACTGGAATCCAACCCAAACCAATGCACAGGCCTGCCATACACTGCAAGCAGCTGGAACATCAGTGTCACTGCCTACAGTCAAGTAGGTTTTACATTGCCATGAACTAAGAGCCTGTCATCCTAACTAAAGTTTATGGTCAGATAAGACAAAGATGTTTAGAAGAGTAAAGGTGAGGAGTACAGAGTTTCCACCCCACGAGCACTGTACTGTTAAGCATGGTGGCGTTAGAAGCATGCTCTGGGCCGTTTGGCTGCCAGTGGAACTGCTACATTGCACAATGTGGACATCAGAATTCTTCAGTATAATCTCAAACCATCAGCTTGATGGTCGAGTGTCCCAAAAGAACAATGGCCCCAAACACACATCAAGAGGGCTGTGGAATAGATAAAGTAGGTTAACATTCAGCATTTGGAATAGCTTTCACAAATCCTGGCCTCAACTCTAATGAAAATATGTAGATTGTTCTTAAAAGTTGGATCTTTGCCAGGCAACCAACACAATTAACTGAATTCTACCAATTCCGCCAAGAACAGTGGTCAAGGTACAGTTTTAAACAAATACTAGGGGTGCTGTATGTATTTTTTGATATTTTTAACCCTGTGCTCATTTTAGAAAATGGAAACTTTTCAACTAGAGATGTAGGAGTCTTAAAGGCACAGTGGCAAAAATACCCAGTTTAATTCAGGTGGGAATGTAATAAAGACTTTTGTATGTTTTTGATAATAAAGCCACATAAATCTTTCCTCAAATGAATAATCCACAAACAAGTAGTAATTAGGGTGAACTCCGACTATAAAACTTTCTGCAACAATACTACCTTAATGTCACGATTATTGCAAGAGGCATACCTGCTATCTTAAATTTACCTGACTAATCTGATGATTCAAGGCAAGCCTCTTAAACATAATTAAACTGTGGGTAATCTAAACAAATGGCAGGATCACAGATTTAAGGATTTTTTTGCATTAGCAGATGAACCAGAACCTATATTCATTTGGAACTCAATATTCCAATTATGTTTGTAAACAAAAGTATAATTGCCCTTTGTCTAATCGGGGAAGTCATTAATTTATCAGGCTGTTACAGAGAGTGAGAGCTGAATAAAGAGTGTACTCCTCCTCCTCCTCCTCCTCCTCAAACACAATCTTGATCTGGTGGTTGATCCACATACAGATGGAAGACTGTCAAACTCCACAAGATTTAACGCCGCTGCCTTTAATTGAACTAGAAGAAAATATTTGAATATTTAGGCTTTTAGCCTTTTCGTTATGTCCAATCATACAAAGACACCGTACTTGGGCTAGACTCCTAATTATTCAGCCAATGCCAGAAATATATATTTATATATATTTATGTTTTTATCCATCTTATCGTGTTTTATTAAGTTTCACTGCAAGTTGTACTATGTGTAACAGTGTAGGTGCCAATAAAATGCAGCTCGGCTACACTGAAAATAAGGGGCACACTCAATAGACTGAGAGTTTAAATATGGGTGGAAAACATTGCGGTAACCCTTTTTTTCAGGATCCCTTGTAGATGCTCATCTGAAATTCGTTGAAATGATGTTGAAATTTGTTAAATGTAAATGACTGTCTATTGAATGTAACCCTACACCTAACCCCAACTTAACCTTACCCCTGAATCAACCCTAAATCTTTACCCTAACCATAACCTAAACCTTAATTCTAACTCTAAACCTAACCCTAAAAGGGTAAGGTTAGGGCTAGGTGTTGGATTACATTCAATAGACAATCATTTACATTCAGCTCAGAGGTGAGCCATCTACAATAGACTATCCAAGTAAAGTTATACCAAAATGGTATTTATATTATGATATTTAGTTTTTTGGATGGCTGGATGAGTTGAAATAGACAAAAAACTGTAGCACCGCAAAAAAAAAAAAAAAACAGCCCTGCATTATGCTTTCTTTTCAATGATGCATGCTTCTAGTCAGTGTTTCTTACAGTGCTGATGACATCCACCCTATTCCCATATCCTAATGTCATTCTGTCTACCTCTAGAAATTTCTTTATCTGCCAGATACGTCACATCTCCTCTTTACTGTAACCTTAACATAACTCTATTATTATTTCAATTTGTAATATGTGCTTTATACAGTATGTAGGCATAATGTCTACTAAATATTTACATAGTTGGTGCACCTTGAAAAAGATATTATACTTTAATGTTTGGACATTAACATAACAATAACAATACAATGATTTATCATAACCAAATACTTCACATTCCACACAGTTTAGGCGCTGATTTAGGACAGTACCTGTAAAGTCAGTGTTGGTAGGCAGTGTAGAACTGGGAAAGTGGAAATATCCTGTCCCGGTGAAGCGTCTGCCTCGGACCACCTGGCCCTGAGCATCAGACAAGGACACGTCGGTCCTCTCCACCTGGTACACAGGCTGAGGGCCGTTCAGCTCAGCCGGGGCTGCCCAGGAAATCTCCATTCCAGTCGTGTTCAGCGGGTTCAGCCTGGGTGCCTTCAGACCTGCAGGAGCTGTCAGAACAGAGGTTTAGAACTCTTTTAAACTAGAATTTTAATTTAAAGCTCAGCACAGGACAGCTCAGGCATCAAATGAGACCGAAACAAAGAACAGGACAGAAAAAAACACAGGAAAACAGGAGAGGGGGCACTCAGGTGGAGAAGTGGCGAGGAAAAGAAAAATGTGCATTTATAGTCATCGCTCCATGCATGCCACTAGAATGTTTTAAATGGGGCTCTCACACAGTAAATTACCGGGCAGCGACACCTCCGCTGTGCATTTAGGCCACTTTGCCCGTCAGCCCAGCTTCACTAGGGAGGCTAATAAATGACGTCCGTGGGAAATGGACGTGTTGTCTTCAAAGACCCATCGCCATGCGTTGTGTCATAAATTACTCTCAATCAATAGCACTTGAGTCTATATATAATTGAAACCCTGATCATTTCAAATTCCTCCTGCTGATTTAATAGCATGTGTGTGAAGTCTTGGTGGACATTTATCACTTTTGCCTTAAAACATATGGGTGGTAAAAATGAAGTGTGGCCAGAAAACCAACTATTAGTATTGTTGACTGGTTAATTGACGTAATTGAATACCTTCATAGGCACTTCATAACAAATACACAAATACTAGCATATGGCTTAAGATGTATTAAAAAAAAAAAATGGCACTGTACTGATACAAGGGCCCTTGCAAAACAGTGACATTTGATCCTTTTATAACATCATTCATGTATTAAATGTAGCAATGCATGGTCCTAGTTGTAGATCGGTTAAAAAAAAAAAAAAAAAAAAAAAAAAAACTGAAAATACCAGAAAATGTGGAATCATGCTTCATAACAGTGTTAGAAATGGTGAAAACGTTTGTCACTTTAGTTTAAAGACCTTCATACATAATTTCCTCTACTCTCCATGCTTATTTACATGTTATGAACCCCCTACGTTAGCAACCTTCTTTACTACTTCCATTTGTCCAACAGGTGCTATTTTTAAATGGTAATTTAAAACCAGTAAGTAATTTTAAACCAAGAAAGACAGATGCATTGCAATGCATTGTTAGTTTTTTCTCTATTTTGTTGCTTACTGTCTCGGTCACCCAAATTGCTTTTCAGTATCAATCTTGCAGTTTTTCTTTACATTGTGTCCAAATTTTATGAAGAATGGGCCAAAAGAAATGACCAAAACGACATTTGGAATACAATTTTTGACTGCTGTTGAAAGTTAAGAATGTGTTTTCCTTATAGTTATTTCTTTTCCATTTTGGTAATTTGGAGCAATATTATACTTAACTGAACCAAGCAAAACAACGCAGAAACCGACATAAACAACGCAGAAACAGGATACTTTACCTAAAAAGTTACTCTGTGGTTCTCTGTACATGACAAAACTACTCCAAAGTTCCCTCTTTTAAACTAGATTCACAGGCTAACCATGAAGGTTAATATGGCTTTCATCAGATTAGTGAGTGCGCCAAATCTCCCAGACATGTCTAGCAACAATTACAGCCCTGTCTCTGTATTTATTTATTTATTTATTTATTTAAACGCAGGCTGACATTTTCAAAGACTCTTGAAAGCCCCCTGGCCCTTTTACACACTATAGTACTTACTTACATTATTTCCGTAACAGGGAAAGTATTGATTTATGCATAATTGTCCCAGCCTTCCACAGTGGAAGAAATATGCATGGCACAGTTCAAGTCAATACGGTGTGTACAGGCGAGGATACACTTGTACTGCACGCCTTTATGGCTGTAATATACATAAAACATTACCATCAACTCTTGATTAGCTGTTCGCTTTTTGACAAGATCAATAACGTCAGTCCAGCTCCCCTTTAACATTCTATGGGCTTACACAATCCTTGTCCTCATCAGTGTGTTCAAAAATGAGTTATTATGCTTTTTAGCAACGGCCAACTGACAGCTGAGGTCCAGCCGCTCCATGATAATACACTATTGTTTTACTGCAGCTCGATCTCACAAATGCTTGCATGGAAATATTAGAAACTATAAACAACAGCAATTTAAAAAATCACTTTGATTGGGCAATAATAATTTATATACTTAAACATATTACATTTATTCTGTATTAAATAACTTAGTTAAACAGCTCGTAAATATGGGGAAAGAGCTAAAATGAAAGCTGTGACCGGTACCAATTCTAAAGAGCTAGAAATTAAAATATCAGCAGATATCATTTATTATGGGCAATTAAAATAAAACAAAAATGTAATTCTGCTTTACTGACTGATATGAGTGTTAATTGCCATCCAATGATTTACTAAGTTAACAAATATGATGTCTTAAGCTGTGGGGCTGGACAGGAAGCCTGGGCACCAAATACTTCTCTGATTTGATGCTGTTAGTGTTTTAACCATAGCTAACCTGTCAATCATAAACAGTAAAACACAAAGTAAATAATTATATCCAAAAACCTGCACCATTTTTGTAGGTGCAGGTCCTAAAAAGGTCTAAAAGAGCTTGGAAAAGCATGTCCCAGAGAGATGTTTTAGGCTCCTCCCCTTTGACGAGCTGGAAGAACATCTTGCTCAGACTGATCTGGCACTTTCATTTTCCATCCTGTTAGCTAGTTAGCTTTATTACACTTGATCAATCTTTGGGGATAAGTAGGGGATCAGTGCCATTTTGATTTAGCTACTGTTTCTCCTGGTTTGGTAACAGGGCGTTAGTTTTGTGTAGTTTTGCTTCTTTTGTTTTGGTTAGTTTTGCTTTAGTCGTTTTGTCTGTTATTTTGGCTTACGCCTAACCCTAATGTCACATTTCCTCCACTGACTGACAATAAATTCATACAGTGTCCAGTGTTTGGTCTGGCAGAGGGTCATGGGAGAGAGCCCACCTTCAGGTTCTGTTAAGGGTCATAACAATAACTGGCGTGGTCGGGGCATGATCTGTATGCCAGCTTTTCTCAGATAGGTAAGGTAACCTAATGATTAGCATGCTAGCTAACCGGCCTAGTCAACAGTAAAATCACAAAATGCTGACAATGCAGTCTCCCGACTGACTGTTTATTTCTCATTAGTTTATTCGGAGCTAGTAGGGAAGAAATAGACCATTAGACAAGGCAAATGTTATTATTTTCTGGGTCTTCAGAGCTGGGCCGGGCCGGCCTGTCCAAAACCAGTGCAGGTAGACCAAACATGCTACTGGTTGTGGATGTGAAGCTGTGTGTCGAAGTTCACCAAAGTTGTACTTGACATGAGGTTTTGTATGGCGACGACCTCAATGCAAAATTGCTCATCGTGGTAAATAACAAAGTACATAATTTCGTTGGTAAAAATTAATCAAAAAGAACCCGTGTGTGATCAAAGGGAATTCCACCAAAAATATATATATAATTAAATGGTTCGCTGGTGGTTTTGGACAGTAAAACAATGTCTATATTTGTGTTGTAGATTTTGTGACCCCTGGTTCCTATCACCACCACTGTAAATAAGTATGAATTGATAGATTTCTCAACAATGAATCATTTCACAAAATCACACTGAATAATTTTGTTAATGATTCCGTTATTCAAATGGTTTGGAATATGGATGACGTGGGGCTACTGTGATGCAAAACAGAAGCAGTTTTGGACCTTGTTGCTGTAATGCATGTATGTATGTATAAAATACAAACTATATATTTTGGCTTCAGAAACAGCCACTGAGACAACAACACACAGCACCACCGTAACCGTTCCGGCAACTACGCTTTGGATGATGTTCGCTCCAGCATTGAGAGAAATGGGCTGCAATTCCGCTCAAAGCAAGCAGCTGCTGACTGCTCCACTCGAACAGATGGTAATTCGGTCTAATGGTGCATCCATATAATAGCGATGGGCATTGTGTGTACAGACAGTAATAAAAAACGAAGTAAGGATCGCATAAATTGCAATCATCAACATCAAAGTCCTGGCAGAGAAACTGACTGGCTGGAGGGGGGGGGGGTCGGTAAGGCTAAAGGGAGACATAGTCTTCAGTGGGCTCGACAACAGGTTGTGAGATGCAAGTGCGTGTTTGCTTATTGCTTCCACTAGGAACAGGGACTTGTGGTATGTAGCTGGGATGGCGGGGAATGAAGGTGTTTGCAGTAATAGCCCAGTGACAAATGAAAATTTCCCACCCAATCACAGTTGAAAACAACTGTCAGATGAAACATTAAGTCAGAGGCAGAAGGAAAATCCAACATTTGATAGCTTGTATCAAATGAACAACATATTGGTTGGTGTATATCACATAATGCTTTCCTGAGTGAATGGCATTAGCCAGGTTTTTGAGAACTGCGGTGTTAGTACACTGATTTTGACCCTTGTGCAATGTTTGACCAATAGCTCTTAAAAGAAATTGAATGTATGATCATTTTGAAAAGTTCACAATTAAGGCCACATAGTTTATGTAGATATGAGTGCTCTTCTTCTGCAGTCCTGGTGCAGTGCCAAACCAAGCTTGTTTAATTAGAGATATCCAAATTTTAATATTCAAGTGTCCATAGCGGTACGTGTCCACTGCACGCAGCGTGACATTTTCCGTCCACTCTCTTTGTTAGCACCTTGCCACTTGCGGGGCATGTATGTCTACAACACAGGACAAGAAGGAACATGTTAATCATAAAGTCATGGGTTTTACTTAAATATTTCTGTAAGGCGTGACAGTAGCTGAAATAGTTCTATTTTTGTCTATTTACAGTGCCGGTCATTGGACGCTCAAATTTGCTGTACTTGGATATAGGCATGGAGATTATATGGAGAAATAGCAACACCATGAACTGGACATGGGACAAAGTTGTGGCAGCTATTGTGCTCTATATTCACTGGAATAGTGCTTTCTGGGTTTAGGTTCATGTCGTGCAGACAGAACCATCTAGGCACATACTGGTTGTGCACGGAAAACGGAATGCTACATATGCATAATGCATAATTTGAATAAAGATTAAGCCAGCTCAACTTCTCTCGCCGCGCCACAAGTCATGTTTGCGGCACCTGCTATCCTACAACTACGCTACGCTGCTGCTATCCACCGGTACTATCTGCTGAAAATGAATGGAGGCGCAATTTTGAATAGCAAACTGCGTGCAGTGGACGTGTACTGCAAACGTTTATAGACAGATGTTTGATCAACCACACAAAAGTCATCAACCAAAAATTAACACAGAGCTGTGGGTTTACTTTTGTAGATGGTAGCACCAGTTTAAATGGGAAAAAACCCTCAAATACAAAAACAAATTTACAGAGAAAAGCAAAAAATATGTGGTTTTATTCAGATGATTAACAAAGGTTAGCTAATAAGCTAACAGAACTAACTGCTATGTTGGATGGTCTTGCTAGACATCAGCTAGCTCAGAAGTGCAAAGTCAGAATTTAAAATTATAAATTCGATTTCTGTGCGTTCAAGCAACAAAATGGGGAAAACATGGTCGATGCAATGCAAACTGCTGCTATGTTTGCTTTGTCAGAGCGACAAACTTATGTCTGGTAGGAGTGCATGCAAGCACTCATATTTCATATTAGTGTATGTGCATATTTAGACACAAATACAAATAAAAAATGCTAATTTCCAGTGTTTTATGTCTGGGGACATTTTTCCAAATTCTGTCTTGAGTTTAGTCTTTTCTAATTCCCACCCACTAGCAAGGGAACATATGTGCATGTTCATAATAAAAATGTATTATGTTTTTAAGATTTGCTTCTTTAAACAAAAAAAAATTTTTGGAAAAAGTACAGTATGCTTAAAAATAATTCTGAATTATGTTTTCAGAAATGTCTAAACACTTTTGTCATAACTAAGTTTTAATGTGACTTTTTTTTAAAGAATTGTTTTCTAAACAGAAATAGTTTAAGGTACACTTAGTGTATTTTAATTTTGCATTCTGAAATTTTGCATAGTGCTACACGTAGCCTAAGACCCTGTTTACACCAAGTCAGTTCATGCGGTATCGGGATTATATCTGGATAAGGCCAAGCCACACAAAAATGCAAGTGTAAATGCACCCAAAATGCATCTAATCCAGAGACAAATCCTGAGACACATCTGAGCCACGTTAAAGCAGTGCAATGAATCTGTCTCTCCAATACGCAATTGACAACCAAAACCCCTCCCAGTACAACCCAAACACCAGTAATAATCACTGGGCAACGAGTGAATTTGCTTATTCCATCCTACAGAGCAACTGAATTTCAGTCTGACTAATCGGAGACACATTTGACTATCAAGTGTAAAAATCTTATCAGGATACAATCCAGATACTAGTCACATGAAGTGACCCAGTTGTGGATGAGCTCTAAATCAAAGAGCTCAAACAAACATTTTGTTTTAACTCAAATAAAGTAAACCATATGGACATAAAACTGGAAAATACTGTGCCACATGTTACTCAATGAGTCTAGTTGCATTAGCATTAAATGAAATGAAACTGAAATGCTGTTGGATTCAATTTGTTCTGTTTTGTAAACATTTCTTAACAAAACAGTAAAATTTGCTATGTTATTTTGATGAAACACGACAACCTGTTTTTTTTTTTGTAAGAAGGTAACTAGGTGGAATGGTTACTTGATTACTGAAATACATCACATCTTCACATCTCTTGTTTGGACATTAACTGCAAACTCTATGTATGCATGCTCCTACATTCTATCTAAGCTATATTTTTCATTTTATATTTAGAGCACAGGTATGATCACCTCTGAATGGAGCACCCTCACTCCCCTAAATACAATAGCACAAAGACAGAGACCACTGCGCAAACAAGACCAGTGGTGAGTGCGTTTCCCGCCATATGGAGGAGGCGACGCCATAGACGGGAGCGCACAGAGCGGACCATATGTTACAGTGGCGCCATGAGCCTGACGGATTCATGTCCATCACTTTCCGCTGTATCAATTAAAGGCCCTTGAAGGCTGCTTGATTTGTGCCTGTGTTATTAAAGCCCGCTAATTCGTCCTACTTACATATTCCGTATAAATCTCCGCGAGGGCCGCGTGATTCATGGCGTTCGCAGGGAGCTCGCTGGCACATTTTTCTCCTTGTAATTAACAGTAAATTGTTTTTACTGCCGAGCGATGAATTGGGCCCCGCTTAGGCCGCAAATGGGGGAGTGGTGCCGGGAGAGTGGCGAACAGTGGTGGTAGGGCTGAGGGAGTCATTAAGTCATCATATGTAGTGAGATGGAGATAGTTAATAAGGACAGGGAAAGAGGAACAAAGAGAGGGACACAGAGGATGTACTGCTAGGTGATATGATGAGAATATGATATCCTGATATTCAAAGACATTTTGACAGTACACAAAGTTCATCATTTTTACGAACTAAAAATAATATATTTTAGAAGGAACCATCAAAAAAGGCAAACAAGCCTAAGCTTATCAGAAATTGTTGCTAGGCAGTAGCTATGGTATTCCAGGTGGTCACTTGATCAGTTACCTTGTTTGATTGGTTGATTGGATACTGCAAAATACTTATTATGTCATGTCTGGTAGTTGCTAGAGTGTTGATAAGTAGCTGCTATTTGGTTCCAATAGTACCCCAAGTTGTTGGTGGTGTTGCTAGGTGAGCTCGTTGCTGTAGTATTCCACAGACTGTTCATTCTTATTGACAAAAAATCCTAATTTGACACAGTTGTTTATACCTGTAAATATTTCTATACAAGATTGTTATTCCTATTTAAACTAAACATCACAGACCTGGTTTGAAGATCTGAGAAGATCAGGAGTCGATCCTGTTTAGCTGAAGCTGACCTAACGTTACAAGGATATCGGAAGGGACCTTAGACCTTAAACATCTAATTCTCGGCATGGAGTCTAGCGTGGAAGCCCCCTAAGTACCCCCGGCCTCAGGTGAAACGCATGATACAATCAGACGACACAAAGCAATCAAAACCACGAACACAATTGAACTGAACCAAACATACATGATGTAAATGAACTTGAACCGAATCTAAGAACCGACACATACACACTGAAACATGAAACAAGTCCTTAAGTGAGCCTGCGGGCCCCGGCTCGGGACCGTCCACAGGGAGGGTGCGGCGACGCGGACCTGACAGTTATGATGAAAACTTTGGGAAAGGCCATTCCAAAAGCTTTTTAATAGCCTGCTCCACAGCTTTACACCACAACCACTTGTAATATGTCTAATTTTACAACCATCTTTAATTGTTTAGATGAAACATCTAATTGTTTCCAAATTCCAACTGTCCCAGCTGATGGTTTGATGTAATATTAAAGAATTCTGGGGTAATCCTTCGCTATTATTTTATCCACTTGCAATATACCAGTGCAATCTCCCAGTGATCAACAATTAGGCTATGCCTCTTGGCAGCCCTAAAAAGTGATTTCAGTATTTGAATACTGTTACCTACACGGTAGAAGCTGATTTATGTTAACTTAAAAAAATAAGCCAAGAACACAAGTATTTTGATTTTTATTCACATTACTTATGCACATTAAGTGATTTCCACTTTAAACTTTCTAAATAGAAATATATTCATGTGCACCCAAGCCTAATTGCTGAAGTCTTTGCATCAGTGTTACAAGCACACACTTGTTTGAACTCAATCCAAAGAAAGTTGACATTAAAATGAAAGATACTGTGGCTGGTATGTTACTCTGGTAAGCAGCATCACTGTATTGGCATTGCTAAAAGACTAGAACCACAGCGTAAATCTGAATCGGCTGGATATTCAGAAACCTGTATTTTTAATATATAAAAAACATTAACTAGGTGAAATGGTTAAACAAATACTCAAATACCTGCCAAATTCTATAAATAGACAGTAACTGCAAAATTGTCAACTGATTAGTCCACTGGCAGCAAAACAGCTTCAAAGCATGGTGCTACCACCACCATGCTTACTGCGTTATAAGGGCTGAATGCTTTACCTTTCTTCCTTCAAATTTGCCACTAGTTTTTTTCTCAAATGACAATAAAATTTTCCGTTAGGAGAATTTCTTTGTGTGGTAAACTGATCTTGAAGGTCCATCAGTAGAATTTGATTAACACGGCCACCATGGAATTAATGCATTTCTTCACCCAACACCATATTCTGTTCAGTACAAAATACTGTATATAAGTACTTTGTACTCTCTAGCCCTATGTCTGGCATTAGGCATTGTGCCAATAGGTTTATGTTCATCTGCTCCAGAGTGTCCTATTCTATTGGCAATACTTCTCTACAGGGACTAGACAAGCGTGTGTGTGTCTGAAAACAACTGTGTACACTTCTCAACTGACTGCGCCTCTTGTATAAAGCAATAAAATATCATTCTATTAAATTGTCATTAAAAATATTAAAGTAGCAACATTTCTGCACAAATTACTTTGCTGCATCCTTAATGACATACTACTAAATTTGTTGGCACAACGAGAAAGGGAATATGGTGCCCATCCCTCACTGGTTTAAGTGTGTTTCTAAGGTCAGTGGGGCTAAGCTTGACTGATAAAAAGGGAGAAAGACATACAGAAACAAAGACAGAACAAAAGAAAGCACTCAGACAAAAAGTCTGATTTAAAAAAAAAATGGCTTGATGACATACTTTCCGAAAGTGTGTGAACGCCTGAACCCTTTCTCCCCCAACCTGCCTGCCTGTTTCCAATTTCATCAATTTCAAAGTATGAAAAATAATAGAGATAACCTGAGAGCGAATCTAAAATAGCTTTTATTCATATTCCTCAGAGATAAAAGCCCTCCATTTCAATGGAGAGTAGGCCAAACGGTATTTGCTCCAATTCATAGGTTTACACACGTCATGGTTCAGTGCTGGGATGGGGCTACACAATTAAAGGTGCCACTCGCTTGTCCCTCGGCAGCTGGGAACTGGCCTTTAAACAAAGTGGCTTTGACCGATGACGGACGCTTTCCATTAAAGCCCCGTCATTAATATTAAAATGGAAATTAACATGTATCCTGCACCTCGGCCTAAGACAAAACGTACTTCCCAATTTATACTCATAATTAGATGTTGAGAGATTGCTCACACACAGCACACACACAGACACACACTCATAAACAGACCACAAAAAAAAAGAGCTACAGTAAAGAAATGCATTTTGTTGCAAACATTACAATGGGAAACTTTCATTTTATTTTTTGGGGGATTTTATGTAATGAACCTACACAAGTGGACTGTGCATATGCATACACTCTTTTTGGTATGAGGCCCCCAACTACTTTCAGAAGTCACATAATTGGTCAAAAAGCGCTGCACAGCCAAGACTGGAGTATCTTATTCCCCCCAATACATTTTAATTCCAGGTTGTAGTGTAACAAAATAGGAAGAATGCCGAGGGGGGTGAATACTTTCGCCACGCACTGTAAATATATATAATAAATTATATTATATTATATTTATTTATTTAAATATAATATAATATATTTATTTAATTATTTATTTAAAATTTAAATTTATTATTTTATTTATTAATTTATTATAATTATATTATATTATATTTTGGTGGACTATTCACAGTTCTGCAGTACTAATGTGTCTGCTCCACTCGTACCAGCGCAAACAAAACTACAAAATGCTTATATATGGTACGTAGAGCTCGTATAATGGGTCAAGTTCATTCCAAACCAGGGGTGGTCATAATATTTTGATATGACTGTGTATGTAATACAAGCAAGGTTCACTGCCAGCAATCTTAAATCAGTATCTTATCAGTCAGTGAAGCACAATTTAAAATACTACTGCTGAGAATTTGTCTGCATTTACATAAATTTAGTTAAAGTGTTTGCAAATCGGCGACAAACCACTGCACACACTCAAAGTAAAGACTTGTGTAGTGCGACTGTTTCAGCATGCAACATTGCCAATATGTTTTTCATGTTTGAAAATCTCTGTGATGAATCTACAACATGCAGCAAAAGCAGTGATGAGCTGTAACAGCAGGCAATATTAATTCTAACAGTAACTTACACGTTCAGATTTCACTTAAAAAGACAGGTGTAACGCATTGTGATCGGATTAGGATCAGATCATTTAAACCACATTTAGAGGTGATCAGAGACCCAATTTCACATACAAACATAGTTTCATGACGTAGGTGATATGGCTTTTGGAGAACATGAATGGTTTAGAGGAACAGTGGGTGTTCCACAATGCGTTGGAACAATAGAGGGATCACAAAAAATAACTATTTCAACCGCAAGTGAACATATTCTGTAAAATTGCCAGCTGGGGTCGACCAGTTGTGGTGCTTCCCTCCAGGTGCGTTGGTTGCTCGGCGATGTTGCTTCAACGGAAGTTCGAAAAGCGAGCGAATTGACAGAATTTTTCCGGCAGACGTATTTCCACTTGCCTAACTGTATCCAGACACGGACAACATATTCTGTTTACACTCCTGGAATGTGGTGGAGATACGTCTCTGAACACGTCCGTTGTTTAAGCAATCTGATCAAAATCCAATCTCAATGTGTCTTACAAGTGTTTTCACATAGCTTTTCATGTGGTCAACAGAAATCTGAACATTAACACAAAGTGTAAACAGCCACTAGGACTAGGAGTGCACGCTGCTGTGTTCACATAACTGATCATAGGTGACTGTTGTGTAGTGTAAATTATACAGCGATTCAGATCACCTAAAATCATGCCCACTTGGAATAAGGTACTAATAAATTTAAGATGTTCAGACTGATCATGCCCTGACAGACAGCTAAATAAACAGTGATGTCCTGGTGGGCACAGGGGTGCAATGTTAAGAGTGTACTGACCGGAAGGCCGTGTGCGTCCTGAAGCAGGTGGACTGCTCACACAACCATGCGTGTTACACACAGTTACTGTGAAGCTGTACTCTTCATAGGCCTTCAGGCCCACCACAGTGTAGCTCCGGTCCTCTGCTGAAGCTCTGTACAACAGCTGGTGATACAAAAACATAGATAACACAGTAAATATCATGGATACATAACACTGCATGTTGAAAAGAGACAGTATATACATTTAACAAAGTAAATTTCAGATCTTTCTAAAAAATGTAATATAATTTTATGGAAAAATCTACATTCTACTTTGCCCACCTTAAGAGAAGCTTTTTATAAATGTACAAACACAAGCTGTAGACCATCTGTTGTCATGCATAAATAGCTAGGTCCCTGGAATTATTATTTCACTTCTAGTCATAAACAACTATATAATACAAGTAACTTAATTTCCAGGTGACTTCTGTGATAATTTGACAAAGATTGTTTTGCATAAGCATGAGGGGGGCAACAAAGGAAAATAAGTGGATATTTCAGAAATCATGGTAACCTGGAAGCCCTAGTACATCTCCAAAACTCCAGACCAGCAGGCCCAGCAAGGATAGTGGGAAATTTAATACAGGTCAGCTTCTATGCTTGGTCTTGGATGGTCCATAACTGAAAATAGAGCTGACTAGAGACAGGCAGGTGCACTGAGTCCAGCTGTTCTTCCATACTAAAGTATTAATTAGAATATTAGACAAAACTGATTCTGGATCAGCATCCTGACTTACTACATGCTGGTAATATCCAGTATGAGAGGTAGTGTGAGACTCCTATACTGAGTCACAAAAAAAAAAAAGAATCTGTCTGCATAACAATAATGCACATATACACACATAATGCACACAATATCTGTCAAACCCAGCTGACTTGACATATTTGTTAAAAGAAAAAGGCAAAAAAAAAAAAAAACGTAGAGTAGAAAAGGCATATCTCCGGGATACTGATGAAAAATATTAATGCTAACACCTACTTATCAGCCTAATTAAAATCTAAGATAGTGAAATCCAATTAAAAGGAAGGTTGTTAAGGAAAATTAAGCTCATCAAATCTCCTTGAAGCAGCATAGACTAGGAGGACTAGAGGTGATGCCGATACAGGCTTCGGCCGCCCGAGTAAACGGTGGGTACTGAGCCACTTTAACCTTTAAAAGGTTCCGCCGCCTTATGCACACACAGAGGACATGAGGTTTCACACCAGTGAAGACCATGGCGGACGCACAGGCATGGACATGAGAGCAAGAGAAAAAACAAGAACGCATACACAAATGAAGGTTACTGAGAAGGAAAAAAAACATTAAAAAAATAATAATAAAAAACCACGGTCAGCGTGTAATTGCCTCAGATGCTGACTCTCCAAGGGGCTACTGCGGGGCAACCAAACAATGAATTGTTTCTTATTCACCTTCTCCAATGGGAACTGCAGCTTATCCTTGTCCAGCAGAAATAAATAGGTCCATGTAAATGTACCATTTTAGGAGAGAACTGTACTTCCTACTTTGTGTTAAACACTATTCTGACCCCAGTCCCCATTTCTTCGATTTCAACTGATTGATGACAGCAATATGAGCTCTTTATTGGACTATATGTTTGCATGTTTAGTTTGCATATGTATGCAAAAAAAGTTAGGTTTTGATGAGGGGGGGTAATCAGTACTATAAAATGGCTCAGTGCTGGAGGGATGTAATCAAACCTTGAAGAACTGGAGTAATGGAAAAAGGAACATTAATATTATGCTAAATATCCAGAATATGCTTTTAGCTTTTACTGTATCCATACATCAGGAAGGTTGTGTCCTATGCTAGCATGGACAGGTCAATTCTAAATAGAAGTGACTTTTGTGACAGTAGATGATTATGACAGTAGATCTAATGCTGGCCCTGCAGGTCTAAAATTGCATAAAGGGTCATGCGATACCTGTGTGACAACAGGAGGGGCGTACGGGTTGGAGGTTTGCTCTTGGTAAAGGCTGACCCTGTACTCGGTCACTCTCCCCCGGACGTCCTGCTCTCGTGGTGTCTCCCAACTCACTAGGAGTGATGACGAAGACACTGAAGTCACCTGAGGAGGGCTCATGTACTCAGGTACTGTGAAGAGATGACAGTATTAAATCATGATGACTGCATTATATCACTGCTACTGAACTCTAGCCCTGTTTAGATTCATTCATGTTTGATCGCTGTCCATAAAAGACAAATACATATTATATATGCTGTCCTTTGCAAATCTTTCTTAAAACATAACATAAATTGCGGTTCTCTTTACATGCTGTACATGTACACTTTCTTCTTTCTGTGTAATTTAATGGTAGCTCAAATCTTTTCTGTTTGATTTTGGTTGGTGGGCACTGACTGAGCATGTGGGAAACTAACCTCCCTCTCCAGTACGGCCCACTGTCCACTCCGACGTGGTGCTGCCGGCCATGTTAATGGTGAGCACTCTGAAGCGGTAGGCAGTGAAGGGCTTCAGATCAGACACAACCACACTGCTCTCAGGCGGAGTCAAGGCATTCTCATTTGCCGAGCCCATTGGTTGCTGGGGGTTCAGCCATCCGCTGCTGAGGAAAACCCTGTGTTCCAAGCCAGGACTGGTCACGTTTTCCAGCGACTCGTTTAATACTTGCATAAAGAGCTCGTATCTGATGATGATACCTGAAAAGACCAAAAAAAAGAGACAATGACAAAAAGTTGACAAGTTTTCAGCCATTTCACAGCTTGCCGCCCTGTTTCTCTCACAACTAAGTGACTAAGATAAAGACCTCTGTAAGGCATACATCAGCATAAAAGGGCACATTCCACCAGTTTCAAGAAAGATTTGCATAGGACAGCATATATAATATGTATATAATAACAACAACACAACAATTTCCATAATCTTCCCGATACGCCTCAGCAGAAGACGGAGGATATTGAGATGTAAGACCAGCCGCTGACAACATGCAATTACAGCTGCAGCCCAAAATGACAGAGGGAAGGGGGGGGGGAAGACGAGAAAGGAAGAAATCAGATAGACACAATTAAACGGAAAAGAGATTCGCTCGCAGAATCCTCCGAGGGTACTTTATAATGGCCCATGTTAATGAGCTAATTTGTGAAAAAGCATGATAACTGGCATTAAAAGTCATTGATATACAGGAGGCTATTTTGCCGCACTTTCAATGGCGCAAGGCACAATGCATAATTGTATGCGGCAATCAGCTGCCTTAAAACGTGAATGCCTCTCTCTGATGCGCGGGCCCACCGGTTTATACCGCAGAATGGAGAACGGGCTGAGCCTTAATCAAGCCTCTTGGTTGTAGATTAAAGTTCGTCAGGAATTAATTTTCAGCCGGGCAGAGATCAAATAGCATTTCTGTAATGGTATTTCTCATTATTGTAATGATGAGGCTGAAGACTGCTAAAAGAGCATGAGTAAGAAGCAGTAGATTTTTTTTTTGCACTGCTGTATAACGCACATCATGATACGCACAGAAACCAACTCTTAAGAATAATTTGTAAGTATTACTGGCATGCCACAGTATGGCACTGCATTAATTCACTGGTCCTTAAAAGTCTAAAACTCGCACAATGCTCTTGCCTCTAAAGTGCAGTCAAGTCACACAATATGACCAATATGAATATATTTGACTGATACATTGACTGAAGCAGTGCTTATCTGACTGAATATCAGTTGCCACACTTCTTCTTAAAGGTGCTCTAGAATGCAAAAGCAAAAGAGGGCTGTAAAATGAGCCAATTTCAAAAACAGTCTTGACTCGTTAATATTTATGCCTTCAACATGTACATATACCAGCATTCTTGACATCTGCAACAAAATGTCTCACACAAACAAGCAAATGTTTAAAATGGGGTGTGGTTAACCCCACTACAAACAAACAGTATATTTCTTACTCTTTCTATTAATTTCTTTACAATAATACAGCACAGATATATGATTCACACATTTCCTGAATCTGTTGAGCCCTTGAACGTGACTCGCATCCGGAGTTACAATGCTATGAAGACGGGTCAAAATACCTGTATCTGCCTCTCGCCGTGTCTAACTGGTAGACTTGTGTGTCAGTCATCTGCCGCCATCTGTGAATGCTGGATTCGTGAGTCTGTCTATGTATTGTGTGAAACTGACCCATGGACATTCAGAAACTCGTCCTCTAGCTTTCACGGGACTAACTGGTACATTTGTGTGTCCATCACCTACCTCCCATCTGTAATTGGTGGATGTTGTGTGTGATATATATTGCCATATTGTCGGTCATATATGGTTGTGTGTGAAATCTGAAAAACCTAATTCAGACACCAAAACAATTCGTCTAGATGAGTAAAGGTATGTTTCACAAGAAATATGAAGAATTTCTTTTTTTCTTTTTTTTAAATCAGACCAATTTTTCAGGTTTAGGTGTCACAGTGCTCTAGGTCACATAGGGTCTCATTATAGAGATAGCTGAAGAGCTGAAATTGAGGTGAACATTTTAATAAAAAAAACATGTGGATTATCTTATATGCATGTGCCTTTAAAGACGAATTAAAGAAAATAAGCAAACATTTGAATGAAAAATGCCCTTAGACTCAGCAGCAGAGTACAGTTTGAGTAGCTGTTATTGGTATAGAATAGTATTAAAGACATTAGTATTTCTTATATGTAATGTCATGTACAGGGGTGTTAGCCTGCTTTTAGACGAAATGGCTTAAGAAGAAATTGCATTCAGAAGAAATTAAAACCCTATCAGGACAATGGGGTGATTCTCACACACAATATACTTAAATAATATGGATATTGTTAAGATACTGACATTGAATTTTGTATTTAAAACACAGGAATGTTTTCTTCTGATTACTTTTCCTAGAATAGTCATATTTGTGCAGGTATTGCTACACAGTAGAACAGTGCACCATCACAGTCTGCTATATATATATATATTGTCTTTTTTAAAGTCTTCTGCAGTCAAACAGGGGTTTTAACGAAGAAATTAAAGAATTAATTTGAATTTAATTAAGGAAACAGCTACCTACATAGACACTTTATAGCCCTATGCTGAGATTTGAAATCACCTTCCTAACCTTTCCTAACAATAATTGCGAACAAGCCATAGCCCTACCAAGCTAATTAAGATCTGACACCTTATAAGCTCAAATCTCTAAGGGTGCCCAAACTTCTGTATGGCACTGACTGCCTTTTTTTCTAGCTTAAAATGTTACAAAGAACCGTTCATCTTCAACATTGTCTTTCAGAGACCAGTTCATCTTCTACTCATTTCACAAAAACAAAAAAATTGACTGGAGTGCCCAAACTTTTGCATACCACTGTACCATATCAAGGAACATGGCCCACAGTCTCCTACCATTTGGAAGGGCTGGCGGCTCCCAGTCCACCTGCAGCTCCGTGGAGCTGAGCGTGGCCACGCGTGGAGCAGGCTGCTGCTGGGGTGAGATCTGTGCCGTGAGCAGAGTGACGTTATCGCTGTGGGCACAGCCGCCATTGGTGCAGGCCTGTAGGCTGAAGATGTAGCGGGTGAAGGGCCGCAGCCCCTCCACAGTGACCTCCAAGCTCAGACCCTTGTAGTGGAGGTGCTCTTCTCCGGTCTGCTCCTCCACAGAGCGCAGGACATAGAGCTCCACTGGTCCGGAAGTGTTCAGGGGCTCAGTCCAGTTGAATGAGGCGCTGGTG
The DNA here is from genome assembly GCF_030463535.1 of Salminus brasiliensis. Lineage (NCBI taxonomy): Eukaryota > Metazoa > Chordata > Actinopteri > Characiformes > Bryconidae > Salminus > Salminus brasiliensis. The sequence continues at coordinate 34,502,108 of NC_132887.1, read as the reverse complement.
GGTCCTGCACGACCCACAAGGTTCAGCTGGAGCTCGTCAGGCACAGGGATGGAAGACAGGGTTCGCAGGCTGATGCTGGAGCTGCTGGTGTTGCCATGGACATTGCTGGTGATGAGCTGGTAGGTGTAAAGGGTGTATGGAGACAGACCCGAATCAGTAAACACCATTGTTCCTGTATGCAAGAGAAACACAGGGGGGTAGAGGTAGTTTATATAGTAGGTAATAGCACTGTGTATGTTACATACTATACAGCAAAGTGCTATGTTCAATGATACTGCCATATGCCTGACAGTACATCAACACATTGATGAACATTTGATGTGACATAGTTAAGGACTGTTCTGCAATATTTTAATGCAAAGGTGTTGTGTTTGTTTTATATACAAAAACACAATCAAACACTACATTATATATTTACATGTTTTATTCAATTTCAGAAGTATCCTGGGCACAGTAAGAATGTATTAAATCATACTGTAGTTTACTCAGTTTGCAGATATTTTCTGCCTTGAGACCTAATCATCACTTCTAAAACATCTTAACTATTATAATTCATAACAATCTACAGATTTTCAATTATTTTTTAGAAACTTTGTCCATATTTCTGGTATTCTGGGGTTATTTTAAAGAACCACACACGACAAAGAAACACTATCCTTTTATAATTTTTTTAAAAAGTTCTAGTAACTAGGACACATCCATCACCTTACTTTTCGCCATTAATGCCTTTGTATGGAAACATTCAAAGAATTTTCTAAGCCTGTCCTCAAACCTCAAGAATAAAAAAAAGTAAATTTCAGTTAATTAAAAAAGAAAAGAAAAGAAAAAAAGAAACATGAACAAAAAGTGTATGTGTGTAGTCTACCGAAAGGATGCAAGCTGTGGCTGCTGTGGACAATCTCTGAATTACGAATCAGGGTATAGGTGAGGGCATTGCTGTTGGGCGAGTCGGGAGCGTTCCAGCTCAGCTTGATAGCACTGGCGCTGAGCACGGTGCCCAGTGGAGGAGGCTGCTGTCTGGGCTCTGAGGAAGGAGAGAGCAAGAAATATGAAAAAATGGACACATTTACATTTACATTTATGGCATTTAGCTGACGCTCTTATACAGAGGTGGGTCAGTGTAGTGTTAGGAGTCTTGCCCAAGGACTCTTATTGGTGTAGCGCAGCATAGTCACCCAGCCCAGGAATCGAACCCCAGTCCCACATGGTGTGGTAGCTCAGTGGCAGGTAGTGGTGTTATCTGTTGCGCCACACCAACAACAGACTAAAGGAAAGCAACAGGGATAAAGATCTCACTGCTGGCAAATATGACAATTGGACTGTGAACAAAAGGTTAAAAAATGCGGTGCATATAAAATGCAGTAAATGAATCAAACAGATTTGTTAGAGATGACATGCTTGGCACTTTCCGCTCCAGATCATGCATCCATTAGGCTATAAAATGCATGGTAGAAAACATGGCAAAGCACTGTTGGTAAATGCGTAACTTAAGTAAAAACAGAACCATTAATGGTGCTCCTGGTGGTAGTAGCAGAGCAATGGCATGCCTGAAAACCTCAAAAATCAAAGGGAACAAATAAGTGAGGAAAAAGAAAAGGATAAGGGTTTACAGGATCCTGCTGAAAGCTCAAACTCTTAAAAAGCTTCAGACGTGTTTGACCCTGCAGAATGCAGTCTGAAAGTACTGCTGAAATGGTACACACTGCTTTATCATACTATCATAGTTTAATTAATACACATTAAATACAAATGAATACACATTACAGGTGTAACACTTTGGTCACACTTTTTGGAGTCATGATTCAATATTCTAACAATATTTTGCATGAAGACAAGTTATGACTGTGTCCACGCTGTTGCATACACAGGGTTGTATAGAGAGAAGGCGTTCAGGTGTTCACTGCCTCGTATAGACAGTGATGCTGTCTCTAAGTGCTATGTAGGGCTAACCCTCTTTTTTAACCCTCATAAGAATGTTGTTTGCTAAAAAAAGCTAAAATGCTCATACCAGACAGAAAGCCCACTGGTCTGGTCAATTCATCAGTGTTAGCAGGGCCAGGCACAATGCTATCCTGTAGGCACAATATATATCACCATTTCCCCATGGTATTATGTCTTTGCCAAAAATGCACTTTGGTAACTCCAGGTAACCACCTATTTTTTGCCTCTATTTTACATCAATACAATCACAGTGGTTACTAGGCAAACCTTCACAGATTAGAGCTCTAGAGATTCTAAAGGTTGCACTGACATGGCGTCTCATGAAAGTGATGCTGTAATTTGTACTGTAACCAGTGAGTTTGTTTTGTTCTGCTTTCAAATACAGATGCAGAACATCAGTGATAAACAGCCAGAAGAAAGAGTATGCAGGTGTTATTGCAACTACACAAAATTAATGCAATGGACTACAAGCTACTGAGGTTGCAACCACAGTGACAGAATATGCACTCACAAAAGTACAGTTAAGTACCTCAAAGTGTATATATGCATCTGACAACTTCGTATTGATCGCAAGTGTATGAAGGTGCATTCAGGTTCTGACCTTTGCTGCAGCCCAGGTGATTGGCAGGGTCCATGTGGCTAGCCCCTTCTACACACGAGTCGCATTTGTCCCCCGTCACGAAAAGCTTACACATGCACTGGCCCGTCTCGGCCAAGCAGGAGCCATTGAAACCGCCCACCGGATCACAGCCACAGTGCTCACACCTAGATAGATAGAACCCAGGAGAGAAGAAGACCTCATACACATACGCACACACATACGATTGCCTCGCTTACGTACCCTGCATCACTCCGTTTGACATTGTCAGTGTCTGTGGAGGACATGAAATCGGGTAATTAACCAAAAGTAACAAGTCCAGATTTATTTACACACTGGAAAAGCTGCGAATTCACAGGGAGTCACTGGCAGCGGCCTGGATGAGAAGGATCACACATAGGCTGACAGGCTGTGTGTGTGCGAGTGTAAGGAGAGACACACTGCCACTAAATGGAGCCATTCACAGATGCCCACAGACAGTTAGGAGGAGGGGTGTGGAAGGGGTGTGACCCCGGCGGGGCCGGCGGCGGGTGACGTTGGGGCCATGCGCCTGACACCCTCACACACAGCTGAGAAAAGCCCGAGACTCTTAATGAGCCGCAAATTTGTCCTGTCATCTGGGGGTGGCGTTCCGTGGGCCAAGCAAGCGTATCCCGATGAGGTTCGACCTTGACTCTTTCACAAGGAGACATGCAACTTCCCTGTGATTTGGTAAAACTGGCCAGTGTACAGAACTGAAAATTACTGGGCACCCAGAACGTCAAACTGCATTTACCTTGGCAAAGTTGAATAATGAGTCAAGTACAAGGACGTGACAAACAATGAACCTCAAACATTGTTGAGTCCTCATTCAAATGAAAATCCTGGCTTAACGAAACTGTTACGTATCAGTCTTATACCCCCATAATTTACATATACCCAGCTCACTAGCAAAATCTCTAGTTAAAGATTAGTGAAAACACAACATTGATTTCAGAAGAACATGGCGTTGTTGATGCAGAAAAGCAGCTCATCACCTACAGACACTACTAGTTATGGGAGTACAGGTTTCTATGTGAACCAGGCCTTGTGTTTCCACAACCTTTCCAGTGCCAGTGTCTTCAGAAAGGGAGCCCAAAAACAAAAGGACATCCATGCTTGGCTAAAAGCTAAAGCTAGCCAAAGCTAGCTTTTACCAAACTGGAGGTAAGTACACATAAGAAGGGAAAGCATGCTAAATTATTTTCCCGGTAATACTCATTAAAGCCAAACTGGGAGAAGCAAGTGGAGGCAAGTCTTCAGCTTGCTAACAGCACATTGTGCTGAAAGGGTATAATGAGAGGACAGCAACACTATCCATTAAAAATTGCAGTGTTAAAACCAAGTTCTTATATGTGACTTCTGTGAGCTGTCACAATAATCCAGCTAATAAATGCAGAGCTTATAATGTTTTTCCCCACAATCCTCTGTAAAACAAAAGTCAATGTGTTTCATTTAAGGCAAAGTAACAGGGTTGTAAAAATACATGTACTACCTATGCATGCCTGGGGTGAGCATTTTTCACCCCAAACAATGCCACAATTACTACCTATATACCAAAGAACAACTTAAAATGCATTCTGCTGGTACATCCATGGTACTGTGCACTGCTATATATAATATAAAGCAAGTCCAAATTATGCGACCCTAAACTGTATCAACATAGGCCTGGAGCAGCAGTTGAAAATAGGTTTGGCCTGCAAAAAGTTTTGCCAGCAAAGAAGTCTAAACATGATTGAACGAGTTTGACGGTGACTAGAATAAACAGGTAAATTGCATTCTGCAGTTTGGGAGCAGAAATGGATATTGCCCTCTCCTCTGAAAAATAAAACCGTGATTCCCCCCTCCAAGGTTAAACGATTAACCACAAGGCGCATTCTGTGTTGCCTGGCTTATGTCATCTGCTGTGATGGGAAATATTCCATAACCATATTGTGGCCTTTTAACTACCCCCCATTAGATGGACTGCATTGGACAGAGCAATATAATATCAACAAAATAAGATGCATAGCCTTATTGATTTCGGGGGAGTTGGGGTAAATGAGTTTGTAATATTTATATAAAGAAATCTTTATTGTGTGGAATCTCCTGATGCTGTTCAAGCTTCCCCTGTAATCACTTTAAATAGTTCATTTTTCATCCTTACCGGGCAAATGAGTGTAGGCCGGATGGAGTGTGTGCACGGCGATCCGTCATGACACGTATGGATTAACAATTTGTGATGTCCGGCAGGCCCTTTCGTTGATGTACTGAAAAAACGCACGCTCTCGCCACTCGTTGACAATTAATACTTGGCCTACCTGCCGCGCCTCCAAACATCCTGCTTTTTTTTTCTTAATTTTGGAAAGTGTTTAAAAAGGTAAATGATGGTTAATGCGAGAGCCGTTTATGTCGGCTCCCACTGTTTTCTCTGCTTTGCTCAGCATGGCTAGCAGTTAAATATCTCCTTGGAGCTTTCTGGAAGGTCATTCAAAGAGACTCCTGTCCAAACGCCTCGGTGTGCGCTGAAGTCTCAAAAAAAACAAGAATCTCAAAGGAAAGCTGCTGAATAGAAGAGAATAAAAAGAAAAACACATGAAAAATGATTTTCTAATCCACCAGCTACAGAGAATGCCAAGGCTTGCGTCTTTATCGTAGGCCATATGTTCACGTTGGTGAGTTGCTGGGGTGTCTATCGTTAAGGACAGCTAATGCATGATGTATTTACCGCCTAACTGATGTATCTGGCAAATCAAGTGCGCCGAGAGCATTAAAACGCATGCTCGTTTAGAGGCAAGTTACTTTAATGGCTAATCTGACCTTTCGCAAACGCAGCCCTGGCCCTGCAGGCCATTGAGCTGCTAACTGGCTCAAATCACCATAAAACTGTAAGTGGATAGGCATGGTCTTCTACATAAGCCTCATTCACCAGTGTTCAGTATCCATGAATCCTGCCTTAGGAAAGAAAAAACACTAGGGCAAGACAATACATCATTTCGTCCATAATATCAGCCAATATTGTGATCCTGTGGATTTATGGGTAGTTATGGGCATCAGTACAAATACTGCTAAAGAAGCATCAGAATTTGTTTTGTTTCTCACCTCTGAACCATATAGATGTTTACAAAAACTGCTAAGCTCTGCTAAACTGCTAAATTTAATAAAGGCAATAGTAATTCAACTTGTAGAGGACAGAACTGTGTGTTGGAGTCAGGGTTAAAATAAAAATATGCAAAACGCATTTAAAATCATACCTTAAACCTGATAAATAACAATGTTAAAGCAGCATTCATATTAGTAAGGATCGGTATTTCTTGCTCCTGTCGGGAATGCTTCACTGAAGTTGCAGAGTGAAGTTAGCAGCGCCGTGAGCTGGAGCATGCTGAAAGCAAGCCCCGAACTGTGATGCTTCCTTCAGCATATTACAGTTGGGATGAGGTTTTGGTGTTTGTGTGCACCAATAATTTTCCTCCAAACATAACACTGTGCATTTATGCAAAAAATACAGTTTGCTACAACTGCTATAGAAGCAGGTGTATTTCATGGTGTGTAACACTAACCTGCCAGTAACAGGGTTGAAACCGAAGTAGAGTTCCTGGCATCGGTCACACCTGCGGCCAGCTAATGATGAGTGAGAGCACACACACTGCCCTGTGGCTGTGGCACACACTTGCCCCACGGCTCCCACTGGGTGACAGTCACAGGCCTCACATTCGCTGCGGCCTTCCTCAGAATGGAAATAACCTGCGACAATGGCACAAAAATAATAGTATATTAAAAGAGGTTGTTTAGTCAGGAAATGCTGATATGATGCCCTACAATGAGAGGAAGCAGGTGACAACTTTCATCCACAGTTTGCTAAATTAGCACTGAAGCCCTAATAAGAGTATGCTTCTCCACTTCCCCTTCCATAAGGAAAAGGAAAGAGTGGGATCTCAAGGACATCATTCAGACCGGGAGGGGCGCACAGAGTTTGAGATGTTTCAATCACGGCCTGCTTCCACCCTCCCCCCTCCTTGGGTGAAATACGACCGAAGGGGGTCATGCGATGCAGGGCCTGGGAGGGGGAGGGCCCCCGCCGAAACAGTCATCAGCCTTCCCAGATGGATCTCCCTCTCTCTCCCTGCGCTTTCAATTTTCTCCTGCCAGCACCACTCTCCGTGCACATGCTTTATGTGCCGGCATGGGCCGCGAGACTCAGCGGAGAGCCGGGTACACCCCACACTATTTCATCAGGTGGTGTGGGCGGGGAGCGAGCAGCCGTACATCCTTGTCTGGTTACTGTGACGGGGTTCCGCGCAGCGCTGTAGTGCTTTAATGTTTTAGGCTTGCCACTGGATGCTTGTGCCTATGCTACGTAAATATGTCACAGCTGACCTATCCATGCTCCGCCCACAAATGCATTCTTTTACAGAGGTTTACAGGTTTCCTTACAAAACGCTGACAGAAAATGTATTTTACCTGTGAAAATGTATTCAATGTGTGAAAGTGGTGGGCTTTTAGACCTACAGTTGCAAGAAATGTAAGTAGCTTTTGGAATTACCTGGATTTAATTACTAATACAGTGTGGTCAGATCATACAGTCACAACTGCAGACAAGCACAATATTTCTAAATAATTTATTTAATAACAACACACACAGTTGTACTGTTTATGTCTTCTCTTGAGCACACTGAGTAAACATCCACACAATGCAGGCTAGAAAAAGTATGTGATCCCCTGTGTTAATGACTTGCCCATTACAAGTCAAAAAGTAGGTTGGTCGTCTCTGGCAGTGCTGTGGGAAACACACAGGCTTCAGTTTATTTACAAAGCCCTCACCAGTCACATGCCATCTTACATCACATCAATGCTCTCTGTAAACAAAGAGAATTATAAAAGCGGCTGGATGACCCTCCAGGTGCCAGATGCCTTAGCCTGTAGTTTTAGCCGGTAGCTAGATCTGCTTTTAGCTACAGTGCACCTGTATAGTGTGAGCTGCAATTTATTACAGAATTCCCTAAATCGTCTCGCTGATCTCTAACCACCTCCATTCAGCCTGCAACTGTTGTTCATTCACTATTATAATCTATTGTAGTTTTTTTCAGATTTCTTATCCTTTTTTATTAAATATTTATTTTATTATCCCTTTTGATTTCTCATACCATTTTTAATTTATTATAAGTTTAACTGTTTTGATTTCCTTCTGTTTTATTTTGTAGCCCTGTTTTATCATACTTGTTTCATAGTTTTACTTTACGGATGCTTTTGTTGTTCTTTTTCAGCATAAAATCTGTTCTGTATAATGCTCAGCTACATTGTAAATGAGGGTCACCCTCAAAGTATTTAAAGTTTAAACAGAACAGGTTGAGACTGATTAAATAAATGCACACACATGTCGGTCTTCTTTTCAAGTCTGTCTTTTTCTCAAGTAGAACTGGTTAGTGTAAACCATGCCTCGAAGAAAAAGAACTTTCAGAAGACCCTTAGGACATGCATTATAGAGATGAATGAAGTTAGAAACGTCCACAAAAGCATTGCTCAAGCCCTAGGTGTACACCCAATCCACAATTACACAAACTGTCAACAGGAGATAATTCTGGACTGGCTACTCTTTCTAGTAGTAAAGCAGGCAATCGTGAAAGCAAAGAGAAAGAATCCAAGGGTAACAGCAAAAAAGATCTAAGGACAATTGTACAGATGAGAGCATACCTGTTTGCACAAAAGCAGTGTTATGTTTGGAGGAAACTTAATTCTGCACACAAACACCAACTGTGAAGCATGATAGAGGAAGCATCATAGTTCTGGGACCATTTTCTTGCTCATTCTTGCTCTTGTTGGAACAGAGCAACAAGAAATTTCAGTTGGTTTATATTGTTGCTATGTTGCACTAAAAGGTCAGTGACTGGTCTCTCAGCAGGTCAGTCAAATGGGTCTGTCCAGTCGGACTCTGTGGCTTTCAAAACCTACCTCTGGCACTGTGCTGGACTAGTCGACTGATCCAACAGTGTTATTAGTGGGTATATTAGAGTACATTTGAGTAGTCTACACAGCCCCTAACTTAGGATGTATAAGAACATTTTTTATATTTTCTAGGTTACTGTTCTATAGTAAGCTCACACATTTGTAACTTGTCATTCCTATTTGTTTTACCTGAAACTAATGATGTGACGGAGTGGTGGAGGAAGTCTGAAGGTTTTTCATTAAGGCTAAGGCAAAACTCAACATCAGGACAAGCAGGGGTCAAATCACAGGCAGGCAGGTATATCAATGGCAAATCCATATTCCAGTAACAAAAAAACAAGCAGAGCGTCAAAAACCAGTCTTAATCAGTCCAGTGACCAACTCCACCTGTTTGCTTAGAGCTGATCCTCAGGTGAGGGGCGGAGCCCAGTCCTTGTGCATGGGCTCCACACTGAGGCCAGCAGAGGGAGACATTACAGTAACCCCCTCCCCCCAAAGGAGCATCCACCGAACGCACCATAGCAGTAAAAAAAACAAACAAACAAAAAAAAAAAAAACTCTGGGGGCCCAGCCTGGCAGGAGTCCCATATGAGGCTGATCCAAAGCTCAGCCTGGTGAGGAACATAGTCCAGAGAGTCAGGAACAATGGTGGACGGGGAAGCCCTGGGACTAGGGCAGAGGCGGACAGGGGAAAAATCATTAGGCCTAGAGCGCAGGACTGCATTTTAAGAATGAAAAATAACATTGTACAATGTACAAACAAGCAATTAGAAAAATGTCCATGTAGGCTAAAAAGAATTTGTGCCACTGATCTGTAATCAGTTGCTAAGAGCAAATGCATAGTTGGACAGATCATGAACAGATCAATTGCAGAGCTGGAAGCTGGATAAAAGAATGCCATTTTTTACCTCAAATTCTCTCAAAAAACTCTATTGGAAGGTTACGTGCCACAAAGGAAGCTACACTGGCCTGTGGATGCTGGAGATTAGTGAGTGAGCAGTGAGCTCTGAAAACAGAAACACAGTACTTGGCCTCAAAATGTGCTTGGTTGGTTTTACAGTAAACAGCGAGGGTTTCAGGATGGTTAATCTCCATTATGAAAACAATGGAGCCAGCTGCTACAGCTGGCTACAGACAGACTGACCGCCTTAGCCGCTGGCAATACACCTTTGCTATAGCATGGAGACCCACCCAACCATGCTGGTGTCCAAACACCCAACCCCAGGAGGTGCTGTTTCTTAATGGCAACAGTAGCTTTCAAATGCTGCTAGTGGAATTGGCTCCATGAAGACAGGAGTATTAGCCATGCTAAACAATATAGACTTCCCTGACTGCCAAAACATATGTCACTCCTAAGGACAACTCACAAGAAAGTTCTGATGAGCCAAGAGTAAATGTGGCCAAACTGTTCGTTAGGTGAAAGAAATAACACTTTATAATGTAGAAAATACAAAAAGCAGCTAAGTTAATGGCTTTGTGTTCCGGTAAACAATGGCAGCAATGAATGCACTGGCATGATCAACAACTCTTAAAGTAATGAGTATGCAAGTGCACACACACACACACACATACACACACACGCCTCCACACACAACATACACACTCACATACAATGCAAAAAGAAACACTTTTGTTTTTCCTAAATGATGAAAGAGGCCAGGGTATGTAAATAGTTCTTGCTGCATTTCATTCATTACTAGCAATGTTAGGGTTTTTGAGGGTGATATTACTTTATTACTCTATTTCTCAGCAGCTCAACAGAGTGGACGGCACAGTGATAAATAATATCCCCAGGCACCATCAGTTATACTGGAAAGTGGACGTTTCCTTTTAACCCTTAAGCAAATACGGTTCCACCAGTGGGATTTGCCGTGGCTGGTCCCTGGTTGATATGGCCCCACCGGTGAGATTGGACTGTTGGGCTTAAATTGCACTAAGGTGTGTCTCTGCAGCACTGCCTAAACACATCAAAATCTAAGTTTGACGGTCACACATCTAAAATGCTAGTTAAACACAACGTAATCATTTAAACATTGTAATCAAGGTACACTCAAGTGGCATTCCCCTCGTTACACGCTAAAACAGCGAAGAAAAGTTTTGTTTAGCCTCTGATAACCACCTCGCCACATGACCTCAGTAGAATTTCGAACATAAAATTCAGTACCAAAATATACAACACAGTAAACAAACTCGGCTGCCTTCACGAGGCTGGAGCTACAGGCCTCAGAATGTGAATGCATTGCTGTTTTTTGAGGTATAGAATATTAGCTTAATGCTGCTAGGTATGACAAATGCGTCAAACTTTTATAAGCAGTAATAAAACAAGTACAGCTAAGTTGCTAATTATCACATTCTAGACCTCCCCACGGTTTAGGGCAAAAGATCTCACTCTGTGACAGTAACGCACACATCTGTATGACTTCAGTGAACGTTGTAATGGGCTATAGTAGTAGTAAAACAGTATTCCACAGTATTACAGTTCAATTTGGCTGTTAATCCACCGATCTGTACCTGTCACAGTCTGCTGTGTGTGTGGATGCACAATTATTAAACAAAAAGCAGAAGAAAGACTGGCTGAAATCATTGGCTCTGCTAAAATACATGCCAGTAAACACAATGGGCAATATCAAGGTCATGAACATATATGTCCCAATACAGAACCACCGAACTGCTGCTAAAACAACACCACTGAAAGCACCTGGAGAAGAACACCAACTGCTGACTATGGTCTGTCAGCGAACAGACCCCTGTATGGGGGTAATAGGAGGACCTAAAGAGACACCTAAAGAGGTATAGGCCAATTATGCTGTCCTGCACTCTTAGCCACGAAGGGTTATAGCATCATGGAGGATTGAACTTGTGACCTCCCAATTGTAGGGACCATTCTTAGACAGCTGCGCCACTCAGAAGCCCTAGTTTTATTTCATTAGAGAGAGAACTCTGGGCCCAAACTGATCCTCAGGAGTCTGAGACCCTTCAGATACATATGAGGTAGTCTGACTTTGCCTGGACATTTTTAGAAAACATCATAATTATCTTTGTGAACTAATTCAGACCCTTTCAAGAGTGGCCTGTTATTCGGCTAAGAACTGATTATTTTTACCACCACTGGTACAAGCAATATTATTTTTTTTCCATATTACCCACCATAAATGCACATACTCACCTGGCTTACAGGTGCCACACTCTCGACCATGCCGGGTGGGCAGGCACATGCACTGCCCGCTGTCAGGGTCGCATGCCGTTCCGACCACAGTGCCCAGAAGATCACAATGGCATGGCTGGCATCCATGCGTAGAATTAACCGAGCCTAGCCAGTACATGTGAGGGGAGCAGTGGTTACAGCGCAGACCCTCTACGCCACTCTTGCACCGACACTGCCCCGTCACCTTATCACACGTGGACGACTCCTCCAGTGTGCCTCTGAGCTCACACTGGCACGGCAGGCAGCCCAGGGACCTGCCTCCCCCCAGGCTGTGATAGCCATCCTGGCACAAGTCACAGCGCCGTCCCTCCACATGTGGCCTGCACACACACTGCCCTGTCAAAGGGTCGCAGATAGAGCCCTGAACGGATCCTACAGGGCTACAGTCGCAGGGCAGGCAGAGACCACCAGCCTTCAGACCGTAGGTGTCTGGGGCACAAGTGTCACAGAGAAGGCCCTGGACGCCATCCCTGCACTCACACTGACCGCTGAAGGGGTTGCAGAACTGGTGGAGAGAGCCGTCTGGGTTGCAGCCACATAGTTTGCAGCCATCTGGGTTTGTGCTGTTCAGGAACTTGAAGCCGTAGTTGCAGCGGTCACAAGAACGGCCTAGAAACAGAAGTGGAGGCATTAAGGAGCAAAAATGTGAATTCACTGATTTCTGATGTCTAAAGCTTTCCCTGGACAGGCATTCAGCAACAACAACGTTAGTGAGGTCGGGATGTTTGATGTATTATCAACCCACTTTAACTCCAAAAGACCAGAGCTCAGTCCCCTCTAGCCCATGCCTGGCATTAGGCATGGCACCAACAGGTTCACACTGTCCAGAGTTCTATTCTATAGGCAATTAATCTCTGCAGAGACTAGACAATCTGTGTGTGCATTTGCACATCTGTGTTAGCAATTGGTGCGACTTAAAACAGCTGAATGCATTTAGTAAAAGGGGTGTCCAGAAACTCTGGGTTATCCATACAACAAAGTAATGGTAAATCAATTTAACGTAGCATATGTTACCACCACTGTTATATAGTAACCCAACACTGTAATGTGGAAATAACTCAAATCACACAGTATTAAAAAAAAACAGATTACTAAAAATTGCTGTATCTTAGCCTTTGTGTGCACAGACAGCCATAACCCAAATTTAAACACAATTATATACAGCAAAGTAAGCAAATAGAAAGTGAGAAATATTACATGTGAAGAAAAAAAAAAACATACAGGGAAATGACATCATTAAGTGAGGCCCTTACCCAATGATGAATGACCCACCTCAGGCATAACACTTAATTTCACTAAAGGAAAAATAAATAAATTAAAAAGACCCAAGAAAGGCGGCCGGGAAAAAAAAGAAAGGTAAAAATAACCGTGTGGCCGAAAAAGAATTACAGCTCATTTGGAACTCCTGGAAAGAAAAAAAAAACGTGGTCTACATGGATTCAAATCATATCAAGTTTTTAAAATATGCGCAGTGCTTATTTGAATATGCCATACATATTCCTGACAGGTAATCTATTCCTAATGTTGCTGAGCAGAGCCTAAGGGCATAGCGTATCGCCACTATAAGTGCTTGGGACTCCACACTCAGCTGCCGCGTTCGGTTCCTGGGCTGAGGTCCACTTTAATGAATTTAGATATTAATATATTGCTCCCTGCCCACAGTTAAACCTCGTTACGACATTATGTTAAGTGCGCAATGTGACACAGATGAATACCCCGATAACAATAAAGCTGAATAGCTCCAATTTGTTATTGTGTTCTTAGTCTCGGGATATTATGAGAGCACTTGTGAGGGAAGGAGGAAAAGCTGGAATCAAGAGTTTTGGTGAGGAACAAGCAAATAAAGAAGCATAAATATTACATTGAGAACAATTAAATAATAATAATATTAATAATAATACTAATATTAAATAATATTAATAATACATATTAGCTTAGCAATGTCTTATGAAAACTGTGTATTTTTGAAAAAAAAAATGTAGAAAACAAAAAGGTCTTTTTTTTATTATATCACCATAATTTTTAATCTTTCAGAATAGTATTTTGGTGGTGTTTCAAGCCTCTGATGAGCAGATTTACTTAAGGGTTGTCTGACCTCAAGAGGCAGTGGAAGCTCAATCTGAGCTCTCTGTATGATGACACTGACATGGTCCATGTCTTAAATTTGCTTACATTTTCATTGTGACCTAGACAGTGCAGATTATTTAGCAAAATCATTTTTGGTTCATTTGTATTGCTTCATTAATAATGCTAAGGGCAGCTAGCAAAAAGATAGGGGGGGAAATAAAATAAAACACTTGATTGTGTTCAGTAGTTCATAAGTAGGGATGTCCCGATCCAATTCAGCTGCATTTTTAATTGATCGAGTGCCATCTGGCATCCTCTAGCCAGCTCTGAGCGGTGCATTCAGAACCGAGGAGGAGGCTAATGCACACCCACTAAGTGATCAGACTGCAGAGTTGTAAGTAAGTAAACCAGTTCTGAATGTCTGATTTTAGAAACTGTTTACTAAAAATAGAGATTTTACTAGTGTTTACTTTTGTGTATAAGACTGGATCGGATTGGCATCGGCTGATAGTCAGCATTAAGAGACTTGCACCGGATCGGTGAAAAAACCTTGATTGGGACATCCCTATTCATAAGTACTAAAAATCTAGGTCAAACACGGGTGTGCACGGGTTGTTAGCACCCTCATAACTGGTAGTATGTATGTTCTCGTGTGTGTATGTGTATGTGCCTGCCCGGTTGTGTATGCATGAACTGGGACGTGTTGCTATGTGGCCAGGCGGCGCTCACTCGATCAGTAATGCTCCTCGACATAATATTCTCATGCATCAACATTTCAAAGTGTATTGTGTACACAGAGTACTTGGGCCACTTGATAAATTTTGCCCTTATGAAGCCGCTGCTGGCCTCAAACGGTGGCGGAGGTAATAAATTGCCATAATCAAATCTAATTTCTGAGAAATACCTGTGGGAGCGACAAACAAAGAAGCAGGTCTTGTAAGCGGCATGAAAAATAACGGGGACAGGGGCGGTTTATTATAATCAACTTGGCATTGAATTACTAAATTAAAATTAGGCGGCCCTTGATATCCTGGCTTAGCAATGCGCACGATCTTCTAAGTAACGTTCGTTTGCATTTCATAAGAAATGCTTCAAAGGCATAGGGAAAGGGTGGGAGGGGGGATGGAAGAGATTTATCACAAAGGACCTGAGATGGTTGAAAAAGAGAGGGGAAAAAATCCATTTGGCTACAGCTTGCAGTAAATTTGATGGGGGAAAAAATTAGACTGGCCAAGGGTGTGTTCAGTGTGTACAGTGCCCAAACAATTTAATCATGGCATTTACATATAGACTATGAGAAGTATGATGTTTCAAGTGTGTTTGAACGTAGTGTGTTTATTAACTTACAGTTGTATGAAAGACTGGGCACCCTTGGCCAAATAACACAATTTGTTGTTTTCAGTTTTTTTGGTTTGTTTAATTGAAAAGTAATAAACACAGTCTCTGCTTTATATTTTATTTTTTAGTATTTTCAACAACTCCTAATTTTATGTTATGAAAAATAGTTAATCTGTCTTTATAACATAAAAAAATAAACATTATTGTGGCCTCTGCAAAAACTTTCACAACCCTAAATATTGCAAAGGCTCAGACCTTGATTAGCAAATCAGGCCTGAGGCATGTAATCAATTATAATTAACAAACTCCTCAATCAAATTTCCAAACTTTATCAATTCTGGGACTCATCACACCTCATCAAATAAAGTCTTCTAAGCAACTGTGGAATGATCTAACAAGATTATAAGAAGACACTCAAGTGTTTTCAGCTTGTGTTTTCTACAGTGCAGAATGTTCCGGGGAACTGTGGAGGCCAAGATAAACTCAAGGAAACTCTTTGGGGAGAGAAATATTCATATGCTGGTAAGTCAAGCCTCCAAGAACTGGTATGAAGGTTTAGAGAGTCGAGAGGGCTGTTTACCGCTTCACTGTGCAGCACTGCTTGTAGAAACATCCTTTTCATGAAAGAGTCATAAGAAGGAAGCCTTAACTGTGACCTCGTCAAAAACACAATGCTTGAAGTATGCTAGAGAACATCTGGAAAAGCCAGAAGAGTTTTATGGACTGATGTCTACAGTCAAAACAGAACACTTCGGCCACAATTAAAGATTTGTTTGGGGGGGAAAGGATGTGCATTTTATTGAAAAGGAACAACTTGCCAACTGTGAAGTATGGGGGTGGATCCGTCATGCTTTTGGGTTGTGGTGTTGTGTGTTGCACTGGGGAGGAAAGTATGGATTCCACAAAATACCAGCAAATTAATTGTGGATAGACGTTTAACAAGCTGTGCATGAAAGATGACTCAAGAGAATCTAAGAACTAGAGACTTTCTGGCTAGAGTGGCTAGAGTGGCTTTGTGCAGCTTGCTACAAAAGCGTTTGCAAGCTGTGCATTCTCTGCCTAAGGCGCTGTTACTAGATGCCCTTTAGGACAGGCCATATTGATGATTTTAATTTATTTGACGTTATGAAAGATTATGCTGAGGCTGTGTTTACCTATTCTTAATTGGGGGGGAAATGAAATTTGGCCAAGGGTATGCAAACTTTTGAATAAAGCTGTTTATATAAAAGCTGAACATAATTTAGTGACTGAATTGCTCAGTTCTTTTTAATAAACAGAAAGACAGGGAGCAAGGAGAAAAGAGAGATAAGGAGAGGCAGACAAAAGTGTGAGACTGAGAAAGGAGGACAGCAGGAGGTAAGAGAGAGTAAGAAAAAGATATAGGGCAGAAAAAGAAGAGAATGACAGAAGAACAGAAAAAAAAAGAGCAAAAGAGAAGGATAGAGTGAGATGGAGAAAGCTGAAAGAGAAAGAGAGAGAGGGGGAGGGAGGGAACGGAAAAGAAATAAGGAATAAGAGAAGGAAAAGAGAGAAAGAAGTGAGCGAAAGAGAGAAGGGAGAGAACAAGAGAAAGAGAGAGACCGAGAGAGAAGAGAGAAAGTGAGAAGAAAGGGAGAAAGAAAGAGACTGAGGCGAGGCAGAGAGAAGGAGAAGAAAAAAAAAGAGTCAGGAAAAGGATTGAGTCTGAGGAGGAGAGAGAGGAGAAGACAGAGTGAGAGAGAGCGAGAGAGAGAGAGAGAGAGAGAGACAGTGGGTGCAATGCTGTTTGATACCTACCGATTACGTTGGCCTTGCACTGGCATTGACCTGAGTCCTGGTGACAGGTAATATCTGGTCGTGCCGTCCCGGCGGCATTGCAGTTACAGGCTCGGCAGCCGTCGGCCAGCACTGACTGCAGCTCGTAGAATCCGTGCTGGCACTGATTGCACTGTCGGCCAGACACACGTCGCTTGCACTTACACTGCCCCCCCATCTGCGGAGGAAGAGGACAGCAGCACGTGACAGCGCTCCAATTAGGACACTCCGGCTGCAGAGTGCAACTCTGTGTGTGTGTCACGGATGGACACCTACTCCCCCTCCCCTTCCCCTCTACCCCCATTGGGATGCTTTTTATCTCCATTACTGGAGTAAGCAAAGGGGAAGAGTGGAGGGGAGGGGGGGGTCACATCACCTGAGTGTACACAGCTCCAATGTGTGGTCAGCTGGTTCAGCACTGTGGCCAGCTCCCACAACTGTCTCTCATTTGTTTGTGTGGCTGGAATTACTAGCTATCAAAGAGGCTGCCTGGGTAATAAGCTGGGGTAGTGACTGTCAGGGGTGGATTATTGGCTGGACCAGTGGGGCAAGTGCCCACGGGCCCCTGACTGCCAGTGGTCTCAGAACACAGGTTTTGAAGACTGGTGATGGGCTAAATGTAATGATGCACGTCCTGAGGCCTGCAACCTCAGAAAAACTATGCCCTTAAATTTGCAGACAAATGAATAATTCATTTTATAAAACTGTATTT
The DNA here is from genome assembly GCF_030463535.1 of Salminus brasiliensis. Lineage (NCBI taxonomy): Eukaryota > Metazoa > Chordata > Actinopteri > Characiformes > Bryconidae > Salminus > Salminus brasiliensis. Next base: position 34,484,513 of record NC_132887.1, on the reverse strand, counting down.
ATCATGCATGTCATGCCTAAATGAACGAGGCCTCATGGCTGTGGCTTTGGCTGTGCCTGTGTCAAAAAGCTAACCCTAGCTCAGGGAAGGTAGTGATCGAGGCCAATGCAGGACCTACACAATACCGATAAACACCTTCAGTCCAGTCCACTGCTGTTGTGAACTTAGTCCACATAATTTGCCATGATTGAGTTTTTACAGATGCTCACATTACCCTTGCGGCCTGAGTTCAGCATGTGTCAGCTTGGCAGCCATTATTAAATATGAACCCATTAAATCAGCAGAAATAAATTCCTCATGTTCAGGTCCTTGATGACTGGTGTTAGCAGAATTTCCTGCTTAAACATCTCAGACTAATCTTTGCAGTTAACAGAAGTTTAAAAAGGTGTGTGTGAGCAGGGAAATGACTAAACTGTGCTTGACACTGCCCTTCTGAAATGGTGTTGATGAGCCTTGGAATAAAAAATGTGACAAAATTTTTATGCGATACTAGAAATTTCATCAATACTCATAAAACCACAGGACATTAATATCAGCTAGGGTTACCACACTAAATGAATACTGCAAGATCCAGAAAAGCTAGAGTCTACTTAACAAGCTATGAGGATAAAATAAAAGGGTGTTTGAGCAGGAAAAGCACAAAAGGAATCGGATTGGGAAACACTGGGACAATGTAACCGTGCTAATTAGACCCTATTAGCATCCATTCATTGTACTCTTTGTTCACGGTCACATAGCATTGTCTGACTTTCCAGTGAAAGTTACCACAGATATGAAATTCTTGTGCTACTATGTTACATGTCTCACGTTTCCCAGGCAAGATATTTAATTAGTTAACAGAACAAAAACTATGAATTCTTATCTTACTCATTCTTAGTATGCAAAGCACAAGCAAGTCTTCCACTACTGTGCATCAAACCGACAGGCCCAAAGCCTAGCCAGCACTCCACAGCAATGGCACAGTCCAACAAACGAAGCCGTCTGAGAGATTAAGGAAATAATCATTCCCGGAATTTAAATAAGGTAACAATCTCAACACGGGTCTGACCTGGTCATTGATTTCGAATTTGTCATCCAGTATATCTATTGACAAGGATGGCCCCAGTCCGCCGAAAAGGCTCTGATGGTGCTTTGGTAGAGGGGAACGGAGGGGGCATTCTCCAGAGAGAAAGGGGCCTCCTAATGACACTTTTACATACTCGCTGCAATCCCTTACCGATCACAACACTGATTAATGCCGTTGTGAATACTAAAGTCTTCAGCCAATATGTCGATGTGAGCGTCTCCAGCGAGGAACAGGTCATTAGCGTCATATGAATGTGGATTTTCTAGCCTATCACACAAAGTAGGACCAAAGTCTTCTGCTGTTTTTCTTGAGACCTATACTATTGTTTACTGTTTGCGGAGAGGACAGCACACAAACTAGATGAATGAACACACAAGCGATAAGCTGTTGGGTTAGTGTTAGCTAACCAATTCTTGTCATCTCTGACTTAAACAGAGTAAAACAAAGGACAGGAAGGCATAGGTGAGTCAAAGTCTATTTTACTGCTCCACTGTATGGTGCTGCTGGGCTATACATCCCTCTATCTACCGGTCACTATTGGTGAACTAGTAACTTTAGACTCACCACGGCATTGCTTAGACATTAGCAATGCTTTCTAATTCCAGTTCTAATTTCTAATGCTTTTCTATTCAAACAAACTGCACAGCTAAATGCCTGTGATAGTAATGGATGCACCTCAAGTAGCTTGTTAAAAGAAGTGTCTGGATACGTGTATGTATAGTGTATACTGCATTTATTCCTTATTTTAAATTGTTTTCTGACGCCAAATAAAAGGTATGTGACTTTGGTTGGGGTAAATGGCACTGTTACAGCTCACACAGAAGACACATCACATAAACATAACGTTTTTTTATCCTATCATAACCTATCTTATCTTATGGTTAGCAAGCTAAAGAGATGGTCAAGCCAGTCAGCTAGGGTTAGCTTTTAGCCTAGCATGGATACTTGCTAATTTCCCTGGCTCATTTCATTCTTCATACATCACTGCTGAGCTCCCCCACTGGCACAGGTAAAATCATTTTGATGAGGCCTGGACTGCGAAGCAACCTATTGTCTGATATCTAGCTGGCGGAGTCCGGCAGTGATGTGCTGCTTTCCAGCATTACTGACGCACAGTCGTGGCAAAGACAGTCTTAGAAAATTGACTACATGTATCTACATGTACATTAATTGAGTACATGTACATTCTTTTGAAGTGGCTGTTGTGATTCACCATAAATAATTTAGTTGGGACTGGGTTTATGTAAATTGTGGAGGTGTAAATATAATATATAATATAAAGGTTCGAGACTGTGATGGAACAGTGTTGTGGTTTTGAAACTGGCCCATTTTCCAGATCTGTTTTGGTTATGCTGAATTTTCTTTTCAATGAGGGGCAGCAGTGTTTGAGGTTCCAGGTATGGTTTGTCACTTCCATGTACTAAACTCTCATTACTCATCTATGCTCAGGGGAAATACAACTTTCCATTCTAGAGCAACTTTAAAATTCCAAATATTTAAATTAAACATTTAAATGCGTCCAGTAGGACATTGGGACATGTTCCAAGATATCCTTGGAAAAGGCCAGTTGAATTTTTGAGCATGTTAAATGATATCAGCCGATATCAGCTCAGATAGGAAATATAAGGTTCTCAACTCAGAATTGGTGATATGAGTCAGGTGATATGAGGCACAGTGTGTGTGTGTGTGCATTAATGTGCCTTTACCTGGTCACACTCCAGACTGCCGTTGACTGTCCCAGCGCTGTTACATTCGCACGGTTTACACACATCCTCTGCCCACAGCGACGTGCCAACTTCTCTGTAGAACAGACTCTTGCACAGCTCACAGTTCCTTCCTTTCAACCACACGTGTACGTGTTGAGGGAGTGTCCATGGGATGTAGGAAAGACAAGGACAGGATCAATCACACAGGACCATGATTTCAAATTAACACACCGCTGTCTCGAGAGAGGCAAGGTGTCCGTTTTAATGTCCCCTTCTGTCCCCCTCTGCCACTGTGTCTGATGCTCAACATATGAAACAGTGAACCGGTGAGCATGGCCTGATTTACTTCATTAAACCCCCATCTGTTTTCCCTCTAATCCAATATTCAGACTTTTCAGCACTTTTATATATACAGTGCTGATTCTCACCAAGGTTCACGTCAGAGAGAAGAACATCTGGAGTTTAATTTGGAGTGATGTTCGTCTTGGGTTTTGAATGATATTTAAGGAAAAGCGCTGAACCATTTGCACAAAGAATGAAGCTGACTTGTAATTAATGTCGGAATTTCAGGTGTGCTTAAAGATCGAATGATCCAGCCAAACATTCAAAGAACATTTGTGATTGTTCAGAGCTGTAGTAAATTAGACACTAAAAAGACATGTAGTAAATTAAAGCAATTTGTATGGTCAGTATTGCAAAGGTCAAAATCACGATAATCCTTCATAAACTATTTACTGTGCAGTTAACTGCGATTATGATACTGTTACCTGTTGTATTATGAGTGCAGTTGTCACACACTCCTCCACCGCCACGAAAGTGCTCAAGGGGGTAAGGGTCCACACTGGTGCTGTAGTGACAGGAAGAGGCATGGCCATAGCACTGGCATGGACGGCAGTTGTATGCCTGCACCTGATCTCCTGCTCGGAACGGCTTGTCGTTGAAGAGAGGATCACAACGTTCACACTGCAGTCCACACATGCAACCAAAAAACAAGAAATAAATAATTTACAGATAGAAGTTATGCACTGATCAGCCATAACATTAATACCACCTCCTTGTTTCTATACTCATTGTATATTATTATATATATATTATATCAGCTCCACGTACCACATAGTGCCCACTGTGTGGTTAATAATGCAGTTCTTAGTCACAGACCGCAGTCCACCTGTTTCTCTGCATACTTTTTAAATCCTCCTTTCACCCTGTTCTTCAAGGGTCAGGACCCCACAGGAGCATCACTACAGGTATTATTTGGGTGGTGAGTCATTCTCAGTACTTCAATGACACTGGACCACATGGTGGTGGTGTTTCAGTAGTGTGTGTTGGGCTGGTACAACTGGATCAGACACAGCAGTGCTGCTGGAGTTTAATAAACACCTTAGCGTTACTGCTGCACTGAGAATAGTCCACCAACCAGAAATATCCTGCCAAAGTGGATAGTGACTGGACTCCAGCAGCACTGCTGTGTTTAATCCACTGTGTCTACCAGCACAACACACACTAACACACCACCACCATGTCAGTGTCATTGCAATGCTGAGAATGACCCACCACCCAAATAACCTGCTACCTGCTCTGTCGTGGTCCTGTATGATAAGTGGAGCTGATATAATGGACAATGAGTGTAGAAACGGGGGGGGGGTGTATATTGGTGTATATGCATTATCAAGTTCAACTGCATAATGATTACAGCCTTTCTGCAGATTGTGTATGTTAGTAATTTTAAAGTAGTGATGTCCAATCCAGTAATAAATATACACAGAACTTCTCTCCCAGGAAGCCTGTTTCCACCATCACTCCAGGACTCACACAATGCTAAGAGTGCTGGGAGGGTGAAGGCTAACGTGCTTCTACTGAGTCACTTTAAATGAACCAGTGCATCTTTACTGTTGCATCATCAGCTGGATATAGAAATGGCAGTTAGTACTCTTCTCCAAGAGTTCTATTCTGGCTCTGCACACTGGCAATAAGGGCATTTATTAAAGATGACTTTCAACAACACAGCTATTTAACTAGGACACAATATGTAGCATAAGTGTCAGTATAAAGTAAAATGGAAAAAACAGCTGGGAAAAATGGGGGTCTTGAACCTGTAGTCCTAATGACTTTGATTTTGTGAGCAGTCACTGCAAATTACAGTGGACAAAAGAGGCATCAAATGAAATGATTAAAAATGGATTTAAAAAGTGGGATTCCCCAGTGATGGCTCATGCTGCGGTGGATGCTCCTAGTGTCAGCCTGTTGTTGGAGCAGCCATAGCGAGCCGGGGCCCCAGGGGAAATTGTTAATTCAGCGGACGAGAAGCTGGTGGAGCCGCACACGGACCACCCGCTTCTACAGCCTTTTATACACAGCATGAACCAGACAGGTGGGCAGACACTGTTGACATTTAGGCATTCATACAGTGTCGTGTGAAATGTAGTTAAATATAGCATAAATTTTGCAAACTACATAGTCTCTAATGCGATTCTGAAATTCATATATAACTGCATGTGTGTTTATCTGTATTTATTCTAATGCTACATAGTGTTTTACAGGCAAAGCACACACACACTCATGGTTTCTCATGGAAGATCTTGATATTAGGACAATTGTCCAAGTTTGCCGTAAATATACATTTGTTTTAAAAAAGGTACCAGATACTAAACAAGTCATGGATCAGTTCTGGCCCACAATTACAACCTTCACCCAGCCCACATAATACTATGGAATGGAAGCGATGACTTGGAACTCCAGTTGTGCCAGTTTTGGCCCAAAACAGAAATGTTGTTTAAACATTTCACATAGTCGACTGAAAGTGGTTCACATGAGGTCCAAAATTCTAATGTAATGACCCATTTGAAATGTGGCAGCTACAGCTGGGCCAGTTTCAGCCCACAATACACTTATCATTGCCATATCTGACCCATAATTGCCTCATTTGGCCCAGTGCTGCCTGCTACCTAGCTACTGTTTTACATTACATTAAGTAAAAATATGATTACAGCATACGCTTAATGAAGATTTTCATTTCGAGGCTTTCAAGTAGAGTTGGAAGGACAGATCAGCTATGTATCGGAATTAGCCCAAACGTGATCGGCCAGTAACTACAGTTACTGGACTTCACTTGGCTGCAAAATTCTATAAACGCTAGTGTTTAAACCTGCTGTGTGTACGAATCTTACCTTATCTGACTTAAACTCACATATTTGTAGACTTTTAACACCACTTACCAGATACCCCTCCAGGGAGTACATCACTCTGCCCAGTACAGTGAGTAGTAAACACACCACTAATGCCACTCTGAGCTCTACAGTTTGGATCTGTATGGGAATTCATGGCTTGAGTTTGAAAGGGAACATTACAAAAGCCCAACACGATAAAGCATAACCAAGTAATGCCTGAAAAGGTTAATGTGGCAACCAGCCCACCCTGAATTGGTATAGTCAATTGACCGACCATACGATCTGCAATCTGTATAATCACTGATCATCTCAATCCAAGTCAGATCTTGTCTGAACCCTGTTTCTTTAACAAAGTGTTGCTTTTTCCTTTAAAAATTATTATTTTCCTTATAAAAAATTAACAAATTATCATTGTCAGCCTAGTCTAGAGCACCATTAGCAAACACAAGCTTCACGTTTCACAAACCTCCATTAAAGCTCTACATTTGCATGCACCGTCTGCTAAGCTTATTCAAGAGCAATGTAAACAAAAGGTGCCATTGCTTATTTTTCAACCTCAAACCTTAAGTAACTGCATATATTAGCATATAACTAAACCTGAAGAGTCTATCTTTGCATGGCCCTTTCCTCAAAGCTAATCAAGGAGACTGGTATGCTGCCTCAGGAAGCAAAAGGAACTGGTGAATGGGCTCAGAAGCTGATATCAAGCAGTTGTTGATACTACGCCTTTAAAATTCTGTCCATGATATGCCGGAATACTGCTTTGCACATCAGCTAACAAGAAAGTACTGGATCTGGAGGTGGTACTGCCTGAGCAAACAACCTTTATGATTCAGCTTGACTTTAGGTGTGGGCAATTTGCAATTATCAACCAATTCAACAGCTGAAATTGTTAAATGGGATGTTTTTGAAATTCAGGATGACATGCAATTGTCACACAGCCTGGCAGAATTTTCACTGAAGAAATGTATTTAAATATTATGAAATAGATGCAAGTACATATCAGGGTCATGTATGTGAAGTGTGCCCAATGTGTACTGTCAATGTTAACAAGATAACACTTGTCCAGAGTTTGACCCTTCAAAGCATCCATAATATTGTAGAATGAAGACAACAGACTGCAGTTGATCACATGCTTTATGCTGTTTTTGATAATTGACTGTGTCCCTTACACTAAATCGGACAGTACTCAGAAGACCTATGGATACATCAGTAGGCGACACACAAATGGTAAAGTGGTAAAGTGGAGCTCCAGTCCGCCTCAAAGTCCTGCACTGCAATAAAACTCCAAGAGCATCAATGACAAGGAGGCTGGAACTACTGACTTTGTATATTACACTATACTATTATACTATGTATAATATACAGTCAGGTTCATAAGTAATTTCAATTATTTTAAAACTAAGAAATTAAGGTGTGATTAAAGTGTATACTAAAGTTATACACAGGCTATTTTCACAGGCTCAAGGTGGCATGAATTAGACTTAGCCACTGCAGGGGGAGTCCAAGAGCAATCAATACCTATTCTTGCATAATGCTGCTTTGAATAAAAAATAAAGGCCAGGTGACTGACTCTGCCATTTAAGAACATTCCATTTCCTTGCTTTGCAAGGCTCTTGAATTACCTTTGCATGTTTTGGGTCATTATCTATCTGTATTATGAATTTTTGCAGCATTTGACTGAATGTGAGCTCTATACATATCAAAATTCATCCTGGATAAATTCTAACACTAATGTAGTGTCCACAATTATAGTTTCTGAATGGGGCATTAGAGCACTGGACTATTGCTAACAGGACTGTGGGTTTGATACCCAGGCTTGGCGAGCTGCCACTGTTGGGCCCTTAGCAAGACCCTTAACTCTATGGATGTCTTTGTCTTTAATGTCTCAATATAATATTGAAAATGATCTAATATTCAATCTCAACAAAAAAGTAAAACATTCAAGGCAGTTACTATGTGGGATTCATGCCTGTCCAATGTCTGGACCAGATAATTTCCCTGACTTTAGAGGCCATTCATAAAGCTGTCTGTCTAGGGAACAGACAGCAAGAACATCGCTTGCCAAGTGAACATTTTAAAAGTTGACAAGTGTGTATGAATGGAGATTGTGTGTGAGAGAGCTGGGGTGCAGAGAAGGGAGAAGTGCATCCTCAAACTGTGCGAAAAGCCTGCGAGAATGCCATGGCTAATTTCACGCTCCCCCAGGAAAGGTCTCTGTGTGGCTGCAGCAGGGGAGAACCTGCGGTTAACCTTTAGTCTCCCTCAAAATGCACTGCTTTAGCATGCTTTGCCAACATAGTGTCCTCGCAGCCATGTGCCGCCACTCTGGATAAGGCCACAGGGGTCGACAGGGCAAGCCACGTGTCTGCATACCAAAACACTGACATTCTACACCGTAGATCAATGTGAGAATGAGAAAATAGTGTAAAGGATGGAGGGGAAACGCTAGCTCACCTTTATACCTGCCAGAGGTGTGGAGGTGGCTGAGCAGACGCTGTACAAGATCTGCTCAAAAGTTTGCAAATCAATGGCCATCACTTTTGAAACAGATAAATCCATTTTAATATACAGGTGTATGCAAAGGTTTTGGTAGCCCTGGTCATATTACATGTATTGTTTATTGTCAAAGTGAAAATAAGTTGAATTCTTTTACGGAGAACATACCTACACATGAACAATACCACATTTTGTGCGCTTAACTGAACATATTGAGAAAAAATAAAGCCTAAAATATGACATTGGCACATTTTATATGCTAAATGAACGAAAACAATAAAAATTATGCTCTAATATAAGCAGACAAATGACATATGTAATGTTTCAGGTATTAATTTATTTTAACTTAAATTCAATAAAACAATTTAAACAGGGTGTAAAAATGTTTGCATGGGACTCCAAGTATCAATTAAAGCCATATTTAGATCAGCTTATGATGGGGACGTCTGTAATAAAATATTTACACGCCTCCTCAGTGATTAAACTCTCGCATCCGGACAGCAATAAAACTGCCATAGGACAAGGGGGTTTACATTCACATTTGCGTCCAAATAGAAACAGAGATATGGGCTTTTTTCAGTTTCAGGCGAAGTAAAGCTTCAACAAGGATCTTCAAGGATCTTGAAGAGAAAGTAAACTTGACACAAGAGCGTACCTTTTCATTACAGGCACCCTTCTATGGCCTGCGGCTACACCAATCAAACAGATATCTGTTAATGAAGGCACAAATCCAGGCCTGAGAAGGATTACTATTAACAAATTCTGGTCTGTTGTCTCCTGCACATCTTTGTAATGAAACAGGACCTGGCAAGGCCATTTTCACCTCAATGGTGCATTCTACCTCAACCCTGTGGACATTCCATTAGCAGCTGTACTAGGTGGCAAACGTTAATAGATTTTACTTTCTTCAAATGTCGAACACATTAAGGATTAAAGAAAAAATATTTAAAAAAATAACTAAATCTTTTATTTTACTCAAATGGGAAGAAAACTCTACATGAGCTTTTATGACCCCTCATTCTAAATCCATAGGCATTAATATGGAATAATTTGCAGCTCTAACAGCTGGTTTGGAACTGTAGTTATTCAGTCAGCAGAGCGTTGGAGACTTTTATGCACTATGAGCTTCAGCACTCAGAACCCTTTACATGGTCTGCCACCTTGTTGCTGAGTTGCTGTGGTTCCTAATCGCCATCACAAAAATAGCACTCACAGTTGATCCACAATAAAATGTCTGTCTGGCTAACTGACTGGCGTCCCATCATTGTTAAAAGTACATTGAGGAACTTTTAGAAGTTATGCAATTTAAAACTTTTAAGGAATCTCGTCTAAATTCAATATTCCATATATATGAAGGGGGAGACTGACACAGAATTTGATAGCTTCTTCATAAGGTGCTCATTTATAATTCATGGGTGTGGATTATGGTAATAATATGCTGTGCCCAATTTATGAACAGTTGGTGTTCATTAACATACACACGTTCTTTTAACAAATCAGGTGTTTACATGGTGTATGAGTATTTAGTTGTACGTTTTCAGGGAGGTTCATTTCACTCGCAATTTACATGCAAAAATATGCAATTTGTGAAGGTTTATGAATGAGGCCCCATGTTTCCAATAATATAAATCCCATTTAGCATTAGACAAATAGATTTAATTTGCCTAATGTGCTAGTCTGGTGCAGGTTCACAATATTCAAATAATTAGTAGGACGCTAGGCAACTATAAAATGTTAACATGTATACATGTGTAGAGAATAATGAGCAGAGCTGTGGATTACTAAACAATGACTAAGCATTATAAATTAAGGTAAAAACAAATGTCTTAGCTGAAGTACTGTTCTTAGTTGTTTTCTATTATTTTTCATTAAAGTACTTCTACTTGTTTCCAAAATGCCTTAAATACGGCAGTCAGTCGTATAGAGAACTTACAGACTTACTAATGCTTCAAGAATTGAATGATACTCCAGGAATATTCCAGGGCTTGTATGATTGGTGTTTCTACAGCATGATGTGAGTGTGGTTGAATAGGTAAAGCTGTAGCAAAAAGAAAAGAAAAAAAAGAAGCTGCGTGCTGCAGACCCCAGGTAAGCGTGTCCAATGACAGAGAGCACTGATCGTTCTGGCATGTGTCGGGTGACTTTTGCTACTTTAATGTCAGTGGCGAAATTGCGTGGATTGGTTTTGAATTCATCATTTCCAATGCAGCATTCAGCAGAGCAGAGAAGTTAAATATTCATCACTTCTATCCACTTGATCTATCGCTGAATATCACAAAGACAGACAGGCATTTCCATTTACAACATCTAGGAGTGTGTGTAGGGATTCTCCATTTGTGGGTTAAAATCAGTAATACACATTAGCATTTTTTTTTTTTAATGTAACGAGGCAGTCGACACAGTTAAAAAAAGGATTTCTGATAAAAAACGCTGACAATCAAATTCTGGCCATCTTTAGAGATCTTTCTGGCCATCTGTTTAAAAGAGCTAGACAACAAATACAATAATTGAATAAAATAGTTTAAACTTGTGCAATGTTAATGATATGAGTAAGTGTTAAGATATACTCATTTCATAAGAGCAATACATTTATATAAAACTATTTTAAAAATCTGTTGGCTCTAAGTGGCTCAGCAGTCTAATTCGTCATATTACGTTTCAGTATGTTGGCGGACAGCTACTGTATGTGAACGTTTTTACACAAAGACCCCACACACAGATACAGAAGTCTTATATGGCCAGTAGTCTTGTCAAATGAACTGTGACATTACTACAAAGAACATTACTAAAGCACTGCATAACCAATACAAAAACCTACAAGAGCATTTCAGCAGCAGGAATATTCAACACCATGTGGTTAATTAACCACACTGCCAAAAGTGAGTACACACACACACATACACATGTGGTATTGGTGTGGGGAATTACTGCTCTGTGGAGAGACATTATCTAGATGCCTAGTCATTAGATAGTGGAATGTGGAATGCGACTGGATTGTGTAGAGCAGGAGTGAAACAGGCATGAGGGGCATTAGGAAAGCTGTAAAGTATGATGGAACTGGATGAGAGAAAAAGACAGCATTCCAAAATCTTTCCACACACACACAAACACACACACACACACACACACACACACACACACACAATGCATGTTGTACAATTTCAGAGATATCTGATACTTGATGCCTGTAGTACAATTTCACACCGATACCTGTTTCAGGTAATCAAGTGAAGATACTACAGAAGGTGCTTATGCAGAACGTGGACCTACAAACACTACATACTGATCAGCCATAACATTAAAACCACTGACAGGTGAAGTGAATAGCATATGTCCTTACAAAGGCACTCGTCAAAGAGTGGGATAAGGACCAAATTGTGATGGCTGGGTCAGAACATCTACAAAACGGCAGGTGCCTACCAAAAAGGCTCCAACCAGTGAACCAGTCATAGGGTCATAGGTGCCCAAGGCTCACTGATGCAATCATGGAGGCCCCTTTCTTGCAACTGCTGCAGGGCCTGATGCTAATATTTATGTGCCAGGTACCACAGGACACCTTCAGAGGTGTTGTGGGATCCAAGCATCAGTCAGAGTTGTTATAGTGACACAATATTGGACACAATTGTGGTTTTAAATGTCATGGTTGATCCAAATTGTATTTCATAAGGTCTGAGATAAGATATATTTGTTGGACAAACATGCCAGGAGAAGGAGTGAACTGTGAAGGGTCTAGAATCAGATTAATGTCAAATTTAAAGACAATGTGAAATAACAAAATATTAATGAAACTGAATTCATTTGTAAACTGGAGTATATCTGTAAATCTGGGCAACTTTTAACTGCAGTCTAAATGTAGCCTAAATGTAGGCACAAATCATGCTCAGACAACAAAATGACATCACACAGCGCGAGTGTATCTCTGTGTATGTTCTGATATCTGATCCAGCATACTGTCCAAACCAATATGTCATCTCCATAATAAAGCTGTTTAAACTATTTTCAAACCATCATATGAACTAGTTGACAGGTCTACTCAATGTTCCACTGTTCCGATGTTTCTACAAATGGGAATCCTCTATTAGGCATTAAAGAATAGGCTTACAAAACCACAATCCACAATTACTTCAAATCCATCATTAAAATCACCATTAAAACCATTTTTTTTTAATGAGTGGCCTAAACACCTACTCAAGTAAATGTTTTGTTACTTCTGTGAACTTTTTCAAGCACAGCTTAAGTAAAAAAAATGACAAAGGTACAAACACTATTAAACTACTACTACTGAAGTACCTATTACTTAATAATAATAATAATAATAATAATAATAATAATAATAAGCCAACAAATGAATACTTAATTTAAACTAGATGTAGAACATATTAAGTAACAATCAATATTACACTATAATCAACAATTAACTTTCAACAATTCCACTCAATTATTGATTTTTTGAATGCATATGTAACTAATGTATTATTATTAGCAATTGTTGACACACTACTAATTGCTGACTACTAGATAATGAGTATGTTGTTTATTATTAACTGGTCTCCAAGAATTTGACTTTGGAAAAAAATATGTAATACATGATATAATGTACACTCCACTGTTGGTTTAATAAAGAACCCTTTTTGTAAAGAGAGGTTTTTTTTTACACTAATTTAAAAGAATATTCACATACACACACAAATGGCATCTTTATTTTGATTAGTGTAACTAGTTCCCAATCTGTACAACCTATAATGACAGTCCTTGTTTTAACTTTTCTTTCCTAAAATTCTAACCAACATTATTAAATACTTCGGCTTACTGATGGAATTTCTTAAAAATCTGCAACACAATGGCCTTAGCCAAGCAGCACCACAGAGAAAGGAGAAACCGACAGCACTCTCGCTGGTGCTCTGTGGCGTGACGCGGCAGAGGACGGCGGCCTATTTAAATGCTGCACGTCTGGTTTTCCAGCACACATATACACACACACACACATAGCTGCGGGGTAGACCCCAATCCCTCCTCAAAGCCAGCTGTTCAGGTCTAGGGGCGTTTAGGGGCACGAGGAGGCTGATGTTTATCACTCTCTATCACACACACACACACACACACAAAGCCACTTTCCAGCGAATGTGTTAGATGTGGCCCCGGTTTGTTTCTGTGAACACAACAACGGCGCGCAGAGAAAAGCCGTGGCTGGCCGTGAATTATGCATGGCCCCTCGTGAATAATTCAAATCACCAAACATCGGGTTTAAAACTTTAATATGGGACTCGCTGCCTGTGTGTTGGCGAGCGCACACGGCTAGCATGGGGAAACACACTGACTCTCAGTGGAGTTTAGGGAGAGCAGGTATTCCAGGAGCTGAAAGTGCCGTTCATAAAAGTTTGAGCATGAATACTGGAATGTAAACAATCAATGCATAAATCACGGGCCGCCCATACTGCGCTTGTGCATCGTGACAATTAGAGCAGTGCTGCTTGTTAGAAGGCCAGGTGTGGCTCAGTGGGAAGAAGACGAAGGCACTTTCTCCAGCCAGAGAGAAAACGGTAGATCTGGTTGACTGATCACAGCAATTAGTGTGTGACAGAGTCTGGACTGAGTGACAGCCTGCTAATAGGCCATTGGTTATATGGTTATGAAGATTCCAGGGACCGTATTACAGAAACCCCCCCAACCTAAAGTCCTGAGCTAACAGCTGAAAAGTTTACATTTACATGACAAGCACAATTTAACCTCAATATCGTATTTAATCAAATCATGGAACCATAACCCCTTAACACTCCAAGGCTTATTACACACGAGATACTCAGCAACTACAGGGACTTCTGAGAGGGACATGCCCTTCTCACTTTTCCTCTCATTTTTCCATTTTGTGAATATTTTTGCAATATAAACCGAAGGTTATAAACCAAAGAAATCTGTAAATACAATATGGGAAGTCCTGATGTTTAATATAGAATTGTGATCCAAAATGACTGACTGTACTGATCATTTTGCTAATGCTTACTTCAAAATGCCAATTCTTTTTTTTTTTCTTGGCCTACTTATGTGACAACCATTTTATAGTGTTTATAGCTCTATAGCTCTAACATGAACCAAGTAGCTCTGTCTCTTGTCTCTGTATATGCTGTTAATCCTAACATCAGTTTGAAAACAAAGTGGTGCAGCAGGGCTGGTAAAGCAGAACACTCATGGCATGTTATATTTTCTATCATTTATTTTTTTACACTGGTACCAACAGGTCAGAAACCACAGATTCAATATGTTACTGCAAACAACATATGTATGCTTGCCAAAGTATATCCAGACACAATCCAGACACAATACACAACACTTGATCCAAAAAATATGTCTGAATGAACTCCGACAAAGTAAGCCTGCTACCCTTCACAATTGCCTATCAAGGAAAGGCAGCACTCAATTTTCAACATAATGGCTAATGGCAGAATGTAAGGCTTAAATTAGAAGTTAGGACAGAGTTATCTTATCTTGATGTAAGGGCACTACTTAGAGGATTTGGGGTAATTAGGATACTCTTACTATCTGGAGATAAGATAAGGAACCTAGCACATATGACATATAATAGCTACTGTTCTAAATGAGAACTCCTGACCAAAATGGTCATGGTCGCTAAACAGATAGGATTTCAGAGTTAAGATGTTTCTGTAATTCAGCCACAGCTGTGTTCCCATGCCAAAATGTGGCCTAGAAAGCTGGGCATGGTTAGATAATGTGCTCTGTGCCAAGGAACAGTCTTGGCGAGGAGGCTTTAACACTGTAGGTATTCACTCAACGACTGCCACATATTTGTTACACATCTGGGAAGGCATTGCTGTTGCATTATGTTTCTCTAGTTGACAATGTAGTTTTTCTTACTGAATTGCTAATCCATGATTTTGCAGCACAAAAGATGGAAAAGGACCCATAACCGTTGAAATGAAGCGTGGATTAGCACAATGCGGCTGTGGTATCCATTTGGCCTACAGTGGGTAAGAAGCTTAAGTGGTGAATTCAGCCCTAGGTAGAAAAGTTATAATTAATTTTTTTTTTTTGTTTTTTTTTGTTTTTTTCTGCAAATTTATTCAGATGTAATTCCAATCAGGTGCTTTGATTGTTTGGGGTGGCCACTCTAAATTATCTCTCTTATTTGCTAAACTCACACTTCTCTTTCCTTTTATACTCTACAGGTAGTGTTATTTATAGTTGTTTATATGGTATTTGTCCCTTTTATCTAGGTTATAGCTTATTACTTTGTTCATTATCCAACTGTCTAATGTAACTCAGGTTATTGTGTGCTATTTTCTAAATCCATCTGTGTGACCTTAAACCAACGTAAAGTTTAGATCATATAGAAGTTATCCAGACATTACTCATAATTTAAGGACATCATTTGGAGATTAAATCAGCAATCATATTCACACATTTAACCCTCACCAGTCCCAGTAACCGTCTTTGGGTCAGGTTTCTGGAGTAGTGATATACAGTAATAAAAACCCAATGCTGCACTACAAGTAATGTGAAGATTAATGAGCTCAGCAGACAAAATAATGTATTGTAAACTAAGCTCAATAACATTGTCAGTTTCATCAGCTAAGAATTACACCAGTCTCTTAAGAGTCTCTCTGTGGTAGTCCACTAACTTAGTTGTAGACATAAAGCACCACTCCCACATTCCAGGATAACAACTGCAGGTCCACATCTGTGTGAGGCCGTTTCAACACACATAATGGAATGCTTAAACTGACTATAAAACAAAAATCACCAGACGTCAGTCATATTCTCAACTTGAAACAGCAGGTGAAATGATAACACGGCAACTCTGAGATGAAATTATAAAAAAAAAAAAAATTATAACAAAAAACATAGCAAAAGATAGTTTTTTGGCAAATGTTTATGTTAATTGTCATAACTCATTATGGGGAAAACGATAATAATTGCTTTTATCAGTAGTTTATAAGGACATCAGGAATGTTAACTTGAAATTGAATATGGAAACTTACTGTGGAATATGGAACCCTCAATACTGGAGAACATTTTATTGAGGCGGAAAAAATAATCTCAATTAATTTTTTTATTATTTCTATAGTCTTTTGAAGAAAATGATTAAATCATGTAAAGCATTTTATTATATTTGATTATTTTTTCATTTTTTTTATTACAAACTTTATTGCTTGTTTACATTTTATTGACTGTAAGCTGTGTAGAAGGTCACAAGCTACATTTGCAATTTTGTATTAGAGAAATCAGCACATTTTCCCCAAATATTCTTAAACTCCAAAACCCAGAAGATAGGCCCAAACTTAAATTGCTCACCCTCATAATTTACAATAAGTTACTGCAGAAAAAGCCTGTAGTCTACAGCATTGATGCCTAAAGCCGATTCCATCCTGAGATGTGCGTAAATATATATATGTGTGTATGTGTGTGTGTAAGAGAGAGATGTGGCACCAGTAAAAGTGTGAGCAGTGTCATCAGAGCTTTCCTAGAGATATAATTACCTCTGCTGGACTCATCAGTAAGACACCCAGGGGCTGATGGGACGGTGCGATTAGAACTATGCTGCCCGCAAAACCACTTCCTCCTCTCCTTCCACCCTATCCGTCCCACTCTCCCTGTCTCTACTTGGTTTGTTCTCTCTCAGGAAACTGGATATGCATGTGGTACTCGCCCTCCCTTTTTCCCCTCGCTCTGCTTCTCTCTATCTCTCTCATTCTTCCCTCCACTATTCCATTAAGGGCAGTTTTTGCAGGCGCTGTTCATTAAACGTAACTTTTGCACGTCATTACAAAGTGTTAATTAAAAAAGAAAAAAAAGAAATAGTGGGGTGAGGGGGGGGGGCTGCTTCCCTTCTGAGACTCACGTTAACTCCGTGTGTGTGACTCTCAGGGAGGCAGAGGCAGCGATATGGACTCACGGTGGTGTCACAGCTGTCTGCATGGCCGTGGCACTCACACCTAAGGAGAAGAAAATCATACTGGTTAGGCTTCTGCATTCTCGTTTACATGCAACATCCTGCTACTGCCTGTAGGAACTCAAACCAATACTTGCAATGAACCTGGCCACCCATGGTAACATTAGCTTGATTTCAAGACAAAAAGCACATTCTAACAGTGTGAGAGAACAGGATGAAGCTCTTCTTTCTGTAAAACCTAAAAATCCCTGTAAATCATTTATAAACTTTAGACTATATGAGGATGGGTCCACTTTCTTGGTTTCTCTCAATGTTTCTTCCACAAGTTGTTAAGTCACGGGGCACTAGGCTTCTGTCAACGAATATTAGCAAGCAAAATGACACTCCTTTCAATAGGATTGGAATTAGTGTGTCACCAATAGCACCAACAGTGATCCTGTTGATCCTGAACTCGAAATAAATGAATAAGAGAGATACTGCAAGAGACTGTATTACCGACTTGCTATGATTTTAGCCAGCATGCTAATCACAGCTGAGAGTAGCTGGCACAAAAATCGCCCCCCTCCCAACTACAGCAGTATACACAGTTTTACACTAAAACTCAATGTGCTGCACTATACTGTAGCAAGTACGTAATAACCTGCCCTAATTGTGCTGACCTTTGTATTTTTTATTTGTGGCAAAAGTTAGTAAGCTAGCTAGCATACAAATTGCCAAGTTAATTAGTGAGTAAGTTTGCTACAATTATTCTCACTTTTGTATTTTAGTATTTGTGGTGATCAAATTTGCTAGCATGCTAATAAACAAGTTGGCTCCACGGTTAAGGAGCTAAACACATAATTTAAGCCAAATCACCCATAGCCACAGTCATAGCTGTTATGCATTGTTTCATTGTCAGTGTGCAGTACTGAACTGTAGTCAGGGGCTCTGCCAGGGATTTTGGGCCCCATCAAAAGATATTACACTGGGCCCCACAACACTAACGATTTAGCCAAAAAACTTCATATATATTTAGGGCCTCCGACAGTCACAGCCCCCTGTCCTTACCCCACTAAACCCTCTCATATGGCACCCCTGTCTGTAGTAAGTACTGTATATAATGACATAACAAAATTAGGTTGACCTTTGTGTTTTACTGTTTATAGTACCTATGATAATCAGCCTGCTAACTGCAAAGTTAGCTCCAAGCTTTGTGAGAATTAAGCTACATGCTCTTGACAGTGTCAGGCATTAGATATGATGTTTTACTTTGTGTGTTTAGCTGTTTTTGGATGGCAAACTAACACCAAAGTGGAGGAAGTTTTTCTCTTTGGGAAAAATCCTATTATGGTAGTGATTAATGGAAGAGAAGAGACAACTGTAGAGATATACTGGCAAGAGATTGGAACAAGTCAGAACACTGCTATTCAAACCCTGGAGCACACCAGATACTGTAAGTACATAGAGAAACCCTGAGGAGTTCCATCTTGGTATGCTTCCAAATGAACTTTGGTGAAGTTGGTTTGAAGTACAAACACAATATGGAACAAATCTGGTTTCTGGTTTGATGTCAAATACATCAGTGTGAACACTATGTGAACCAGACCTAAAATACAATAATATGGTCTTTGGATTTTTCCTGAAGGCTGCTTTGTGATTTTTTTGTAAAAAGTGCTATTTAAATATAATCAAATGAAACTGAACAGAACTGAACTGATCTCTTCGTTCGTTAAGCTTATGCCAATGAAGCAACAGGGCTTACCACACTGCATTAATCCTTAACTCATTCCCTTTCTCTCCTCATAAATATCTGCTCTATGCCTTTCTATCTTATGCACACCTGCCTTTTTCCCTCCCTCCCCGTCTCATTTTCTCCATCTTTCCCTCCATTATTTCTCTCTATGCATGACTAATAGGACTTCCCCATTCAACATTTATAAATGCCAGTGGAAATATCAACGGCATGTTGTAATGTTCAACAGAGAAGCTGACAGGTCTCCATCAGACAGAGCAGACACCTGCAGGTCATTCCTTTAATTATTCATCCTCAAAGGGCCCGCGATTCAGCGCCGGCTCCGCCCCGGCCGCACTTAAAAGCCCAGCACTTCACCTCCATCAGGCCAGCAAACATAACAGACAAACAAAAGCTGAGAGCAGAGAAGGAGGAGAGAGAGACAGAGAGAGAGAGAGAGAGAGAGAGAGAGAGAGAGAGAAAGAGAGAGACTGACTGTCATTATGGCTGGAGGTTATTACCGTGTGAGTACAAAGCTGACACTAATGCTCGCAGACGCAGCTTGACACCCTGTCAGAATACCTCAAAGGCAGAATTTACACACATTTTAGTCCCCCCAACACGCAGACATGCACTCGCAGCCTCCGCAGAGTTTGAACTGTCAGTCTCCCAGAGGGGGAATCCACTACTGTTTACTCTCTCTCTTTCTCTCTTGCTCTGCCTTTGTCTCTCCAGCGAAGGCTGTTGTGACTTCTCCGACAAGATGGAGAGAAAAGGGGAAAAGAAATGAAGAAAGATAGGAAAAGAAATAGGCGAGAGAGGGACAGACAGAGAGCGAAAGAGAGACAAGAGAGAGAGAGTGCGAGAGCGCACCTCTGAATGTCAAAAGATGATGAGATTTCACAGTGTCTAAACCTCAATTTCTCCCGTGCCACTTTAACTAGCTCTTAATTAATGCTGCCTCTACGCACACACTCCAAGACTGCAGCGCGCTGCCTGCATAATGACATAATTACCATAGGCACCACAACATGAGAGTGGCAAGTGTTTAACGGGAAAGTGTGTACATGCACACAACACGGTTCTGCCGGTGAAACGACAATAAAAAAGAAACAAAGACAAATGTCTTGCAAACAGATTCGCTTCTTCGCTATGAGATAACATACATTACAAACATGTTCAGCTGCTATGGGCTTCAAAATGTACCTTCTGGGCGATTATGAATTTGTTCTGAGCTTTAACGAAGCTGGATGGTGTTACTGACGCAGCACTCTCCGAAATGTACTTGCAAACACAAAAACATCCAGCCACCTACAGGACAACAAGCCTACGCCAATCAGCTACTACATTAAACCCACTGGCAGGTGAAGTGAAAAGCATTGGTTATCTGGTTACAATAACACCTGTCAATTTCTTGACGCTGATGTGTTGGAAGCAGGGAAAATGGGCAACCTCAAAAGATCTGAATGACTTTCATCTGGTTAAATAATGGCTAGACAACTGGGTCAGAGCATCTCCAAACTGCACGTCTTGTGGGGTGTTCCTAGAATGCAATGTTTAGAATCTACTAAAAGTGCTTCAGGGAAAGACAAAAGGTGATCCAGCAAACCAGTCATGGGTGCCCAAGGCTAATCGATGCGATCCATTGAGGCCCCACCTCACAACTTATAGGACTTAAAGGATCTGCCGCTTATGTCTAGGAGCTAGATACCACAGGACACATTCAAAGGTCTTGTAGAGTCCATGCCTCAGTGAATTAGAACAGTATCAGATTCTAACAGTGTGACCTTTCACAGGTTTTTCATTAGATTGAATGGGACACTCAAAGCTGTATTGGAAGCACAAGGAGAACCTACACAATATCAGGCAGGTGCTTTTAATATTATGGTGTCATTTTTTAATTTTGGTATACTTAATGCTGATTAACACTGTATGGGTGGTACATTTTAAATGATTTCTATATATGATCTTCACTAAATGTAATGTTCAAAGCTGTATGTAAAGGCAATAGGCAATGTAAAGCCAATGTGGTGGCAGACAAGCATCTTCAAGTAAAGAAGCATGAGTCTGGAATAACAAACAGAGGTACAGAATATTGAAAGTTGCTGGGAACATTACTGTAGAACACTAAGAATAAGTTTAAATTAAATAAATATCAGAGATGTAACATAATTCAAAAGTGGAGATTATGGGTGTAGGTAAAACGTACCATGGGTGAGCGCATTTTCTACCCAAAGACTAGTTCGTTTGACTGGTTTGATTGCTCTGCTTCTAGTACGATCGCTAACC